>NC_142129.1:48664873-49289747 GCF_024610735.1 Ursus americanus
CTTTTAGTTTTGAAATAATTTTAGATCCACGTGAAAGTTGCAAAAATAGTACCAAGAATTCCTGTATACTCTTCATTCAGATTCCTCCAGTGTTAATATTATACCATGTTTGCCGTATCATTTTGTGTGTGTGTGAGTTACATGTGCCTATCAGTGTGTGTATATTAATACTTTTCTAAATGGTTTGGGACTCAGTTGTGGACATGCCTCCCCTTTATTCCTGAATACTTTAGTGTGTATGTCCCAAATTCATTTATGTAACCAGAGTGCAGTTATGAAATCCAGGAATCAACATTACTACAGTATTATTATCTAACTTGCAGACCTTATTCCATTTTCAGGAATTGTCCTACTTGTGTTTTTCCAGAAAAATTAGTTTTACTCTGAGTTTGTGTGAAACTTGGGTCACGCTTGTGAGGGCTTATGTGAGTTTGCTAAAGTTTTAGGCTATTAAACTAAAAACTGAACATTACCTAAGTATATATTTAGGTAAGGTAATATATATAAGGTAATACATATATAAATACATATATACATACATATATATATATATATATATATATATATATATATATATATATATATACACACACACACAATTCTCCCTTATTATTGTAATTAAATGTCCATAACTGACAAATTAAAAATGTTTATATCCTTGCACCAAAAACTAGAGCCAGATTCTGGGTTCCTCTGTGCATTCCTATTCAGTGTTAAGTCTGTATATCCATCTGGTGCCCCTGGGGACCTACACCTCTGCCTTCTAGAAGCTTTCTGGAAGTCTCAGCAATGACTCTGGCTTTGAACCCAGAGTGGGCAAAACAAAGGTCCGGAGGGTTTTTTGGCAAAGTGTTATGAGAAAGGGCACTGTGGTCTGTAAAAGGCTTTCTGTGAGCCTCAGCTCCCGGCAAGGTTGCGACGCTGAAGGGGTGTCCCTCATCGGAGCTGTGACAAGGAGGTCACCTGGCTCCCGTGATCACATTGTGTGTCCTAAGACCCAGAGATAGGCAAGTGACGGGATGAAAAAACAACATTGCTCAAGGATTTAGTGCTGTCCACAGAGGAGGATTAGTGAAACGCCTTTATAATGCCGGTGTTGACAGACAGGACTAGCATCTGTTTTATAGGCTATCAACTGAGTTCTATCAGGCCTCGCCTGTGGGTAGCATTTACGTTTCAGCCGACGTGATTTGACCTGTGGTTTATCCAAATCGGTGTAATAATAAGCAGGGCTCTAAGGGCCTTTACTTTTCCCTATATATGCTCGAATATAGTAAACCTGTTCTAAAACCAAGCCAAGGAGGGCTTCTGTTTCCCCCACTGGTACACAGGGAAGGTGCGAGAGTAGTCAACGTGTCCCCCCCACCCCACCCCCGCCACCCCGAGACTGGTCCATCCAGAAAGTTTGTAAAAGCTCTTTATTCCTCCGAGGGAAATGATTTTGGTCTTAGGAAGGAAACACATGGCTTTCCTCTTACAGCTTCAAACTCTGTCATGCCTGCTGCATTTCTTTCCCTCGGCCTGGCACTAATGAAAGGAGACTTTGATGAGCGGGGTGGGTGGCCGCTCTGGAGGGAGGGATGCAGAGAGACTCCGCTTTCTGGAAGGTGCTCCTCTGAGAGCATTTCTGCCTTATCTCTACCACATATCCCAGAGAAACATCACCGGCTTTGTAGGAAGAGCCCCCAGGGCCTGATTTACCTGCCAGAATGACTTTCTATGGGTTGGGTCCTCAGGGAAGCAGCCCTGGGAGGGCAAACCAGCTCCCACATTCGGCTGCCGAGTCTCTCCCAGTCTCTCCTGGGCCTGGTATGCTTGAAAGCAAATTCCTGCCCTTTTTTGTTGTTGTTGTTGTTGTTTAAATTTTTTTAAAGGTGTTAGCAATCTGTCCTACGTTCTCCCACCCCTGCTGGGGTTTATGATCCAGTTCCCATTTTACTACATGATCTTGGCAGGCTCCCCTCGTTGAAATTCAAACCGAAGCAACTTGATGGGGGAACAGACATAAAAATATTAATTTGGTAGATATTAAAAAAAATCACACTGGTTATAAATCAGGGGCTGTCCACTGCTTCCTTTCATCATCTAAATGGTCCTTCTAACCAGACCACAAATCTTGCTGGGGAGGAGGAGGGGGTTTGGAAGGTGGGGGTTCCCTTCCTGAGGTTTTGGAGACAGCTTACACCCAACACTTCCTCAAACCTGGCTTCGTTTTCCAAAGGTAATAAAAAGTGAGTACTTCTGGTACAGGCAGCCTAATTAGCTGGCCTCACAGAACAGACGGGGCTTGAACGAAAGTTGGCTTGGTCTAAAAGAAATCAGGTTGTGGAAATGCCTAAATTTTGATTAAAAATCGTGTTTGAGAGACTCAGGAGGAATGCTCTGCTTCTCCAAGGCTGGGGAGACCATTGTGTTGCCATGGTGGTGGATGAAGAGCGGGTGAAGCAGGGCTGGGGTGGCGTGCAGGGATCGGGGACAGCAGACCAGGGCACGCATAGGTACCCGTGGCCGAGACTGAGGACGAGGACGGCGTGCCCGTGTCTCCAGTGACACCTCCCACGCCAGCCTTCGGATTTTAATAGGGAGCCATTGCTAGAGATAGCTAGGGGAGGGAGGGCGGTTACACTCCTGTGGGGTAGAATTCAGAAAAAGTGGCAGAGAATTTCTCTTCCTATAATGAGAATTTAATGGACTCTTTCATTTCCATCTTATGGCTGATCTTTACAGTTAAAAGACTCTTGATAGGTACTTTAAAATTTCATGAAAACTCCGGTCATTGGTTTTGAAAAACTGTGGATGGTTGGGAGGCTAAATACTTCTATAAGAAGGTGCTAATAAAAATGGAAAGCCATCCCCATTACAAATGCCCATAGATGCAAATGGATGTGTAGCTATGATGAGAAATTCATTAGCGTTCTAGAATTCCGAGGGTTTATTTAATGGCACAAAATCTAATAAAACAAACAAATCAGAAATTCGACCCAGCCAGGCTCACAGCTAAAGTGGGTGCTGTAACCGAGCAAAGGAACACATCTGGGTCTTGAGATTAAAGAGAGAGAAACCTGCAGTAGCTGGAAAAGAGACAACCGGTTTTCTATAAAAATCAAAGCGAGGTGTCCATTCAAAATACTGCCGTGATAGTGGAAGAAAAACGATTGTAGACCTTTTCTTTTTTTTAAGGGAAAACATTTCTAACCAACAATTGGTTCATATTACTTCTCTGCCATCTTTATAGGTAGCATTAGAGAAGGGCCCTCCTTTCTGCCTAAAGAGTATAATGATGAGAATTATTTCATCTCGAACAGATTTTTCTACTTGGTTACCATGCAATCTAATACTGACAGTGCCTTGGACTTGAAAAATGATATTCTCATCTCTGAGAAATGGAAGACGGGCGAAGGTGCCGTCATTCCGAACTTCACTCTAAAGCAATTATGATCTCTTCACAACTCTCAGACAAGAATTGATTTTTATTTTTAGATTATTAAGCTGTGGGTGTAAGGAAATCAGGATGTGTGACCTAGTTTTGACCTTGTTGATTGAATTCTCAAATTGATTCAATATTGGGAAGGAAAATTTTAAGAAAAATGTGTTTCTGCCTTATAATCTCCCCAAATTTACTTTGCTTCTTTCCCACCTTTACCAAAATCTTCATGTTCATACGAACATAAACATATCAGAATTAAATGCAATGTCCCAAGGAAACCTAGAAATAAGGAAAACTGCAGAAAGGTGAAGATGTTATGTTGGATATGTTTGGTGCCATCCCTGATGCCCTTTCTCTCGGACATCTAGAGTAGATGTCCAGCTTTTATATTCACATAGTGGGCACTCACTTTACTACTTGTTTTCGGGAGTAGTGGTGTTTACATGTGCTCTTATGTACTGAATGCATCTGCCCCATTGAGTCTAGAAGGCTTCTCTGGCTACATTCAGAGCCCCACACAAGAGGTCAAAGGACCCTCTTGACTGTACATCCCTGTGGGTCACTATCCTTCCTTTTCTGACCACAGACATGCTCCTCGATTGGGCCAACTTCCAATTTTTTTTAAATTTAAACTTCAATTAATTAACATATAATGTATTATTTGTTTCAGGGGTACAGATCTTTGATTCATCAGTCTTACACAACACCCAGCGCTCACCAAAACACATACCCTCCCCAATGTCCATCACCCAGCCACCCCATGCCTCCACCCCCCCTCACCTCCAGTAACCCTCGGTTTGTTTTCTGAGATTAAGAGGCTTTTACGCAGCCATCGAAAAAAATGAAAACTTTCCATTTGCAACAACATGTTTAGAGCTAGAGGTTATTATGCTAAGCGAAATAAGTCAATCTGAGAAAGACAATTATCACATGATCTCACTGATATGCGGAATTTAAGAACAAGGCAGAGATCATAGGGGAAGGGAGGACAAAATGAAACAAGATGAAACCAGAGAGGGAGAAAACCATAACAACTTCCAACTCCAGACTGGAGTGTGGGCCCTCGAGCTTACCAGTTTCCTCCCACCCCAACCTGGGCCTTTAAGCAGGCCAACACCCTCCCTGCTCCTTGAGAACATGTGTTCATTCCTCACTCGGACTCTCGGTGCAATGTTTTCTCCTGCCTGTACAGCCATCCAGCTCTCAGCAAACCTTCCGTGCGCTTCCTCTAACCGTCTCCTCCAGCTTTCGCTCATCCTTCTTTCTTCCCAGCCTCTGCTGCATTTCTGGCAGGTCAGCCTGGCCTAGCACTTCACAATGAGATTCTCTCTTCAGTTGTGTTTCTTCTCCCCTGGAGATAACTTCCTTGAGTCTCCGATTCACCATCTGCAAAATGCTAATATAGGCAGAGCTGTTGCAAGGATGAGGCTGGACAGAGCACGAGCTTTGGCTCCAAGAAGGTGCTCAGTGCCTGTGTGGCCTTCCCTCTTGCCTAAGGATCATGTCACGTTTCTGCTGTACCTTCCCCTAAACCTCACAGCGTGAATTAAAGTGTTTTTGTGTGTTGTGGTTGTGGTTGAACTGTTCAGCAAAAATGGAACCACTGTGCTGTATCCTACTTAATTCTAGGCAGAATTCTACTTCTTCTTGATTTTTTGGGAAAGCGGATGGTCAAATGCTTGGATGGGGATGACCTGGTCTGATGTGGGTTAGCCTAGAGAAGTGAGAGAAGGCAGACCACTCGTGGCAAACAGTCCAGAATTCTGAATCTCTGGGTTTGAGGGACTTTGAAGATGAGCCAATGCAAACGTCTCGTATTCCTGAACACTGCAGTCTCTAGGACCCACCGTGGCAGGGATCGGCCCCAGTAGTAGACCAAAATAATCACAAATACAGTATTCACTACTTAGAGAAATGAGATTATGACAAGGAAGGAGTCTCAGGACGTGTTGACCCCTCCTTTAGACAAAAATGCAGGAAACCTGGAACAGCTTAATTTTCCAAAAAGAGCTGTGACATTTGCATCCTGACAATCGAACTGGTGATTATCCCCAAATAGGCAACCTGCTCCTTCCCTCCTGAAGGGACCTCCCAGCAAAGCAGAGCTGCAGGCGAGCATAGCTTCCCTGTGATTCCACGAGGTAGGACCATCTCTGCTAAGTGGGGCTCTTGCTGAAAACAGAGACCAGAGACTTGAATTCATATTTCACGCTCGTTGTGTTTGGTTTAGTCTGTGAAAATGGACTAAAATACAATGCATGTGCATACATAAATGCCATAAAATTAGTGTAGACAGCTGGCAAATCATTAATTAACAGCAGTAATGGTCTTCAAATAGCACTCAGGGGAAACCACAGAGAGAGGAAGTTTCCCGGACCTGGTTTCAGTTTTGTCCATGACCTGAATTCATCCTCCTAAAAAAGAAAGGAGGTGGTATGAGGCATGGAGCAAAAGCCACGGAGATGCCACGGTAACCCCTTCTATCCCCCCTCCCTCCTCACCAGCCCCAAAGAGGACAAATGCTGAACAAGCCACACCACCCCTCTGTCTGCAGGGCATTTCCCAAACCAGACAGACGCCGAATGAGCCGCCGAATAAGGAGGATGTGCCCAGCACAGGATAATTGTGCCATAAATATAATTAAAGTCAGCAGGAAGACCATTACGGAGAAAACCAAACTTAGAAAAAAATTAGTGCTAGTGAAGAAAATATCATACATTCTTTTTATTTCCGTCTAATTTTGTTTACATGATTCATACAGTTTCTAAGAGGATCCCTGGAGAACATTAGACCGGCACCACATGCATAAACATTCATATATAACATGTAAATTAGAAACAATCTCAGGATTTATATAGAAATTACAGCCACTTCTAGCAAATTAATTCAATGACAGAAAAAGGGTTACTGTCTCTCTTCAAATCAAGAGGGGGAAATATTGAGCAAAGCAGATTTATTTATTCAAGAGGCTTATTCCTTGCCAGGAGCTGATGTCCCCTTGGCCTGGAGATTTCCATTTTTTTATTGGATATGTTTTGGTGATTGAATTTACTTTGAATGCAGGAGCAGTCAATGAGGACCATAATGGGTGGTTTTAAGTTATAGTATTGCTAATACAGTCATAAAGTCGATTAGGCTAAAAGAGTTTGCTGTAGGGAAATGATGGAAAAAGGCAAGTTGCTTGAGTTAAAATATTCAACAATAGCGAATCTTAGAGCTGCATGGCCTTTAGAGAGCAAACTTACCATTTTATAGGTGAAGAAACTGAGTGCCAGAGAAAAAGTGATCAGCCCAAGAAAACAAAGGGAATAAATGCTTTACAAAGCCAAACTAGAACCCAGTCCTTCTCCCTTGTAATTAATGCCCTAAACACGTCTTCAAGCCACTCTTCTTCTAGATTTTAATGGAATGGAAAATGACACATGACTAGGGTTTTTCTTGTAGGGTTTTGTACCGACATACTTTGGTAGTGATTTTGCCATTGGGGGTTGTGGTGGATTGATTGTCAAAATGGCCCCAATTCTTCACCTTCCTTGTATCTGTCTTTCTCAACGTGACTTTACAGTCCTTGAATCTGGGCTGGGCTTGTGACTCTCTTTGGCCAACAGAACCCAGTGATGTATGAGCCTGTTCTGAGCCCAGACCCCATGGAGCTATGCATGTTTCCACTGCTCTTTCCCTACCTGACAAGGACAAGCCAGGGCTCACCTGCTAGAGGAATGAGAGATATGGCTGGGTCTGCAGCAAAAATTTGGGGACATACTTATATTAAAAAATTCCTTTTTTATTTAACTGAAATTCTAATTGAACTTGGTGTCCTGAATGTTATCTGCACGGGTGAGAGAAGGTACTAATCTGCATCAGTTAGCCAACTCCTAAACCTGTATGAGAGACCGGCCAAGATTAGCAGATCTGTCTGCCCCACGCACGGCTGACCACAGGTGCATAAGTGAGCCCAAACGCGGTCAGCAGGACTGCCCTGAGACTCATGAGCAAAAATAAATATTTACCGGTGCATGACAGTGAGGTTTGGCGGGTGTTTCTGATGTGATATTATTGTGGTAGAAGCTAGCTAACTTAGGCACTATCCAGTAAAAAACATTCTAGGAAAAGGAATTTGATTTGGGCTTCAGATGAGGGCAATCTATTTGTTGCGATGGTGATGGTCCGTATGCAAGCAGAAAGAGCAAGAAAGAAATATCTTGACATACATTCCAAGGCTAGAGACACCGTACATAAATACATATTAATAGAGGATGAGTCTTACGCATATTTTTGCCTTTTGAGGTCTTGCCTTTGTTCCGGTGTTTTTTTTAAAGGACCCACTTTGCAGTTGTGTCTTTGTTACGGAAGACCTTGCCAGAATGAGATAATGTGGCTTTTTGTTTTTACTTCCTGAGGCTTTTGATAAACTCCCTGGCCTAGGGCTTACTTGTGTTCTTCCTTTCCTCCCGTCAGGTGTCTCCTTCCATATCCTTCGGGGAGGCAGGTGCTGTAAGTGAAGGTTCATCTTGGGGCCCAGTAATTGTGCTTGGTCTCCACTTAACAGTGATATTTTTCAAAGTCAGCTCCACCAGTCAGAGGCCTGAGCTATATGTCTTGTCCTTGTATTTTGTACTTTCCAAAGCCCATTCACACTTACTGCTCTCTCTCTGTGAAAGCAGTTGGGGTGGGCATGGGAATCTCCCTTTTGTAGATGAGGAAACCGAGGCTCACGGACTTTAGGTGACTTTCCCAAGGGCACACAACTTAGCTCAGGGCAGATTTAAAACTAGAACCCAGATTCTAGTCTCTTAGCCTTGGACTCTTTCTGGTACTCTCTGCTCTCACCTTCATCCTAGGGCTTTGGACGATTGCTGTCTTGTCCAGGTGGTTAATAAGCGCCTGAATGATGCTTCTGTCTGAGATGAACTGAAGCGGAGGCAGGATGTTCTTAGAGATGCCACTAGGAATCCCCAGACCTGCACGAAAGCAGGGTTTGGTGCAGACGACTGGAGCCTGGATCAGCGCTTGCACATTCAACAGCCAATCTCAGTCATCAGAGCAGAGTTCTACATTGTGGATGAATCAGTCCATATCTCTGTTTTAAAACTGCGTTATGGTCTCTTAAAGGTATGTTTCAAGACATAAAGTTCTGCCAGGAGCCATGGTCCATTTAAAAGCAGGGCTGCTTACGGGTTGTTGGTTGAGAATAATTGAAGGTAGACGAAAGGAAAAATACCAGGATATTATCCCAGGAAGTTTCTTTTTCTCCAAATCCATAAAACGAAGGTATGAGCCAAGCACCCAAGGGTAATACTTGCCTTGATTCTCTGCTTCCTCTGGATTCTGGAATACCAGCAATGTTTGTATTGGGCTTAGGGTGAACAACTATCCTGATTTGCCCCGGACTAAGGTGCTCCTTGGGTGTGGGACATTCAGTGCTAACACTGGGTCTGTCCAGGCAAACTGAGATGCTGTCACTCTGTCTGGTCCGCTGTGCAGCCCTTTGAGATCAGCTGATGAACAGCCAGCCCCTCCTCCTCCACCAAGGGCACCAACTCATGTCTCCCACCCTTTTGGTCCTACACACAAGAATCCTTCCCCAGAGAAAAGACGCAATATGCATATTTTGAAAGAACGAAGAAAGACTGACTTGCCCTGGCTTCTCAGAACTCGTTTGTACCTGACCGGGCAAGCGGACCAGCTTGAGAATCAGGAGACTGACTCAGTTACTAAGTGGCTGTGTTAACTTTTGCCAAGTCATTCATTGATTGCTCCTCAATTTTCTCGTCTACAAAGAGGGGCAGGGAGTAGAGGTCTCTACGGTCCCTTCTCTGTTATATATTCTAGGGTTTTATTGTATAGGGACCAATGAGGTCATTCCACCTTGCCCTGACTCTTTTCATTTTGATGCCACAGGATGAAGCCTTCTTGGAGGCCTCTCTTTGAACGCAGTGCAAAAGATGGAGCCTAGTTCAAGGTCAGACATGGGGCAGAGTCTCAAGGTTCTTGCTTGAGGGTAAACCATTTAGTTCAGTGCTGTTTCACAAAATTTTCTCTGATGGTGGGTGTGTTCTTTATCTACTATTCAGCATTATAGCCACCAGTCCCACGTGACTATGTGAATTTAAACTTAATTGAAATAAAATGAATTTTAAAATTTAGCTCCTGCATCCAAATAACCACATTTCAAGTCCTCAAGCAGCCACATGTGGCTAATGGCTACCATATTGAGCAGTGCCTATCCAGGATATTCCCATCATACCAAAAACTTCTATTGGACAGCACAGCTTTAGAGAGCCATTTTGACCATTTTCTCACTAGCCTGAGAGGTAGCCAGGGTAAAAAAAAAAAAAATGAGGAGGAAGGTAGGGAATGGGAGAGATAATCTCCTTTATGTATTGGTGGAGTCATGGGAATGATGCAGCCAGCTTACTGGAGATGGACCATCTTAAGTCTTGGCATAGGCGATGGTCTTTTAAAAGTTAGTAAAAGGACATGAAAATATGTGCTTCACTGAAGCCAAAGAAAAAGGCCATGATAACTTTTTTTCCACCCGTATCCCTGACGGGGGTTAACTTTTTGGTCAACTATAGAAAGCATCAGGGAATAAAATTAAATGGCTAAATGTGAAAAGTTGTGGGAAATTCGCTCTCTTTGCAAGACTCACAATTGAAGGTTTTCCCAAGCATCTTGTAGGATGAAAAATACATGGAGACTGCTTTGCTTATCACTGAGATTAGGCAAAAATCAAAACGCATGGCTAAGTGTTCAACTCCCAAAAGTAGCATTACCATCCTTGTTGAGGAAGTAAATAAGGGATGCTTGGTGGGACGGAAACCCCAATGACGATGTGGGCGATGAAGAACTGGAACCCCAGGAGCACTTTCTTAGTGCCAGCTCTGCTGCTGGAAGCTGTGTGACTTTCAACAAGGGGGCAGTCGCTTGCTTGCTTGCATCAGAAAGTTCCCACGCCCTCTTTTGCTCTGGCGACAGTGAAGGACATCTTTTCATGTCCTTTTTATTAATTTGTAAAAAGTCATTGCCTATGACAAGACTGAGCTTCTCGGGGCCTCAGTTTTTATCTTCAGTTGGAGAAAGATGGTGCTTGGCTGGGTCTTGGGCATCTTCACCGTTCTCGGGTCACTTTTGCGACCATGCTGCCGACTCCCGCTGTGGACACTAGTCCTACCTATTTTATCATAGCTCTGAACACTGTTTCTTTTGACATTCACAAATGTTGCCCTCACCGAAGGCTTCCATCATCAAACCTCCAAGCATTTGAGACCTGGCAAACCTGTAGGTTTTCTGGAACCCTCACATGCAAGGATGTTCAGCATTTAGTTACTGTCTCAGAGCCAGGAGCAAACACTTCTCAGGAAGTGGAGGCCCCAGTCATCCCGTATGTACACAGGTGAGAACGGAGGCTCCACTCTACTTGTAAGTACAGCCGCAGTGTCATGGAGACCAGATGACCGGGAGCTGCTTCCTGCTCTGCCACTCGTCAACTGCACACTGGGGGCAAGTTCTTCCACTTCTCTGAACCTCAGCTCTTCACCCTGTGGTGTGGTAGGCAAGGCTGGTTTACCAGGAAGCTAGTGAAGCTCAGGGTTCAGGGCCCCTCATTTGCATTGGTCCCTTTCGCGACCCTGTGCTTCATTTGGCTTTTTTTTTTTTTTTAATTTCACGATCTTTTCCTCAAAGAGGGGCCTCCAAATTATATACGCTTCGGACCCGCAAAAACTTGGTGGCAATAATTAAAAACAAGATGGCACCCTGATAGACTACTCTCTCTAAAGATATTACCTATCAAACAAGAAAGATCTTGTGGAACCAGACCGTAGCCCAGTCTACAGCTATTCTATTTCTTCCAGATGCGCTCTGCTCTCACATCCCAGCACACCTGTAGGCCATGTTTGTTTGTGCCTCTCCACAGAACAGGAAAGGGGACACCTACTCAGTCATGAGTAGCTCTCAGGTACAACAGTGCCTACTCTTAGAGGCCACATAATTATGAAATCCAAGATCTAAAAATTACCTTCAGGGGCCCTTTACACACTCCCCCTCTCAAAAGATACTCCTTCCTCTCCTTTCCTGCAAGTTCCCTCCCCAAATGGAGATTCCACAATCTCCTTTTAAAACGTGGTCTGGTCTTATGTCATCAACATTCTTAGGAACGTCTCCCTCCAGCCTAACTCTAATTTAATTTCTCTCCTAATTCAGATATGACAGTGCCCTTGACTTATTTTTTTGTCCTGTTTTATGCAGATCACAAAGCACTTTCAAGACATACTCACTTGCCTGCCGCATACTCAGAACATGTTGTTTTAGTCTCCTTTTAGAAGGAAGTAACTGAGGTTCAAGTGGTACCAGACTTGCCCAGAATTGTAGATGGTGGGGCCAGGACCCTGAAAGGAAAGTTCTGCTCTATTATCCCCATTGTTGCCAAACACGGGTACTAGGCATGGCAGACATTCCACAATTTTTGGAGGAGCCAACACTTAGGAACAACTTGACTCCCAAGGGCTGTTTCTCTTATGGGACAGCTGTCTCTGCTTCTATCTGCTGCCCCCGGCTCTGTCATGAGGACCTCATTCCTTGGATTCAGAATTCTCAGTTCCTGTCCTTGGTGATAATCCAAACCTCCAGCAGGTGGTAAGGGAGGTACTTATGCCTCATTACGACCTCACACTCCCTGCTCCACACCCCTCCATTATTAAAAAATGAAGTCATAGTCCACTCTTTCCTCATTCATTCATTACAGAATTGTTTACTGGGTACCTATCATGGGCACGGCACTAATGTTATACTAAAAAGAAAAACAAGAAAATGAAAAAGAAGAAGAGGTAAGGGGGGGAAACACTTAAGAGGCTTATGGCAAGAGACATCAGCAAGATGGTGGGGTAGGAAACCCCAGGCCCTCATTGCCCCACAGAGATACCTGAGACATCGACTTAATATATGGACCAAATCACCTTTGTGAGAACTCCTAAAAAGTCCTAAATATCCTGTTTTCTGGGCAAAGGGAATTTCTAGTTATTTAGTCAAATAGGCTACTTGTCACTTGTACACTTAGCTAAGAAAAAAATCTGATTGCCACTAAGAGCTTTATGCGTATTAACGAAATTTTCACCCTGATCTTATGTAGGTCGTGGATATTAGAGTTATTCTCATTGTACAGATGAGGGAAAAAGAACCATAGGAAGGTTGCAAAACTGGCCTGGGTTCACAAGGTGGCCAATGGCTGAGCCAGCAAATCAGGCACCCTGGCTCCGGGGCTTTCACTCCAGATTGTGTTTAAAATTGGAAGTTGGCACAATCTGGGCACATTTCTGAGCTGTTCAGATGAACAGATGCTCGAGTTATGCTGCTTTTAGGGATCTGCCTTTCAAAACAAAGATGTGTTCTTCAAAGGAGTAATTGAATTCACCCGGTCTTAACTCTTGATGTAATAAACAGAAGATGGAGGAAAGGAGCTGGTTTAAGTTTTGGGTCTCCATCTTTGATCCTAACTCTTGGTGGATTTTGCCAGAAAAAGGAGCAGAATGACCAATTAAAGAGGACAGCAGGCACTGATAGAGCAAGATCTGTAAGAATAAATATTTCTCACAAATCTACCAGGTCTGGAATTTCACCAGATTTGCATATGGAAGGTGGGGGGGGGGAGGTATTTGACCACCCAAGCACTTCCATATTAGCGACCCAGACACTCTGACACATTTACAAACATTTAAATAGCTACACATAGGTGGAGATATTGTCATAGCTCCTTGATTTTTCTACAGCTCAGAAAGAAGTGGGCTTTAGATAATATTTAGTTCATGCATAAAATTAGGACAAAAATTAGAAAAACCCAGGTGACTTTGTTGGGGGGAGGAAGGATTCCTCTGATTAGGAGGAATACTCTTGCTTATATTAATTGGGGAGATTACAAATATCTCCTCTCTTCTGGGCCGTGGAGGTAGACTGCAAGAGGGATGCATGTGCAAAGATTTAGTTTGCTTATGTAGACAATATGGAATCAACTCTGATGCCAGAACCCAGAAGTTCTATGGGATTTTTTTTCCCCCAAAAGACTTCATGCCTTTGTAAAAGAGACGTACATAAAGAAGAGCCAGACGTTTTTTGGAAGATCAAATGTTTGTCAGCACCTCTAATGGAGCAATAATAATTAATTTCTCAGAGCGATAAAACCATATAATTAGAACAGGTTGGGTGTTCTAAAAATTTTCAAACATGGGATGAGCAAATGGAAAAGGTTTCTTTTTTCTTTTTCTTTTTTTTTTCCAGTCTCTTCCTTTATTTTTTGGAGTTTGTGTGAAATACTGAGAGGAAGTGAGCCCATCTGTTTCTGATACTTCCAGGCTTGAAGTATCAGAATGTTTTGTTGCAGTTATTCGATGTCTAGTATGCCTCTAAAGTATTTTCCATAAGCTGTAAGCCTGTGCTTTTACTGACAGGAAGTTTGTTTTCATGGCGCTTTAGCGTGTTTGACACTCAGAAATAAGAAGGGGGTAATTGGTCAATTTCTAAGTTTCTCTGTGTGTAAGTGAGTTCGGTTTTGTTGACCGCTACCCTGCGAGAAAATTCGAGAAGAAACAAAAATGAATGGTGTTACAGATTATTCTTATTTATGTTGCTTTTCATCTGTTCCCCTCCCGAGGCCGCCTCGTGCCCCCCTCCCCATATTAGTAAAGAGTGACCCCGCTGGGGAGACGGGTAACTGTGCATCTCACAATAGAAGGAAGGAAGCCGGAGGCTCATCTCCGTGTAAAGGTCGGGAGCAGGGAGGATGAGACGGCCGGCGATGTCACAGCTGTATCCTGCGGGGTCCAGCGCGAGCCCCGCGTCGCGCCGGGGCGGTGCGGGCGGGCAGGCGGGGGAGCAAGAGCGGGGAGAGCCGGGGCTCCGCGGCTCGGCAGGTACTTGCCAGGGGCGCTCCCCGCGCTCCGGCAGCCCTCCTCCCCGGGTCCCTCGGCCGCAGCACCTCTGCTCCGCTGCGAGGATGACATCGCCACCCCTGCGTCCGCTCTGCCACCCCCGCATCTAGGGAAGACAGGGGGCAGAACTCAACAGTCAGTGCTGGCACGCGCACTTTCGGGGCCTGTGGGGGCGACTGAGGGCATCCTATTCTGCTTAGTTCTAAGGTGGCTCATAAAGGAAAAAAAGGTCCAGGCTCGGTGTGCATTTTCTACAAATCTTTTGGACACTTTCTAAGGTAGTTTTTGATGGCGCTCCTCAGTGCACACAGGGGCACGGGAGGACTGTTAGGGATTTGATTCTCTTGGCAGTCCAGGGGCCTCGCTCCGCACCTCTGTGGATTGAACACGGCGCGGGCTGACTGAGCTCAAGAATGGGTCACGATTATTATTATTTTTTTAAATTTAAATCTAAGTAGCCTTCCTCGAGTTGTGGAAAGAAAGTAAGGAAGTCAATAGCTTCTTTAGCTCAACTTACAACTTCATTTCGCCTGATTACCATGCCTTTAATTTCTTTCTCCTTCCCTCTCTCTCCTATTCCTCGTAAGCGATCATCACTGAGAATGAAGGCAGTTTGAATTATTATCATAGTGTTTAAGGCTATGTAGCAGAATGGCATGTTTTCTCTATGGACACATATGTTATCTGTAACTACATAGAGAAACGATTAAAAAGCTACACGCCAAACGAGAAGGAGGAAGCTGGTCTGTGGGAACTTTAGCTTTTTGAATGTTTTAATGTCTTGATTTTGAAAAACAAGAAGAGAGTGTTTATGGGTCGCTTTATTGATTAAAAAACAAGCAATCCTTCTGAAGACAAAAAAACCCCTCCAACACACACACACACACAAACTTGCACACATGCGGAAGGAAAAGAAGGAAGAAAAAGAAAAGAAAAAAGGAAAAAGTAATGAACAAAAAAACTTTGAAAATATGCAGTGCCTCGTATAGGAATGTACCCTACAGAGATTGTCCCAGCCGCTGACAAACATACAACAGCATGTACTGCGGCAGTGTTTGTAATGTCGGAAAATTCAACACAACTTACATGGCTCGTGTTGCAAAATGCGTCGAATAAAACCGGTTATGATCATTGAAAGTAGATCTGTCAGTCAGTCCAAATAATTTGTAGAAGAATCCTGGCCCATGGGAAGATTCCCATTATTTATTAAGTGTAGCTAAAAAACCTCCACAGTTTCCAAAGCAGCACGTGCAATGTTCACTTTTTTGAAATGCAAGTATATACACAGAAAAAGATTTCAAGGATACATGTCAAATCTGAGCGGTATGGGTGAATTAACTTTTTTCTTTGTGCCTTTAAAACTTTCTACAATGCACATATGTTATTTTGGTTGAAATATATATGTACACACACAAATATATATGTATATATATTTATATATATACATACACAGTTTTGAATATGCATTAGCCCATACGTGATAATTTTCAACCATGGATGACTCTTTAAAATCAGGACTCTTTAAAATCAGGACAACCTGATGTACTAAGTTATCTGTCTATTTCATACTTTAATTTGGTCATCAAGATATCATCCATTTGCTTCAAATACTCCTTCAAATATTTTTATGAGTAATACTGGCTTGTACTGAAAAAAACAAACTAAATGGAGAGGGAAAAGACTATATATAGTGATGAAATACATTTATTTTCCCAGGAGTAATTCCTCGCCCACCCCCACCCCAAAATATGTACCATTACCACCTCTAGAAGTTAAAGTACTATTTCACAATTTTAAAAAGAAATATAATGTTGCCTGGCATACTGTTGTTCACCACCATGAGAATGTGCAAATAACACTGTAACTGAGAAGCTGTTCCATGAGGGAATCTGGATTTTTTTTTCCTATACAAAATTCATTTTACAGTCAGGTTTAAAGCAATTAGATTGTTTAGTTTTGGAGGGCTGAATATTACTTTGAAATTTCACTTGAACTCTACCTATGACGTGAAGGGAGAAAATTGGGGTAATTTTCAACAGAATCCAAATTTAAAAGAAAAAAGTTTATTTTACATTTTGAAAATAGACTGTTTCTTTATCTTTTCAGGTACATTTTATCTTTGCATGGGAAGTTGGAATTCTGACACCATTTTGTTTTTACTCTACATATTGCATGCTTATAGCAAATAAGAGTTAAAGTATTTCATAATTGCTTCACACCATTTGGAAACAGTCATAGAATATGGGATCCTTAAATACAGTAATTATTAGTAAAGCAACTCATGTTTTCAAGAGTCTGTTTTCATTACTTAATTATGGCAGTCTAGCACAAAACACTTCTTGTCTACTTGAGAAAATATATTTATCCATCTCCAATGGTGAATTCATGCTGTTAAAATTTTTAAAATGTATATTCATGATGAAAGAAACCTGCAACAAACAAAACAAACACTCCCCCCACCCAGGTTCTTAATTTCCTTTCTTGTGGATGGTGTTTATCCACAAAGGCAAATGCAGTCTTTTAAAATGTATATAAACAAGCGCCTTCCAGCTGAGAATATGTAATTGGTCAATCAGTTCTTATTCAGAGTGATTTTAAAATGCCATTGTATATTCTTATTCAATTCTTGGATTCTTGCATCCATAAAGAGTGGCCTAACTATTGCTCTTCTATGGAGCATATCAATTTCCATGCCTTTTTCTTATAAAACTACCCTGGAAAGACTGATGAAATTAACCATGTCACATAATCCATAATTTTAAATAAAATAAAGTAGCACAGAACACAGACTTGACTTTCTCACATTTGGCAGTTTGGTCTATATATTTGGAACAAGGTTAATTTCTATCACTTGAATCTTTGTTTGAATATGTTAAGAGTTGGATATTACAGGAAACTAAAGGGAACCAAAATGTAAAAACAGATTTCTTTCCATAACCATCTGCCATCACAAAGAAATAATTTGGCTTAGAAATTTACAGGATATGTGATACATTATAAAGGCTGTATTGCTCTGAATTTATGAATTAATGATTAACAGTTCTATTTGTTTTGTTACTGGAACCATAATATCAAGATGGGGAAGATGTAAATAGTGTCATGACTAAAACGAAATAGTGAGATATGTATTTTTGCTTAATTTAGACACCACAAACATAGCTAATCATGCATTTGGTTAAATACTTGCTTGATGATATTCTTAATCACATGTCCTTTGTGGCTTGCTGGTATTTTCAGGTGCTATTAATAAAAATCAGTATTCCTAAAAGTGCAAGTAGATTGGAAGCAGATGCTGTTAGTAAAACATAATTGGGCTAAGGAAAAATTTTGCAATTTGGAAACAGACCAATGTCTTTAAAGTGTTGGTTTGCTGTGATTATGCATTCATGCAGGATTTGAAACAGGAATAATCAACAAATACACCTTAAGAGAAATAGAAAATATAGGGAAGGAAAATTTTTGTAAAACTCAGAGAAACTATTTGTATGAACAATATTGGAATTACTGGCATATGCTGCAGAAGAGAAAACTCTCAAATCAGCTTTTGCTAGATTAGAATATGAAAATGAAACTTTAGCAAATAATTTTTTTAGAGTATGCACAAAGGCAAATTAATTTGGGGTGTATTGTTTTGTTTTAAACCCAAAGGTCCTATTATGTTTAAAAGTGATAATACTGTATTTTTTAAAAAATGCAAACAAGTGGTATGGGAATTATTTATGAACAGATCCATATATATATATTAGTTTTACTTTTTGGTAGTTACAAATGGTTATTTTGTGAATGTGTACTTTTTATAATAAAATGAAGTTTTTAAAAAGTATGAATGTTATACAACTATGAATTCTTACAAGTTTAAATTACAGTTAAAGCAGAAAATAAAAGCAATATATATCTGAACTTTGAACATTGAGTTCTTAATATAGAGTCCAACTTGAATTTTTTAACAAAAGAAAAGAACAATCCTAGCACTTATACGTAGAAAAAGGTAGGAAGGAAACATGAAAGCGTTAATTCTTGATTGTGAGACTATGTATACATTTCGTTTTTTCCCTTTATGCTTTTAAATGTTTATCGGGATTTTTTTAAGGATTATGTATTACTTCAGAATTAGAAAAGCCTTATTCATTAAGAAAAGAATAATATCCTCCCCAAACCCAATTCACGTGATAGCTTGGATTAAATAAATTTTCATTTAGGTATCTTAAATTGGTATTTTATTCATCACACACAGCTTATTAAAACAGAGCCAACATACTCATTTAGAGCTAACTCCTAAAACTGATTAATCTGAACATATAATTTTTTTTGCCATTAGGCTGTAAAATTAACCACTTATAATTACTGAGAATCAAGTGTATAAAAGTGCTAATGTTTTATTAATCTATCTTAGGGTTCAGTTTCAAAAACCAATTTTGACAAATTATCAACTGACATGCTTCTTGACTTAAAAGTAGAGTTGTATTATTTTAACTGCTTGGAATATCATAAACGTTGACATGTATTTTTAATGTTAAATTACTTGTTAGCAATGGAATAATATTTTGAATATAATTTCATCGAGGAAGCATAAAATAATGTTTCAAGCTATTTATTTTTAAGACTACAAAATTAAATATGAGTTGAGTTAAATGTAATGAACACATTGATATAACTCCAGGAAGGCAGTAATTAAGCAAAATTTCTACCTCTATTACAGGTGAGAAAGTGTTTCAAAGAAAGAAGTTAGACCACATTGACCTATCAAACTTTTCCTTTCCCCTTGATCTTAACTTTCCTGGAACCATTATTCTCTGTTGCGAGAACGTTCAGGTTTTTATTACTGTAGAAATTATTTGGAAATCTCTTTTTATCTGCGCGGGGGGACTAGGAATTGGAAAGGTGTCATTTGCCTTCCAGGAGGGAGATAAAGACAGGATCTGGGGGGCAGGATTCTGTATATTCGTTTTTGCTATGAATTTTGATTAATTTCTGTTTAAATAAGCCCTGCAAGCCCGCCCTCCCCTCAGAACCCACCCGTTCTCCATCTTTATTTCATCAAAGAGCGTTGTTGACTATTCAGATTTTACTGAGTAATCTAAATTAAGGAACAAACTCTCCCAAATTTTAGTTTGGGACCAATAAACTACCGTGAAAGCTGTAAGAAATATTATCCAATGTAAAGGCACAGCTGGTGTTTTAAAACTCAGTTTCCTGGAATCCTTGTTTGTTCTTTCATTTTCCAATTATTTGTCACCTGACAGCTTATTTCACAAGTCCTGAAAGGTAACTTTATGTTCAGTTGGACATAAAACAGAAGGGAAATTTTCGTAAGAAAGAAACCAAATGAATCACAAAAATAATTCTCTTATTTAAAAAAATGTCAACCTAGTATCCCTGGGGCATATTACTGTTGGAAACAATTGTAACACTTGCATCATTCACAAGCAATTCACAAAAGCTTAGTCTGCAAGAAATTTCCATCCTTTCTCAGCTTTTTACACACTTCAACTCGGCTTTCCCTATATCCGCTAACAGAAAATTAGGGAGACAGGGAATTCATAATAAAAACAAAAATGAATTCTAATGAAAGTAATTTATTACAAAATTTGTGGGTTTTTTCGCTCCACGAAGGGCCAGCGAGAGAGGCTGACCTTACGCAGATCCAAAGGAAATTAATTTTTTTTTTTTACATATTGGTAATCTCTTCTTATTTCATGGCACAACACCGGATGACTTGTAAAAATAAACGAAAAGATACACTTGGAAATATATAATTCCTTTTAAGGGGTGAATTAAAACGAAATTAAAACGGTTTTCAGAAAACCATTTATTTCCTTAACTAAATCCACGGCGAAAGCCGGGCGAGGCTGGTAAGGACCCACCCCCGACCCTCCCACACCCCCCGGGAAGAGGGGCTGGACGCTCGGTTCTCCGGTTGCGAGCTCTGGACTCCCGCCCGTTCATTATGCAAAAAGAAAAAAATCGCCCCTCTTTCTTAATCCAGCCAATGACCAAACGGCATCTCGCGGGATAGGAGGTGGAGCCAGGAGGAGGAAGCTCAGAGGTAAACCCAATCCCACGTGTCACGGCTCTCTCCGCCTCTTCCTTATTCGCTCCCCGCCCCCCCACCTCCCTCTCTCCACCCCGCCCTCAATCGGCCCCTCCTACTCTGGTTCTCCACGCCCCAGGAAGAGGAGGGGGAAGTAGGAGGAGCGAGAAACTCTCGCGGGCTCTCATTTACATGCTGCCATTCTATTGGCTAAGACTGGCCAGGCGCGCAGGAAGGAGGGGCGGAGGAGTTTGTCAAAGTGAGCTTCACGGATTGGCTTAGCTGTACGATGACGTAAAGAGGGACATCTGAGCAAATGAGAGCTCCCGGCGAACCCTTCTCCTTATCAAGCTCCTCCTTCTTGCCCCACCTCGGTGTGAGCAACCCAATGAAAAATGAGCCTGTGCGTCTTATTTCTTTGAACATTTAAATGAGAAATCTAGAAATCTAGCTGTTTAAATATTCATGAAGAGGCGGGGAGGTGTACGGTGTCTTCCGGAAACGCTTCTGATTGGCTGGCTTTCTCAAGTACGTGTTAGCTTTAGGAAACCTGTGAACGCCTCACCTTAAAGGATTGTTTCCCGCATTTTTTTCTTCCTCAAAAGCGCAACACCATATACACCTATTTTTTTTCCTCTCTCAGTAATTGATTTCATGTGTGGTCCGACCGGCTCAGCTTTGTCACTCTTTCGCTGTCAATATATTTTCTTTTTTGTAACTCAAGTCCCATTTTCATCAGTTTTTAAAATGCAAAGATCTGAGACAGATGGAAACAATTAGAACCTCCGCTCTGCTGATGTGTATAATCTTATTAGTTTAATGGGTCACAGGGCGCAGGACCTATTTCCTATGGATCAAAGTGAAAACAAACACGGTTAATATCCCATTTTGTTTTAGAACCACATCGGATCGGGTTCCCTCTGTCGGCTGTGGTAATGACAATATTAAGAGATCTTGGTTGCCTTGAAGTTTAGAGGGAAAATGGAGTCATTGAAATATTCTGGCTTAAAAACGCATTAATATTAACACCAGGTAGTCGGTTGCCAGTTCCCTGAGCTCTCTTGAGTTTATCACAAGGGCATGGCTATTAAAGGATTTCAGTGTTGCTTGTTTTGATCTATTGCCTTCAAGCAAGCGAAAAATCCTGCCTAGTTCGCCGCTAATTACACCAGCTTCTCAGATTTCCTCTATTCAGGGCCGATGCAAGCATCAAGCTCTTTGTGTAAATTTCAATTTAGGCCTCTTAATGATTTTTTTCTTTATCTGTGGGTGGGAGTCGCAAGCTTTTTTAATTTTTAAAACGTTAAAGAGCCCCATAACCGCCACCCAAATTTAGCTTTTCATTTCAGGGAGTTCTAACTCCAGTTCACAGACCCCTAAGCATCCTGGACCTTAGTTAACAACCCACACCTTAAGGAAATGTTTCTCATATTCTGGGTTGTGTTTGAGTGTTTTATATATAATCTTCTAAGCACCTACGGGGTTGGGCCGCGGCCTCTCTCTTCGTGGCAAAGGCCCCCTTTGGAAACCTCCCGCAGTAACTTCTCACCCCAATAAATTAAATGCAGCCACAGTGTGGTCCATTACCCGGGAGTGTGAGGTGACGGCGCCTGTCAAAGGTGGCTGGCCAAATACAGACCCTTAAATATTCCTACAGATAATAAATATCTGTGCAAGGAACGGATGTAAATAATAGGTTCATATTCGTTTAGAAAGCTCTGAACTACAGCAATGAATAAACGCACTGCAGACTTGATGAATGCCCCCAAGTCTTTCACAGAGGTGGGGGGCAGGTCTTGAAAATATTTTGCCCTGTGCTGGGAGGCTGGGTTGTAGGTTCTGAAGGCACCAGCGCCTGGGCTAGTTCCTCTTCGGGGCCTCTAGGAATGTAAATACCACGAGTTTAGACAGGTCGGGGCCCCGGAAAGTGAGAGCAGTGGTTATTAGCAAATCATTTTAATTCCGAAGCTGTCGAGAATATTTGCTTTCACTTGGCCGCACGGGGTTGGAATTACTAAGAGAGAAAACTCTGTTCTTGTCATCCTCTCCCTGTGGGCTGGGACGCAGGGTCATTGAGTCCTGGGCTCTCCTTCCACAGTCTTTGGGCAGAGTTAGTACTGCAGGTGAAGGTGAAAGCCGCTTTGCCCTGGGGGGCTGCAGGCGCGCCCTTCCCAGCACTCATTGTTGGGTTCGGAAACCGAAGTTAAAACGCAAGGACCAAGTTGCAGGGGAGTCTGCCGTCTGGAACAGATGTGGCAGCTCCGCCTATAATGGTGGCTGTCCCTCAAATAAATGCTCATTGCTTTCTTTTGATTTGCCCTTGAATTTCATTATTTTGGCGCCTGATCTTTAAGTATGCCTCAATAGATCACGTAATCTTTTTTGTCTGACTTATTTGTCTCTTGAGGTCATCTATGCCTTCTATTTTTATCAGTAGTGTAGCTTTATTTTGGAAAAGGATGATTTTCCCCTCAGAAGTGGGGAAAATGATCAAATCTCCAATCCGTCTTTTCCTGGAACTTAATCCTGCGTTTACTCCTGGATCACGAACCATTGGAACAGTCAAACACGGTCCATCACCGATCAACTTTAGAATTATTACATTTAGAATTACTACATTTTTTAAACGGAAATATATTTTTGGTGTGTGTGTGTCTTATTATAGACCGACCGTGTTAATCTCCCTTCCATGGAAAAAAGAATATTTGCATGTATAAATCTAAGTAATTGTTCATCTAGAGGAACGATTTCTACTAGGCTTGATTTTTTGTTTTCGGATACTTATTTGCATCAAATATTCAGAGACATTAACAACATTCAAAAAACAAAACAAAACGCCTCTTCCGGTGTAGAGGAGAGACCTTACTGACGTCCAACAACAGATGCCCTTTCGTATTTTCTTTCTTCCTTCCTTCCTTTTTCTTCCTTCCTTCCTTTCTCTCTCTCTCTCTCTTTCTTTATTTTTTTTTCACCCCCTTGGTCCCCAGTCTCCTTTAGTTCTTTATTTTAGCCGGGTGAGCCCAAGCTGTAAACTCTACGTAAACCAGAGCCGCGTGGGTGGGTTCTCCGACAGTCGCGTCCCGAGCGCGATCTGACGCGCAGCTCTGGGACATGCAGAAGCACAAGATGTCATTCTCAAAGGAAAGAAATCCCGCGTTAACGCCCGCCTCCGAGGAATCCCGGAAAGCCGAGAATGCCTACGAGCTGCAGCCCACTAAGCGACCACCGGGACTGCAAGGATCACTGCCTCTTAGACTTTTGACAAAATGTTGCTTGGCTTTGTTGTGGAAATTTGTTTAGTTTGCTGCTGGGAATGTGGGCCTTTATGATGAAGACCTTCCTGGCCTTCCTGGGCAGGTCGGCTCCCTGGCCTCCACTGCGATGGCTTTCACTTAGGGAGGGGTGGCCTTCAGGTGACGTTTCCCCCAATCTAACAGTCAACTGCAAGTTGTTTGGTCCACATCTGGGGCTTTTCTCCCGGAAAAATCGGTGGAAAACCCTCGACTTGACTTTACCATCACACCCCAAAGCAGGCCCCCCTCCAGACCTCTCGCCTGGTCCAGCGGTGCCACTAGCGCGCTGTCTAGCGTGGAGTTACAGGCCGGGACCTAGCCAAGATCAGAGGCAGCAGGGCTCGCCCGAGTTTAAAGGGAGCTCTGCTACCGGAAGTCATTTGACAGATCTCAGACAGGCCTTTCTTCTAATCTTTACTGCTCAACAGAGCTTTGCAAATCTCTAAACACGCTGTAACCTTCTTCAAACAGTGCTCCAGACACACTTGAGGGTGGGGTTTTACTTTAGGGCCGGGTGGAATGGAAGTTGCATCTGCAGAGGCCACCTCCACAGTCGGGTCTGTACCGTTTCCAGCTCTTCTTGAGACCCTTACCTCCTCCAATAAGCCGATTCCCGCGCATCCATCCTCCCACCCCAGCCCCAGGAGCCCTCCTGTCCCGGGAGGCCTTAGACGCGACCTCCTGCTGGACAATCATCCCGCGCCCCTGCGGCGGGCAGCAGCGGGAAAACCTCTCGGGAATTTAGCGGGACCGGCAGGGGCGGGGCAGGTGATTTATGACCCTGATCAACTTTTTAGGAAGCAGAAATTAACCCGAAGGGGATTAGGCTCGAGCTTTGAAGTTCACGGTTTTGTTTTCCTTCAACTCAGCCCTGCGATCAAACAGTTCTTGGTTCTTTCTGCCCGCCTCCTCCAACTCCTCCCCAGGTCTCTGATCACCCCACTCCTATCCCAGCAACTCTCCCTGTATGGATTTTCATAATTGAAAAAAAAAAAAAGAAAGAAAGAAAAGAGAAACTCCAGACCAGCTACTGAAGTTCCTGACTGTGACCTAGTGAACAGAGGCAACATAGTGTCCCCCCTGACCTCTTGGAATCATGTTTTACGTTTTAAACTGTTATTTATACTTAGAGGTCGGGAGGAGTAAATTTAAATCCGTTTTTTAAATTTGTTTTTCCTTTTGGCTCCTTCCTGCTTGTTCCATTCTCGGGGAATGATCTTCCCTCGCAGAGCAGAAGCCCAGCCAGGATTGGGGTGGTCAGTGGCTCTGTGGGTGACCACTAACTTCTCAGAGTGTCCTCCAGGTACTGCAGGTTTGTGGATTCCTCCCCTAGTTGACCAGAAAATTCAAATCCAGACTCGAAAGACCTCCCTTGCCTCCCGGCACTCTTACCTTGGCCCCCTTATTTCCATACCTCCAGACTCCCCTCCCTATCCCCCCAACACCCCCCGAACCGGCCTCCCACTGCAGGTCTCCAAGGGGAATCTGTCTCCTGCGGTTTTTTCCCCGCAGGCGCCTGCTGAAAAGGCAATTTCCTTGGGGGTGTGGTTGGGGCGAGAGAAAAACAGAAACCAGGATTGTTTGGGGCCTGAAACCATCCAAGTTTTATTGCATCCGCTACAAAGTCAACTAACTCTTAATGAGCATCCAAGCGGAAAAAAGCCGAGGTTTACTCGGTGTTAAGGCAGAGGTGGTGGTGGCGGGGGGAGTTTGCTTATTTCTTTTTCTTGCAACCAAAGGTTACAACACCTTCCCGAGGGGCTCTTCCCAACGCCAAGAGTACAGACAAGAAAGTCGAAAAGCATCAGGTTTCAGCTCCCTGAGATCGAAGATCATTCGGCCACGAGGACCTTCTAAGTTGGCCCTGTCTACAGCTTGTAATGAAAAGGATAATCTGTCTTGTAATAAAAAACAGGACTCACACAAACAAACCCAGCATCCAACCGCCTTCCACCGCACTTCACTCTTCCCTAATAAGGGCCAGTGACAAAATTGCCATCCAGTTCCACCCAAAAAAGAGGAAGCAGTAGATCTTCCTTTTAATAACTTCCCAAAGTGTTACAAATAATAAAAGGAACGCATAAATCATCGCGGGCGCGACTGAACGCGGACCACGGAAGGATTTACTCCTCTCAAACCTTGACTTCCAACCGCATTCTCATTGGCTGCTTCCTTGTAGCCCGGCCCACCAGTCCGCCCTCTTATTGGTCTGTCAGGATGGGTGACGTACAGAAAGGGCGTGGCGTCGGTAGGGGCAGGAGTCCAGCAGTGCGCATGCTCCCTATGGCGTGAGTGTGTGATTGACAGCAGGGGGAGGTGTGCGCGCGTGCGCGAGAGTGTGTGGCGGTGGGGTGCTGGGAGTGTGGGGGTGATGGTGGTGATAGTGGTGACGATGAGTGCTCGAATTGAGGCTGCTTCTGCCCGCTCCGTGGGTGTAGTTCTCTTCGCGGGCATTTTCCGCTGACTCAGAAGACCTGACAGTTACAGACTGGGACTCACGGGCTGGGGAGACGGTCTGGAAGCGATTTACTGAGGAGGGTCTCCAGCAGTAGGCTAATTGGAGAGGGAGTAAAGAGAAGGCGTGCTTTACTGTGTCTGAAGAAGATACTTAAAAATACCCAGGAAGAGATTTAATTTTACCGCTGTGTCAATTTGTGCATTTCTTGAAAAGCACACATTAAATCACAGCCCAGTCTTCGTATGCACCGCACACCTCTTCCCCACCTTTTCTCAGCTCCGACCAAGCCCCGTTCGGTTCTCCTGCAGTCAAAGGTACAAGCACATCTTACTATCTCTAGTCATGCAAATTAGGACTAACTTTCAAAACACTGGGAACACTGTGATAATCCTTAACTGGAAGAAAGAAAGCAAAAAAGTTAAAAAGAAAGAATGAGAGAAAGAAGTAAAGAAAAGAAAAAATGAAAGAGGAAAGAAAAAACTAGAAATATGTAGCAACCAGTTAAACAATAGTGTAAAAAATAAACAAAACACCAAAGGAAAAAATCCGCTAGTTATTGAATGGAAAGTTTAAAATTAATTTTCCAATCTGGCTAATATAGAAACAACTCCAGCTTATTACACTGTTGTTGTTAACGCCTAGTACAAAATTCTTCAGAGGCGAGGGCTGGCTTAGCGGAGAGGAGAAACGTTGCTCCGTTGCCCTGTTGCATCCAAATTCTCGTTTCGGACAAGTTTCTTCGGCGTGGTGGAGCTGGGCAGAAAGGCTGGAGAGTGTTTTCCTATTACAAGCTGTTAGGTCGTTGCTTCGTGTTTGCATGTATTTTAGGGAGATAATAAAGATTTTATAGCGCTGAACGTATTTTAAATTACAGTAGTCCTGGACGAATTTTGTAGCTAGCAAATCAAAGCTTCGGTTTTACGAATTCTGAGATTTAAAACTGGCAATTACCTCTTAGCAGGCCCTGAGATTTTTTTCCCCTTTGTTTTCATTTTGGAGTGTGTGGTGGGGTGAAGAAGGAAAGTACAAATAAAAGTATTACAAATGCTCCATTCAAGTACTGCCCTGTCTGTGAGTGCACGGTAAATAAATAAAAAGCAGAGTGATAGAAATATGTGACTGTTAAAAGCAAAATGAATTTCTTTTAAATTTTCCCGTTGGTGTATTTTTTCTTTTGAAGCAGTGCTTTCAGCATGCCTAAGTATTAAAAACTGTTTTTAAAAACACTATCACAGTAATTTTATTCAGAAGCCTCATGTTAACCTTAAATTTTGACATAAACATTTACGACATGAAATTATTAGCATTAATATTCTCTTTGCTTTTTATTTCGCCTTTGACTACTTATATTTTAAAGCAGCAAACATCAAATAAAATTAGTAAACAAGGTTTTGATAGCTGCTTGTTTTTAATTGGATGTCTTTATTTTATTAGGTAAATATACACTTAAATTTATTTTAAAATAACGAGCAAAATAATACTTTTCTTTCTCATTGCTAGAACAAAGTGATTTTTCACTCTTCTCCGTGGGATTCTTTCCTGTACAGCTGCCACAGTCGACTGACAAGCTCCTAGCGACCAAAGGACTAGTATGCAAATTTCAGATGATTGACACCTACAGTAGAAACCAATCACGCTGGAGTCGGTTGCTGATTGGTTGACAACGAGTTGACGTAAAATTGGCGTTTGAAAAGCCCAACATCCAATCAAGGCAAATCATGCAAATAAAGGAAGGTGTCGAATTACCAGGGGCCAGAGATACTTGAGCACGCCCTCACGTGTTGAGTGGTGGATATTGCACAGTTGCCTGCACGGTTCTCTGAATAAATGCAGCAAAATGTTCGACTCTACAGCTCGTCTTGGCCCTTCCCAAACTTCTGTGTCACTGGAATATAAATTTATCCTTTTTTTTCAAAATATAAGAGCTATGTCGTGCACAAATATGATGGTTTAGGCTAGAAATCTATGTGACTGTGGGCTTCCAACGCACAGAATTTCCCTCTCCGTTCGCACCAACACTGGGAATCTGTTTTTAAATTAATCCTTCGTGAAGGAGGCTGTTTCCCCCCTTGATTTCAAAAGGAGGAGATTTACAAAGCCCTTCCGTGGAGAAACCCACTCTAGGCAAAGATGGTCGGTAAATTTGGCTTCTTCAGCGAAATTCCGCATGGCGCCGCCAGATGGCATTAAGGATCACCTTCCAGTCTCCGTACGTCCCCGACATCCCCCGCCACCCCACCCCGTGCCCTGTAAGTAATTTAGAAAAATCGAAAACCAAACACTTTTATATTTTACAGCTAAATGAAGTGAGAACGTACTCGCACTGTTAAGGAGTTACATATTACGAAAATAAGCTTTGTTAGTTGTTGTTTTAGTGTGAAACTTACTCTTGAGATTTTGCCCGGGAAAGTTTGCGAATAAAATACTCATCCAATGAAAGCGTTTGCAAACACATTCCCTTAAAGCAAAGCGTTCACCTTAAGCACAACTCCAAGCATGTTAAAAAGATAAGAGTAGGAAGCGGCTGGGTTTCTGGGGGTGTCTTTTCAGGGCCTCCTAGACATTAAAATGAGATCGAGGGTGAAGCTAAACCTCCCAGTGAGCGGTCTTCCCGGGAGTGGAGTTTGGCTGGACGCGTGGGTCCGAGGTTGGATCGAGCTGGTGTTAGAGGGTAGCTTTTTTAGGGGCTTATTTTGGGATCCCAATCACAGAGACGGAAGACGTTCCTTCCTTTCGCAAATCACTGTCATTGGAAGTAATGCCTTAGTTTAGCCGCCCCGGGCGGCGGCTGTGGGGAGGGGGCCTGGAGAGGATGGACTCCCACGTCTCCTCTGCCTTCCTTTTTGTGAATCTGTTTTTCTGTTTGAATTTTTCAGGAAGAGAGGGATTCATGCCGCCCCTACCTCAAGGCCAGACTAAGAGCTAATGGTATTTGCACAGGGGAGAAGGGAAGAAAGAAGGAAATTCCCAAGAAAAGTAGCAAGTAAGGCCATTTATAAGGTTGACCGCTCTCTTCTTGGGGAACTTCATGTTTTCTTCACTCGTTTTTACAAGCGGAACAATCGTACATTTACTTTTGATCACTCTTCTCCATAATTATGCCTTTTAAGCTTGCAGTCAGGAGTTAAAAATAGATCTTAAATGGGCATATTTATTGCTTTAAAAAATGTTTCTTAAACTAGTCATTAAGCCCTCCTTTTACAAAAAGGCAGATTCATTGGGTTTGTTGCTTGTACTTTGTTGATTTTTGTTTAGCCAGAAAGTAATGGTTAGAGTGCCCACGAGGACTCACGACTCCCACCCGCCCCCCCATCCTAACTGTGGGTAATTGTCTGGCCTAACATCGTATCCCCAGTGCCTGCAGCACAAGGGTCTGCACGTTTGACCACCCCCCGTTGCTAGGGATCAGCGTCACAAACTGTAGGTAGGAAAACATTCACACCGAGTCATATACACACACAAAATTGAATAAAATTAGTGTTTTACTTTAGAACTACCACTTCGCATTTGCTAGTTCAAGGTGAACCGTACGTTTATTTTATTCACTATCTGCACTTTTTTCCCCCTTCTCCTTTCGAAGCAAAATTATGATCGGAGAGCATCATGGACAGGCTAAACGTGAAGTAAAAATTTTAGGGAGGACTTATTTCTCTTAGGTAGTAAGAAGAGCAATGAGGAGAAGCAGAGAACACAGCAACGTGAACTCTTTGGCGATTTAAAAGAGAACCTCAGGTTTCTAGGCACAGTCCCGCTGCTCTCGGGTTTGTTTTCTGCGCTGCAAAAAGGGAGCAAATTGTGTTTAAACAGACAGAGGTGCGGCCTAGGGGGCTCTCCGAGGGTTCGCCCAGGACCTCTGGGAGCTAGCAGCTTCTCTTCCTAATCTCTGAATTTCTTTTGCTCCCCCCCATAAGATCGGGCCCAAAGGTGCGAATTTGGCGCCCCCCGCACGGTGGGACGGCTGCATTCGGGGGCTTGGCCGCGCGGGGTGGAAAAGACCCGGGGACCGAGCGGCGGGAGCGCGGGTTAGCGGTCCCGGGGGCAAGGCCGCTGCGGCCCCCAGCACTCCCGGGAGCTCAGTTCCCCGCGAAAACGTGGGCAGAAGGCGGGAACGGCCGCGGCCGCCTCTCCCCGAAGCCGGGCCGGCGCGGGGAGTTGAGGCTCGCCTGCGCCCCTGCCCCCGCCGCCCTCGCCCCCCTCCTCTCCCCTTTCAGGGCCTCTTCCGGGCTGAGCCTTGGGAGTCCGTTTCCCGGTTGAAGTGATTTCGCCCGAGTCGGTCCGGCGCGGCTGTAAATCAACCCCCCGCACCCGGCCCCGGCGGCCCTCCGGAGCTGGGCGGGGGCGCGGGGACGCAGGGGGCGCGGGGACCGGCCTGAGGCCACCCGAGGCCCGCGGCCGCAGCTGGACGGGCCGCCTCCCGCGACGCGGCGGGGGTTAAACTGCGTGAATCAATCAATCAAGCCCACGCCGCCCTCCCCGAAGTCCGAGCGCCGCCCGCAGGGCCTGCTTTGTGTCTTGCTCGCCCGCCTGCCCGGGGCCCGGGAAGGCCGGCCGGGCCGCTTCGGGGTCCAGGGGCACCGCAGGTTTCCACGCGGGGCCGAGGTGGCCAGAGAGCCGCCGCACCCCGCCCCACCCACAGACTGTGGTCGTGGAGGCCTACGGCACATCTCCGGCGCCACCCGTCCCCGCCCCGGCTCACTCCTTGCCCCTTTCAACAGAACGAGACCAACTCCTCTATCTTTTCCGGCGGCTTGGACCCTCAAACCCCATCGTCCCAGAAAGTGCAGTGTAACTGGGCGGGGGAGCGGGCGCGGAGATTAGTCAATAGCAACCAGAGACCCCGAGCAAGTCACATTATCTCTCTGGGCCTCAGTTTCCCGTCTGTAAAATGGAAGAGCTGTTTTAGGATCTTTGCATTTTTGTTGTTGTGTTGTTGTTGTTCAGCTCTAATGTTCTTTTGTTTGGATGGGTTTTACCGCCTGGACTTCCAGAACTTCCCTTTCCTCCACGTTAAATGTCCTCCAGGCCCCTCCCTCCCCACACACGGGTTGGCACCCGGGCGTCTCAGAGAGCAGCCCCGGCCCCCAGCAGCAGGGCCCTCGAACCTTAGAGGAGCGGAGCCCTGGCTATGTTCGTTTCGGAGAAGCCACCAGGGGGCGATAGAGGCCAAGGATAGAGCCGCAAGCTGCACAAGATGTTTCCACAAGTTTGTCAAATTCATCATTGCTTCCTTTTTCTATTTGTGTGACTTGTAAATGGTGAAGAGTTTCTTCTTTTAAGATCTCAATTGGTCAGCACTGAGGTGGATGGATGCCTCCCGGGGTTCATGGGGCATGAAGTACAAAAGCATTAAGCCAAAACAGGCTAGCATTCCCCCAAGACCAAGCAAAATGGAATGAGTGCGAAATGCGAACTTGTTCTGAGGCCAGACGCACGAAGCCAGCTTTCAGACTCGAAGAAGTGGAGACAAGGGCCAAAAGCATTGACACAGTGAGGATGCACATTAGTGTATTTTTTACCCAATCTTTTGCAAATATTGGGTTTATTTTGCGATCACGAATGGGGGTAGGTTGATAGGGTGGGAGAATGCAGAGGAAAACAGAGAAAGATATTCTCAGGGTGGGGGAAGAGATGGGGATGGTTTAGCTTAGAGAACCCCCAATGCAACGACCTTCATCTTCGACCTTCGTAAATTCTAGAAAGATTCTGTTTGCGTATGAGAGAGAAGAACCACATCCCTGTCCCTGTCTTCAATGGCAGTGTCGGGATCGTTCTTTTATTTGTTTCCTGCGAATGTTTTACAGTACGGATTAGCGGGGCCTCAGTGGAAACTGGCGTTTGTTCTCTGAGAACAGCCAAAGGATCTTCAGGAGAAAACGTGTTAGGCTGAAATATCATCTTTTCCCACATGTGCAAGCCTCTTGGACTGTGTTTGCTTTCAAAGTCCATAAATGTTTTTATTAAACTATATCTTTCTTGTCGACCCTGCACATATAAAGTACAGCATATGTAAACACTTCCATTTTGGTCCTCCTTTAGGAAAACTTTGTAACTCGCAGTAAATATTTGCTCTAGGGTGAACCTTGGCAAGCAAGAGCTAAAGTCTAAAATCTGTTTTCACTGTATGTGTTTGTGTGCACATGTGTATGTTTTAACAGTATATATATATCTGTGAAAATGTGTGGTACAGCTTGGTATTTCTACTTCTTTGCTGCACACATGGGGAGGTATAATGACTGTAATCACTTGGATGACATTTAAAAATTAACAAATTCTCTTTCAAATTCGATTCTTCCTTGTGTGCTGTCAGCCCTCTCCCCCAAATCATGTCAGTTAAACGTTCTTACAATGTCCCCCTATAATAACACCCTTTAATGTAGTGATTTTGGAGGCATATTTTAAAGTAGTCAAGTGTAGGTTTTGCTTCCTAAATTCTATCTTAATAAGAAGAATGTAAAAATTGAATCATGATCTTCATTGTTCTCCTTCTGTTTATACTTCCAGTTCTTTTCATGTTTTGATTTGTAAGCCATGCCAAAAAATTTCAGAGAGAAAAATGAAGACAGTTCAGAGGTATGACGCATACAGAGTTAGGATTTTGGATTCTCGTCCCTGGAGGAAAATTTGGATTGAAGCTACTCCTCTGTCATGAAAGGGACTTCAGTTTTGCGAAGACACTGGATCCGCTAGAGTCGATTAAAGAGAACTCTATGGAAAATTATTTGAAAGTACGAAAAGTGCTAGACGAAGGCTGTGTGTTAGTCATCGTTGAGGGAGTAATCGGGAGTCCTTAACTCCGTTCAGCCTGATGAGCCCTGACACAGTTAAGTGCCATCTGTGGCTTCTGGGTGTCTCCCGCGCCCCTGGGCTGGCTGGAAGTAGGCTGTCTCTTGCCAGAGCCCAGGTCTGCCCTCATTCTAGAGACATTCTCTCCTTTCTTCCTTTCCTTTCTTTCTTTTAAACAACAGACAGTAAAGGGAGAAGGCTATGCTAAGCAGCAAATCCAGAGTTAAACTCCTGCTTTCTGTCCTAGAGGGCTCTGGGAACACAGATTTGCCTTTTCCGACAAAGGCCTTCTTGAAAGACTGTAACTCATTGCTTCTGAGGGATGGAAACTGAGCACAGGCAGGCTTTGTTACTGTTTCTTTTCTTTTTCTTTCCATCATCCTCTTACCCGCACCTCCCCCCCCCCCATTGCAAAGAGAGACATCCTCTGCTCCTCCTGTTGATTTTATTTATTCCAATGACTGCTGCAGAGAGAGACTGCGTCTCTGAGCAGGGAGAACAAGGGACCCTAGGTACATGTTTGCAGTGGGCTGGGCTGGCTGTGAAAGTTGGAGTAGCCTTTGTCCGGAGAGCTGAGCGCACAGCTCCCCCTCCCGTGCAGACATCGTCCCTGGAAAACATCGTGTGGATCTGGGTCACTCTCTGGAGGACCCGCTTCTCAGAGTTTGGTTTGGCAGTTCGGGCACATATAATCCTTCCTTTCATATTTTCCCTGCTCTCTTGAAGAGCAATGGTTTCCAGTCCGCGTGCATTGGGGGCACTTTAAGAGATGGCCTAAAACTACGTGAAGGGGGTCCTTTAGGCGTGGCCTTTTGGTGGCTGACGATATCTGAGGCTGTCCCAAATGGGGACTGCACCCTTTGAATGAAGTGTTACACAGACATTCGAGCGAATCCATGGGAACAGGGGCCGTCCATCGCAGATGTTGGGGTGTTAGAGAATCCTGAGCCATGTAGGCTGTGAGAGTCTGAAGGAAAGTAGTTTCCCTTTAGGGGCAGCTGGTAGGTGGTGTTGTCCTGTAATCGGCCTCGATTCATCCACACTGGCCAATAAGTGAAGTCCTCTGACCACGGAAAGTGTGATTTGACTGTGAACAGAGGTAGGCAGGTTTGTTTTATGGAGGCTGGAGATAACGACTTGGGCAAGCAGTCCATGCATCTTTGGATCCTGTATCTTTCTAAAAGATGGTAGTTGGGTAATTGAATCCAGTCCTGCAGAACTCTATTCTAGTCCATTTTAGTCTAAAAGAAATACGATGTGAGCCACATGGGTAATTTTACATTTTCTAGAGGCCACATTTAAAAAAAAAACATAAAATTATTGTCACATCTCTTATTAACTCAGTATCTTCAAAGTAGTTTTTCAATGTAAAATCAATATGAAGTCAGTGATGAGATTTTTACATTATCTTTCTTCCCCATGTCTTCAGTATCTGGTAGGTACTTTACATTCAGAGCATATCTCAATTCACATTTCAGGTGCTCAGGAGCCATGTGTGGCCAGTGGTTATTGTATTGGACAATGCAGTTCTAGAGAGTTCTAGCTCTAGAAATTCTGGATTAGTATACGAAATCGAGAGCGGATTTCCTCCCACAGTTCTGTTAGGGTCAACAGAGCTTTTCACTATCAGAGAAAAGACCAAAGACAATAGGTTCAGAAACTTTTAACAGTGTCCTTTTAGCTTTGAAAAGGAGAGTCCTAAACCCCAACCCATGAATTGAGGAACATCTGGTGTTTCAAAGAAGTGGGTGATGTCTTTCAGGGATTTTGTTCTATTTTAAAATGTTTATTTTTAATTATAAAATAAATCTCTACCTGTTATAGAATACCTAGACAACGTGAAGTATAGAAAAATAATAAAAATCATCTGTAATCTCACCAGCTATCAATAACTACCATTCGAAGTTTTGGGGGTATTGCTATCCTTATATGCATATTGTTTCCCTAGCCGTGATTATACTGAAAATGTACTTATCTATATTGCTTTTATCCATTTGCTGTTACATCAGAGGCGTCTCCATATGTTGTTACAAGCTCTTCATAAGAATAATTTTTAGCATTGGGATGGTTGGGCCATAGTTTACTAAATCTGGTGACTTTTGGTAGAGTAAAGCCTGCAGTGTGCTCATTATATACTGACAAACAACTTCATGGAAAAGCTGCCCTGCAGCGCGGCTGTCGTCATCCCTCCTACAGGGGGCTTGCCTTCCATGACTGTCTCACCATAGGCAACCAGAATGCCTGCTACAACCATGCTTATTTTTTTTAAAGATTTATTTATTTATTTGAGAGAGAGAGAGTGAGAGAGAGAGCAGGGGGAGGGGCAGGAAGAATCTCAAGCCGACTCCCTGCTGAGCATGGAGACTGACGTTGGACTTGATCTCATGACCCTGAGATCATGGCCTCAAGAACCCAAGTCAGTTGCTTAACTGACTGCGCCACCCAGGCACCCCTCATGCTTGTTTTTTAGAGAATGGGTGTAAATACCTTAGAAAAGAATCGTCCCTTCTTGTGCCTAGTCACCCACCCAAATTTGATACATTTGGATTATGACCTAAGGGTAGAAAGTCAGTTTTTCCGACGAAATTTTAAATTGAAAACAAGAACGTTATGAAGATACTCATATAGCATTTTCTTTCTGTCTCGTTGAATCCATGCCCCCACAGATATCACAGGACCCCTTAGGTACAGGTACTGGGCCACCTTTGGTTGAATCATAGTTGGATTTATTTTTGCTTCCCTTTTTGGCCCTCTTTCCCACCATTTGTCCTTTCCGCAGGCTTTTGTGACATAAATCTTGTGGAATGTTGGCTATGCACATAGCATGAAGGATTCAAGCTCTCCCATTTCAGGCGGGTTAGCCAAGGTAAGCAACAGAGGGTGGTGGAGATTGGGGACAGATATGACGGGAAGAGGTAGGGGTAGAAGAAGGACTCTAGAAAGAACCTATGATATATTACAATGACAGCTTTGAGGTTATTCCACTCCTCGAAGTTTAGCCAAGGGTGACTGCAGTGACTGACGATCACCAGGTAATAATGAAGTCCACTGGAAATGGCGCCATTATGGGCTGCCATGATTACTTTTTTCTCTAGATACGCAAAGGCCTGGGGGCTGTCTCCAATCATAGCTTGCTTCTCTTGACACAATCCTGATTCAGTGTGGTGTCTGGATGTTACAGACTTCTCATCTGGGAATCCAAAGACCTGCCCTGAAGGAAAACCCCGGGACAGAGTATTCTCTTCCCAATGATGGCTCCCCAAACTTCCAAGCACAGTTGGGCTGGAAGGGGTAGGGGCTCTCTGACACCCTTCTCTTTGGCCTCACACCTTCTGCCACAAAAGAACATTTCTCCTGACTTATTGAAGAATTTGCACGCACACGACTGCTGGGGGGATTTTATTAAGTTGGCAAATATTCATACAAGTTTACTTAAAACTGGTGGCTCTTCTCTTTCTCAATCCAGCAGGATTGCTACTTCCCTCTGGAACTCTCTTTGGCCCAAGCAATTCAGGGCAGAGAGTTTGAAGGGTATTTTGTTTCTAAAGTGGGCAGTCTGTAAAATAGTGGACCTTTTAACATTGCACTGACAGACACTTTCAGGGCTAATATAATTGATGTATTCATAGAAGCTTAAGCAAAATAGCTTTGCAAAGGGGAGAAAAACTTGTCTTTTCACCTAAGCACTGACCGATTTGTGGTTTGGATGCTTACACCAGGTATTAAACAGACTCGATGGAAAAGGTTTGTTCGCCTCAAGTTTGACTTTCCCTCATCTTGTAATTTTTGGCCCCGTGTCAAGTTTTTGTCCATTCCCCTGCACGCCTTGGGTCGAGGCCAGCGCCACGGGCTTGCACTCTCCATGGTGTTGACAGAGTGTTTTTCAGCTGTACCAAAGGCCACAGATTTTACGTCAGACTTCAAGATGCACAGCTTGATAAACATGTCTGCCTCCGGCGATTGGCAGCATTCTTTCTGGAAAAGAAAACAAAAATTGTTTTACATAAATAAGGAAAGTGGTATGAATAGCATAGAATAACACGACTTGGAAGGTGTGCCTGGGTCCTGAGCCTTTCTGCAGTATGTTGTGCTCTTTAGATTGATTTATTTTTGAATTCTCTCTTCGCCCCCACCACCATCCGATTGCTTCCAGCAGCCGTATGTGTCTGGTTCTGTAACGAATAAACAAATCAACAACTGATTTGTTTGGGAAGCTGGAGACTGGTAAATAGCTCCAGGAGGGTGCTTTGGAAAAGGACCTCAGCTTTACTCAGCTCTTCTGTTTTTCATGCTGGTGGGAATGGCGGACACCAAAACTTACCTTTCATTCACTGTAGTTTAAAGAAACTCTGTGATGCTGTGTCTCTTTGATATTTTCAAGAGTTTTCTTTGCCTTGGTTTCTTTGTCTTGGCTGGGTGTCAGGCCACTACATTTGGTCGGGGATCAGCACACGTGTATGACACAGAGCTCGGCTCTGTATTAGCTGGAAAACTCATCTTTCTATGGCTACAGCCCGCTCGTCACTGATGCCTACAGTTGGAGGACTGGATACCATCTGACCACTTCCGATAATCAGAGAGGAGCCTTGGCTTAGTCTCCTGCACCCCGAGAGTCAGTACCTGTAAGCTGCTTTGCCATTGGACAGATGCCCCGGAAGCCTGGGGTAACCTTGGCTTCCTCGGGTTGAACCTCCCTTTGGAGGATGAATGAGATGTGACGGAGTGTGTAGGAAGCCTGTGTGGCCAGGCAGTGTAGGGCCGGGGCGGGGGGAGTCTCTCGGGAGGCCCCTGCTCACCTGGACGCTGCTGGCCCCTGAAGGACGCAGGCTCTGGGGACATCTGCTCCCGGGATTCCTTGGTGGCACTTCCCATCAACCACCCCTCCCCCCAGGACCTGCTCAAAAGCCCAGCGCCAGACCTCTGATGTCATCGCACGCCTGTGATTAAACACCAGCTCGGAGAGCAGCCCAGTGACAGGGAGGGTCATCAGTAATGGTTCTGAGAGAGGTTTCAAGGCCCAGGGTAATATTTTATTCATTATCAATGTCGGCTGAGGAACTGTGAATCTGTCTGTTGTTTGGTAGCACTTTATCTGACGCCTCCCCAGGGTCAACGCGGAAGCTCAGGGCTGCTGGAATGCAGTGTGTGTTTGAGGAGTGCGTGTGTGTGGCTGGGGGTGTGTGTGTAAACACTGGGTAGTAGTATCTTATCAGGTAACGCAGCTGCACAGTGATGAAACAGTTCATCAGCCTTAATCAACTTTCGAAAGCTGCATCCACAATAAAAATGGCTGATTCTTAGACACGGCGATCTACTTGTATGTACATAGTGATACCTGTATGTGTATACTTATACACACGCACACGTCTATGTTGTTTTTTGATGTTTTAGAATGAGCTTTGAATTTAGGACATCCCCCAGTCACATGTTGAAGAGCCCTTGTGTGCATCTGTTCTTTCTGTGAGGGGCAGGTTCCTAACCTGGGGAGGCGCCCAGTGGCCCATGGGTGGGCCTTGGGCAAGGTCTGGGAATCCGTGCAATCATAAATCAGTGTTTGCATAGGGAGCTAAGTGATGCAGCCTCTCCAGGCTCTTTTAGGCATCTGTAAGATGGGGGAAAATAATACCAGCCTCATCGGGTTAGTGTGAGGGTTAATGAGAAAATGTATGCCAAGCACTTAACACAATGCCTGGCCCCAAAGTGTTCTCTAAATATTAGATCCTGTTATTATAAATATTGTTGTTATTAAGATGTGCCTATGTGAATTTTAAATGGATATAAAAAGCCATAGATTTTTACCAGATTTTCAGAGGGAGCTTTGGACCAAACAGGGCCAAGAACCACCGTGTCTGATATGGCTACCGGCGAATAAATCTCTCACGGAGTCTAAGTCACTTTGTCAGAAACGGGAGAGGAAGGCATGTGATTTGTGAGGCTAACGCGTCTGGGGGAAATTCCTATGGTCCCTGGGAAGCAGGAGGACTCGGCAAAGTTTTTATGTCACTCCTGTTTCTCCTCCACCTTCTATTAGTTAAAAACAGGTTTTTTTTTTTTCCTTACTCTTCCCACTTTTTTTTCCCCCTAAATGAAGTCCACAGGGTATAGTCATCTCTTCTGCACACACACAAATCCTGTCTTCCCTTGCATTCTTTCGGTGTCTGGGCTATTATTATAACAATGATACCTTTTTAGCGTTTAATTTCATAATTGCGGAATAAACGTGCCATCTATACACTGCAGCTTTTCTTGTGATATGAATAAATGTATGTATTTGCACTGTACAGGTTTGCAAGCTGAGCCAGAGGAGGGCATATTTATTATGTATGTACAGAGTCAGAAATAGTTACTCTCAATTCAGGTTATGCCAAACCCATGTGCCAAGTCAAACATCACAAGGGGGACTTCCTCCAATGCAGTGGCCCCAGGAATCCAGTTACCACAAACTCTGTGGGGGAGGAAGTGTCTCTCTCCTGTCATAAATCAGTAGACCCTTAGTTATGGCTGAATGGTTGAAACTACACTCCTGATAATCTCCATGATTTTTCACATAGAAATGGAGACCAATAGCTGTGAAAGTTACAGAATACCAAATTACATGTAGTAAAAGGAGACAGCCAAGCCCTTCATCTAAAAATTAACTTAACTGCTTGAGGAAAGATATGGTTATAAAGTTAAATGGCATAATTTCGTGTATGGAAATGGCTGTCCTTTCTTATATTTAAAATTTACCTTAGGACATAATTACCTCTCCACAAAGCCAATTTCTAAATGGGAAACATTCCTCTGGCTGGATGTTCTTTCCATTTCTTGAGGCCCCAGTGGAATAGCGCTTCTCAGTGATCGGGGAGAAAGTGTCAGTGCTCAGAAGCAAACTTCCTCAATGAAAGCCTCCCTGAAAACTGGCCTCATTCATCATTATCTGTTCTCATCTCAAGGCAGCACGCCAGCTTCCCATCCTATGGAATTTGGCGGGAATTCTCCTCGGAGAAGGATGTTCCAGGGGGTAAGAAACTGACCCAGTGCGTGGAGAGGTCTCTGGTCAGTTCCCAAGGAGGAGACCAGAGGGATCTCTGTTTAGGCAACTCACTTTGTCTTCCTCGTATCCTCCAGTTGACTTTAGGCCAGCTGTTCTCCTCATGTGGCATCCTACTGTGTACAAGCAAGATGCTAATTTGGGATAATTTTGCAAATGGCATTCTCTTTTCCTATGTGCAATAACACTGTTTCTTTCTGGAATTCAGTTCATCGAGGCTTCCTCATTTCCCCAGCTTTTCATTAGCCCCGTAGAAAGGTCTGATGTTGATTTTGTCTGAATTTTTGTTATTATCAAGGAAGCAAAGTCTTTTGTGTTCTGATCGTAATTGGAAGGGAGGCCCCGTGCAATGACATCATGACTTATAATGCCGAATATTTGCGCTTCTGCTGGTTCCCTGGGTGCTAGAGTCCAGAGGCCGGAGTTACTTGGTTCATTCGTGACACACTTGTCCAGCCCCGATTTTGTTTCAAGCACAGCTATGGGGGCTGTGGAACCTGGATCCTGCTTTCCAGGGTGTAGATAAGGTCGGGAGGCTGAGGCCGGTGCATATGGAAGCGTGGATGTGGTGTGCTGCAGAGGGGCAGAAGGATTCCCGTGGAAGGTCAAAATCAAGAGAGATTGTTTCTAGCTTTTAGGTGGGGCAAGTCTTCTTGGAGGAGGTGGCATTTAACTAGGTGAATACTGTGGGCAGATCCAGAGACGGTGACATAACGTGGGAATGGGATTTTGACCTTATGTTCCTTTAAAGAATAATTCTAGGTACTTATTTTCTTTATGGAAATTAGGGTTAGTGATGATCAGAATGTGCCTTTCTTTCAATGCCCAACTTTAGGTTCTTTTGTACAAGGCATGTGACCTAAAGCAAGAAAGTGTAAAAATAAAAAAATGCAAAAAGAGCAAGTCGACGCCATGGCATCATGGGTCAAGAGAGCATCTCTTCCACGCTGCAATAATTTGTCAGGTCATCGTGCCAGATAAATAAAATTTCGAGTGAAAACAGGACTAAGGTTTCAAAGTCCTCAATTTCCAAACTGCTATCACATGGCCTTTATCTGTTTACAGAAGAAAACACAGGGGACTAAGGCAATCACCCTTTCCCGGAAAGCAAGAAGGATATGCATTTCCTGGCGCTGTAAATAGAACCTCTGTGAGTCTGGGCATCCCCTCTTCTCAGGAGATTGCAGATGTGGACGGTAACAGCCCCCATCTTTCGGGCAGGAATAATTAATGGAGTAAGTGTAGGCTTGTGGCTTGTGAGCAGCCAGGGTGAAACTGCTTGTCCATTTCAGCTTTCGCCTAAACCACCGGGACGCTTACTTCCTGAGTCAATGGTGATCTCGCAATGCTAACAAAAGACCCCCATTGATCATTGCCCTCTTATAATTGCTGCCAGTGTGAGGCTGTCCCTCACAACTTGTTGACATCTCTTGACAATTTAAATATGGCCCGTGCTAAAGGCCCAAAGCCATCATAACACAGGGTGAAGAGTAAAAGGCAAATATGAACTTTTGCAACAAACTCAAGTTCAGGGTGCAACAGTGCTTCTCCGGTGATGACACTGAATTGTGCCTTGGGAGCCTTTCCACTGGAGCCTCCAGGTTCTGCTTGCGCTAAGAGGTTGCTGGTAAGCTAACTCTTAAGTAGCCCCATAACCTTTCAGAAACGAGAGAGCAGGAGGCAGTGTGTATCCAATTGCACTTGGGTGTGTTAGGAACCACCAGAAGGAAAGGTCTCATACCAGGGGTGGGGGTGGAATTTGGCAGCTGGCGTCCAAAAACCGCTTTCCAATTCATCTGGACTCGCGCTCAGCAAACTGTCAGGAGGGCTCAGCAAACTGTGGCCTTGGGCCAAATCCAGCCCAGTGCCTGTTGTAAATAAAGTCTTACTGGAACACAGCCACACCCATTTGTTTACATAATGTTTATGCATCTTTGGCTCTGCAAGAGCAGAGTTGAGTGGCTGAGACAGAATGGATGACCTGCAAAGCTAAAAATCTTTCCTATCCAGCCTTTTACAGAGAAAGTTTGCTCTAAAGTATGTGGCCGGATGGCAATTTTCATATGAAATCGTTGAACTGGGCGCCTGAGTGGCTCAGTCGGTTAAGCATCTGCCTTCAGCTCAGGTCATGATCTCTGCTCCGTGGGGAGTCTGCTTCTCCCTCTTACTCTCCCTCTGTGTTCTCCCTTTTTTTCTCTCTCTCAAATAAATAAATAAAATCTTAAAAAAAAAAAAAAGAAGAAATCCCTGAACTGAGCTTTCAGTAGGAGGTTCTGTAATCTTAGGGAAGCCTTGTAATTAATTGCATTTTGAAGCCTAGAGAGCTGGACCTGAGACCCTGAGGCCACAGTCTAGCCTTATTATGAAGCTTTCAAACTCTGCGGCATTATTCTAGTTCTATTTCCCTAAGATACTACTGCCTGTAACTAACAGTCTAGCCTACCGTGATTTCAGGAACATGGCAAAACTGGCAGAATCAGAGGGCCCTGGAGCCCTCAAGGTCTAAATGGCGGATTTCTGAAATGGTGCTATAAAAGCTCAACGCGAGCCTTTGATTTGCACTTGGTTTGGAAGACGATAAAGATTTCTAGTCCCACATGTAAATTTAGCAAAAGTTAGGCATGCTTGTCCTAGCATTCCATAGTTAAATTCAAATTTCTGGGCTGCTTAGAGAAAGAATTCTTTATAGTTGAGAACGAATTAACCTCTAAATTACCAGATTGCTACGGCTGTTAAAAATTTAGTAGTCGTTTGGGTCGAAAGCTCTCTAAAATGTACTATATGCTCTTAGCATGAAAGTCGCCGATTTAGGTCCGTCACCAACATGGCGCTGAACCGAGACCCAGCACCGGAGGCTCCCCTTCGTGTTTTCTTCCACTTTCTACCCCAGCCTTATAAACTCTCATACACATAGAGAAGATGTCCTTTGCCTGGAATGAAAGCCAGCAGGCTGATGTGTTGAGAAAGATTCTGAGGCTGCTTCTAGGGGCAGTAGAAAAGAGCTTCATGAACATGCTTGGTGTGTGTGATGATTCCAGAGAGGAGGTCAGGCGTCTTCTGCTACATAATTCTGATTCTCGCTCTATGGCTTCCAGGGCCCCTGAATGGCAGAGTCGTTTTTTTGTTGCTTTGTTGTCAGCTCTCTACTCTGCTGTTAGCAGGTCTGAGACTCAATATTCCTGTGGCTGGGTCTTTGCATCATCTCATTCTCTGTTCCTCTGGTTACTTCACTTCTCTCCCCCTCTTTCTTATATTCATCTCTTCTTCTCGGCTCCTCTGACTGTAAGGACTTCTCTTGAGAAGTGTATTTTTAGACACTCCTGGTCAAGAACGTGCTTCTTTCTGTTCCCCAGGACCGCTGACTCTGACCTGGACAAGGCTGCCTAGGCAAAGATGGGAATGGAGGCTTTCGGCCAGTGTGCACCCTGCCCCTTTCACATTGATTCGTCTGCATCCTACTTCCCGTCTCCTTTTCTCTCTTTTTTATCCATTATGCATGGATTCTTATTTTATTAAATGGATTATAATCCACTCATTTCGATTCTCAGATTGGCCCAGATTTGGCCAGTGGGAGCCCTTTCAAGCTGGTTCCTTTGTTCTTTTGACATATCTCTAGCCTTTTTTTTGTGAGTACTTCCTTCCTTTCTGTACAGCACCATATTCCAGATTCATCTTTACCTTTCTTGCCCCAGCCGTGGCATCAGCTACTTCTGCAAGAAGCCCTGGTTCCTTTCAGTTGGGGATGATATTTAGAAACCAAGACCGGGTGCTAGGTGTGCTGGCAGTTAACTGGGGTGTAATTGCTTTTAGAATTTAAAGATGTTTTTAAACATTATTAATGATATCATGAGTTGATATTGATACTTCCAATTCCAATCCAGACCCATAGGTTCTTTCTTGCTTTCCCCACTCCATTTTTGTATTTCTTGTCTTCACACGTAGAACCCTGGCTCTCAACAGTACATCCTATCTATTCATTTGTCAATTCTGTAACACATTTAATTTCCATTTGAATTTGTTCTTCCTTGGGCATCTTGTAGTTTCTGAAATAGTTTTGTCTTTTCTTTTTATTTCTTTCTTTGGTAAAATGAAGTCTCATTATGTGTCTTCTTGTGTCTTGTCCATTTTTATTCTTAGTTTTTGGATATACTTAGTTACACGGTTATTTGAAAATAATTCAATTTGTCATATTGTGTTATAGGCATCTTCTGCTTCATGGTTGGATTTGGGGGGATAGTTTTTATTAGCTGAAGTATCTTTTACACTTTTATTTCCTTCTGACAGTAGTATTATATGCAATTGGTTAGGTTTTTTTCTATTCCTAGGCATTTGGTGGGTGGGTTTTCTAAATCAAAAACACCATTTTCTTTCTTTTTTTTAATAATATTTTTTTATTATATTATGTTAGTCGCCATACAGTACATCCCTAGTTTTTGATGTAAAGTTCCATGATTCATTACTTGCGTATAACACCCAGTGCACCATGCAATACCAAAAGCACCATTTTCTTTCATTATAATAAAGTTCAGTATCTTTATTTTTTAAATTTTTAAAAAAATTTTATTTATTTATTTGAGAGAGAGAGACACACAGAGCTAGCAAGAGAGAGCAAGAGTAGGGAGGGGCAGGGGGAGAAACAGACTCCTCGCTGAGCAGAGAGCCCCCTGTGGGGCTTGATCCCAGGACCCTGGGATCATGACCTGAGCCGAAGGCAAACGCTTAACCAACTGAGCCACCTAGATGCCTCAGTTCAGTATCTTTACTAAAGGATAATGATGATGATGATGGAGGTGGGGTGGACTAGGAGTGGCCACAACACCTTACTTTTTTGTTTGTTTCTATAGGTTTCTTATCTTTAGTTTCTTACTTCCTTCTTGGCCTTCGTTGCTGCACACCCAGGCAACACTGCATCTTGTCTGTTTTTCTGATTCTTCCCCCAGAGAGTGATTCTTCAAGGCTGCCATTGCTGTCCTGCTCACTTTCAAGTCCCTTCCCGGTAACAGATTCCCTGAACTACCAAGTCCGTGACGACTGTTTAATATTTGGGCAGTTAGTGTTGGACTTGCTGTTTCTGAGACTTTCTCTTTTATCTTCAGACCTGAAATTGTCTCCTGATGTTACTTCTTGCCTCTAGATCTGTACGTCAGCTCTGGCTTGGCTTGGCACTGGTGAGTTCTGCATTTCTTTTCTTTCCGAGAACTAGACTGAAGGACCAGTACCTATTTGAGCGACACTGTTCTCATAGCAGAGGGCAGGAACAAAGAAGTTGACCCAAATTATTCAAGCACATTTGAAGCTTCTGCTTAGATATGGTGTATATAACATTTGTGCACATTCATTGACAAGGGCAAGTCACATGGCCAAGCCTCCTAATGAGGCCAGGAAGTGTACTCCTCCCACATGCAAACATAGCAAAAGCGAGGAGCAGATTATACTCTTACAGGGAAGGGGGATGTTAAAATGCTCATGTGCATAGTAAATCTTCAAGTGGGAGACTTTATTAAACAGATTTACCCAAATTAATTGACCACAGGACCCTTTCCTTGAGGTACATCTCAAATTCCCCAGAGAATACTTTGGGATATGCTGCTCTGCTCCATCTTGAGGTGTTAGAACTAACCTTGGAAAAGACATGTCTTTGAAAGTCTGGGTACGTGGAGTATATAGAGTTCTGAAACTCATGTTTCAATGAGTGAGAGCCAGACCTTCAAACCTTCCCATGTCAGCAAGCCCGATGCCCCTTTATTAGCTAGCACTTCTTTAGCCCTAAAGTCCTATAAAAAGCGGATTGGGAAAATAATCTTTAAGTTCTCATGCTTCCTGGTCCTTATGGATATCAGTGATCTTGTTAGGAACCATCCCCTCCCCCAACCATCTTTTTTTCTCTCCCTCAAATAATCATTTGTGTTTCTTATTATTAAGGAATCATTTGTGTTTCTTCAAATAAGAAAATGAAGAGTCTCCCCATCTGATTGTGTTACGTCTCTTTCCGTATGAGTGGTGTCTTTCTCAGATTCAACTCACTAACTCCCGTTCCTAGCACAGTGTCCGCTATATGAATCATAAGTTGCTCTGAGTATGAAAAATTGCTGACTGAGCGAGTGACGTGCTCATGGCAGGTACCTTCACTCCGTGGGCTACGACTATATGGAAAGCAGAGACATAAAACTTAAATTAGGGACACATATTCTTTTTTTAGAGCAGAAGGTAAGTATCTCATAACCTTGGAGTGGTGAGATACAGGTCATTGAGCTAAAAGAGAATGGAAGGGAGCGTGTCCTCATTCATGTACCCAGCTTGGTGGTTACCTTGGGCAATTTACTCTTCTTTAGTCTTCTCACTTGCCACAGAAGAGATACTGCATGAGGCCTGGAAGAAATTCTGCTAGGAAAGCTTGCAAAGATGAGAGAAGTTTGCAGAAGGTGGAGACGTGCCGTACGATACTGTGTCAGTGGCATTCATTTTCTTTTTATCCCCAATATAAGTCTTTCAAGGCTTTTTTCCCCCAATGTTTTTATTGTGGTAAAAACGATGTAACATGAAATGTGTCGTTTTGATCATCGTAAGTGTAGAATCAGAGGCACTAAGGACATTCACATTGTTGTGCAACCATCATCACGGTTCCCTTGCAGAACTTTTTCATCATCCCAGCCTCTGGCAACCCCTATTCTACCTTCTGTCTCTGTGAATTTGCCTATTCTAGGTCTGTCCTGTGAGTGCACTCATATGCTAGTTGTTCTATTGTGTCTGTTAATTTTTTTCGGTATAATGCCTTCACGGTTCATCCATGTTGTCATATCCATTAGAATTCCCTTCATTTTTACGTCCAGATAATATTCCATTGTATGTAAATGCCACATTTCGCTTATCCATCCGTCTGTTGACAGACGTTTGCATAGTTTGTCTTTTGGCTATTGGGAATAATGTTGCTATGCACAACAGTGTGCGAGTGAAGCCTCTTCTGGAAGGTTCCGGTCCACCTCTGCAACCTTGAAGTCCTGACACTCAGTTGGGTGGAGGTACAGTGTCTAACAAATAGAAAAGGGCAACTGGTGGCAGGCAAATGGTTAAAGTCCTGGCTTGAAGTTTTATAAGCTCAGCTCTCTTCCGTTTTTTTCCTCAGGGCAGACCTTTTCCAGGAATCAAGTTCAGCTCTTAGAACCACTCCATGGGTGGCTGATGGACAAAGCAATAAAGCTGACCGAATCCTGCTCCTTTCCATATTAATGGGGCCATTTGCTGTTGTGGGATTGAAAGTATTACAGCTGAGTGACAGTTGTTTAGTATTCTAATTACATAAACTTTCTGTGTTACAGTTTTGCCATTTGACATATGAGATTTCATAATGTGATTGAATTTGTATGTTGGAACTATGTTTATTAATGGAGACTGACATGGTTCTAGTAAAAATTTATGTTAAGCAGACTGAGTGAGTGATGTGGGAAATCCACAGTGATCGTCTGGGGGAGGCTGGAGTACAAACTGACCAGAGTCTTTTCTGTTTCAGTTTCACAAGAACATTTCTTGGAGACGAAGTTCACGTTTTCATTTATTTGGATATGTTGTGGGATGATTGGATGTGAGATGAGGGAAGACTGGCTCGAGAAACGGGCGCTTGCAGAGGCCTGAGGTCAAAGGAACTGCTCTGTAAAGAGATTGTCCAATTGGGGGAGGGCACAGAAACACACTTATTATCTATATTATGTTTTCTTTCACAGGGCTTTCCTGGCTGTGGGTATAAATACATAACTGGTAAGCAGAAGCTTTAGGCTTTTCTTTGGAGAATAACTAAGGTCTACTCATTCCAAGCTAGATAACTGGGTTGCGAGCCATTTTTCAGAGCAGCTACGGCCTCAGAAGGTGGCAACATGATTTTTCCCTCTGCACTCAGCTTAGATCTGAATCAAACTGGGTCTCAGCCAGGAGGTTTCAACAATTTATAATTTAGTGAGGTTAGGCTCGCGCTGGTCTCCAAAGGTAGTTTAAATTGAGTTTAAACAGATTTATGCAAAACTCCAGGACAATATTAGTAAGATCCAAATAAATCAGAAAACTATAGGCATTTTCATCTTCTAGGATATTACGATTTTAAACCAGCAGAGAGAGTTTGTATGCTAGCAAGTTTAAAAATTATAAAGCAAACAGATGAGTTTACTTCTAACCAGATTTCAATTTTTAAAAATGATTGTATATTAATTTTTTTAAATTACGAAGGTAATATAATTATCTTACAGAAAACATGGAAAAGAAAAAAAATTACTCATAAGACAATACCCTTAAGCAGCCTCTAATGCATTTTGGTATAATTCTTTATAGTCCTTTCCCTCAGCATAACTATTTATCTTTTTTTCTTTACATATTTGTCATCATAATTTAAGGACAAATTTGTATCTTATTCTTTTCATTTAATATTGCACTGAAACATTTCCCATGTTTCTGTATTGTCTTCATAGCCATAATTTTAAATGGCTTAATTGAGGGAAAGCAAGTAATGGAGAGCATTTACCTCACTTCCAATTTTATAATAAACTAGACCATGGGCGTTTGCAGATTTATCATTGAAGATTTTAGCTGTTCTCAAGCAATTCCAAAGGCCCAAGGCATGTAATAATTAGTAATTTTATCGGAGCATTTGGGGGAATTTGAATCATAAGATCAGAGTCCAAGAGCTAGCCAGCTAGTCCATGAACTGATGGCCCAATATCAGGATATTAATGTAGTTTTTCTATTTTCTGTTTGTCCCACATGTATTTTATGGGAAATTATTGTATTAGTTTTTGCTGCATAACAAACCACTAAGAACTTCAATGCTTAAAACAACAAACATTTATTATTTAGCTCATGATGCTAAGGTTGGCTGAAAAGGCTGGGAGAATTCTGGCTTGGGATGACTGCCTGGGGCTGGGTGGCCTAGGATGCACTCAGTCATGTAGCTGGGATTGGCAGGGTGTTGGCCAGAGTGGCTTGGGCTTTTCAGCACATGACCTCTCTAGACTGAACTGCTGGTGGTCCCATGGTTTTAAGTGCAGAAAGAGAAAGCAAAATCCACATGCAAGCATTTCTCAATCATTTTTCAATGTGCTTGCATCATATTTGCTAATGTTCTATAGGAGAAAGCAAGCCAATGGCCAAGCCGCAATCAAAGTCCATTAATAAGACTTTGCCTTTGATGGACAGAGAAGCAATATCATATTGCAAAGGGGCAGTGGATACTGGAATAGAAAACGATATTGTTTGCAAGTAAACTACCACAATTTCATATGTAGATGTATGGTCACACTTGGGAATCTGTAAAAGTCTGACAGAAATCCAAGGGCCACACCGTTTGTGATTTATGAGGAGGGGAATCTTCTAGTCATGGGCAAGTATTGTAAATAATACTTTAATACTGCTCTTTGTGTATATATTTTTAAAACTCTTTTGAGGTATTTGGTTAGGATAGATTCCCAGAAGAGGAATTACTAGGTCAATGAGAATGAGCATTTTTATGTCTCTTAATACCTATTTCAAGCTTGTTTTTCCAAAAGTTGTGTTGAATCATGCGCTGTCAGCAATGTATGTTTGATTATGCACAAGATTACCTGTTTTGCCACACTTCGGTTAGCACTGAATGTTATCATTAATAGAATTTGCTAGTCAAAAGCTAAAAAGTGGTTCGTAACTTCTATGGGTGTTTATTAGTCTTCTAGGGTGGCCATACCAGAATGCCACACTGTGGATGGCTTAAACAACAAAAATTTATGTCCTCACAGTTTAGCAGCTAGAAGTCCAAGATCAAGATGTCGGAATGTTGGGTTCCCCCTGAGGCCTCTCTCCTAGACTTGGAGACGACGGCCATCTTCTTGCTGTGTCCTCGCATGGCTTTTTTTCTGTCTGTGCACATTCTTGCTGGTTCTTCCTTTTTTTTAGAAGGACATCAGCCATATTGGATGAGGGCCCCACTCCTAGGACCTCACTTAACCTTGATTACCTCTTTAAAGGCCCTATATCCAAATGCAGTCACACTGGGGGTTGGGACTTCAACATATGAATTTGGGGGGAACATAATTCAGTCCATGACAAGGTGGGTCTAGGTTTTGTGGGGACTGAGGCTTATATAGTGTTAAAATAATATTTATTTTTTTAAAATATATTTTTAAAATATAAATATTTAATTATAATTAAATAATATATTAATATATTAATATAAATATAAATATTTATGTTAAAAATATAAAAATTTAAAATATATATTTTAAAAATATATTTTTAAAAATAATATTAAATCATAAATATAAAATTGCTAGGAGGTCTTCCTGGTCTTGGAAGGACCCTGAGGCTTAGGCCTCCGGGGTGGCACAGTTAGCCCACCTCTGCTCATTTCTGTTTTGCACTTCAGTTAATAGTGGGCATAAAATCTACTCATTTGTATATATGCCGGGTATACAGCTAAGGATATTGGTTTTGAATAAAAAGTGGCAGGAGAGGAGTGTTACCATTTAGCATGGAAGTTTCTCATGTTTGAAGCTTTGGGTTTAAACAAACATGGTAAGGTTTTTAGGAGAGGCCTTACTTGCTCTGGTAGAGCAGCAAACCACTTACGTGTGTGTTTGTCTTGGTGACAATGAGTGTGTCTTATTGTCTCCAGTATTTTACCTCTACCATCTGAGCACAGGACTGACATATGATTAAGAGGGAACCAACCTTCATTCTTTAATTAGACATGGGGCTCAGAATCTAAGCTCCCCGGAGAGAGGGAACACACCGACGTAAGTTTGCATTAAGATGTGAATGCCTTATGCTAGATTTTCTAGGAGTAGGTTTTCATAAGGAGAAGCTAGATGGCCCTTCTCGAAAAGAAGATATTGAAAAATGGAGTTTGGGATGCTAATGACAAGGTTCTCTCTTAAACATGTTGGATATAACACTTTCACTATTTGCAGATGACATGGTACTATATACAGAAAACCCTGAAGAGTCCAGAAAATATCTGCTAGAACTGATAAATAAATAGAGTAAAGTTGCAGGATACAAAACGAATACATAGAAAGCAGTTGCATTTCTATATACTAATAATGAAGTAGCAGAAAGAGAAATTAAGAAAACGCTTCCATTTACAATTTCACCCCAAATGATAAATTGTCTAGGAATGAACTTAACTAAGGAGGTGAAAGATCTGTACTCTGAAAACTACAGAAAAAAGTGTTGGATGGACCAGTGCTGACCATGGAGGACACGGTTGTTGTGCCCTAGTACAGAGTTTTCTGCATGGAGAGTCTGTTGTCTTAGAAATGTATTTCTTTTACCATTTCTGTTTCCTTCTCTGTCACATTTGGGGGCCTGAACACAATTAGGGACTTATGGGAAGGGACAGGGCTATGCTGTGACAGGCGTTGCCTAAGACCAATGAGAGTGTAGAAACAGATGAACCAGGCAGGGATCCTTGGGGTAACAATTACTTAAGCATGAGTCTTTAAGTAAAGGTTTAGGGGAGTTTGGAAAGTTGGTTTGGCAGTGGCCTGGGTGGAAAGCAAAAGTAACATGGGAGTGGAGGTAAAAAGAGAAATTAAGAAGAGAAACCCTCATGATATGACATATTTAAAGATACATTAATCACATATAGAAAAGGTAAATCTAGCTTTCTTTCCCTCCTGTTAAATAATACAGATAATTCATAGAGCTATGGAGAGCGTTATTCAAAATCACTGTGAACCTCCTGGCTCCTGGAAGACAGCCAATGAAATTCCCAGAGCTGAAAGGGGCCTGTCTTAACTACCAGCCTGAGTTACCACTGACACCCAGCAAAACATGTAGGAAAATATTAGCATTTCCTATTCAAACAAACAGGATATAGTCTGGGGACACAGGTTTATCTAATTTGCCTTTGAAAAGATAACATATAAGAAAGAACAGGGTTTAAACAGGAAAATCACTTTGCACAGAGTCACCAGTGATGCAAAGTGGGGTAGTCCTCATTGCCTCCGAGAACAAGTAGAGCATTGTCTCATCCATGAAAAGAAAACACCCTCTGATTTTCTAATTTTGCTCCGAACCAAATTCTCAGTTAGCATCTAAGGATGTATTTTCTTTGTCCTTCTCTTGCCTCCCTTCTTAATTTTCTTAACCTCCGATTTTTAATGGGGCTATCTAAGTGGATGTTGAAACAGTCTGAATGTTCAGAAAGAGTACATTTCCTATGTAAACAAACACAGCTCAGCTTAGAGAGAAAAGAAAGCAGTCTTGTCAACCCGAAAGGACCCAGCACATGGTAATTTTCGTAATTGAAGTATTCCAGGGATTCCAGAGTACAGGAACCATCCATAAAACGGGAACTGGACCACACAAAAACACACCCATGGCTCCAGGCGGGCATGTTTGAAAGTAAGCAGACCTTGAGGAGTAGGAAGCAGGGGACTTGCATCAAATGATCTTTATAAATGCCCCTCTAAAAATTAAAACCCTCTCTAAGCTTCTTCCAGGTAAAAATGTCGTTGTCTGGGGGTCTGGAGGCCATGAAATCCAAGCACTGTGGAGAGGAAGACAAATAGACTGCTGAGGTCGGGGCTGGAGTGACATGACCTTGAGATTTTTGTTTTCTTTCTCAAGGTCTTTGACATGCGTCATTGGATTACAGTCTCAAGTCTGGTATTCTGATGGAATTCATATCCATTGAGAATTTACCATGCTCTAGGCACAGAACTAGATGGATGTAGATACAGTCTCTTGTTTGGGTTCTTCAAAGACAACACCTAATTATCCCCAGAGGAGTCATAGCCGAAAAGACGAGATGGTGAGAGATCCTAAGTCTATTCTAGACATGATTTTCTTTGGAAGTTCTCTGTCACTGTCAAAGGTGCTTTCTTGCCCACCAGTTGGGAAAATTTTTGACTGTCTGAAGTCTCTAAGTAATAAGTGTTATTGGAGCAATCAGATAATTTTTTAAAACAGTAGGCGAGATGTTAATGTTTTAAAATTGAGTCTGTCCGTGATTCTTCTAGCTTCCATTCTAATTCCAGATGAAGTGCTGTGGTTGCCCGAGTCCAGATGAATATTTTAGCACCTCCAAGGATTAGCAGACATAGGGAGAAAAAGAGACCGTGTTATCTTTCCATAGGGGCGGCCATTTCACTTCCCAGAGATGGAAATCAAAATTTCCTTCAGTGTAAGTGGTAGCTTTTGACTGGCCGTAAGGAGAGCCCGAGTTTGTTTAATTTGGAGTAAGGTTTTATGAGTTAATCTCTAGTGAGGGAAAGCAGCAGTAAACACAGAACATATTGGTCATTATTCCAAGTATTTCTACATTCTTTCTCATGCATGAAAGGAGAAAAAAAATTTCAAAAAAATGGGGAGGCATAGCGCTCAAACATATGTGTATGTGTGTGTGTGTGTGTGTGTGTGTGCGCACACATGCGCATAATTTTGTTTTGACCAAACCATCTGGTGTACAATATACTCCAGTAGCGTGAAGGCAAACATTTACCAGGAGATTCACATGGTTTCTGCTGTGTGTAAACATACTTGCCGAAGACTCTTACGTTTCTAGAAAGTGGAGATAAACATAGATCTCTCTAGGCATATATTAACACAGTTCAATCCTTTACAGACCAAACTGTGATTTACTTTGGTGGCCCTTATAAACTCAGGTGGGTTAAAATGCCAGAGAGACATACACAATCTGGAAATGATCACTGTTGTGTCTGAGGAAAACTACCTTTCTCCTCAACTTTAGTAATAGGAGCGAAAAATTCAGGGATATTGTGATATGATTGTGTGCTGAAAAGTGGATTAAATCTCAATTAAATCACAACATAAATAATACCTTTACTAAGAATGTTAAAAGTGAACTCGAAATGGTCTTAAAAACAAAGGAGGTAATTTGCCTGATTTATTAGGGGAGAGAAAAAGTAGCTTTGTGTGTGTTCTGTGGATTTCATGTTAAAGGGACAGACTTCTAGGGAAACTGCTGGGATTTGGGGAAGCTAAACCAAGAGCTCCTAGCATGCTGGCTGGATTTTTAAGACGCTAGAGGGAGGAAAAAAATCACCTGCCCATCCACCCACCCATCCAACTAACCAACCAACCAACCAACCAAGCTGAGTGCTCGGGCCCTGGGAACATGGCCACTGTTTCCAAAGGCGGTCTTGAATATCAGAAGACCACTCAACGAGGGAGCTCTTAAACTTCAAAAGGAAAAAGGGGATTTATTAGGAGGTTTGAGGGGAATGTTCCTGTAACTTGGGACCCTTCTGTTCTCATTCACAGGCCCACGGGTTGTTGAAAACTCTCCTGTAAGATATAGATATAGCTTTGGATCTTCTGGTGTTAGCTGCAACTGCAACATTTTGCACTACCGTTTCTCTGAAAAGTCCAGGATGTAAGGTGCTTCCTTCGAAAGCCTCTCAGTCCTTCACCAAGAACAGGCCACATTCAATTTCACTATGCGGTGGTGTGGGGTGCTGGCGGGTCATGTGTCAGTAGGCAAGGGGGTCCCTTCTTGGGCCCTGTTTCCCCATGTGAAATGGGGGAGTTGTTCCTTAAGGAACTTTCCAGCTCTAAAATCCTGTGATTCTCAGTGGGCCAGAAAACCCAGCTTCTGAACAAACAAAGCTCAGAGCGGCAGAGTGGAATCGCTTGTCAAAGGCCACGCAGCAATTGACTGTCAGTTCTAAGAAGAACTTGAGACTGTATCTCTCTTCTGACAACTAGACTCTGACATCCAATAAGGCTGAGGGCTTTGGGAGGGTGATGACCATGCCCATCTCACTCACGATTATATGTCCTGTATGCCTGGCACATAGCCAGCAGTCAAGAGACATTTATTGACTCAATAAATGAAAGGATGAATAGAAGGCAGGGACTTTCTAAGAGCAACCTGGTTTTGAGGATAAGGCTTGCTCAGTTCTGTGGCGTGGAACCCCACGTGATCAGCGACCCTGAATTTCATACAGAGGAGTGTAGCTGCCCTGGCATGCTGGGAGAGAGACGGACAGTGACTCTTTGGGAGACTGAAACATTTCTGTCATCAATACTGATGGCAAAATCCGGCTTGCTGTTTCACAGACACACACGTCAAGTGTCACACTTCTGGCAGGCAATACGAGGAACATCAGATGACAGTTCTGACTCTCCATATTGATGAGTCAAGAGGCAAACCTTGAACTGTCTAGGGTTGTGCAACAGAATCGCTTTGATCGGATGTGTGGAGGAAGTAGGTTACTTGAGGACTCTTCATAAAACACGTCACGAGTCTTTGAAATAGCACATTGTGACCCCGTGCATACCACCCAGCGAACATTACAGCTTTATGAGATGAAACTTTGCTTTTACTCTGTGCAGTGTACCCTGATACTTTGTGATAATTCCATTTTATTTTTATTTTGTTATTTAAAAATGCTCAGTGCAATGCACTAAAAGTTGATTTCATGACTAATCCACAAGCTGCAAACAATACTGAAGAATTATGTTTGAACTGGGACAGTTTGGGGCATGTGTATTAGGTATTTCCTTTTGTTTCATTTTGATTAAAAAAATAGTTTTATTGAGATATAGTTTGTGTGCCGCAAAATTCACCCATTTAAAGTATACAATTCCATGGTTTTTAGCAAATTCCCAGAGAAGTGCAACCGACCTGGTGATTTTGGAATATTTTCATTGCTTCAAAAAGAAACCCCATATTCTTTAGCTATCACTCCCCATACCCCCATTTCCCTCGCTCCCCAGCCCCAGGCCACCACTCATCTACCTCCTGTGTTTTATAGATTTGTCTATTCTGGACATTTCACATGAACGGAGTCAGAGAATATGTGGCCTTTTGTGACCGGCTTCTTTCTCTTAGCATCCTGTTCTCAAAGTCCATCCGTGTCGTCGCATATGTCAGCACTTCGCTCCTTTTGATGGCTGAATAATATTCCGTTGGGTGGGGTATACCACATTTTGTGGATCCCTTTATGGAGGCATTTCATCTTTATTTACAGAGGCTGCTGCCTGTTGCCGTTCAAGTCTTCCCGGAATCACTAACGCTCAGCATCAGGAAGAATGGCAGGCGGAAGCCCCGCCCCCCCACTGGGCCCCACCCATCACCTCCCGGTTCACACCCACCCGCCTTCCTGGGTGCTCCCGCCCTCTCACGGTTGTCGCGAGACGCCCAGCGAGTGTGCGGGCAAGGACTGGTGCTGACGCAGAAGGGGGCACAGAGCCCTCGCTCCTCCTTTCGGGCGGCGGGAGCCTCGAGCGGGGACGAGGGCAGGAGCCGTGTGTGTGTCAGGGCCCACGCAGAGCCTTCTGGAATCTTCTGCTCCATCCTGCGAACGGCCCTCAGTACCCGCAGCCGCCTGGCAGGAAGGAGAGCTTCGTCCGCCCGTCAGATTTCTGGTGACACCCCCTCCGCAGAAGGAAGTTGCTCCCAGCCGAATTGTACCACTTCTCGTTCTGTAAACTTGCCCTTTTAAGTTCCTCAGTCTCACCAAATGACAAAGACAAACGACTAAGTGGCAACCTGAGCCTCTTTTCAGGTCAGCGTTACTATTTTTTTTTAAACATCTCCCTTCACGCTTTTAAATGAAAATATAAGCAATATGTGTGCACACCGGCAGGTGGAAGACAGTGGGTGCACTCTGGCCCCCCAGGACCTTACAACCCTTAGTAGAGCATTTGATTTAATGTTCACCAAAAGGCCGCCTTTGGTTCGACCTGAGTTCTGGAATTTTCTGGGTTATTGAAGCTGTGCAGTTTTTCATTTTCTTGGCCTCGGCAGTGACATTCCATGCTGACACGGCTGCGTCTGCCTGCTCTGTGTCTCAAATGTTCCTGGCATTTTCCTTGGGTGTCTGCTAACCCAGTGTCGCACAGGATGGGTTCAGAGAGGAGAAACCGTGCCCCAGCGCGGGGCAGAGAGGAGGTGGCGCCCCTCAGAGGGAGCCCTTGGTCTGCCCACACAGCTGGCGGTAATCGGAGCGGAGGGACGGGCGGCGCTGTGCGGGCGCGCCGGGGGTGTCCCTCAGCCTTCCCCGGAGGCGCCAAACGCCGGTTCCAGACGGGCCGCCGCGTGTGTGTCTGCGGACAGACCTGGGAGGGTGGGTGGGGGCTAGCCTTCTCAGGCAGCAAGCCCCGGGACTCAGCCGCACCGGTGGTTCTCGGGAAGGTGCAAGCTTGGGGCGCTTTTGGCATCAGGAGGGTTTGTGTTTGGAACACACCACTTACTGAGTTTATTCAAGAAGTACTGATTGAGTGCTCAATGCGCACCAGGTGGCATTATGGGCATTCAAGCTATGTTGCGGGACACACTGGAGATTGTTTCTATCTTTAGGGTTTTCTTGTTTCATTGGGAATCGGGAATCAAGTGATCAAATATATCGGTATAACATGATTCAGGCTTTGAAAGAACAATAAAGCAAATAAGGAATGTAGAGTGAGGTGCTCTCATAGGCACAGAGGTTGGGGAAGAGTTTTTCAAGGAGGTGATGCTTAGCAGGGATCTGAATGGAGCCAGAGAGTGAGCTGATGATTTCTAGGGATTTATACTCCAGGCTGAGGAGGCGGCAGGTGCAAATGGCCTGAGGAAGGTGCTTGCTTGGAGTGCTAGAGGAGCAGCCAAAGGTACAGCGTAGCTAGCCCGAGGCAAAGAACAGTGGGGGTAGAGGTGCAGGGACCCCATCATATAGGGCCTTGCAGAAGTATGAGGCTTGATGTGAATCTGGTCCGTGCCTCAGTTTCCTTATTTCATGCTGTTTGAGATGATAGGATGTAAAGTGAAATGTCTGGATGTGGAAGGCATTTAGGAAAGGCCAGTTATGGTTCTCCTCTCCCAGGAGATGGCAACAGGAACATTTGTGATGCCCACATCCTCACCTGACTTGCTCAGTTCACCAGGATTGTTACCCTTGGGCATTTAAGAAGTCTAGTTTATCTCTACTTTTGACTATCACTAGATCTCCGGGGTGTTGACTTTGATTGTGATGGAGAAAGGAAACGGAAGACCTATGCCATGGGAATGCTTTCCTTGGCTAGCCAGGAGGGACTGCGTTTCTAGTTGGTCGTTGTATTAGGTGCCCAGAGGAGGAAGAAACATATGTTGCTTCATGAAGCCAGAGAAGGGGCCTAGGTGCCTGGCAATCTCTTCAGCTCCCCTCTGTGATTCTTTTTTTTTTTTTTTTAAAGATTTTATTTATTTATTGGACAGAGATAGAGACAGCCAGTGAGAGAGGGAACACAAGCAGGGGGAGTCGGAGAGGAAGAAGCAGGCTCATAGCAGAAGAGCCTGATATGGGGCTCGATCCCATAATGCTGGGATCACGCCCTGAGCCGAAGGCAGACGCTTAACCGCTGTGCCACCCAGGCGCCCCTCCCCTCTGTGATTCTAAGACACTAATTTGAATGTTCACTTTACCCCTCAGCACCTGTTTGTTTAGTTGATTTTTCACTGACAATACAAGACAAAGCTCTTCAGAGACTAAATGATAATATGAGTATAAGTGGAATGCAACAGGACCCAGTAATATAGCTAGGAAGACAGCGAGAACGTTGATCCACCAGTTATGATATAAAAACATATTTATTTTGTCAAAGGTCCAGAATCATCTGTTGCACTGAACACCAGGAGTAATCTTCAGAATCCATAGCTCCCATGCTCTCACAGGGGGCTTTCCATCAGCTTCCAAAGGAGTAACATTTAGGTCAGGGGTTTCCAAACTGGGATTGGGTGGAAAGGGTAGTGTCAAAAATCCAGAAATAGTAAAAATTAAAACCAGATCAGTAAACTAGTATTTAGTAAGAGCTTACTGTGCACAGAAGAACAGTTCACAAACTGGGAATCTTCAAATCCAAAACTGATTCGAAGCTCAGAGACACGATATTACAGGATGGCTTATGATGTGAAGATGAGGAAGGTGTTTAACTTGACAAGGATTAGTTAGCACAACCAGGGTTTTCAGATGGTGTGGGGTTGGTGAAAAGTGACCATCTTATACCATTTTAGGAAGATGACTTTAAGTTGTTTTTGTTTTTATTTTTGTATTATCAGAGGCATTTATAAGAACCTAAGTTTCTTTTATATTTATGAAATAAGCTACATTTAGTTTTGCTTATGTGGCTTGAATGGTTTTGTCTGCCTGGGGAATTTTTAATCCTGGTCTCCATTTTATTTTATTTTGATGGGAGGAATCCCCCAAGAGTGGGCAAGATGACAGTCTGTGGGGAGGCTGGAAGAAGATGGTAAAAATTCTAATTTCTGTTTTAAAGATCTCATCCTTTGGCAGTTCCTTCAACTCTGCCTCCTGAGTTCTATCCTGTCCTCCTGTACTAACTTACTAGTTAAGAGATGGACTTAGGAACCAGATGACCAGGGTTTGAATCCTGCCCCTGACACTTCCAAGCTGTTTTCCTTTGGGTAAATTCCTTACCCTCTTGGTGCCTTAGCTTCCTCATTGGCAAAATGAAAAAATACTACCCACCTGGTCGGGTTGTTGTGAAGGTTAGAAACATGAACATATGTAAAGTGCTTGGAAGGGGCATGGCATACTGTTCTAGACTGCTTTATCCTTATTTTCCTATTATTCCAAGGTGATAATTTATTGGTAAATAAAGATGAAAATATTAGGTAGGTGTCCCACATTTTTTCAGTGATGGGGTAAATGATTTAAGAAAAACTGGACATCACTTCTTGAGATGATGAACACCATTTTTCATCTAACAACTATGACATTAACCTTTATAAGGACACCATTTGCTAGTGGCTATATTTTTATATAAACAGAACAGGTTTTTGTATCAACACTAGAGAGAAAACATTTGAGATATAAAGGACCAAAGCCCCAGAAGAGCACCTGGTTGCTTTCCAATTATAGATCTATTTTCCGAGGCTTCTCTATAGAGAGCTTAGCTGCCTTGAGAACATAATGATGTTCTAGTCTTAAGAGCCCTGGAAAAGCAGATTGTTCTGGAATAATTGCATTTTCCATACTTTAGTAACAGATCCAGAGAGAGATTAATTTTGAAAATCAAGAAGACCTTGGAGAACAACTAGGAATGTTTTTTTGAAGTGTTGGGGGGAAGAGAAAAGAAATAAAGTGAGATTCATTTTAATTCAAGATATATTTGCCAGATAGTTCCTTTTTTTTTTTTTTTTTTTTTGGATCTTCAGTTCTCAGTGCTTCCATCCTCGTGCTTCATGTTTAAACAACCCTAGTTAACCCATTGTTTGCCAGGCTCCTGACAGACACCCAGCATGGACTGAGCTTTCCATTTTTGATCTGAAAAGAAGAGTTTCCTTCGGAGCTAGGCGTCCCTCGTGCCCCTTCCACTTCCTCCCCCTTCTCTCCCTCTCTTCAAAGGACCTGAACAGCCTCTCCTCCTCCACCGGTTCATCCTCTGAGTCACTTGCAAGTGTGGGGTGGAGACACTGAGGGCTCTCTCCAAGTGGCCTTCTATAAGCAATAGATGGAATTCTGCCTCAAAGGGAACCCCACAGCATGGGTTTTATAGGACTTGGTGTTGGCTTTGGCTCATGGATCAGTAGCAGCATCTGTTTATAATAAAATGAAGTGTCTGTACCCTGACTCTGTTTGCAAAGGGCCACCGTGCTGCAGCCATTCAGAGTGGACCAGACCATTAGTCTAGTTGTCCGATAGAGAGCTACATGTTAATTCTCCAAAAGGAAACTAAAGCAATGCAAAACCCAAAACAACAACACCACTTCCTAATAATAGTATTTAAATACCTTTCATTATAGGAACTTTTGAATATACACAAAAGCAGAGGGAGAAGTATAATAATACACTGCCTTTGTACCTATCACCCAGGTTCCAAAATTACCAACTCATAGCCAGTCTTGGTTCATTTACAGCTCCCTGATTTCCCTCATGCCTTGGAATATTTTGAGGCAAATCTCAGACATCATGTCATTTCATCCCCATATATTTAAAAAAAAGACCATTTAGGATATTGAACCACATGGTGAATGTGGTTCAATAAGAAGCAGAGAAAACAAAACAAAACCTAATTAAAAGCATCTAGTGTGCTGTGAACTCAAGAGGGGCCTCTATAAAAAATCGGGTGAAGAAACGGCCAAACTATACTTACTGTCCCATCACTGAGGCAGCTACTAGGGATGCATCTGGCCATGAGTCTTCAACTCTTTCATAGAATCAGTGGATTAAGAAGTAAATTTTATGTGTTCAGCGTTTGATTACACTTGACTAAAATTACAACCATGACAAAGAACATATTAATGGAGGAATAAGCTAGACTCCAGAAACCTCGTTGCAGTCTGGGAGGGGATCCTGATGTTCCTATCAGCTTGGGGAACGTGTTATTGATTCTTAGATCTATCAACCAGGGACTTTTAAATTTCTGAGGAAAAACAGTGGTATAGAAAAAAAAAATGCCCCATTTACCTTCTGAAAAGGGACCCAGGGAAGATTTCAGGGGCCTTTCAGTTGCTTTTCATCGTCATTCTGCTGAAGAGGGGGGTAGGTGCACATTCCCTTCCCTCGCTGAGCGTGCCGGTTGCATGGGGACAAGCCACTCAGATCATTTTTGAAATGTCACCCACTCCTGATAGAGATACAGTCTATATAAGGAATGGGAAGAGAATAACTTTGTTGTTGTTGTTATTAGGAACTGGAAGCTCTAGAATGTTTTATCCAGCATTTTTACACATTTTTTTTGAGATCCTAAACAATTTCTTTATTTCACATATTTTGCTCAAACAATTCGATTCTTCTCAATTACCGCTATCCTAATACATAAGGTTCAACTTCTTCTTTCTTTCTTTTCTTTCTTTTCTTTTCTTTCTTTCTTTCTTTCTTTCTTTCTTTCTTTCTTTCTTTCTTTCTTTCTTTCTTTCTTTCTTTCTAATGATTTTCATTTGGTAATCAGTGCCACAAGAAAAGGCACAGCTTTAACATTAGAGTGATTTTTCTTGCACCTAAGTAAACCATTAAAGACAATGAAAAAGAGAACAAATGTGCTTTTCAAGAGCCATTTTCCCCTTCCATTGTATCAGCTCACTGCAGATGGCATGTGTACAATTCACTTTTGACTGAATCATAATAAATATGAGACAATATGGTATAAACCACTTTTTATAATGTGATGCTCACCAATAAATTCCACTTCTAGCCTTAAATCAAATTGGTGCAGATGCAAAAATTATGTAAAGCTGGTGGTACCTGCTCTTGACCTTGTGCAGGCCCCCCCGGATTTGACTCAATAAACTTTTTCTTCCCTAATGATCTGGCAGTTATTCCTATCAAGAGAATACAATGGGGGTGCTGCAAGGTGGGGGAGTGAAGCAATGATTCAGAGACCACCAGGGCCCTAAAGAAGATTAATTTGTATGAGGAACCTGAAAAGTTGGAAAAATCTCAGTGCATTTCTGAATACACATATTCATTTTGACCTGATTTCTGTTCCTCTTGTGCCCTGTAAAATTTCAAGGAATGTAGTTGAGGTCTGGAGATTTCCACAAAGAGATTAAGAGAGGCTATAAACTGAAGAAATAGTGGTTTTGTATAACTTTGGGGCATGAAATATTTTCAGTACCAAGATGCCTGATTTTCAGTATGGAAACTGACTAAACACCTTATAAGCATGTAAGGAACATTTCTATTAATGCTTTTAATAATAGGGCATGTGAGTTTAAGTCTAAAAAGGGCCTGCATCTGTTATCTTTACTTGGAACAACATTTGAGTCTATTTTTATCTTTTTTTTTTTTTTAAGATTTTATTTATTTATTTGACAGCAAGAGAGAGACAGCCAGTGAGCGAGGGAACACAAGCAGGGGGAGTGGGAGAGGAAGAAGCAACCTCCCAGCGGAAGAGCCTGATGTGGGGCTCGATCCCAGGACTCCGGGATCATGCCCTGAGCCGAAGGCAGACGCTTAATGACTGAGCCACCCAGGTGCCCCTGAATCTATTTTTATCTTATTTCATGTCCTAGTCAGTAAAGCGGCTGCATGTTTCTGGAGACATCTAGGTCCGATTTTGTGTTTTGTTTAGAAGCCAACCCGTTTGGGAATCTTAATAAACACTTTTATTTAATACTTGCTCGATTTCATTGTACTAACCGAATACTTATAATCTTTCTACTTTTCAAAGAAGTGGGGTCCTCCTGGCCCCACGAAATCCTGAAAGGTTCTCTTGCAACGTGTCAGGCAGTCAACTTTATAGCAGGGCTAGACAGACTATTTCCTGGCTCCTTCTCACAGTCTACATGCTGCCCTGATTCTGTAACTGCTTGGCAGAGGGGGAGCTTATTGACCTCTCTTAGAGTGGTAAGGTTAGGGGATTTCATGGAGTCCTATCCCAAATTTTGGGTATTTCTAGCTCAGAGAGGCCCCTGGGGGAAACAAAAGCAGGGCAGGATGGGAGCAGGTGTAATTTGGTAGGCCTAAGGGGCAGCCCCTCTTGAACTACATAAACTGTGTAGACTCAGGCAAGGGACGCCCCCACTTTGAACCTCTGTTCAACCTTGTAAATTAACCGTATTATTATTTACCTCCAGGGTAGATGCTAAGATTCAAGGACTTCACAGATTGGTATGGAAAATAGAAACAGTTATTATCGTCATGTAGTTTAGAGCGGCCCAGCATCCCTGAGGGATACATAATAGGGGCACAACTTTGAATGAAAGAGAGTTTGATGGTTTCAGCAGCCTTACCCCCATCATAAGGCAATCTTAATTCCAAAGATATTAAATAAGTAGTCTCTATATGATAAGGAGCAGTTTTATTTTTTTAAACAATAGTAACTTAATCTATTATAAGCTATAATAGATTAATATAAGCTATTATTCTGGCTAATGAGATATGGAGGATGTCTGTGGGGACAGATTTACTTCCCAGACAAAAAATATAAAAAACGTCTGGGAGAAAGCCTTCTGACCCTCCCATTCTTTGTTAATTGTAACAGTTATGTGAAAACATGATGCTAGAGCTCTAGCAGCCATCTTGCAACCATGAGGCAATTAGCAAGAAATGCCAAAATGCTGGAGATGGTTGAGCTGAAGGAAGGAATAAGTATGACTTTTCAGTAATAAAATTAAGCTGCTGAAAGCGTTGAATTCACCCACTTCCAAACTTCATGTTTGTGCTTCGGTCCAAAGTTCCCATTAGATAGATTTTCAGTTATTTGTACACAAACTTACTGGCTACTATAGGCAACATTCAAAGTGGAGAGTAGAAGTATGGCAAGGGGAAAAGGGAGGAAGCCTTTTCAGTTAGGGAGGATGAATCAGGTGAGGAAGAAAGGTTAGATGAATATTTCAGTTATAAGGAATAGAATAGGCAGTGATCCAGAGGCACAGTATTCTATGGAGCATTTTAGAGGCTACGAGTAGTCTAGCTTTAGTTAAATTCAGGGTTTCTCAGCAGGACTAACCCTCAGGGAGAATTTGGAAATGTCCCAATGTCCAGGAGGTGACTCCAGCATTTGGTGGATAGGATGCTAACTGTTCAGCAGTGCGAGGGTTGCGGAATGAGTACAAACATCAAGCAGGATTCCATACGGAAATAAGATCTCGGTTGTCTACCTTGTCTACCTTGTTGATACAACATCTCCTTTAGGGACAAGAAAGCTTCCTTTCTTCAAATATTGAGACCGAAGAGGTGATTTCATTGTTTAGGGGTGAGAGACTGTAACCAGGCTTAAAGAGTAAGGGTGTGGGTGGGGGGCTCCTGACAGCCACTCTTCTGAATATCATTAGAATTGTCTTCTTCAACACTTCAGTCTCTCATTCAGAAATTTGTCATTCTTATCTTTAAAAGACAACAACCTAGGAGCAAGGAATAAATGATCCCCTCAAATGAAAGGATGTTCTTATGTTTAGAACAGATCTGCTCTCCATGCAATAGATTAATTCTAATAGGAAACCTCAGGCAAAACTCTGTAGCTAGCATAGCTCATTCCTTTAGAATTTTAAGGACTAAAGAGCGGGCATATTTACAAATGTAAAATGTAAGATTTTTTACATTTATAAAATGTGAAAAAAGGTTGAAAATTTTTTTATTTTTCTGATTACAAAATAATATGTGCACCTGGTAAAACCATGCTGTCTATAAAGTGAAAGTTTCCTACAATTTCCTTGCTTCCGGATAAACACTATTCAGAAGTTGTCCATGAAAGATATTTTTCTTGTTATGTTTAGAAACAGGTGAATGCGTTTTCTGATACACACTGACGTGATAGGATGTACATAAGCTAGGTGGTATTGGGACTTCTGGTTTGTTTTGTTTTCAATTTGAATTTGCTTGAAATCTGGTTGCTTGACAAAATATTCTCTGAAAAACATTGTTTAATTTTCTTTGGAAAAGTTGGACCTTTTCATGTTTACCTGAGGATAACTTTATTTTACAACTTATTAGATTTCTTTCTTGATTTGGTTCTTCAATATTTCTTAAAAAAACAGTTTATTGGTTTTTTTTATTCACTTCATTTCAAATAGTCTTTGAGAGTTTTCTTATGTAGATATGAAATTTCCTTAGTTAGATTGAAATTTATTTTAGTACGTGATACAAAGCTACTTTTTACTCATTACTGGAAAAATCTAGAGAAGCTTATATCAACACCCTCTGAAGGGTGGGACAGAACCAAGCCTCAGTTATTTCATAGAAATTCCTAATTTTCTCCTAGCCAATGCTCATACCCATTAGGATTTGTCCAGAATGCCCTCAAGATGCCTGTGCACTGTGCTCCCCCAAATGACCACACCATGTCTAAAATGGAGGGAACTTTTCTTTGCCATGCATGGCAATCACTGTTGGAATGTTCTAGTGTGAGAAGAATGGAGAAACTGGGCTGTTCATGCTCATTCCCTGAGCCATGGGGCAAGTTAAGGTAGAAGCTGAATTATATTTCATAGTCATTGTGGCTTCACCATGATGACTGGTTGTCCACGTCTCCTTTCAGGAAGGTCATCAATGGAAAGAACCCTCATTTCCCTATTATCAAACGGCCTATTGTTCCCATGTCCCATATATATCTCATATATTCTCTTTCTGCACGCAACAAATTGCAGCTGAAAACTTCTTTCATTTATAGGCCTATTATCCTCTTGGAGAAAACAAAGCCACAGAATCTCAGTGCTGTAAGCCTGTGGCTTCAGACCATGGTGGGTTTTTTGGGAAAGTGCCAAAAAGCTTGTTTCTGGAGGAGAAATATCAGCATTTTTCTTGTGGAACTTTAATTGGAAATAGAATGGTGGTTCAGCCTAGACAAGAGATCAAAATGAAACGAGCTGTGTTTTCATCCTCGTCCCTTAATGGACCATAATCCTGGTCATAAAAACCCACCACTTAAACTTTGGCAGTCTTGCTTTCCCAGGAAGCTTTATTACTAAGTATTAGCTATACTCAAGACATAGCATCTCCAAGCCAGGTTTGAGCCAAGGCCACGGGGGGAGAGAATGTCTTTGTGGGCAAGTCAGGGCTCCCCTACGGTCCTGTAATAGCTATGCAGTGGTCCTCTGAGGCCTGATGACATTTTTCCGGGTGAAGAAAATGTGCTTTAGCCCATTCCATACAACTATACCTTGAGCCAAGGATACAAAGGGAGGCCTAGAGAATTCTGAGCCTCAGGTTTTTCTGAGAGCGGCAAGCCAATACATAACTGTAAACCACTTCAAGAACATTTCCCCCCTTCAAGTGAATCCAGCATGCTCTGGATAATCTCATGCAAAAGGGTCAGGACCTGCAGGCCACCTGGGGATGGTGTTCCTAACAAGTTCTTGCTCATTTATGCCTAGTGCTCGGGTTGTTTATCTTTGTGCCAATCAGTCAACTCTGGATGCTCTTGACCTTGGTGCTTGGCCCTGGATGTTTCCTGGTCAGGCTGATCTGTTCCATTCGTCCTGCCAATCAGGTCTTCTCCTATGTAGGCAGTTGCATGCTGAGCAAGCATCCGAGCTTCTTGCCGTACCCCTCCGCTTCCCCCCCAGTAATAAGAAATGGGATTTGCTCCAGCAACAACCCATCCATGACTGCTTAAATAGCTTTGATGTGGACCCACTCCTGGGGCTATCTAGACTGGGGATGAACCATACTTCTGTAATTCCAATAAAAGATTATTCATGTCCAAATTAGACTTTTTTCTTCTCTGCTCACTCCTGTAGCTTAAAAAAAAAATGCAGTGGAAAAGAAGTGTTTTCACTTAAGATGACTAAGTCTTATTTTTCCAAATATATTATTCAAATATTTAGATTTCTGTTGCCCACCTTCTGGCCCGAGAGCACTTTGCAGATCCTCCAGAGGAACACGGCTTTGCTACCCTGCGCCCACTCCGCAGCAGTGGGGTGAAAAGCCAGCACAGCCCTGCCTGGCTAGCTTTCAGAGGGTGAAATGAAAATCATTTCTGTGTCTGAAACGAGAGGGGGGATATTGTATAGGCAGGAGGCAATTATCCAGGTTGGACTTGGGCCAGGCCAGTAAGGTTCAGTTGCTCCTCTTGCAAAAATTACCATCTGGTCTTTAATGACCCAGAGTGGTCAGGCTGGCATTAATTTACACCTCATCTCAGGAAGGCACCTCTGAGAATGAGAATGCCTGGTAATGTAATACTGTTCCTTGGCTCCAAGGGGAGGCGGCTGGTGTTAAGTGGAGATGGGAACTGTTTGTTCACAAGAGAGTGTATTCTAGAATGAGGGCAAGAGTTCACAAAGAGGCCACCCTTTGAAAGAGAAGGCAGTCAGAGCCAACACAAAAAGGATGAGCCCAGACACTAGGGACCAATCCTAAGATGCGCTAGGTCCATTTGTATCATTTACCTGTTCATTTGGCAAAGGCTTATGGGAAGCTCACCAAGCGTCAAGCCCTGAGCATCGTGCTGGCAAGCATGGTGGCGCCGTGGCAGACAGTGGTCGCTGCATGCAGTCCAGGGGGATGGAGATAGAAGCACATGCTTTCCTAGAGGTCTGTTCAAGGTGCTATCACAGTACAAGAGAGGCAAGGAAAGACATTTCCTGGGGTTGGGGGATGTAGAGGGAATCAAAGTAAGGAGTTTTCAAAATCCATTGAAGATGACCTAAGTGTTGAAAGATATGCTTTGATACAATATTTTAAAAAAAGTTATAATAGTAGTTTACATTCATTCGAGCCTTATTCTATATCAATTGCTATTCTAAGCACTTTATATATATTATTAATAAACTAGATTAATTCTCCCAACAGCCCTGTGAAGGAGAGGCTATACTTATTTCCATTTTCCAGCTGAGGGAAATAAAGCTCAGGGAGGTGAAGCAGCTCGGCCTAGGCTACCCAGAGACTAGATGGCAGAGTCTTGATTTGAACTCGGAATAAGACAGAACATTATATAAAAGACAATGATAAAGAAATCAGTATAAACCAAAAGATTACCTTGTAAAATGATGATATTTTGGTTATTAATCGTGAAATATATTTTGTTAATACTAAGCATATCCATAAGGAGACCAAACCACCCAGTGATTCTTTCCTTTTGACCAATGGGATATTCCTTAGCATGTTGTTATGAAGGGAAAACGAAGCAATTAACTACAACTTTGAAGAGATCTTGTTTCAATAGCTGTTGAGGATCATCCCGCTCAATACAAATATCTGTAAACTCTACAAATAGTTAAAAGAAACTAGTTTTAATAAATTAGTAAATTTGGAAAATTCGGCAAATGGGGCATTCCGATAAATCGGTTCTTTGGCAATTGATTTTTAGCAAATTAGTTTTTGATGAATTGATTCTGTTACTGACTTACAGCCAGTTCTTCCTCCTGAGAGAATTTAAGGTAAGGTCCTTCCCCTGTACCCGCAGTCTGCGGGCTGCAAGAGCCATCAGAGATCTGCCAAAGTGACATGATAAGGAGGAGGTAAGGTGGGTTCTGGACAAGAGCACTCAGTGGCTGCCAGAGGTCCCCTCACCAGGGCCCCTGGATCCCAGTGAAATATTTGCAGACCAAGCTCTGAAATCTCATTAGGGCTCCTCCCTGGGATAGCTTCGTAGAACTATACTTATGGTGTCTTATCTCTTATTTCATGCAAAGAGGCTGGAAGCAAATGTGAAGGAAATGTGAAGGAAATAAAAAACAAAACAAAGCAAAGTAATGAACGTGCCCACAGTCCTGAGGTGAGTAATAGATAATGTTAGAAAACACGGTGCCGGGGCGTGCTCGAGGAGGCCAGACATGGGCTAAAGAGAGCTCCTCCAGCCCTTTCTGGTCATGTCCTCTGATAGCTGCCAGATTTTGTGGGATGTTTATTGTTGGTTGGATCAATGACTCGGCCATACTGTCTGTTAGTGCTGCCAGGGATGTGGCCTCCCGGAAAGGTTGCCATCAGATCTCTGCGCCTTTGCATTTGTGTACCCATCCTCTTTAGAGTTTCCTATAGAAGTTCTTTGGAGCAGGTTTGGCCAGTTTTTCAGCACATCATTCCAGAGAGCCCGAGCTGTGCCCAGCATTACTATACCACATGTAATAGGTGTAGATGCCACGTTGGCACAAATTTGGCACTGCTCCGTGTAGACTGCACGTGTCTGGCTTGTAAACAGAACAACTCTGGGCTTTCATTAGGGTATGAGGCAAGTCCTGGCACTTCTCTTCCTGTCAGAGTGCCCTGATGGTAATAAATTTGAGGCACTACATCACCCTGGTTAGCATCTCTTGAAGACAAGCCCTCCTTCCAAGGATGTTGTAATGTGTGGGCCTTTCTCTTGGGCCTTTCTGCATTTGATATCTATTACGTGTGCCCTGTTGTGACTCTCTCCTTTTTTTACCCCCATAAAGCTTTTAATAAAGTACGACATTCTTAAAAACAAAGGGTATTTTCTTCAAAATCCTCTTTGGTGGCCATCTAAAGATTTTTTTTTTAAGCATAAAAATAGGCTGTTAATACTGGAGGGATTCTATAAACAGGGCTTTGCCTCGCCAGGGGCCCTGGAGGATTTGTATTTCAAATGGCAGGGCTGTAAAGGAGGAGCTATCAGGGCTGGAAGCACTATTCTGCTTTGTAGTTGTGAAAATTTGTTTTCCAAACAGGTTTTTATGGATTTGCAATTCTGCATCAGCCTGGCGACCAGAAGCGTGTGCAGTTTTTGAGGTTTTGCTCCCTTCCCTTCTCCCAATATCGCCTTCATCACAGGTCACAAATAGCTCCAGGGGGTCCCCATTTCCGCTGACGTGGCAAAATATGGTACAAATTAAACGGCCCTGGTGGTATACAGAGAGCTGCCAACATTTTCTTTTTTGGTGCTTTTATCTTCCCAAGGGCAGAACCGGCCCTAACCATGTGTATTTTATTTACATCTCGTATATACCAGGACAGGAATAGTTAACCAGAACTAAGCCATCTGACATTTTTCACCACAAATTTGGTCATTTATACAGTATAAATGTTGTAGCTGCTCACATTTGCTTTGCAAGCTGTCTTGATGTACAAAGTTCTATTTTTCCGCTATCACTTTATTTGCATTTGTCAATGCAAATTCGGCCTTACGATAACACTTACAAAATTGAAGTGTTTTCCTAGTCCTCCAAATAGAACTATCAGGAAAAAAAATTGTGACTGTTAAAAATTATCATGGGCCTTGAGTTCCAAGATGGTAATTAAACTGGTGCTACCAATTTGTTTTTCATCTTAGAGATGTTTGGTTTAGTTGTTGGGTGCTGCATTTATTATTTGAATATAGAAAATTGCATTAGTGATCTGGGAAAAGGCGATGAGTTGGTTCGCATTGCCAATGAATAAGTGAATGGATATAAAAATGTTTAATGTGCCTCTGAAGTAATAAGTGCCTCTGAACTTGAGGAAACTATCGAGGGTTTGGGAAGATAGGGAGGTGAGTAGAAGCACCCTACAATAGAAGGGATGTTTCAGGACAAACAGTGTGGAAATGATTTCATCTCTGGAATTCCTATAATGATAGAGGCATAATTGAAAAAGAATTGGTTGTGTGGATGGTGGGGTGAAAGGAAATAATCTGGGCGTAGATGAGTGTTTGAAAACTTTTATGCATTAAATTGTTGGAATTATTAATGAATGGTTGGGTTTATTAATAAACCAAGAATGAGAAATGCTCTTGTGCACAGAAATAGATACAAAGCATGGATTGTTTGCCACAGTCAGCTGTGTCTAAGTCATGGTCTTCCTCTAAAAAGTTTGTTCTAGAAAATCGAGGGGAGGAATTCCTTCCACTTATTACCGAGGAGTGATGCTGGAGAAAAGAACACAGCATTTGTCATGTGCTTTGAACATCAAGTGCTATGGCCCCACTGCCAGGTGGAGAGAGGCTCTCTGGGGACATAATTTCCAAAGAGAATCTTCTCCTGCATCACATGCCATTTCTAACCACAGTAATGTGTCTTTAGCTTTTAAATATTCTCGAAAGAGTGCTCATTTTTCACAGCAGAAACCATTTTTGCTGCATTTGAAAATAGGTTTTATGAATTAATGAGTCCCTGTTCTGTATTTCCCGGCTGACCTGGATATGTTCTTTACACAGCACACTCCCCTTTCAAGTTAGAAGAGGGAGTAATAAACTTTTTTTTTTTTTTAAAGGAAATCAGAACTTTTTTTTTTAGTTTTCTAGTGGCAGATCTTTTAAAAAGTTATGTACATTTTTAAACTGAAAAACAAAAGGAGGGAGCAGATGATACCAGGCCTCTGTGTGTCCGCTATCCAGCTTTCACGATCATTACCATTCTTCCAATCTTGTGCCGCGTCTTTATAACGTACAAGTGTCTGGTGACATTTTTGCAATTAGACACTTTCCTCTGAAGGGGCATGTGAATTGAGCTACTGTAACGATATTGGGGAATCTTCTCTTAAAAATTGCCAAGGGTAACCTGTTTGTTAAAGCAAATAATCACCCCCTTATTTTGTTTTGTAAGTGGAGTGAATGTCTTCTATCTTCCCTCCTTCCCCTTCCTCCTTGCCTTTTTGATTCAATAAGGACGACTTTTCGCCATATGTCATACCAGGAGGTTGTCCTTCTCCACAGGATCGTGTCATCTGATAACTTTAATGAGGAAGTGAAGGGTGTTATGAGAGGTTTGTGGGTGTTATTTAATAACTATGTGTTTGGTTCCTGTTTTATGGTCAGTCTTGTATGAGAAAATCTTTTTTTTTTTAGATTTTATTCATTTAAGAGAGAGAGAATGAGCTAGAGAGAGAGCACAAGCAGGTTGAAGGGCAGAGGGAGAAGCAGGCTCCTCGCTGAGCAGGGAGCCTGATGCCGGGCTCCATCCCTGACGCTGGGATCATGACCTGAGCCGAAGGCAGATGCTTAACCGACTGAGCTACCCAGGCGCCCTTATATGAGAAAATCTTGAAGCTACTTTCTTGCAGAATTAATAGTGATCACACCTGGATCCCATGGTTGGTCACTTTGCACAAGACATGTTAAAACTCAGGATTTGACCCCCTAGGGATTCAGGTCAAAATTGTCCCTTCTAGAGAATGAATGCTTTGGGTAATTACCAGAGTCTTGGGGAAGTCTGGGTGTGGACCTCCCCTCTGGGTAGAGATGGGTAACTAAGAATGCACTGTGATAGACTCCACTGGAGATCTTCCCAGTATTCACCTTCCCCTCTGCCTCACTGAGAGAAACCTAATCTTAGTTGGGGTGGACCCAGCTGCAGAGTGTCCCTGCCTCCCCAATGAGATGTTAGTAAAAATTTGCTGGGGTTTGGAGCTTTTCTGGTGTAGGCTGGTATCACTTTCTTCCTTTCCCCTTTTTTTCTGTCTAGAACAGGGGACTGGAGGGAGACCGCCACCTTGGGACTCTGGTAAGAATTATGAGGATGAGGCGAGCAAGTTGGGGACCTGGCTCACGTTGAGGAATTGCTACACTTGCCTAGATCAGCCACTTCAGGACTTCTTGTTATGTTTAGGAGATAATTCCCATTTGATTAAATTGGTAGAGTCAAGTTTCTGTTGCATGCATAGAAATGCAATTTCAAACGAACACACGCACAGCATTTGGAAATATTACCATGACCTCTGGTAGCGTCTCTTGAGTTAGAGAAACTTTTTCAGAGAAACGTGCGACCAGGACTCAGACTTCAAGCAGTGAACGTTCTTCTTGAAAATAACCCATATTTTCTATGAAGGACATGCTGGAAAATGTTCCTAAAAAGAGAAAAAATTTCTTATTCCCAGTCTGTACTGACAGAGTGAAGCAGAGGATTGAGGAAACTGGCTTGAGAAACCTGACTTTTCGAGTTCATCACAGGAGCTATTCACATGATAAAGTCACAGATGATTTTCAAGCATTTTATGGGATCATTTTTTTCCTTGGCAGGTGTAGATGTACTTTTAATGTTTACAAGTATTGCATCAACAATCTAAGAAAGTTAGATTTGCGTAGCAAATTTAAAATATTTTAAAATGCTTTTGTTGTTTAGCTGAGAAGCTACCATGTGAGGGTGACTTATTCTGAGGTGAATAAGCAGGGCGTGGGATGGTATCCCTATGCCTTCAAAAAGTCAGAGAGCAATATGTATAGGAGGAACATTAAAGATTGGTCTTTTTGTGAAGTGACAGATGACCTAACACAGTAATCCATGCTATCGGACAAATTGGTTTGAAGAGGAAGACAGCTGGCTTTGTTCCAACACCAATAATACTATTAGCAGCAGTGGTGGAATGATGCCAGGAGGGTGGGGGGAGGTCTGCTTGGCAGACCTGGATCTGGGGAATAGGAGAGGAATATGCTCAAAGAACTGTTTTTTCTTGTTTTTCTGTTTACACTTGGCATTTGACAGCCGCATAAGGGCCGTTAACATTGGATGTTGTATAAATCTAAACGAGTGAAGAACAGAGCCAATTTTTAAGATAGAGAATTTCCCAGCAATTCATCTTGAACACAGAACTCCAGCATCCCTCATTCTCTGTGAGGCCTCCTGTTCCACCAGATTATTTATGACTCCCTCATCTTGGCATTTCGTTAAAATCCAAAGCATTTGACAAACTATATTTTAAAGAAAGTTTTCCGTGAGTTGGTTTCTAGCAGGAGGAATTTATGATGAGTTGACTTAATCTTTGCTTTTCAGAGACTTCTAAAAAAAGTTCTTTCTCTAAACAACGGAATTATGTGTAGTGGATTGTAGACCAGGCAATGGGTAAGATGTCAGTGTTGCCGTGTGAAAGAAATCTCACCAAATGACTTCTTAAAGGCCCCTGTGTGCAGCCCAGCATTTGCGTCTGCCCTCTGAGCTAATTGCTCTGTCTGAGGATTGGCAGGCTTCCAGCTTTACCTGAACCACTTCCGCTCCTGAGCCCAGCCAGGTTGCCTCTGTATTCACTTATTACAACTAACCACTGTGAAATCATTCGCAGGCCTTGGAAATAACATATGTAAGGTGATTTATTTATATATTTTGACTAATAATCTTAACTTGTCATTTCGTTTTTAAAATTTGATAAACGGACTGGGAATTTGAAGAGGGAGCTGTTTGTGTTAAATTTATAACCCTGCTTCCTGGCATTTTGGAATTGGTTATTGCTTTTGGATTCCTTTTTTGTCAGAGGTGTGTGTGTGTGTGTGTGTGTGTGTGTGTGTGTGTATGTACGTGCACATGCACATGTGAGAAAGAGAGAGAGAGTAGAGGGTCCCCTGCTCATTCTCTTCTGGTTTTTCTGATATATCAGTATGATATTACAAAGACAATATTTGGGCGTGTGAAGCCTACACAGGATATGTAGCCTTCACAGGATGCATTGGTGTTTTCCAAATTTTTATGCAGTAAGAGGAAAACTGAAAAATGTGGGTAGTGTTTTTTTAAGTGCAATTTTGGCCTTTTCTTGTTGTACTACCCACTATAAAATAAAATGGCATTTCAGGGACTGTTGTTATTTTGACAGGCAAATAGAAAATTCAGACCCCCAAAAAGATGTCCTTGTTCGTTTCACCAGCCATTGCCAACTGCGTGGAATTCAGTGATGTTCACAATTTCACTTCACTTTGACCTGAAGAGACATTGTTATCTTCCTAACCCTTGTCTGTCTCTATGACCAAAGAGAAAAGGGCGGAGAGCCATGAGACAGGTGTTTGGATATTTCATATCACAGTTGCAGTTGCTCAAGGGAAAAATAAGAGGACAGTTATTTTGACTGAGTGCTGTTGACTGATACATTTCCTGCTAGTCTCTGCCTGTGCAGACACAGGTCTATGTGGCTTGGGTAAACAGCAGTCATTCTGGCAAAGAAAATTAGAGGTGTGGCAATTATCTGCAGATAAATTCAGATTCAAATAAATAAATTCAGATAAAAAACTACTGGCCCTTGGGGGCGCCTGGGTGGCTCAGTCGTTAAGCTTCTGCATTCCGCTCGGGTCATGATCCCGGCATTCTGGGATTGAGCCCCACATCGGGCTCCCTGCTGAGCGTCCGCGGGGAGCCTGCTTCTCCCTCTCCCACTCCCCCTGCTTGTGTTCCCTCTCTCTCTGCCTCTCTCTCTGTCAAATAAAACAAAACAAAACTACTGGCCCTTGAAACACTTTCAAAGGGAAAATGGTTTTGTGGGAACTTATTTAGATCAAAATCTAGCCAACTTTCTGTAAAGGGCCACAGAGTAACTATTTTAGACTTTGCAGACCGCATAGACTCCATTGCAGCCACGCAACTGTTGTAGCAGCAACGAAACAGCCATAGAAAATACATCAAGGGGTAGGGATGGCTGTATTCCATAAAACTTTATTTATAAAAACAAGCAGCGGACTGGATTTTGCCAACCCCTGATTTAGTCCCACTTCCTCATTTTACTGATGAGCAAATGGACCCAGTGAGATGGAACAAATCGCTCATCATCACCCAGCCAATCGTGTGAGGCTAGAAGCTCTCACTTCTGGCTCCCAGATGCAGATTCCTCACCCAGACAGCTTCCCTGAGGATCTTCAGTATGGACGTCGTGTAAACCTAGACAGCCAGTGATCACTGTGCCTCTCAGGAGTAGCAAGTGCATGTGTAAGGATGTGCCCACGGAGAGCTGACCAGTGCTATTTATGGATGTTAAAATGAATCAAGATATAAGAAACCTGAAGTGTGTGCAAGCTACTTATTTTTTCAAAATTGGTAATGTTTTTACATGGTTTTTTCTCCTGTCAATCTTTTGGTTGTCCAAGCTTTCCCGAATTCATGCTGGTGGAGATCAGGGTCTGGGACTGGCTCAGAGTGCTGACAGGCTGTGGGAAAGGTCTCAGGCAGAGACCAAAACATGGAAAACTGACACCGTACAGAAAGCAAGAGAGGATGACATGGTCTGGGATGTCTGAAGAAGTGAATAAATGAGGTGTTAAAGCTGAATTAGGCTGTGAAGCCTTTCTGAGCTTCAGCACTCATCTATCATGGACACTACTGCTTTCCTGCCCCGTGCCTGTTCCATGAGCCATTGTGACTGGGTCGGGATGGTCCCATGTCCCCCACCAGGTGGATCAGAAGCATTACCCACAGTGTGAGAACATGGTTCTGGCCATGAGGATGTCTTTCCTCAAGCCAGAGCTATCTGGGACCACGCTATCTATAACAAAGAAGGCCCCTTGGCAATAGAGAGAATGGCACCAACAGCATACAGACCCAGAGAGATGGGGTGAACACAAAGAGTTCCAGTGCCCAGCTTTCCTTGGTAATGCCCAGATCAGCTCCGATCCCTGCAGCCCCTTCTCTGGCTCCGTGAACCACAGCAGTACCTCCTGATGACTGCCACCCCTGATTTTGTTTGATCTATTTTTAGTTGACTATTTGATACCCCAAACCAAACAGTTCCTTTTTTTTAAACCATATCATTGGTAAAAGTATCTGTCTTCAAATGTCAAGTTGCATATAAAATCTATATTTTCCTATAAAATCTGTTTCGTTTTAGCAAAACTGATGCCGCTATATTCCTCTGACATTCATTATGCTCCTAAGAGAAGCAAAAGATATCATTCAATGTCTTTTTAGGAAAAAATGTATAATTGTATCCAGAACTTTATGAATTTATGTGTGCACACTCATAGGACACACACATACCATCATATCTATCCCTCTCTCTTAGTCTGCAAGAAAGGTTATTATTTTGAGACACAGCTACCTTTCACAAAAAGAACAAATAATAAAAAGAACAAAGAATGAAACTTCCACAGAGGTTTAAGCTACTATAGAGGGATTGAGCAGTTGTTTTAAGAGTGCTTTCATCACATAAGGGAATTCTTTGGGATTTGAATTCAGATAGCCATATAACAGGCCGCCTCTGATAAAGTGAAACTGAAGCTCCAGGACAGAAAGCCAGGTGGAAAACTGGAAATGAATATAATCGGTGTTCACAAATGAACTATACATTTCAAAGAAAAAGATTCCATTTGATATGCCAATTTTGTATGAGGCAGTCCATACACATCTTGATAAATAGCATATTTTCAAGTATCCTCTTGACTCTGTGCAATGGCTGTACAACCAGGACAACAGTAGAGACAAATTTTTGGAAGAAAATGTCAATCACTCGGATTCCCAATAGTCAAGACATAAGACATTCTTTAGACTTTTTAGAACTTACATACAGCAAAGTTCGCAAATCTTAAGGGTACAGCTTACTTAATGAATTTTGATATGGAATCACCACTCAAACAAAGTTTACAGTATTTCTAGCACTCCATAATGTTCCCTCATTCCCCCCCCAATAAATATTCCCACCAAAGGTAACCACTGTTCTGCCTTCTTCACCATATATTAGTTTTGCCTGTTCTTAAACTTCATATAAATGGAATCAAATGCCATATACTCTTTGAAGCTTGGCTTTTTTCACTCAATGTATCATTCATGTTGTTGAATGAAGCAACAAGCTTTATTGTTTTCGGGGGGGGGGTTAAGCAGATTTCATTTATTTGGGGCACCTGAGTACATCAGTTGGTTAAGCGTCTGCCTTTGGCTCAGGTCATGATCTCAGGGTCCTGGGATCAAGCTCTGCATTGGGCTCCCTGCTCAGTGGGGGGCCTGCTTCTCCCTTTCCCTCTGCCTCTCCCCCTTCTTGTGCTCTCTCACTCAAATAAATAAATATTTATTTATTTTAGAGAGAAAGAGAGGGAGAGAGTGCATGTGCATGAACCCCGGGAAAGAAACAGGGGGAGAGAGAGGGAGGGAGAAAGAATCTCAAGCAGGGAGGTGGGGCTTGATCTCGAGATCTGAGATCATGACCTGAGCTGAAATCAACAGTTGGTCACTTAACCAACTGAGCCACCAAGGTGCCCCTGTTTTGTTTTTGTTTTTTTGGTTTGTGTTGTGTGTGTGTGTGTATTGTTTTGTTTTGTTTTATTTTGTTTTTGCTATGGAATATTCCATTTTATGAGTATACCATAATTTATTTAACTATTTTGTTGCTGATGAAAATTTGTTTTTTTTAAGTTTGGGGCCGTTACACGTTAAGGTGCTAAGAATATTCATATATATATATATATTTTTTTTTAATTTTATTTTTAAGTAATCTCTACACCCTACGTGGGGCTTGAACCTACAACCCCAAGATCACGAGTCAAATGCTCCACCAACAGAGCCAGCCAGGTGCCCCTCTTGTATATATCTTTGAGTGGACACATGTACCCTTTTCTCTTTGTTAATATACCCAAGAGTGGAATTGTTGGGTCATAGAACAGGCATATGTTTAGATCTGGTAGATAATGTTAACCAGTTTTCCAAAGTGATTATACTAATATACACCTGCCAAAAATGTTCCATTATCTTCATCAACACTTGGTATTGTAAGTCCTTTTAACTTTAGTTCTATTGGTGATCTTGTACAGATATCTCCTTGTAGATTTAATTTGTATTTCTTTGAAAACTAGTAATGTTCAGCAATTTTTATATGCTTACTGGCCACTTGGTTATCCTTTTGTAAAGCTCAAGATTTTTGCTCACTTTTATGAAACATTGGGTTGTCATTTTCCTTATTGACTTGTAGGAGCTCTTTATATATTTTAGGTTCTAGTCATTTCTCAGATTTGTGAATTATAAATAATCTTCTCCAAGTCTATAGTCTTTTTTTTTTTGGAAGAAATGATACCAATTCTTTTTTTTTTTTTTTAAGATTTTATTTATTTATTTGGCAGAGAGAGAAAGCCAAAGAGCACAAGTGGGGGGAATGGCAGAGGGAGAGGGAGAAGCAGGCTCCCTGCTGAGCAGGGAGTCCCATGTAGATCTCGATCCCAGCACCCTGGGATCATGACCTGAGCAGAAGGCAGATGCTTAACCAACTGAGCCACCCAGGCGCCCCCAAGTCTATAGTCTTTTAATGTTGGGTTATGAGGAACAGAATTTCTTTTTTTTTTTTTTTAAGATTTTATTTATTTATTTGACAGAGAGAGAGACAGCCAGCGAGAGAGGGAACACAAGCAGGGGGAGTGGGAGAGGAAGAAGCAGGCTCCCAGCAGAGGAGCGTGATGTGGGGCTCGATCCCAGAACGCCGGGATCACGCCCTGAGCCGAAGGCAGCCGCTTAACGACTGAGCCACCCAGGCGCCCCAGAAACAGAATTTCTTAATATTAAGAAAGTTCATTTTTTCAAACTTGTGAAGTTAAGGCTTTTTGTGTTCTGTTTAAGAAATCTTTGCCTACCCCAAGGTTATGATAATATTCTCTCATGTTTTTGTCTAGAAGCTTAATTGTTTTGACCTTCACATTTAAGTCTATGTTCTGTATTGAATTAATTTCTGTATATAGTGTGAGGTAGGGGATCAGAATTCATTTTTCTATATGCAGATCCATTGACCTAGTACCATTTATTAAAAATATTCCTCACTGAATTACATTGTACTCTTATTGTAGATCAGATGACTGTGTATGTATGCATCTATTTTTGAGTTCTCTATTTTTTTCCATTGGTCCATTTCTCAATGCCTGCGCTTCCATACCTATCTTTACTGCTTTAGCTTTATAAGTTTTGTTATCCAATTATGTAAGTCTTCCAGATTTGATCTTTAAGATTTCCATGCCTAGTCCTTTGAATTTTCATATACATTTTAGAATCAGCCTGTCAGTTTCCACAAAAAGCCTGCTGGGATTTTGATTGGGATCACATTGAATTTATAAGCTAATTAGGGAGAATCAACATTCTAACAATATTGAATCTTCGAATCCGTGAAAATGATCTATTCCTTAATCTATTTAAGTCTTTCAATATTTCCATCAGTGCTTTGTAGTTTTTGGTGTATGGATCTTGCACATTTTTGTTAGATTTATTCCTAGGTATTTTATGATTTTTGGTGCTTTGTGTTTGGCATTTTTAAAATTTAATTTCTAATTGTTTTTAGTGTTACATAAACATACAATTTTGTATCCAACAACCTTGCTAAGTTAACCTAATAAATGTAATAGTTTGTAGTTTCATTTGGATTCTCTCTGTGTACTTAATCATGTCCTCTATGAATACTGATATTTTACTTTTTCCTTTCCAATCATTTTACCACTTTTTTCTTTTTCTTGCCTTATTGTCCTGGGTAGGACCTCTAGTATAATATTGAATAGAAGGAATATGACAGTGTTGGATGTAGAGTTTTTTAGATATCCTTTATCAGGTTAAGGATTTTCTCTGCTCTTCCTAGTTTACTGAGAGCTATTTTTTTTTTTAAACATGAACAGTTACCAAATTTTATCAAATGCTGTATCTGTGAGTATATTTGAGATATGACTATATTTGAGATATTTATTTCTCCTTTATTCTGTTAATGTGATTAATTATTTTAGAATGTTAAATCAGTTTTGCATTCCTGGAGTAAATCCTATTTGGTCATGATCTGATATATGTATTTTTAATCTACTGTTAGATATGATTCATGAATATCTTGCTTAGGATTTTTGCACCTGTAGTTTTCTTATGTCAGGCTTTAATATCAGTGTTATGTTCCTCACCAAAAAGTTGGGAAAAGTCTTTTTTTTTTCCTTTGGAAAGTTTTGTGCAAGAATTCACAATTAAACCATTTGAGTATGTGATTTGTTTTGTGGGAAGTCTTTATAGATTTAATTTCTTTAACATATGTAAGAATATTCAGATTTTCTATTATTTTTATGTCACTTTTGGTAAATTGTGTTTTTCTGGAATTTGTTTATTTCACTATATTTTCAAATTTATTGTCCTAAAGTTCTTCATAATATTGTCTTATTATTTCTTAAATATCTGTAGGATTTCTGGGGATATCCTCTTTTTAATCTCTGGAATTGGTTACTTGTGCTATCTTTCTTTTTAAAAACAAGTCTTGCTAGGTATTTATGAATTTTATTAATTTTTTCAAGCTATCAGCTTTTTGGTTTGTTGATTTTTCTCCATTGTATATTTATTTTACCATTGATTTATGCACTTTATCATAGCTTCCTTCTATTTTTCTTGGGTTTAATTTCCTGGTTTCTCCTCACGTTTCTTAAGATGGAAAATTACTAACTTTCAACATTCCTCCTCTTAAAATATATGCAAATAATATATTCATTTATATTTTAATGTATGCATTTAATTCTATAAATATGACTTTAAGCACTGCTTTAGCTGCATTCCAAAGGTTTTGGTATGCTGTATTTTCACTTGACTCAAAATATTTTTTCATTTCCATTTTGATTTTTTTGATGATCTATGAGTTCTTTAAAAGTGTGTTGCTTAATTTCCAAGTACTTGGTGATTTTCTATTTTTCTTTCTGGTATTGATTTCTTACTCAAAGCTACTATGATCAAAGAAAATACTTTTATTTCAATCTTTTGAAATTTGTTGAGCCTTCTTTTGGTCTAGTTTATGGTTTATTTTTGGTAAATGTTTCATATGCACTTAGAAAGAATGTGTATTCTCTAGATGGTGTAACTGATTAGGTCAAGTTGGTTAATCATGTTTCAAATTGTCTGTGTGTTTTACTCATCTTTTACCCGCGTGTTCCATCAGTTACTGAGAGAGGTGTTTCAGAGCTGGTGCTAGTCTGGCTTTGGAGAATGTGGGCAGGGCTGCCTCGTATAGCTGCAGAGGACAGCCCTGCCATTATGGGATATGTGAATGGCACTTCCTGGAGGTGTGGGTTGGAGCTTATGCTGAAAATTAATGTCACCCTGGGCCTTGATAGGTTAGACAATGTCAAGATGAGCTGGAGGCCTGTGTTAAACATTTAGTGGCATATTTGAATGACAAGCAAACTCTGTCATTTATATAATTGGCTTCTGGTTAGATTTGTTATTTCTTTGCTCTGCTATTTCTTCTTTAAGTAAGTCCATAAAAACACCAACTTTCCCCAGGCCGCAGAGCACACACGAAGGTCCTGGCCAAGGTCTATGTGAAGACCCTGAGGAATGTGAATGTCAATAGGAATAACACAGATGCTGGGAGGTGTATGGTAATTACTTTTTACTTACGGAGATTTCCCTCCTTAGCAACTTCTGATTTGGGCAGTGGGACGTGACACTGGCTGAAGCATGGGTTCAAACATCTCCCCAAACTTATTTCTAAGTGGTGAACATTTCCAGATGGGCATATGTACCGACTCCAAATTGTGGCTCTGGGCTTGGTACCGGTGAGGGGTTAACAAGTAAGTGTAGACTTCTTTGGAGCATTGGTTTGGGGAAGAACAGAGGTTTTTTAATTCAGAAAGACCTAGAATTGACTCCTATTTTTGCACTTTCTTGCCCTGTGGCGAGGACAAAATCACAGGCTATCCAAGCCTCAGTGTTTTTATCTGTAAAACCTGATTCATAGGATTTGTGGTTAGGATGAAGTAAGTAGGAAGCTTCTAGCAACTGTGCCTGGCTAAAGAGAAAACTAACACATGCTAGTTCCTCCTTCTCCTCACCCTCTGTCTCAAGTGACAGAACTGAAGAATGACTCTATTTTTGGGTTTAGGGTTAGAGACCGAGTGTGAGGTTGGCTGAGGAGCCCAGCACTAGAATAAGGCTGGGCGGAGAGAGGATTGGGGTCCACAGGATTGAAGCCTGTTGAACAACAGGCAAGTTTTCTGACAAAATGAATGAGGATTGGTTCACAGCAGTATTAGACCCTGCCCATTACTGTCGTTGATGCTGCTGTAGTTACTCACCCTGGGAGAATTGTGAGCCAGCCAGGAGAGATCTGACTGGCACTCCAACTTCTGTCCAAACGTAGAAAAGGCCCTCACACATTAGAAGTCGACCCAAATATAATTCTACTGTTTTCCTTTTGCACAGGACTGGGATCTGTTAGCACTCATCGCGTTCTGAGATTTGCAGTAAAGCACCTCAGAGGAAAATGTTCTTGCCAGTGACTGAAGGAGGGCTGGTAGTTTGGGCTTAGCAGGAACTTCCACAGAAGTGGAAACGTCAGGTCAGGCTGGTGGAGGGCGAGTCAGGAAGGAAGACTCACTTTGGGGGCTTGTGTGGGAGGTTCTGGGAGGCCTAGCGTCTCTGGTAGGGTATTCAGGTTGACCTGGAGTAACGGAGGACAAGCATTCTGGGTAGCTATGAGCCTGTCTAAATTGTGAGAATAAGTTACAGGCAAAGCATGAGGCCGGTACACGTTATGTGAGGTCCAGTCCTGGGATGGGCTTTACCTTTGGCAGGCTGCCTTGAAGATTCCAGAGGCTCCTCCTGGCTTGGTGGGAGATGAGGTAGCAGCTGATTAGTGATATCTGCTGTGGCACAGAGAGGGGCTGGTTGACCCATAGTCTCTTTCTTTTTTGATTTCTTATATAATTTAATTTTAATTTTTCTCAAAGGAATATATTTACGTGATGGGAAAAGGCAATGATACTACAGGGCTTTCATGAAAACAGCCGTCCCTGATCTTACCTCCCCCCATCCCCGAGTTGTGCCTCTACCCCCACCAACCCTTCCCCAGAGGCAAACCTCTTTCACTTTTTACAAGCTATAGATTCTTATGTCCGTATTTCCTTTCTTCTTTTATTAAGGCAGAATTCAAACAGACATGGAAGTTGGAAGAATAGAATGAGAAACCCCTGATTCCATCACTTGCCTTCAACCATTATCACACATGGCCAGACTTTTTTCATTTCTCTCTCTTTCCATTCCCAGATGAGTCATCTCATCTCTAAATAATTTGCTACGACTCTACAAATAAGGAATTTTGTTTTTAATATAAATACCATCATCTCCTTAGCATCATCAAATATTCGGTGTTTAAAGCATTTGATGATCTTATAAGTTTTAAAAGATATTTGCCTCACAATTTTTAAATAATGTGCTTATATTTGAGCCACTTATTTTCAAATCCAATAGACTGGTTGCTGTCTTCCAGGGATCGCCATCTATTTTCAAACAAGTCTGCAAATCGTTGAAGGACACAAAGGTGGCCGTAGGTGAGTCCTGATGGTTTCCCAACTGGGGTCCCTCCCCTGTGGCTCCCCACCCCCCGCCCGCTGCAGATGCTGGCATTCAGAGCAGCTGTGTCCTGAGATTAGCTAATGTGTGACTTTGTGTTTTTACTTTGTAAATGAGAGCGTGGTGTTGGAAACCAGTATTGTAAAGCGTATTTATGTAATCACACTAATTCACTCTGGACACTGGGAAAGCAGCAGTGGTGATGCGAATTGTTTCTGAGGTAGCCAGTGCGGTGTAATGGAAAGACATCATGTGTTTTGGAGCTAGAGAGCTGGGGTTTAAATCCATGCTCTGCTACCTTATGATCCAGCCATTGCACTACTGGGTGTTTACCCCAAAGATACAGACGTAGTAAAGAGAAGGGCCATATGCACCCCAATGTTCATAGCAGCAATGTCCACAATAGCTAAATCGTGGAAGGAGCCAAGATGCCCTTCAACAGATGACTGGATTAAGAAGTTGTGGTCCATATATACAATGGAATATTACTCAGCTATCAGAAAGAACGAGTTCTCAACATTTGCTACAACATGGACGGCACTGGAGGAGATAATGCTAAGTGAAATAAGTCAAGCAGAGAAAGACAACTATCATATGATTTCTCTCATCTATGGAACATAAGAACTAGGAAGATCGGTAGGGGAAGAAAGGGATAAAGAAAGGGGGGGTAATCAGAAGGGGGAATGAAACATGAGAGACTATGGACTATGAGAAACAAACTGAGGGCCTCAGAGGGGAGGGGGGTGGGGGAATGGGATAGACCGGTGATGGGTAGTAGGGAGGGCACGTATTGCATGGTGCACTGGGTGTTGTACACAAGTAATGAATCATCGAGCCTTACATCGGAAACCAGGGATGTACTGTATGGTGACTAACATAATATAATAAAAAATCATTAAAAAAAAAATAAATCCATGCTCTGTCACCTAGCAGCTCTGTGACCTTGGAAAAATGATGTAACCTCTTTGTGTCTCAGTTTTCATACGTGTGATATAGGGATAACAATGCTTACTTCTAAGGGAAGTTGTTGTAAGGACTCAATGAAATGACACACACAACACACTGGAATAATACCTGGCACCTAGTAGGGACTCAACAAATTCACATGCTCTCTGTCTCTCAGTATATACATATATATGCTACATATATGTGTATATGGGTGTGTAAATATATATATTTCCAAATATAATATTTTACTTTTTAGAGATAGGTGGACAACAAATCCAACTCAGTTTTATTTTGCGTATTTATCATTGTGTTTATTAAAAAATTATTTTGCCTTTCTATTTAAACCTCCACTTATGACTGCCTAAGATAAAAAACATAAAACAATTCTTTTCGGTAAAACGTCCTTGATTCAAATTAAGAATCCAAATGATAAGGGTAAAAAAATAACTTATTAGTTTCACATAATGCTAACTAATTGTATGTAAATTCCTTTCTCTTGGCTGTGCTTGCTTTAATGGACACATGACTCACATAGTTAAAAGTGGTTCAGTCAGGGCTCCTATGGTTGCAAGAGACAAAAGATCATACCAACTTGCTTAAGCGAAGAGGAATTTTACTGGCTCACAGATGTGGGAAGTCTAGAGGTGGAGTTGTCTCCAGTTATGTTACGATCCAGGGGCTCATCAAGCATTGCTAGATTTTTCTCTTCCTCTTGCTGTCTCTCAGCTTTATGCATTGGCATCAGTCTGTAGTTTCTTCCAATTTTCAAAAGTGTTCAGGGTAGCTACCTAGCATCTCTAGGTTCTGTTGTCCTCTCAGCCCTCAATCCCAGGGGAAGAAGAACTTTTCTTTCCCAGGTTCTGCAAATCACCTCTCAGGGAAAACCCATGTTGGCTCTCTTATGTCATGTGCTCACAGAGAGGGTAAGAGCACAGCATGGGGACAGGGCTGGTTGCTAGGATAGGCAGTCTCACCTGGACCACGTAGAGGGAAAGAGGTGATTCTGCAGAGGAGAACCAGAGAGTTGCTATCATACAAGGATATGGTTTAAGGAAAAGTAATTGTATCATTTACGTAATTTATTTGTCAAATGGTTATTGGTCATGCCAGCACAATCAATATATGATAATTTTTATCAAACTGAAAAGGTGAGTCTTAAGTTGGGCTGTAAGGCAGGAACATATATGGATTAGCAAAAATCAAGCGAAGCCTTTGCTCATACCAAGCAATAGGCATGATAGCTGACATTTATTAATGCTGCCATGTATCAGGCAATCTGCTGACCACTTCATGTGCCATCTTATATAATCCTCACACGTGATGTCCCCATGAGGCGGGTATTTTTGTTATTCTCATTTTAAAATATGAGGAAACTGAGTCATAGAGAAGGTTAGGAAATGTATTCAGGGTCACACAGCTGGCATTCATGCTGAAGTCGGCTGGCTCTAGAACCCTAAATCCCAACCACTATGCCCTAGACAGATCCCATTAAAAAATTCTCATTTAAGAAGTGTTGAACTCTAGCAGGTATCAAGCACACCAGTAGGACTGATAAAGCATCCATTTGGTTGTAGATGTGAAGTGATACCCTTGGATGTCTGGTACACAAGTGTGTGCTGGGTTCCACCACCTTCGCTCATGTGGCAGCACAGACGACCTAGCAAAAGATGTTTACAGACATGAATAGCTCAGTGAGATTGACACCAAGAAATGTCCAGGCTCCATTTTTGTGCAAGCTGGAACATTGAAGTAATTTCCATGGGTGTCTTTCCTGGACCCATACATCATCAAGACTCTGCTAAGAAAGTGAAGGCTGGACTATAAAGTATCAGTCAAACCTTAAACCAGTGGAACAGCAAGGCAGAAATATTCAGAGTTTGCTCACATCAGCATAATCTGAGTGAACGAACCCCAAGGACAAGCCAAAATGAGCAAGGAAAGGCATGTAAATGACATATGATCATCAGAGGCAGGGGAAAAGAGGCAGAATTGACGAAGCCAGCTATATGACATTTTCTACCAACTTTCCATCATCTTTTTGGCTACAGGGGCCACAGGCATACCCCAAGTCCCCAGGTCCTTGAAGCTGACAAGGAAGAAAAAGGATGTGTGTGTTTATTTTGTGTGCATGCATGAGAGCGTGTGTGAGTGTTTAAATTCATGGCCAGCAACTCTGTTGTATGTGTTAAGTGGCTGAAAAATTAGGAGAGTGCTAGGCTCTGCTTTAATTGGATTTTCTAACGCATAAATAAAAGGAAGGGGAGGGAGATGCATTCTTTGATCGATGTCTTCCCTTGGAGTGCGCACAGCTGGTCCAAAGTCCCTCTCTCGCCTAACGAAGGGGCCTTATTCGGCTCACGCTCGGAGCTGCTGCTTGTGTGCTGGTCTGGAAGGTGACATCAAACCCATGGGACTGGAAATGCCTCTAGAGGTGGAATGGGGACAGAAGACTGGACCCCTAAAGTGTTCTGGAACCAATACAGGAACAAATGATGACATAATGGACAGCAGAGGAACATGAAGTCCAGCTCTGGTCTGGAGAAAAAGCTCCTAGAAAAATGGCTTCAGTGGAGGCTTGAAAATATACCACAAGGGTTAACTTTTAGGAGGCTTAATGAAAATAAACCCCTAAGGCTTTTAAAGATCAGCCTCTTGTGGTGGGAGGCAGTTTGGCCAGGCTGGGGGGAGAGAAGCCATACTGTAGTCTCGCCTTTTATTGCCCATTTTCCTTACCAGGGCAGGGACCCCAGGGATGCAAGCTGGGCACTTAGAGCACAAAATTTAAGGAGACATTCACTCTCGGGTACTTGCGATACCACAGTGAGAGGGATCTTCCAACCATGCAAATATGAGTGCCCCAAAGACAGAGTCCAAAGGCCTTAGGGCTTACAGAAGTGCTTCTCCCATTTTTAGGCATCTACAAACCATCTGGGGAGCTCTTGAAGATAAAATGCAGGTTCTAGGTTAGTAGGTCATGGGCTGATCCTGAGATTGTACATTTCTAACAAGCTCCTGGCTGATGCTGAGGCTACTGGTCTGGGAACCACACTCAGCAAAGTGAAGATTCTAGCTAAGTAAGGCCATGAGCAATATGCAGCCTGACACCTGTTCTTATAAATAAATTTTTATTGGAACACATTCACTTACATATTGTCTGTAGGTATTTTTTTGATACAGTGGCAGAGTTGAGTAGTTTTGACACAGACTGTATTGACCACAAAGCCTAAAGTATTTACCATCTGTCCTTCACAGAAAAGTTTGCTGATCCTGGTTTACAAAATCTCTTTGTTTTTCATCACTCATATTTCAGACAAAAGCCATGTACTTCAATTTCTAGAGCTTTGCAAATAATGTTCCTTCTCTTTAGATGTTCTATCCCTTCTCTTTGTTACCTCTTACCTTGTCATTCTGATCTCAGCTTAGATGTCATTTTTCCCATGATGCCTTGTTTGACCTCCCAAAACTGAGTTAGGTGTCCCTTATATATATTGTCAGAGAGTCTTGAACTTCCTGTTGAGACACTAATCGCCTTGGACTATAATTGCCAATTTCATCATCTATATTTCCCATTAGGACATAGACGTCTTAAGAGTAAGGGCAATATCTGTTAGTTCTTGAATTCCAACCATCAGGCACGTAATTTCCAGTTTTAAGTTTGATAATTTTATGACAACTTTGGACACCTTTCTTATTTTTAAGCACCTTGAATGGAAAGAGGTCTTAGCATTCCAGAGTAGCTCAAGCCAATCTGCTTCCCATTACTGGTCTCCTTGAAGAGGATGAAATACTCAGTGGTCGTCTACTTTAGTGAGAATAATGCCACCACACACACACACACACACACACACACACACACACATGAGTGGTTGTCAGCTCAGATTCTTTCATTGGCCCGAGGACCTACATATATTTTGAGATTAAAAATATTTGACAATAGAAACTGAAGAATTGTTCTGGCTTTCCTGGAGTCTGCTGCACTGGGATGCTTAAGAGCTTCAGCAAAAGTGTTAGCTGGAGAGGATAGTGAAACTCTTGCTTATAATGATTCTTAAATTATAGTTATCCCTGCTCTCCTTTAACAGAGAGAATGGAAATCCAGTTCAATGGACCATTTTGAGAAAATAAGCAACCATGAGGTCAGTCGCCTCTTTTAAGAGGCCAAGCAGTGGTTTTTGAAGCTCATTTCCACTCAGCAGGGCCAGCGGAATCTTGGGTGAGGAGCCAGAGTCTGCCCAAAGAGTCGCTGTGGGCCAGCCTGGGGTCTGGCTGCTGCACACAGGCCCCCACGGTTCCCTCAGATTCTTCCTTGAACAGCACAGTGTGTGTTTCCAGAGTGGCCCTTCGGCAGCAAGAAGAGGTGTCCAGTGGCGAGGCTCAAAGCCATTAAGCCAACCATTGACTGAAGGTTGGTAAGATTATCTGGGTGAGCTGGGCTGAGATAACCAGATGTACCTCAAACCACAGATGCTTTCATTCTTCCCTGAGATGTTTAAATCATCACCATGATGTTTGTACATCACGAGACATTTACCTCCTTTCCTCACACTCTTCATTTCTGCCCATTTAGGGTGAGTTCCACCAGGCCCCCGTTGAGCTCATAGTTAACTATCAGAATCTACGTACATCCAGTGCCGCTGCTTTGTCGTTACCACAGATGAGTACTTATGACTTTTTAATATCATAAGCATTTCCTCCACAATTTCTCTCTCTCTCTCTCTCTCTCTTTTTTTTTTTTTTTTTTTTTTTGCAGTGAGGAAAAGCTCCTTAGGAGAAATTATGTAACTCTAGAAACACCAGCCAGAGTCTGAGACGTCCTGTGACAGTGAAAAGCCAAATTCCAGATTTTTGTGTTTTGATTCTCCAAAGCAATGTGTGCAAGGAAGGGGAGGGATTGCGGGCAGGTCAGGAGCTAGTTAGAGAACTGCTGGCCCCTCCAACCCCCCGACGCACTCATAGTTAAGAGTTCAATGCAGGCAGCTGAAAAAACTTTAAGAGACAGGTCAATGTGGGCAGCACCTTGAGCCCTATCTGCTGAGGAAGCAGCTATCCTCCAACTTCAGATGCCTGGCCTGTCCTCTCTCCTGATGCTCTCAATACATTTGTAACCATGGCCACATGAGGCAGGACAGATAGGGCGAGGTGCTTGGAGAAGAGAGCGTATTCATTTTCCTTGGTGCAGTTTGATAATGTTGAATGAGTTACTTCTGGAGTTTTTTTAAGTTTGACTCCCCCTCCTCCCCTTTAAAATATGAAATAGCTGCTCATTTCTCTGTTTTGGTTTTGTCATAGCTGAGATTTTTCAGGCCACACACATACTTTTTAGTTCTGGCAAAAGGAGTAAACAGCCAAGGCTCATAAATTACATTCATAAATATTTGGTGTACTTAAATGTGTTGAGGGGTTTTAAAGGGAAGGCAAGAACACAAAGACTGGGTAAAAACAAGCTTTATCTAGAGGTAAACGAAATCCTTTATTGTCTGAAGATTTGAAAGCAGTCACCAAGAAACGAAAATGAGCTTTTGAAGTTTTCAAAAGAATCATATTCTGCTCCCAACATGAACAGCAAGGAAAATATCCCTTGATTTCAATATTTTTGGATTAAGTGTCCCAATGACAGGGTGAAGAAATTGTTGCTTTTAAGAGTCAATGAATCATGAAGAAAAAGAAACTGGTCCTGGAACTAATCAGTGATCTAATATGGAACTGCTCTGGGGTCATACAGTGGGCAGGAGTCAGAGAATCTGGCTTCTTGTCTTCCATCCCTGGGGGGAAGCCTACATTGCCCTCCTGTGCCCAAAAGAGAAAACTAGGTGTGTCCTATTTTAAGAGACTCTAAAGCACAACTCTGTATATATCAGAAAGGATGCTGGGTAAGAATGGTGCTTGCATCGGGAAAGAACTCTTCACTTCCTAAGAGTATTCACCTCCAGATTTATCTAGTAAATTGCTTCAGTGCATTTAAAATTGGATTTAATTTCTAGAAGTTTGATCGCCAGAAAGTTTTTTAGGACTCTCTTTACTGCATTAAGTGAGATTCTTGTGCTGGCTAATTTCCTCTCAGGTTTATAAGGGTATCAGTTCCATTATTTTGTCACTTCTCTGCTCAGAACCTCCAGTGTCTTCCCATTGTCTACTGCAAGCTTTCTCAACCTTGGCATTCTTGATATTGAGCAGCTATCGTGGGCATTGTAGGATGTTTAACAGTGTCCCTTGCTTCTACCCACTAGCTGCCAGTAGCATCCCCACTCTTGGTTGTAACAATCAAACATGTCTCTAGACATTGCCAAATATTTTTCCATGGGGGATGGGGGGTAAAACTGCCTCCAGCTGAGAACCACTAGTCTATCAAATAAAAGGTACAGGTATTTCTTTCTCCTCCACCAAAAGTTTGGTCCCCACCTTCCTTACCCTCTCCTTGAAGCACATTTGTCTCTGAGGCCCCATGATACATATTTTGTTCATTATTGCTCTTTGTTCATGTATCCTTCTCCCTTGATGCCTTTCTTTTTGCTCGTTCCAGTATAAATCCTTCCCCATCTTTAGATATATCTCCAGTTCCATCTTCTTCAGAGTTCCCAACTCACATTTTTTTCTCTTCCTAACACAGGTAGTGTTTATTGTCCCCTTTGCACTATTTGGGCCAATGGAACTCCAGATATGGTGAGGGCAATCTGAGAGCAGGGAGATCTTGTGCTCTTGGGGACAGCCCTAGAGAAGAATCAACAACCCAGCGTGGAAATGACCACCTGGAATACCCCAAGAGTTCTTGTTACTCAGAGGGACCCAGATGTTGCTGAAAGAGGACCAGACCCAATGACATTTTGCAGTAGGTTGGGGGTGATGCTTGGTGATCACCTGAGTAGACTGATTCCAGAAATTCAGATGGAGACAAGGAACATGGCTCTTGGGGATGGGTGCCAACATGGAGGACTAGTGTTATTGTATGCCAACATCTTGGCACCACATAACCTATTTCAGACAGTCAATGGTGACACCAAGTGGATGGCTTTGAAGTTTAAGTACCCCACGATCCCATCAGATTCTTCTCTAGCCATTTCCTATGATGATGATGATGGCGATGAGGATGACAGTAATTTTATTACTTAAGAGTGACCAACTATCCCAGTTTGCCTGAGCAGGGTTGTGAGGAGAGCCTGGGACTTTCAGTTTTAAAATTGAGAGAGTCCTGGGCATACAGGGATGAGTTGGTCACCCTTCTACCATTATTACCACTGCAACGATCACCACCATTACTGCAGCTTCTAAAGTTCTCTGTTACGTACAATTTAAATTGTCTCAATTTTATGCAAAGGTAACTGCAAGCTACTTTAGGAAAGAAGATTTTTTTTTTTGATCTGTAACATATAATCCAAGGGGGAAAAAAAACCTGTGCCTATCACCCAAACACCTTTCAGCGGGAGGTAAGTCTTCACGAGGCTCCTCCTATATAGAATTCTGGAGTTCCCACTGCCAATAGGGCTTTCATCATGACACTGGCTGGGGTACTTTTCCATCTGATGAGGGTCAAAATACACGTGGTCATGAGCTTCCATGGTCATGAAAGAATATCCAAATATTTGAATGAATAGCTTAGGTTTTCTTTTCCATTTCTGCAACTCAGGGCTCTTTACTGATTAGGTCAACGGGGTAACCCCACCTGCATGGCTGTGTTGCTGTCGGCAACTCTCCCATTTAGAAAACACCTGAGTTCCAGATAACTTGGTTCGTTAACCAGGATTCTCCAACAAAACAAAATGAGCCAACAAAACGGGTTTAATTGTGTGAATCTGAGTAGAGTTGGCCACAGAAATACTTGTCCTGAATTCCAGTCTTGTATACGTGACTGACAGGAGTTTTACCTGCATGGACCAGTTAGTGCTCCCCAACCCTTGGCTTTCTCATCTGTAAAATGGAGATGATATTGCTTCGTTTATATCAGATGAGGTGAAGGTATGCTGAGAAGTATAAAATATTATGCAGATAAAAGTCTTTGTACTGAAAATGCTTTCTTTTGGTGACCTTTAAAAAAGAGTGTTATGTTAACCTTATCCTGGATTTGTGTTCAAAATCTTATGATGCATTAGCACTCAATTTCGTATGTGTGGTATAGCTGTTATTTTTGGCTAATGTCATTTTTCCCATTCACTGTGCGGTCCTGAAATTTGGGCCTTGAGGCAGCACATGTGGAATGGAGACAATGGAATTCTCTATCCTTGGGCTCCATTAAATGCCCTGGACTTCACACAGGGGTCCCTTGATGCTAACTCTGAGCCTTAGCACTCCAAAGAAGGAACTACCACAAAGTATTAAAAGCCTTATTCCAGAGGGACAGAGGTGACAGCACCTAAACCCTACCTCAAAATTCAAGCTCAAAAGAAAACCATCTAATTTTATGATTCCTATGTGATGTTTCAGTCTGGGCTAGGAGGGTCAGGTGTCAATTAGGATGTAGGGTGGGGCCTTTTTAACATTTTAAATAGTTTTTTGGTGTTGAGAACATCACAGAGGATGTGTGTGTGTGTGTGTGTGTGTGTGTGTGTGTGTAGGGAGGATGGAGGAATGCGTTAGCTTTAGAGTTAGACTACCTTGGGTTTAAAGAGCTCCTTACCTGTGACTTTGGATGAAAATTATTGAATTAATAATGCTAATATTAATAATAAATATAATTATTCTGGCTGAGTTGAGATGAAAATGTGGTCTTTGCATTAAGGATGCCTACCTGGGTGGCTCATGATAAGACAAACCGGGGAGGGTGCTTGAGGGAGGATGATTCAGGACAGGAAGAATCAGCTTTGGCTTCATCCTATTAGCTTGACTCTGCTGTGGGAAAAGAATCATCTGGGAAGTAGAGGTGTGGAAGGCTGGTTCCCAGTAAGGTCTACTGGCAGATGAAAGAGGAATAGAGGAAAATTGTCATATAACCATCGGGCAAGGGGGAGAATTCTTCAAAATGTATGGCTAGGAAAAGAGTCTCCAGGAGCCAACTGCAGCCAGGTCCAGACTAGGCCCACTGAAGAATGGGAAGGTGGGTTTCAAGGTGATGCCTCTGGTTCCTCAAGAGCTCTGTCCGCCAGCAACTCCAGGCTGCTCCAGGGTGCTCAGATAAAGCTTACTCTATCTAGCCTGTGGATACAATGCCCCAGCCTGGTTTCTCTCCTGGTGCCCTCTCCAGGTTTCACCCACGTCACAGTCATTTCCAGCCCATCCTTTGAGGCCCATCTCAGATGACTCCTTCTCCACGGGGTGACACAGCTTAAAGTGCTCTCTTCTCTTTCCAGCTGGGATGCCCTGACTGCTGGGGTGAAAGCAAAACAAAAACAAAAAAGAAAACAATGTGAGGATTTGGGAAGGGCAGATTTTGGATTGACAACTTTTCTTTTACTAAGTAAGGATGTTTAAAAATGTACAAACAAAGGGTGCCTGGGTGGCTCAGTCCGTTAAGCATCTACCGCATCTACCTTTTGGCTCAGATCATGCTTTCGGAGTCCTGGGATCGAGCCCTGCATCGGGCTCCCTTTTGGTGGGGAGTCTGCTTCTCCCTCTCCCTCTGATCATCCTCCCCACTTGTGCTCTCTCTCAGTGTCTCAAATAAATAAATAAATAAATAAATAAATAAATAAATAAATAAATAAATAAAATCTTTAAAAAAATGTACAAACAAAACTATTTTGTTTTAATTTTATAAAAGTTAATATTTTAGTTTCAAAGATAGGAAGGTCATGTTTCCAGAATTAACAATGCTTTTTGAGATACAACAAAATTAACCTTACACATAAATCTGTTGTGCTATCTTTTCTTTTTTTTTCTTTGATTCATTTCACCTTCGATTTCTGAAAAATTCACTGTGGGCTTATATCCCCTGCAGACCAGGATATTTGATAATCGTGACCCTGTAACAATTTATTGGTTCTTTTTTGGCCTCTTTCAAGGTCCCCATTATGCTAGCATATTTTGGGATCATGCCTATTTTATTCTGAACTCCTTTTCATAGGATCCCATTCTTCCTTATTTCTGTATTCTGTATCCTCTAAAGCTCATAGCCTAGAGTCAATGCCCATAAAAGTTTGAATAGATGGATGGATAGGTTATGCTTGAACAAGATGGACTTCTGGGTGGACCAGAACAAATGACAGGGGCTTTCCCAGGTGACCTTTGATGCTCTAGTTCCAAACTGGAACCAGCTCTATGATAGATTGATTGCATTAGCTGTCCTTATCCTGTAAACTTACAAGGGGCCCAGCCAGATGACTTGAGATAATTGGGTATTAGTACACATGATACAAATAAGGGCTTGAAAAGGATACTTGCTTATTCCCACTTGTGTTCTTGCACTCTGTTATTGCCTCGAGAAGAACGTGTTGGAGCTACCTGCTGGGAAATGGGATAAGAGAAGGAAGGCAAGTTATCCCAGTTAAAGCCAACCTACATTAGCCAGGAGAGAGCCAACACTCACACACATGCAGGAAAACCGCTATTATCGCAGAGACAACTGGTCAGCTTGCAGCTAACAGGAGGCTCTTGAGATTTTTTTTTTAAGATTTTATTTCTTTATATGACACAGAGAGAGAGAGCACAAGCAGGGGAAGCTATAGAGGGAGAGGGAGAAGCAGGCTCCCCACCAAGCAGGGAGCCTGATTGGGGCTCAATCCCAGGAGCCTGAAATCATAACCCGAGCTGAAAGCAGACGCCCAACCAATTGAGCCACCCAGGGGCCCCAGCTCTTGAGATTTCAACCAAAATCAGCTTTGTTAAAAGCTGAAGTGAGTAAAAAGAAGACTGAGCCAGAAGAAAGGATGGAAAGAAAAGGAAATCTGCAGGGAGAGGAGAAGTCGAAGACCACCTTTGCCCACTCAGCAGTTATCCCTGGGCCTGAACTTACGTCAGTCCTCAAATTCCTGGGGACCAGCTGAGAGGAGCGTGGCACCTAGAATGCAGGCTCAAGTTCCCAGGAGATGCTGCTATATTCCTTAGGGGTCCTGGCCCTGATTTTGCTGGTCTGAACTACACAGGTAAGCACACACCTACTGCTGAGTTTGTTAATTAGACACATATAAAATGCATCTCAATATTTTAAAAACAACATGCCATAAGAAAAACCAAAGTTTTGATATTTAAACCTAAGCTAGACTAAACATAGACAGGCACACTGCCTCTTGATGCCTCAATGCATCATGCTTCATCGTTTCAAATTTCTCAGCCAGCAAGCAGAGGGGGCAGACTTTTAAATTTTGCAAATATATGATCAGCCAGTACTATCAGCTTTCTGAATTCACTGCTATAGAAAATGCTTTGCCCAACTCAGGCTACAAATTTCCCTGCCATCTTGGTGAGATTTATTGCCTTTTAACACAAGCTTCTGGTATCTCCTGTCAAGCCATAGGTCAGGTGCAAATGAACCATTTCATTCTGGCTTTTCCCAAGTTTTAAACATTCAGCCTTCCCTATAAGATAGGGAATTCTGCTTTGGAAGGACTTGGGAAGAGAATAAGTAAAATAAATATTGGCCATTCACCAGAAACCATTTGGAGCCTGAAGTCTCAGAGTGGTCTATGCAAGGTGTGATTGCTGTACCTACCTTCTAGAAAATGTGTGATGGCATCTCTTGGCTACACCTCCATCTGTACCTACTGAAACCACCTTGCTACTTTTCCCGAGGAAAACAGTACCTGGTTTCGACAAATACCTCATCTGCCTCTGTCCCGGGCAGTTCATGGCTAGGCAGTCTTTGGTGTTTTGAAGAAACTGTAGGCAGTTGTGAGTATGTGGAATGGCAAATTAGGGGTTCTCTATCCTGGCTGTACACAAGCAGCACCTGTGAAAATGTAAAATGACCCATGATGGTTAATTTTATGTGTCTACTTGGTTCTGCCCAGATATTTGGTTGAATATTATACTGGATGTTTCTGTGAAGGTGTTGCCTTGATCCAAGCAGACTGTTCTCCATAATGTGCGTGGGCCTTATCCAATCAGGAGATGGGTGATGGCCTGAATAAAACAGAAGAGTGAACTCTTCCAAGTAAGAGGGAATTCTGCCAGCAGTCAGCCTTTGGACTTCAGGTCTGACACTGGCTTTCTGGGTTTCCAGCCTGACAACTCACCCTGCAGGGAGGGGAGAGGTCACATTTTGCTGGTCTCCAACCATGCGTGTGAAACTGTTCCTTAAAATAAATCTCTCTCTTTATATATACCCAACCTATTGGTTTCTGTGGAGAGTGCTGATGAATACAATGTCCATATCTGAGCCCTTTCCCGTCAATCTGATGTGGTTGTCCTGTGGTGGCCAGAGGACTGTTCTTTTTAGAACATCTCTGGGTAGGCGCATGTGACCGGTGTTGAGGACTACTGCCAGGGCCACTCTCTCCCCCTTCCACATAAAATCGGTCCTGGCCTAGTTATATCACTGTCATTTGAGTCCTGACTCTGACACTACCTGGCTGAATAACCTTAGACACAGAATTCTAAAACTTTCTGAAGCTTGGTGTTCTTATCTAGAAGGGACCTCAGATTGCTGTGATGTCAGATGAAATGAGGAATAGAAATGCAGGTGAGAGTGAATGTACATGTGTCCTACGCCTGGTACTTCGGTCATATCCGTGGGTGGAAAACACAGGACTCCGTAAGCAGGGGGGGGACTTTTTTTTCCCTCTCCGGGGCTAACCTTTGGCCTCTCCTCTCAGACAGGCAAGCTCAGTGTCTGCCACTTGCCTAGTGTGGCTGAGAGCCCTGGGTCCGACCTGGTTTCAGCACAGTGGGGGCCAAGTCAGGATGGGGGGGAACCCTGGATATTAAAAAATCAGCCATTGTAGTGGATTTGGGATCTCCATGGTGGGGGCTGCACACAGGGGGACTCTCTGGGGCTTTGGGTGAAGTCAGAGGTCGCTTCACAAATGTTGGTGAAACAAATTGAAATATTGTGGTCAAATCGAGCCATGTGAAAGACCAGGAGACATATACAAGCGATTTTCATGGTCAGCCGAGAGGCACAGCATTGCCTGGGGTGAGAGGCTTCAGCTCATGCACGGTTGAAACCGATCCCCCTCCAGCTCTGGCCCAGTGGGCAGCCTGCTGGCCGTGGCGGGTTACTTTGCGCAGGCATCGGACGGCCTGGCCAGCGAGCACGCTCCTAGCTGCAATTTCATAGCGGGACATTTGAGCGGGTTATGGGAAACCGTTTTTCCCTTACTCTATCATCTCGAGTGAAATGGATTGAGGGCATGTAAAAAGCGTGTCCTTTAATTTATGGCAACATAAACAAACCTGAGCAGCCTGGACTGAAAGAGAAGAAGGTGATGGGAGAGAAGCGTGGGCGTGGATAATGCTGTTAACATCCTTTCACCTCATGTGGCATGGGTCTGGGAGGGATGGCTTCGGCATTCGGGCCATTTGCAACATGCTCTGTTCATATCAAAATTGTAGAAATAGTTGGATTTGTTGACTTCCTGCATTGTGACAGGGTATTTTTAATAGCTGAAGGAAAGTGCTTCAGTGGTAAGGATTGGAGAATAGGAACTCAGCCTACATTCAGAGACGTATACAGGAGGTATGTGAATTTTTGTCCTATCCAGGAAAATAAACTATTTCGTGGCTACTAGTGGAAACCACCTAGTAAGGTCGTGAAATTCTTGATGGTTTTAGGTATAATCAGTTCATTTCAACATATACTTATAGGCTGCTTCTGGGTAAGGTTCTGTGCTAACCTCTGAACAGGAAGAAAGATGCATACATCTAATGTCAGCCCTAAAGGGACATATATTAAAGTGTAGTGATTAACACAGTCCAGGAGTTCCACATTTCAGTAGTGGAATAATTACATGCAAACTACTTTAAGACTCAGTCACCCCATCTGTAAAATGGCTTTGATAGTGGTGATGACGATGCTGATGCTGATTGTAACAAAAACATACTGAGCACTGAGTGTGTGCTGGGCTCTCAATGAGCTCAGCTGTCAGAGTTTTCCATGTATTCTTTATTCAGTCCCCTCAACAATCTGACAGAGTAGGCTTTTATCTCCATTTGTATTTCCTTCATAGGATATAGTGAGGATTAAATAAGTTAGTGTATTCAGAGCACTGAAGACAAGGCCTGACATTTGCAAACCACATTAAATGTTAGCAATAATCGTAATAAGTATTACATTATAATTGGTTGCTAGGAGCCAGTCGCCAAATAATTGTAATAGTTTCTCTAAGATAAGTATAAGCAAAATGCTGTGAGGGTTCAGAATGGGGAAAGAGCACATCTCTACAAGAGACTCCATGAGAGAGGTGCTCTTGGAGTTGGGCTTTCCAGAAAGGATGTGATCATGACAGACAGTGTGGCCATAAAGGCATGGAGGCAGGGACACCAGCAAGGATGTGACCCACACAGCGACTGGGAAGCAGGCCAGTCTGGGACATGTCAGGGACAACTGTGACTAGGCCAGTTGGCCAGGGCAGAGGAAACCGACAAGTTAAGATTGAAAATGTGTGTCATACTGTGGAGCCCCTCAGAGCATTGCAGGAGTGTACCCCAAATCGGGTAGGCAGGGAAGCCACCGAGGGTTGAAAGTGCTGAACATCATGGTCAAAGCTGTTTGCGTCTTGAACGCAGTGGTGCACCAAGAGTTTCCGAGCGAACGCATAAAATACCGGCAAAGCTATATGGGTCCTGGGATTTAAAACGAACTCAGAGCCAGCCCACGGTTCAAAGTGGATGTGAGTTTGGCTTTAAGGATAGCATTAAATCAGACCCGAAAACTCACAGAGGCCAGATTTAGCTGGTCTGGCCCCAGCATCGGTGGCAATGCCAATATTTTATCTGGTTTTAAAATGATCCCTCCCACCTTGCTTTCGCCTCTTGCCCTTCTGATAGAGACGGAAGGAACAGCACAGAGCACCAGCACGTAGAATCACACCTGAGACTGAGCCGTGTTGGGTGCAATTTGTGTAAAACCTGCCACTAAATGTTGTAGCATTTTCTTCCTGTTCCTTATTACTTCTAAATGGGACGAAGAGTGATTTGAGGACAGTCAATTCCTTGTGTATTTCTTGCGTGATTTCAACACGTGGGCACAGAGCTATAAGCCTCTTCACAGGACCCCTGTCCTCTTAAGATCTGAGAGTCTCGGGGAGAACCTAAGACTAAGATGTGAGCATAAATAACTGGAAGATAAGGTGAAAAGGAGGCGAGAGCATTTGAGAGTGTGCCGACAGTGTGCTGGGGTGGTGGAGGGGGTGCAGGTGATGATGACTTTTCTTTGGAGAAAGACAGCATGTTTCAACCCCCCCTTATTTTGTCCTTTATAATTTAGTACACCATCTACTGTGGGCTGTCTGGTATAGTCTTGAAGTTAGATTTGGTTTGAATCTTGGCTCCACCTTTTACTAGATAGGACTCCTCTGGTAAATTTTCTGAGCTTCATTTTCTACAAAATGGTAACGATGTTGCTTACCTCCATAATTGTCATTGGGGGACAATAAGACAACGTATCGGTTAGGATGTGCAGATAATTTTGTCCACATGTAGCAGAAAACCCAACCCAAACTGGCCAAATGGAGAATTTACTAGCTTGGAACTGAGGCACCTTTGAGTGGAGTGGCTTGAGTGGAACCATCAGTGCAGGGGCAGGCTCCTTCAGCATCTAGTGGCCATCCATAGTGCCAGCTCTCCCCAGACCTCCCAGTTACGCTGTAGCATGAATTCCAACGTCCACAGTCTTCACCCATAGTCACTTCAGTTGGGCTAACTGAGGCCAGTGCCCACTTCTGAAGCAGGGACTATCATTGTAGGTTCCTGTGTGAGATGCTGGGAAGTTGCGAGACCTTATGTCAGTTACTTCATCCCTCCATGCCTGAGTTCCCTTATCTGTCAAATGGACTTGAGGATAGTACTTACCTCATAGGGTGGTGTCAGAATTTAATGAATGATGGTTACCTCAGATCGGTGTTCTGTTTGTTTTCCCCCAAACCATCTGTACCAACCTACTGGTAGCAGCGGGGGAGCAGCTAGGTTCCAATGTATGCAGCCTCGTTCTAGAGCCCACATTTTTACTGCACTACACTGAGAATCAGCATTCAGTGTTCACTCCCTAGATTATTAGTGTTCAGCTCAGGGTCAGGTGCAGAAGATAAGCACTCCATAAACAGCCGTTATCATTAGGAATGTTGTTTTGAAAAGACCAATTTGCAATTATGAAATGTCCTTCCTCAGTTTCTCTCCAGCCTGAGGACCTGTAGACAAATCCATGGGAGGGAAGGGAGCTTTGACTTCCTATCCAAGTCTTATGCTTAGTAAAGGGGATACCATGGTGTCCCTAAAAGACCTTTTAGGGCACAGCCAAGTTTTTCTTTTTTTAAAGTTTTAAAAAAAGATTTATTTATTTATTTGAGAGAGTGAGAGAAGAAGAGAGGGAGATGAGCAGGGGGAGACAATTTCAAGCAGACTCCCCACTGAGCACAGAGCCTGATATGGGACTTCATCTCATGACCCTGAGATCATGACCTGAGCCAAAACCAAGAGTCGGATGCTTAACCGACTGAGCCACCCAGACGCCCCAGGGCACAGCCAAGTTTTTCAAAGGCTGTGCATCTGTATGGGTGGCACTGGTCAGGGGCAAAGATGATTTCTTTTAAATTGGGCCACCTCTGTCACGCTGAGCTGTGTTAGCTGATGATTTCAGCGCTACATCCAGAAGTACATAGCACTGGCCTCTGAGAGCATGTGGTGGGTGAGGGTCAGTTTGATTCTGGTGTTTAGGAGATACTCTAATCTCTTCCTGGGGTGTCGGGAAGGGAGCCCGCAAAACTGAACAGAATGACCTACACATGCCCCGGTGTAGGGGGGAGCAACAAAGAGATACCCTGAAAGAATCTGACCTTATTTTATGCAGGGCGTCTAATCTAATGGAGCAGAGGAAGAATTTTTAAAAAGAGTCCCAAGAGGACTAATAAAATGGCTTTGAATTTCATTATGTTTGAGAGGGAGGCACTAATTCAATTAGCCACAAAATGAGAATTTTCCTACCCCTTCTGCGGATAGACTGCACCCGAGGAAGCCCTGGGCTGCCCTTGGATATAGTCTTCCTTGTGAGGAAAGGCAGTTCTTGTCAAATTTCAGGCCACCTTCTGATCTTTTACGTTTCTGCTCTGCGAAGTTCTTGTGGGCGAGGATAGCACAGTGACTAAGGGCACAGACCTTGGAGTCGGTTCTCTTGCTTTCAAATCTTAGCTCTGCCATTTACAGGTGTGTAACTGTGAGCAAACTACTTAACCCTTCCGAGCGTCAGTTCTCTCACCTGTGAAGTGGGAATAATGAAAGTAGCTATCATCGTCATAGGACCATTATTAGTATTAACTTAGTTACTACACGTTAAAGCATTTAGAAGAGTGCCTGAAGACATTTCTGCTCTTCAGGTCTTGGAGTCAGTAGGCAAGCGCACAGAAGAAAATCATCACATAAGCCGTCAGTGCTCCGACATGGCAAAAGGCCCAAGGAAGAAGCAATTGTCTCTGGAATATGTGGGGAGGGCTTCACAGAGGAGGCGAACTTGGATCTTGAAAGATTCACAAGAGGCCGTGGAGGCAAAACTCACGAATAGCATGAAACAGGTCTTGCGTGCCTAGAGTGTCCCCAGTGGGCATTTACCAGGGGGTGAGGCCAAGGATTTATGGGTAGGCTGGTGAGGTATGAGGCTGGGAGGTCACTGGGGGCAGGCAGTGAACAGGACTGTTCATTTTGGCAAGACAAGATTGTTCCATTAAATTAGGAGTTCTGTGAGCTTTAGAGAATTCAATAATTCTTGTCTAGGTTTTTGCCTGGATGGAGGATTTCAAATACTTTTGGAGAAAGCTCATTCCATAGCTAAATAGTCACGTCTTGGGGTTGACATTGAATCTTTCATTGGTGGCTGCTCTGGTCCCCCCCTCCAGCCCCCTGCCCTGCCCTGCCCCCTGCCACCAATGGGGAATTTGCCATTCTGGTTAAAAGGATTCTGTCAGAATCAGAAAGAAAATGTCTGCAGTTTGTTACTCTTAAACCTGCTAAATTGTTAAAAATCACAGTTACAATTTGATATGTCCATGGAATATGTGGTTTTTGACTTTGGCAGAATGTGTCATTCCGCTCTTGAAATTATTCTCATAAGTTTTTTTATTTGTCAGTTTAACCCTATTTACTGCATAACCCCTCCTTGTAAATAGGTGATGTTCTAAAAATTCATTTTTAAGTTAGTTGTTTGGACCACAGGTTGCGCAGTTCTATAGAAATGACCGTATAATTTATTGTTAGGTCTTTAGGCAAGTTGGCCAGACTTAGTTAACACAAAACATAGCTGAATAGTAGCTAACATTTATTAAGCCAACAATACAATTACAATAATAAAAGCTTTTGTTTTGAAAAAAATAGGAAGACAGTAATATTGAATAGAAGCTTTACATTTCTATTATATTTAAAACATATATCAGCATTCCTAGATTGCTAGTCTATCATATCCCTGACAGTTTATAAGGAAACTTTGGATACATTATCCAATTAGAGCCTCAAAACTAGCACGTGAGTTCAGTGCAGATAAGGAAATCGCAGTTCAGAGAGGCAAACTGGCTTGTCTGAGAACATATAACTTTTGTCAAAACTCTCTTTTTAGAAAATAAAGGTATAATATAAACAGGTGATGAAGGAGAGTTAGCTTCACAGTGTCAATTGCATAGAAATCTTGCCATATTTTGATTAGAGATTTTGGAGGAGATGTTGGTTATAAGATGACAAGATCTTGCAGCTACTTATCTAATACATATTTATTGAACTCCTAATCAGTAGTTTGTTTGTTTGTTTGTTTGTTTGTTTTGGAGGGACCAGCAGAGTATCACAGGTATTTAAGGCATGGCTTCTGGTGTTTATTAGTTGTAGTGATAAAAATTGTAAAGTAGAAGGTCCCTTATCCAATGCAGTTGGGGCCAGGAATCTGTTGGTTAATCCAAAATCATGGTTTAAGGTAAACATGAGAACAAAAAACCCATGTTTTTGATAACATTTATTGCCATGTCTTTCTAAATAAACCAATTTACCCAAAACAAGTCAATGCCTTTGAAAAAGATGACAGAAAAAGCAAGTTGTTTAATAGTAGAATGAATCTATCTTGGTATTTCTGGAGAACAGGAAAAAAAAATGAGAAAATGGTAGGCTGAGAATATGTGACGAGGAAACAGTCACCTCCTAATATTGAGCACCTTCCTCGGGCTATGAGAACAACTTTTCTAGGATGTATTATTCTGTGATTTTTAATTTGCATGAATACTCCTTAAAATCAGAAACCCTGCCTTATTTTTTGTATTCCATGGCAGCTAATTGTGTGCTGAGTACCTAGTGCTGGATAAATGTTTGATGACTGAGTGAAAGGATAATTTAACACAATATTAGTTATGTTAGTAGAATAATAACCTGAACCGGAGGCCCAAAGAGTCAGCTCTTCTTTCATGTGTAACTGTCTCCCAGAGACAGCCTTAGGCTTTGGGAGATGAATCTGCTTCGGCTGATTTTTCAAATGACATGACCAGCTTTCTTAAAAATGGTTTTCCATTCCATTCCATTACGCACTTTGCTATGATCCTTGGCGGTCTTCCTGCACCTTATGACAAATCCTTCTGGAGCAAATGCCTTCTGCAACAGGGACACGTGCCAAGAAGAAGAGAGGTAGAATTTTACCCCCTACCATATTTTCTTTTTTAATTTTGAGGATTCTAAAAGGGATGGTAGGACACTTTCATCTTACCTCCAGGTTTTTCCTGGAATTTATTTTTGCCTTCTGTGATGCATTTAAACTCTAACGTTCCCAGTGTATTTATTTGTAAAATGGATTTAATTCTATTCTTGTAAAGCCTTTTGAAAGGTCTGCCAGGGGCACGCAAGGATACACAATGCTTAAGAATGATGTTAAAGTTTTAAAAGAGATTTATTTGACCCCGAGGCCAAATGGCACAGCCTGCAAGTGTGATAAATCTAGCAAATAAATAAACAAATAAATAAATAAACATAAACGCCTTTGAGGAGGCAACGGGCCCATAGGCAGCTTCGCAGTTGGCATTTACTTTTACAAGAGCACTTGTTAATCCGACATGCTCAGGACAGTTATAAAGGTTGCATTTCCTCCCCAGACCTCAGTTCCCCCGGGTGGAACGCTTTATTTGAGACTGGAGTCGTGAACGGACTCCCTGCAAGGTGATGACTTCATGTATATTGATATTGCCAGTAGGGGTTTATTTTCTTTCTTGCAAGGCTGTGATCCTTTGAAGTCAGGAACCACGATGAACACAGCTCTTTGCACAGAGCTTCATACATCGAATGTGTTCAAGAGACATTGGTTAAACAGATGAATGAAGAATGCCCCGTTCACAGCCACATCTCCAGCACTAAGCGCCGTGCCAGCACAGGGGAAGCTCTCAAGATATATTTGTCAGATGCACGAATAAATGAACGAAAGGTGCAAATCACGGTTTCAGCCAGTGTTTCTATCTTCGGGACTCTAACAGATCAGAAGCAAGGCCATATCCGAGTCTTTCTAGTTGCTAGAATGGCACATTGCCATCATCCAAAAAAGTCAGTGCCAGAACTTACTGGGTGACATAAGGGGCTAGACTGTTGGAAAGGGAGGAGAGAAAGATCAGAGAAAGAGAGGAGAGAGTCAGAAGCACAAATTTCAAACATATCTGTCTGTCATTCGTCTATGTATCATCCATTGATACAGATATACACACATACATAAAACTAGCTGTTGACATGTATTAATCAATGTGGAAAACCTGAACATTTACCATCTATTTCTATCTCCATCTATTTATATATAAATATCACCTGGGCCTTTCTCCTGAGTGCAAGACCCATAGCTCAACTGCTGGTAGACATTTCTACTTGAATGCCCACTGACAGCCTACACTCTGTCATTTGTCCTTGAGGACAGAGCAGGTGGGCCATCACTGAAGGCAGCTGTATCCATCTCAGGATGCACTGTAGATAAGGTCTCTGTCTCAGTGACCCCCTCCCACCGTTTTACATGGAAATTTTCTGTGGGCTCCTTCACTGACGTGTTACAAATTATCTGTGTAAAGCCACTCTCACGACCAGTTCTCCTGCTCAAAAACTTTCAGTGACTCCTCATTATTTATAGGTTAAAATTCAAATGCCTTAGTCTTATTTTCAAGGAACTTTATAACCTGTGCTTGGGACTCTCTCTTAGGACTCTATTTATAAGCCCCTCTTCCAGCCACACTTGTACTAACTTATTCTACAGAAGCAGCTGTTCATTTCTGTTTCCCCTCAGTGACCCTCCCTGAGCATCCTGCTAGGTACCAAGCTCTCAATAACATCTCCTTTGTTTCTTCACCTGTTTGCAGGACGCGGGAATGCCATCTCTGCCTCCTCCCAGCTGAGCCAAAGCCAAACCATGTTTTCGGCCTCTCTCTTATCCTTCTTTCTCCAGGTAGCCTGCCTTGACAGTCCCAGCCTCGTCCTCTTTCCCCTATTTGAGCTAGTCACTTACTATTTCGTATTGATATATGTTTTAATGTTTATCTTGTCCCCCTAATTGCATTGTAATAGCATTGTCTGCTCCCATGAGGGAAGACTTCCATCACAGCCTCTGTGTGTGTGTGTGTGTGTGTGTGTGCACGCGCGCACATGTGTATTGCTTGCCAAAAGCACTCATTAATGATGGGTCAACTGATTGTGTAACTGCTTTCAACATTTTGAACCTCTTATTATTTTCTAAATTTGTACCACTTTAAGGGCGCCTGGGTGGCTCAGTTATTAAGCGTCTGCCTTCGGCCCAGGGCATGACCCTGACGTTCTGGGATCGAGCCCCGCATCAGGCTCCTCAGCTGGGAGCCTGCTTCTTCCTTTCCCACTCCCCCTGCTTGTGTTCCCTCTCTTGCTGGCTGTCTCTCTCTGTCAAATAAATAGAATAAAAATCGTAAAAATAAATAAATAAATAAATAAATAAATAAATAAATAAATATCACTTTAACAAATGTGCCTCTGAGGCACACATTATTTACTAAATAATCATACTAAAATTTCTCATACTAAAATTTCAAATATCAATATTAATGTACATACCATTTTAAACATGGACATTTAAACATGAATTTGCCCTTTTAACTCTATTTACTAACATTTTTTTTTTCTGGTAAAAAAAGTAGACTTATCACTCTCATGATTCTACTTTGTGAGTTCGAAAGGATTGAAGAAAGGTCTACCAAGGGCTAAAGCTTTCTCCTGTCTCTTGTGGAACAGTTGAAGGGTCATAAGGAAAGACTGTATTTCTCAGGACTCCAGTCACTTCTCCACCATTGACTAACTCTGCCACCTTGCGCTTCAGTGTCCTCACATATACAAAGGGGGAAGATACCAGCTGGCCTGAGGTCATGTAATGCTTAGGAAAGTGTTCTGAGAACTATGAAGTTCTACCTAAAGGTTAGGTCATCATCCTATGGCTAACATCTCCATCATTTTCTCACCTCAGTCACCATGGGCCCTCAACAACCCAAACATCAAGGTGAGAAATGTTATTGGAGCTGATGACTTCCTCTAGGACGAAGCAGTCTGCCATTTTCTAAATGTGAATGGTTCACAGGACACACCTCCTTCTGTACATTGCGACTTCGGAGGAAACCGAGTGGGGTCCGCCATTTACCTCCCTTGCAGCACCGGGATCTCTCCCGTTTTTGTGATTCCTGCTCCCACTGCTGTGGTGGGTCTTTTGGAGTACAAAATGTCTCTTGAGAATGGACAGGGAGTTTTAGCTTAACATCGTGAGCAGGTGGTCCTGAATATAGTATTTTGTTGAGCCTACAAAAACATCGACCGTGAAATGCACCATTATTTCAAAAATCCCCAAGAAAGGAAAAGCTAACAATTTTCAGGTATGACACACCATTGATTACAGATGCATTCCTATTTCAGAGTTGTTGAAATGTGAAAAATGAGTGTTTGGGAATTAGCCATATGTAGTGGGGCCATTGCTACAACAGTCTGCTTTGAGTCTTGTAAGCCTCAGACATGGTGGGTCCTGGGATCTCCCTGCTGCATCCTCCTGCCCCAGCCTCCTTTGCAGACATAAGTGGCTAAGCACTCCTATGCTGACTTGCAACTGGCTGACCTCCTGCTTCTACCAGGCTTTTCGTTCTGTGTCCTGCAAGGGTGGTGGGAGGAGGAGCTGGTGTGGGCAAAGGTCAAGGAGAGGCAATACCACCCCTCAGTCTACTTGTTGCTATGTTAAATCAGTACAGTAAGACCCTTCCAGTTCAGAGGAGGCACATCGCTGGGCTTATATGTTCTCTTATCCAGAGGCCCTAGAGGATCAAGTGCCCACTTGAAGTTTTTCCCAGCCCTGAGTGGCTCCTATTTGGTAAGGGTTCATCTTGTGATATGGACCCGCTAAAGTGACATGTAACCTGATGCACTAGCTCTGGGCCTCAGAGCAAAGTGGTTTTCTTTTTTCTCAAAGACAGAAGCAAGGGCTGGAGGTGAGCAGATGGTTCAAAGCTATTTGCAGCAAAAGGCACGGTCCCTGCCTTTGCATGTGTGGGGTGGGGGCGGGGGTGGTCACCCACGTTCTCACATGTCACCGCCAACTGCAGATGCTTCAGCACCTCTTTTCCTTCGAATGTCTTAGGTTTCAGAGAGGGAGGTAACCAGACCCTTCGCATTTGTTACAGTAATGCCATTTCAGGCCCTGTTCCTTGACCTTACACGTCACCTGCTCCTCGTGAGATACTGTCACCCTGCGGGGTGAGACATCCACTATCCAGAGTTTGCTGACTATATTGGGAATAATGTGTAGTTCTAACTCATGTTATCAGTTAGTGTGGATCTTTGGGTAGGTTGTGACGGCCAAGGATGTCATTCTATAGTGGCTGTAGAATGAGTTTAACTTCCTTCATTTGCATAATGAATTAGAAGGTTCTGTGGCTATTGCCTCTGCCCCTGAAAGGTTGTGTAATCTCTCCACAGACTTTCTGTCTGCAGTAGAAGTCTGCTGTCTAAGCACTTAAGAGGAGAGGCTTTTCAGTGGCTTCCCAGCCCTGCCTCAGTAAGTCCAAACGCCTTAGCGTAACCCTCATCACTGTACTAGTCAGGACTCTTAGCTCCAACTGGCTTGAGAGGGAAATCAGCTAATGACTCATGCAACTGAGAAGTCCAAGGGTGGATCCAGAGGTTCAGATGCAGGTGGACCCAGGGACCCAATCCATGCCTGCTGGGCCCTGTCTTTCTCTTGTTGTCTCCTGGCTTCAGGTCCCTCATTATCCTGGCTTCACGCTACAGGCATGCTCTTTCCAGATAGCGGGGAAGATGGCTGCCCACATCCAAACTGATATCCTTTCAACCTGGGAAAAAAGAGGCACTATTTTTTTCTGATATTGTTGTATGAATCCAGGGAAGCCCTGACTGACCCTGCTTGGACCATGTGTCCAGCCCCGGAGTAGTCATTAATGCTGGCTCTGATGAGCTCCACCTTGGTCATGTGCCCACCCTACAACGTGGGTGCCTGGACACAGTGATAACAGCCCCACGGGGACCACATGCAGTGGAAGAGGAGCAGCTGTCTAAAGTAGCATGGGCGGTGGGAAGACAACACCATATGTCTTCTATAAAGGTCCTGTATGGTTTGGCCCCTTCTATCTGTCCAACTCCTCCTAAGATTTCTGTATAGGCTCTCATCTACCAATCATATTGGACTTTTTGATGAAAATCTGACTTCAGCTGAACACCTTATTTTTTCACACTTAGCATTCCCTGGATGTTTTTCTTCCCCTTCTATACTTGTCAAAAGTCTTCTCAGTCTTCAAAGTTTAATTAAAATGTTACTTCCTTCAAAACTTTGTCCTATATTTCCAGTCCTTTCACACTGTAGTCAAAGGATTTGGTGGACAGCACATTTCTGGAGTTTGCTGTTCTCTCTCTTTGTACCTGTTTACGTGTCTGCCCCAGAAATCCAAAGATTAACATAACTATTTAGTATTCTTCCAGTGTCACATGGGAGATATGCAGTAAAAATTTGTTGGATGGAGAAATATTTTCTCAAGATCTTTTTTGAGAGGATCTTATGTATTGGATCCACCCAAACACACAAGCACATACACTGTCGGTGTAAACACACAGCACTTTTGTGCATTCCCAGCAGCACTCTGGGAATGACATTGTTATTTTAGTTACAAGTATACTGTCTTATCTGGTTACTTTTCTATCTCAGGATTAAGGAGCAGAATGAGCTGGGAATGGGGTCAGGGAAGAAATTCTATCAAGCCAAAAAAAGTGGGTATGTGACAGGATTGAATTACATCATCTCTGGAAAAAGAGCAAAACTGGGGGAGGTACCTGGGCATAATGGGTAAGAATGCAGACTCCAGATTTGAGGCCGGGTCCCACTGCTTGTTAACTGTGTGATCTTGGGCAAGTTAATGTCTCTGAGTGTCAGTTTCTTTGTAAAATAGAGATAATAGAGTTTTCATGCGGCAGGATGATTGTGAAAACAAAACAAGATAATGCAAGCAGAGCACCTAACATAGCACCTGACTTCTAGTAGGAGCTGCCCCTGCCATCCCCCCAACACACACACACACACACACACACACACACACACACACACACACACACAGATGCTGTGGTGCAAATAATTGCATGATTTTTCTTCAGAGTGACCAGCCACATTGGGTAGGTCAGTATTGGGAATGCATTAAAGAATGCTGTCTCTCTGCTCTGATTGTGGTTATCTGGCTAATATTGTCACTATCTAATGACCAGAATGATGAATGCACTGAGAGGGAGGAATATGGGGATGGCCAGAAGCCAGTCACCTCTGTTGAGAGCTGCTGTGGCAGCGGCAGCAGCAGCAATGGATGATGGGTTTTTATTTCCACTCCATCTGAAATGTGCAATTAGCCTGGAGAGAGGGGAGAGCAGAACCCCCCCTTTGTCCAGATGACACCTGGTGTGTGGAGGAACCCCCATCTCTGGCTGAAGGATCTGCATGTTGAGGGAACGAGACTAAGCCATTTTCTGGATTAACTCTGTGCTTATTTGTAATAACCCAGTTGTAGGCTCTACATGAAAGGAACCCCAGAAAGTGATCCACTGCCAGAATGATGACAACTCCAGGAACTTTCTCTGATTCTTATTACCCCTCCTATCTTGCCCATCATCTTATGTATTCAAATGCTTTTTGTGTTTGTATAGAACAGCTACGATGCTTCACCCAGACCAGTGCACATCACATCAGAGAGGAAGACACATGTGTGATTCATTTTGTTAAGCCTCAAGTCTAAGGATTTACCTAAAGACCCAGGAATGTTGTGAGGTAAGTTTTGGAAGAGTCTGAGGTGGTGTGGTGATTACGATTGGCAAGCTCACCTCTTCCACTAATTGGCCATGGGCTTGCATTTACAAACTGCGACCCACTGTGTTAATAATCTGATGGAATCTTCTAGGATGCAGAGAAAGGTACCCTGCTTTCCTAGTAAATGAGCCGTCAGGGGCATGCTTACGTCCTGTGTAGCAGTCCTGGACGCCAAAGGGAGGCTGTCAGGAGCAAATGCTTTCCTGAACCATGGAGGGCTGAGATGGGTTCAGGACTGGGGGGCTTTAAAATTTATCTGTGCAGACTTGGTCATTCTATTGATAGAGATCTGAAGAAGCAATACTTTCTGTCCAGAGCTCTCCAAACATTTAGTTTCTCTCTTCACTTTAGGATTTATCACGTTGCATTGAGATTGCTTACATGTCTGTCGTCCTATATCAGTTTAGACTCTTTCAGCTGCAAGTAACAGAAAACTCAATTCAAACTACTTTGAGCAAAAAGGGGACTTTATTGGCTCAGTAACCTAAGAGTTCAGCTGGATCCAGAGGCTTTAACAATGCTCTTGAGATCTATATAGTCTCTCTCCATTTCTCAGTCTTGCCTTTCTTTGAGCTGGCTCCGCTATTCAGGCATGCTTTGCCTGGTGAGGACAAATGGCCGGCAGCAACCCTACAAACTGATCTCCCAGTTCCAAATCCAGAGGAAAGAAGAAGACACTTCTGTCTGCTAAATTGGCTCACATTGGCTGTGAACCACTCCTGAACAAATCACATAGCTCTAATTGGCTGGGCGTGGGGCATGTGCCTGAAGATGGGGGTGGGGTCTGTCCTACCTAAACTGCAAGGAGTGAGGGGGAAGGGGAGTGCTCAAACAATATTTAGGGCACCATTATTAGAAAGGAGGAAGAACTGAAGCTGAGCACACAAAGAAAAAATAAATAGCCCCAGCACTCCCAACTAGAATGCGAACTCTTTGGTAGAAAGACGATGCCCACGAATTTGGCTTCTCCCTGCTTCCTAGGGCTTCCTACCCACGACTGGTAAAGTAAAGACTCATACATAGGGACTAGAGCAAATTGCTAGTTATGGGAAGAACGTGCTAATTTCTAGTGTGATGCTTTCACACCCACACTATCTTCCATTAGTGTCATGGTGGCTACTGGGAAGGTTTAAAATTGTCTATGCTTTTAGCATTTTGTCCCTTCCATTTAAACAACTTATTTAAGGCACGTCTGGGTTGCTCAGTTAGTTAAGTGTCTGCCCTCGGTTCAGGTCATGATCCCAGAGTCCTGGGATCGAGCCCCATATGGGGCTCCCTGCTCAGCGGGGAGTCTGCTTCTCCCTCTGACCCTCCCTCCCCATGTTCTCTCTCTCTCCAATAAATAAATAAAATCTTTAAAAAAAACAACTTATTTAAGAAATTATTCTTTTTTAAACGATTTTATTTATTTGAGAGAGACAGAGATAGCAACAGAGAGCACAAGCAGGGAGGAGAGGGAGAAGTAGGCCCCCTGCTGAGCAGGGAGCCCAAAGTGGGGCTCGATCCCAGGACCCTGGGATCACGAACTGAGCCAAAGGCAGGTGCTTTCTTAAGGCACCCCTTAAGAAAGTATTCTAACTTTGCTGTTCAAAGTCAGAAATGTCAATAGCCTTCATTTTCGCCAATGCAATGTACTTTGGCAAATTGATTGGCACTTTGTAGTTCTTGGTAACTGATAGTTATAGTAGGGATTCCTTCCCTATTTGTAAGATGAATAAACTGAGACATAGTGGTTGTAACTTGTTCAACATTACAGGCTAAATCATTGGGCCACTTACACACAGAATCCAAGTTTCCTGTCTTCCCACTGAGTATTCTGCCCAATCACAATTTAAGCTTGGATTTGCACATACAACGTGTAGAGGATAATTGGGACAATTATCCCAATCTTTCAAGTCAGGCACCCAAACCTAAAATAGCTACATAATTGAACTCAATGTCTCTACTTCACATCGGACCTCTGAAAACAGCCAAAGACCTGCTACCCAAATCTTGTCATTGTGCTAGCTCTACTGATGATGGTGGGTCTATATTTTTTAACAGTTGGTTCCATTTCTTATTTTGTATTATGGGCCAAATTCCTCTGCTTTTTAACTAATAGAGATGAAAATAAAGTTCCAGCAAAGATAATAGACTCTCGACAGGAAGGGAAATGTCATAATTATAAATTACATCTCAGACTTGCATAGAGGCATACTATAAACCTGAAGATAAGGTTAAGTAGTAAGTGCATATTTTGTGCTCTGGTGTCATACTGATTTCAAACTGACTCCTTGCCATTGTTGTGTTTGCTTAAAACAAGTTTTTGTGGTTTTTTTTAAAGATTGAAATTATACTCATATACTTATAGAAAAGCAGTTATAGGGGCGCCTGGGTGGCTCAGTCGGTTAAGTGACTGACTCTTGATTTGGGCTCAGGTCATGGTGTCAGGGTCCTGAAATCAAGCCCTGCATTGGGCTCTGCACTGGGCAGGGAGCCTGCTTAAGATTCTCTCTCTCCCTCTCCCTCTGCTCCTCCCCCCACTGGCCTGTGTTCTAAATAAATAAATAAATAAATAAAATTTTAAAAAGGAAAAGAAAACTAGTAATAAAGAGGACTCTATTACAAAAAAATTCTGATGATAGGATACACTCCAATCCAAGCCTAAAAGGAAAACGTTATTGTTTCTGGCCTTTTCTCTGTGTGGTGGTTGATACTTAGGGTGCAGACTGGGAGCTTGAATTGCTCTGGTTTATATAGGTATTTATTGAATTCATAATTGTGTTATATTGGGGATCTACTCTCTTTCAAGTACCTTGTTGAGGAGCTGGTGCTCGGGCTGCAGTCGCTTCGTCATCGGACTGCAGGCGGATACCACAGTGTAGCACACTACGAACGACAGTGCATCCACGGAGCGTGAAGGCCGCTCGTGCCCGTTAGCAGCCCAAATCGTAAATGTCAAACCAACATTAAGAGCACCATAGTGTCTTCTGACACCTATTTAAAAGTGTATGAGTGGTGACTATTCTAGAAAAACAGCTAATTATATAAACATCTCAAGTACTTACAGTAGAAAGAGCTCTTGGTTTTAATGAACATGCATCTAAAAGAACTGAAGAAAAGCTTTAATTTGCTTGACGTTGACAAACACAGCAGTTTGGAAAAGATGGTTTTAGGCATTTCGTTGGCTCCCAGCTTGGATTTTGATTTTCCCTGTAGCTTGGGTCATGAAACAAACAGGAAGAAAGATCAAGACTTCATAGAAAATCTTGATCAGGCATTCAGAGAAAGGCCATAAGTATACACTGTCCGGGCAAGACCCCTATGAAATACTATTCACTTTATGCAGTTGGGAATTAGAGAGAGACCAGGCCTTAGCCATGGTGTCCTTGTGGGAGAGAGCATTAGAAAGCAAGGTGGGGGGGCGCCTGGGTGGCACAGCGGTTGAGCGTCTGCCTTCGGCTCAGGGCGTGATTCCGGCGTTACGGGATCGAGCCCCACATCAGGCTCCTCTGCTATGAGCCTGCTTCTTCCTCTCCCACTCCCCCTGCTTGTGTTCCCTCTCTCTCTGGCTGTTTCTATCTCTGTCAAATAAATAAATAAAATCTTTAAAAAAAAAAAAGCAAGGTGGGACATCTTTTAGCATCATGAGTGTGTTTGTGGCTTACACCATTCTCACTTGTCAGCCTTTGCTCGAGTTCTACACTCACATATTCACCTGTGAGATGACTAGGAAATGGGTCAAGTGTTGATTGGTTCTTATGGAAAACTGAGAATTTAAAATGTTCTGATCGAGTGTATGGAACAAATGAAAACCAAGATGAGCCAGAGTTTTCTCTCTTGATTCTTTCACCTCCAGCGTCTTTGCAGAAACTTGGAGATTTTGAAAAGCTCCCCATTTCCCAAGAAAGATAAGGAGGTTCCAGAAAGGAATAAGAATTGGCTATTTAGTATTGTGAACTTGTCAACACCACTTGACAGAGAAACAAATGGTTCAGAGCAAGAAAACTGAGCCTCGGTCCTCAGAACATTTTAAAACAAAGATCCTCTGCCAAAGATTCTTTAATAGCTATTACTCCCTCTAAAATTATAATAAATATACCATGAAATTCAATGAAACACACTCATTTTCAATATACAAACAATGCTAGGCTTTTGGTCCCAATTAAAGACATGTTTTCTCAGGGTGTTGTGATTTGTGAGAATCTGTTTTTTTCACAAAACGTTAAACAGCACTTTCGTATAAACTGCTTCAGTTTCTAAATGCATAAAATGTAATATATGTTAGAAGTTAGGGAAGAAAAAAGGTGATGGGACAGAATATGTTTGACAATTAGCTCCTTCCGGCTGTGGAAGCTCTACGGTACTCAACTTCATTTTGGAACAATCTAAGCTCTCTCTCATTGCGTTGTTTGAGCATTAATTGAATATTACCATTTTGAGAAAAGTCATCTGTGACTGGTTCATTTTTGTGCTGCTCCCATTCATCTTTTGGGCTCCCTGGCTTTTTCAGCCCTGAACCGAGCTGATGATAAATGCACATTTCAGAGGTGAATCATTATTAACTTCAGTAACAAGCTGAGCCATGTTATTTTCTTACCTCTTTTCTTGTTGTTATCTCCTCCCATTCCTTCTCTTTCTATATTTAAGAACAAAACAAGTGTTTGAAAGTTAAAGGGCACAGTATTTTTCAAAGCCAGTCAATTGTATAAAAGCAACAGAAGTCTTAAATGTTGGGATTAAATTTATAGTCCCCTGCTGTTAAGAGGGCACTCAATGCTCAATATGCAATACTTCCAACCAGAGTTAATTTTACCTCTAGAATGACTTTTCTTAGGAAGTTCCCTTTTAAAAAGCCAGTCTTCTCCTATATAATGATTATTCTAGTAAAGTCATTATAATCCATGGGGTCTAGGAAGGTGAAGCCAAGATTAATGTGCCTGTGTATCTTTAATCCCTGGTCTAAAATCATTGCTGAGGTTCAAGGTCTTAACTTGGAAAAATGTAGCTTAATTACTATTTAAGGATCTGACAGCTGTCTCTGTACTTTTAATAGATCAATTCCATTTATCTTTTCAAATGAACTTTTCCAAAATGCGTCTGTGCAGTGCCAAGAATATACTTCTCATATTTAAATTTAAGGCTGATATATTAGATTTTTTTCTTAGTCAATTATTTTTGTTTTTTTTTCCTGACTCATTCTGTATCCCAATTCCTTCAAAGTTATTACTGTTTTATCATGAGAGCTGTGAGTGTGGCTAATAGAAAATCTGGATAATTTTTAAAATAATGCAATTTTATATACCTTTGAGTATGGGTATATGTGATATTTTAGAAATTCACAGCATTCCAAGGACCATGTTAGAGTTCTCCTCACAGGATTTGTCCCAGTGGGTATTATAGGTGGTCATTCAAATCCCTACTTCTATCCCGTTGTGGAGAGAGACAGAAAGATGTAACTCTCAGCACAAGGCAACACACTGAGCATTTATATTCCTGGCTCAGCATTATCCTGAGTTAGAAAGTAGGGAAGAAGTTAGGTATTTTTTTGTTGGGTGCCTCTTACCGAGCCTCATGGTTTGCATGGGAGTGAAAATGAAAGATGAAAGAGTGGTGTTTATGATAGATTTTATTGCTCTTTTATAAGAATGTGAGAAGAGTAGGCTGGTTCATAGTTGGGGTATCCTCTCATATAAATTAGAGGACTTGTCTAAACTTATATATAGACAATAGTAGCAACCAGTTATTCCTTTGAATTTGAATTGTAATAGGTTTGGTTTAAGGTTATTTTCAATGTAACCAGTCAATGGGAAATGCTATAAGAATACACAAGTCAAAGAAGGTAGTACCCAATGGATATTATATACAAGCAAGGAAGCCTCACTGTCTTTGAAGGCCCAAAGGACCGGTTAAGTCCTGGTAGCACAGCGCAAAGAAAAAGAGAAGAGACCCAGTGCCTGATATAGTAGATATTGGGATGTGGGGCCAGAGCGCTATGTAAACCCAAGGTGGATGCAAACAGTCAGGAATTCCTTGAGAAAGTAGTAAACAAAGATGGTTGTCTTTCTAGCACAGACAGTTTGATATTCAGATCTTATACTATTGGGCCTTCTATTGAGAAACATTTGGAAACTATTGTCTATGGTAAGGCCAGAAATGTGAGCATCACAATACTGGATCTGAATCCTTGTGAAAAATCATGAAGAGAAGGGCTGGAGTTCTAGGGCTTTGGAGAGTGACGTGGAGCCCCAGGATGGGAACCCATGTCGCCATTCAGCACTCAGGAGCTCCAAGCATCTGTTCACTTGCGGCTTCCAAGTGTGTTTTTGAAGTAATCCATCCTAAGTGAAATACTCCCAGCATCTTTTTACCCAGTAACTGAAGTCCTTTTGCAGTGACGCCCCCAGGAAGTCAAAGCTCTTTGTGTGTATCCCCGCCTCCTGCCCAATCCCTTAGGTTGTTTCCTCTGGGCTTGAGTAATGAAATTGTGCAGCGATCAAAACCAAAGATGTGCAAAGCAGTTTGGAAACGTTCGTTCATTAGCAAACCCTCAGTGCCTCCCATGACGGCTGCAGTTTCTGTTGGTGCAGATGGCAAAGGGCTGGCCCCTGAGTGTGTCTTCCTGAGGCTGTAGAGCAGCAAGATGACAATCAAGTTTGCCTCTTTCTCTCTAATGATGCTGTCCACTTGCTCCTCTGCATACAACCCCAGTGCCAAAAATCTGGCTTATTCCGAATTTCCCCAGGCATGGTTTTCATGGGGGTGGTACAGACCGAGCCCCAGCATCTGGGTGCCTGAGACCGGGGTATTGCTATGTGGACAGATTTCAGCCACTCCAGATGGGGTTTATGATCAGGCAGTATAGAACCCTTGCAGAGGCTTCGGAATGAAGGAAGAAATAAGCTCTAGGAAAGAGATAGACAACGTGGCCCTGGCAGCACAGAGAGAGCTTTATGGACATGTTCTTACATGGGTTTGGCTAAACATTTTGTACAGTTCATGTGAAAGTGTGAAGCACAGTAATCCCCTTCCCTAAAGCGAAGCAGAAGTATTGCAACACAACGGCTAGCCATGGGGCTTGGCAGTGGTGCTCTCCAGCACTCAGTAGGGTACAAAGTGCTGTCATTACCATTTGGAAGGATGTGTAATGTGAAAAGGCTACCAGGGAAATGCTCACAATCACAAACACAGCCATCACAGAACACGAGAAGGCAACCACGTATCTTTAAAGCAGGTTGCCATCACGGCTCTGATTTACCTTCCTTGTCTCAGGCAGAATCCAGAAACGGTAGAGAGAGGAGAGGAGGAGGTAGGAGACAGGAAGGCAATTTTTCCCCAGCCAAGCCAGGAGCTCAGGTAAATGCACCCCTCCTTTGTAGTTTTGGGTCTTCAGGGTGATCCGATGAGGCCAAGGAGTGTTTGGGGCAAACCCAAGTTAACTTATGTGTGTCTGGCCTTGGGGAAAGGAGAGAGCAAGGCAGAAAAACAGAAAAGTGGGAAGTGGTTGCTTGGTGCTGAGTTTGGCTTAGAGTTTTGAGCTCTATTTGAGCCTTTGGGCTCCAAGCAAAACTCAGGGGGGAATGAAAGCCACAGGAACCCAAACAAGGTTAAGGCTTGGCAGGAAGCCCTTTGTGGGGCCACACTGCTTTTCACACAGCTCTGCCTAGGCAGGCCTTTCGGGTGGTTGAGCCACCTTTCACCACAAATGGCATTTCTCTGGGCTCGTGTGAACCAGTCACTGAATGCATTCAGTCAGGACTTCAATTTTCCCTGAAGCAGAACCCCTTTCTAACACCCAAGACCGTGTCCTTGGCTGGCGAGTTATTATTTACTCCGTAGCCCAGCCAGGCAAGGAAATGATGTTGTTTTTGTGAAGAAATTCACCCTGGGGTTGAAGAGATGTGGGGGGGTTGTAAAAGGAAAATATGAACCGAGATTTGGAGCTGAGACTCTTCGACTCTGTTGGGTGAGTCCCCCGCCCCCCTTTCTCTATAACAGCCCTAGAAAAACAGAGGTGATGTCGTCATAGCAGCTGCTGATGGCCTGACAGACAGTTTCCGCAGCGCTACATGAGGCCCTTTGGTGTCCCTGTCAGGAGATTGGCAACTGAATGACACCAATGAGGCCAGGCCTGTATTCCCTCTGGGAACGCCGCCCTAATTGATAGACAGAAGGCAAAGAGAAGGATTGTTTTTGAACCTGAAAAGAATCCCCTTTTTTTCTCCCTAAAGCTCATGCCCCCACTCTCCACAGCTCTATTTTCCCCTCCCCCCGACACTTTTTTTTAAAGGTGTTTTGTTCCAGAGCAGTTACAGAGCTTAATGGAACCGAATGACTTTTACCCTTCACAATCTGTCAGTCAAAAGCCCGACTCCAGGACTGTTAAATAAAGTCCTTTCAGAGGCAGACAGGAGAGGAATGTGTCAGTCAGGCAACAGACCCTGTTGTGTTTTCATCTGTCAGAGGGGTGATGGGGGAGGGCAGCGGGCCCCAGGCAGGGCACATTCCCAGCAGCCGTTAAGAGGCCTTGACAAATCCAGGTGTGGAGCCAGAATGTCACCCAATCACCAACATTCTTGAGGTGTGGGCTCAGAGCCCCCAGGCACTCGGGTTTGCAATCAACTATGAGATGTTTGGGCAAACTTTCAGCACAGGTTTTCAGACTAAGCATTTTTAACATAAAACCAACCACTAAGTGCTGGGTATCAGTACAAGGCATGGCTTTCAGATTAATACACTGCTTAGCCGCGAGCCCGGCAGACAGTAATCCTCCGGCTGAAGGGCCTTCACGGAGACTCCAGTTCCAAACCAATTTTGTAGAGCCACTTTCATTTTTTTCTAATATTTTCCCTTCACATTATATGACAATCCATTAATCTTGCCCATTAAGTTAAAATTGCTGGGCAATTTTTTTTTTTTTGGAGGGTTCTGAACAGTTGCTTTTGTTCAGTGTGGATTCAGAGCTCTACATAATAAAAAATGTCCACTGTTAGACATACTAATGATCTCTTCCTTATGTTTCGGTGACATTTCCTTGAAGGGTTTAAAAAAAGAAAAGTTGGAGAAGGATGACAGTAGAATGGAAATGACGCTGAGGGAGTGGAGAAGTTAGTACTGAAACAAACAGGGCTTGTTCTTATCAGAAGGCTACAAAGTACCAACGTGGATATTTTTGCCCAGGGCTGGAAGGCCTGGGTGTTCTGGCAGGAAAGCCACCCACCGTCCCTGACCAGTGGCTTGCTCAAGGCCGTGGGGCTGGAGGGAGAGGAGATCTGCAAGGGTCTAGACTGTGAGTGTTGCTTGGGCTCAGGGCTACACGTGGGCATATTATTTATTACTTGCTTGCTTGTTTCCCTCTCCTTGAGGGATTTTTGCATAAAACAAAGGCATTTCTCTCCCCACTCCCCAATTTTCTTTCCTTTGATATGCTGTCTTCCACCTCCCAATACTCTACACCTAGATAGGCAGAATGAGCAAAAAGTTCCATCTCCCCTCTTTCCTCCTTTATACTCCATGCCAGATCCAGGTATGGAGGTGTCCATCTCCTAGCCGGCCCTGGGACCACTCCTGATACTTGTTTATGTACATTGCTACAGAAACCAATGAGAAATTCCCCCCCCTTCTCTCCTTCCAGCCCTCTGTAGCCAAAACAGAGACGCTGTGTTTTCTCCTATCCATGCATTCAGTCCTCTAGGGGTAAGTGGGTTTTAGTCAGACTAAAATGAAATTGGAAAGGCCTCTGGCATGGGCTGATAAACTCCATCAAGCTGAAGTAGTTCTAAATGTGGTTAAAAGAAATAAGGCACACTCTACTACACTACGAGAGCTAAACATTTTCCTACAAAATGGATTTTCAGCGTTTTGCAACACTATATAAGCCTGAAGAGTCAAGAGGCTAAACCTGAACTGATTAACAACAAAGCAAACCAGCTCATTTCTGCATCGGCGTGGGGAACCAGGCTTCTCTTTCTAACACTGATAAAGTTCTGGGACTATCTTAGAATCTACTGCCCCTTCGTTGTTTACGTGGTGCTGAGCTGGATCGGAGGCCGCGAGGAAACTTCAGGGGAGCAATATTCCTCCAGAATATTAATGAAGTCTTCAACTTCAGCCCTAGAAATATGTGCGCTGAGGCTTCTTGAGTCCATCCTTCACCGATTATTAATGATCTGCCACACTTAGAAAAAAAGCCATTTCTCGGCTCACTTTCTGCCTGCCTTCCTTTCCCTCCACCTAAAAAAAACATTGCATCTGGGACACTGCTGGAAACACAGGAGCCTTCTTAACAAGGGGAACAGTTTTCCTTTATGCCTGGAATGCAAATGGATGCCATAGCTTCTGTTTTTAACATTAATGGCTACACAAAAAGTTGCAAGCAAAGCCTCATGGCTGATAGAAATGCTCCTTAAAATGGCGGTGTATACTCCAGTGGGAAAGAAAAATCTTTAGAGAAAGCCCTCATCCCTGTAAATTCACTCAGAAAGTTGCTCTGGTTAAAATGCAAATAAACACACAGATGAACAAATAAACAAAAATAAACCCAAATCCTACTCATTTTTCTGGCAGTCCCCAGATTCAGTGAAAGCCCAATTCAGAGCAGTTTTGCATCCTTCCTGGGCCATTTCTATGGCTGTCGGTGGGGAGAGGCAGACAGAGCCTGTCTGTAAGTACTGCTCTGCCACAGAGTGCGGACGCTCTCAACGTTGGTTTGGTTGTGCCCACATATGAGCAAAACCTCTTGTTCCATTGCTTGCAGGTGTAGTGAGTCCTGTGGTTCGTTGGTGGGTGCACAGAACATTCACATATCGGCCATAACATTTCTCAGCCTTCACACTTAAATGATTCTTATTAAATATATGTCCAGTTAGGTTTTCTTCAGTTGGCTGCTAAATCTTTTGTCTTGGATGAATGCTATAATGACACAGTTTCCTTTCTTGAGTTGTACATGGAAGCAGCTGGAAGCCACATTTGAAAGTGGTTGATAGGGTGCCTGGGTGGCTCAGTTGGTTAAGTGTCTGCCTTTGGCTCAGGTCATGATCCCATGATCCTGGGATCAAGTCCAGCATCTGGCTCCCTGCTCAGTGGGGAGTCTGCATCTCCCTCTGCACCCCCCAACTTGTGCTTTCTCTCTCTCTCTCTCAAATAAATAAAAGTCTTAAAAAAAAAAAGTGGTTGATGATAAATTTATTTTTTGGGATTGATTTGTTTCAAAATTCTTTTTAAAAAATCTTACTATTTTAATATTCAGCAACTTTAGTGTCAATTGTGCAATAACATACTCTTGGTGTTTCATTTGAAGATGTCAAAACCAGATCACCAAGAAGCCTGAGGAGTTGTCTTTATAGGCGGAACCTAGAGACACTAATCCAGAACTGTAAATTAGTATATCAGTGACTCAGGGTTAGAAGCAGACTCAGAACCTTGGCTACCACTGGTCCAGTTCCTTTGTCATTAGTTCTTCTGTGATTTTTGGTCAAATGAGATCACCTTTACCATCAGTTATATGAAATAATCAATTTAGTAATGATTATTGATTGTAATATGTTGATGAGACCTGATATTATTGGTGTAACAATAATGATGTGTGCTGGGTGCCTTCCACATGCCTTCTATACACATGATCTCACTTGCAGGACAAAACCCCCCTGTTTAGGGCAGTGTTTATGGCAATTAAGAACATGGTCTCTGGTAACAGACTGTGTGCTTTCAAATGCTGGTCCTGCCACTTACTGCATGTGATCCTCGCCTATAAAACAGGGGTGATAATAGCACCTACTTCCCCGGGCGGCTGTGGGACTGAATGAGTTCTCATGTGGAAAGCCTTTAGCTCTGTGACCGACGCATGGTGAGTGCTGTTGGAGGTTTCTTACTCATTCTTATTTTGTTCCACTGTGTGCAGCCTACATGAATCACTCAAGGGGTGGTTTCCACCAATGAGAAACTGCATTCTTTATCAACAACAATAAGCAACTCGTTGTTCTGTTAGTGTATAAGATGGCCCGACCCTGACGGCAGTGAATGCCTGGTGCAGACGTGGTTCATGAAAAAGCTTCTGGGGAAAACTCACTTGTGAGCGGACAGCCCCGAACGGATGGCTTTTCCCTCCGAGCAATGCTGAATTCATTCCTGGGGCAGGATGGCATTCCCTAGAGGCGGCTGAAAACTTCTGAGGAGCCCCAGGATGGCACCTCGTTCTCGGGATCCCTGCGCATTCTGCTCACTAGGCAGTCTCAGAAGTGTTGCGCCCAGCCCGTGAGGCCGTATTCTTTCAAGACGTTTGACCCTCGTCTCATTAAACCTGTCTCAGTTCTGCCCCAGGCCGCTCTTGATCTGCACTGGGAAGGGCCACGGCAGGATATTGCAGTGGCGCCCCTCTGGTAAGAAAATACCTGGAAACCAGAGAAGACCTCATCACAGGGCACACGGCCGAGCAGGGCTGCTTAGTAAGGGTATTCTTGAAAGCCAAAACCTCTTCCCTTAGCCTACTCCGGGGTGTTCTTAGGCCATCTCCTCTAGCAGATGAAGTCACACCCATTGGGCTGCAACCACAGGCAAATTCTGCCAGGACACGGTGCCCACTGCTTCCTGGCTGCTACCAGATTGGCCACTTTCCTTTCAGAAAGACAGCTAAGTCCACAGGTCACGGCCTGCTTGCCTATATGATTGAAAGACTAGGTCGTCCTTAACTTAATCCAGTTTAATTCAATAGATATTCATTAAACACCTACGTGCGCCTTTAATCATTTATTTTCTTTCCTCTCAATAAATCCCTGGGTACAGATTGTCATGAAACGAGAAAATCTGCATAACCACACTGCCTTAACTTCATTCTCTGATAAGCTCGGTCCTCCCCAAATTAATTGTGAAATGCCTGTGATTTTTGCCTTATTCTAGAAATGCCGTGTAGCTTGCTCTCTGGCTTTCACCTCTTGTGGGTTTGCTTAGGGGTGGTTGGTTTGTGCTGATGCCCCCCCCCCAACTCTGTTTGGTTTATTGTAAAGTAAAGGGCACTTGATTTTGAACCTTGACCAGGTCTGACCTGGCCACAGTATAGTCTGTAGCCCCTTGCCCCTGACGGGAAGCAAGCCATGGATCCGCCCTATTCTTAGGGACGTGGGGGTGTGGTGGGGAAGGGTGGCATGTCCAAATTAGAGTAAGTAGTGACTTGGTCTTTCAGCCTCCTGAATACCAACATTGTCATAAGGACATCATTCATTAATCAGCAAATAAATTGTTCTGGAGCTCACAGGCAGGATGGTGGGCACATGGGGAAGGAATGGACAAGGCAATATTGGACATCTGTGGTTTTGTCTGCCTCCCTTCTCCTTCCATTGGGGAAAGTCTTCTTCTCTGTCCTAGATGGTTCTGCTGGATTATTAATAATAGAGCCTCATCCATGGCTGTCTTAGTCTGTGAGGCCGCTATAACAAACAACCAGGGACTGGATGGCTTCTAAGCAACAGACATTTATTTTTCACAGTACTGGAGGCTGGAAGGCTGAGATCAGGGTGGCAGCATGGTTGGGTTCCAGTGAGAACCCTCTTCCACGTATAGACTGCCGACTTCTTGTACCCTCACGTGGCAGAGAACAGAGACAAGCAAGCTCTCTGGTGACTTTTATAAGGGCACTCATCTCATTCATGAGGGCTCTGCCCTCACAACCTCATCTCCTAATTACCTCCCCAAAGCTCCACCTACTAATACTGTCCCACTGGGAAGTAGGGTTTCAAGATAGGAGTTTTGGGGGTACATGGATATTCAGTCCATAATGCTGATCCTGGGGATAGGCCCATGACCTAGGCTTGGCCAAACCCAATCTTCCTCTTCACAGAGATTCGGGCAATGGGATTCTTCCATGGAGGCTGGATTTAGGACCTCTTGCTTTTGTATGTAGAGAAAGCCTGCGATAAGACAGAATGAGGCCAGTATACAAAAGAAGAGAAATAAGTAGAACAAAGAGATGGAAAGAGAAAGAAAAAAAGAATATTGCTATTTTTTGAGTCCCTGTGCCTGAAAAAACCCACCCTTTAACTTCCTACCTTATGAGGCACTAAATCTACTTTTCTACTTAAGGTTGTTCACTTCGGGTTTCTTTCACTTATGATGGAAAGGTGACTACCATAAAGGGTTTAGGGAGCAATACAACAATGTTTAGCTATTCTTTGACTAACTACTTGGCTTTGGCAATCTCTTAACTAATCTACATCTCTTTCTTCACTTGTAAGCGGAGGTAAGTGTGGCTACAGTGGTAGGCACACAGTGCCTCTTAGGAAATGTATGTGGAATATTAGGAATAATGTATGTGGAAGGTAGCTAATAGTAGAGGGACAGTATTGGGTTTCACTCTATGAGATTGCCAATAATCATTTTGGTTCTACAAAAGAAGCAGTTTTGTGTGGTTAAACTAATAGCATTTCTATTTTACTGAGAAAGAAGAGCCATATTGTCAGTTAACATTTACTGAGGACCTACTATGCACAGGCCTGGTGCTAGATGCTGCCAGGGAATTAAAGACGGAGAATCCAAGGTCCCTGTTCTCAGGGAGACCACAGCCAGTGAAGGACACACAGCTTACTAAGAAACCATTGCTCCAGTGTTGACCTCATTTTGTAAACTAATGAAAAAGAATAATGTTGTGTGTGTGTTTTTTAAAAGGTTTCATCTTTATCAATGAAATGTGCCTCGTACAATCTAAGAAGGATCTAGATAGTGTCAAATTCAAAGAAGAGCTCTGACACCGCATTTCCTAGAACCCCTCCTTTTGCAACTTCTGTCTTTGAATCCTTTTGGAACTGTCACACTTCAACCCAAACAGTCAAGGATCAAGGAAAACGCTGAACACAAGATGCCCTTTCAGTCATCTCCCTGCCGATTCGCCCTGTCTGCATGAGAATTTTCCCCTTTTGTCCCTTTTGTCTGAGAGAGCACCAACTTAAAATCTTATCTGTGCTGCATCAGATCCCCAATTTACATCAAATAGAGGCTGAAGAATAGCAATGGGACCCAGCTGGAGGATGATGCAAATTTTGCTAGGACTTTAACTCTCCCCATGTGTAACTGTGGCATCTGAGATGCCCATTTGTGTTCATATTTCTTGGTTTGGATTTCTAGACACGGTGCAGCAGTCTGCTGTGATGGCTGATTCCAAAGATCTCGGTTTCAGCGTGTTCTCCTGCACATAAGGTGTACTTAAAACAGAGCCAGAGCCTTGCAATTTGCCTGAATCAGGCTGGTTGCTGATCTCATGTAGAAAAAGAATCTCCCATCAAGGGCAAAGTTCTTCATCTTCTTGGAGCGACCATTTGGTTGGCTTTCCTTTGCCGGCTCCCTGGAGCCTGGTGACTTCTTCCCAGGAAGGGAGTGCTTCTCAGCTTTGAATAAACAGCCTTCTCTTCTTCTCTTCCTTATTTTAGGTTCTGCTCCTTCCTTTGACTTAAAGAAAAAAATCATGCTCCCGTGAAATAACTTGCTCTTTGGCTGAATCTGTCCGGCAATATAAGGAAGCTTGGGAATGCCTTGGCGAGCGCACAGAACAAGCGCTCTCATATACATCCAGTGGGCTGACAGAGTCCAAATGCATGTGGGAAAGGCCATAGTCGCTAGCATGCAACCCTGATGTCTGAATTTATCTTTTGTAAACAAGAGAGATGTTTTCCTTCTCCGGGTACATAAACACAACAGTTTAATGGAATCCAAGCTGTGGCATGCGGCCGCAGAGTTCTTCCGGCGCTGGAAACCCTCACGCTTGTGTACACACAAGGGGCCATTCCTGTTGCTAAAGGAACTCATGTCCCTTTTTCGTGAACGTCCCGTGATTGGCAGGAATGCTGGCTGTTGTAAATATCATATTGTTCTGTGGTAGAGAATGTATTTTATTGCCAGCTCAATAGCATTTCACAGTTATTAAACTAGAGTCATTGTCCCTGGAAGCTCCCAAAGGCTCAGAAACTTTGGGGCACAGGGAAAAAATACACGTGCACAAAAGCTGTCAGTTATCCCCATTGTTCCAATGTGGCTGTCATACTCCGCCTGTGGTGTTTAAAATGTTTTGGGGGAAATGTTGAGAAAGTGGCTTCTAGCATATCATTTGTAGCCAATTTTTTTCGTAAGTAAGAATTTATGGGACCACGTTCAATCACAGTTTCTTTTGAAATGCTTAAAAGTAAAAACGCTTAAGGAATGGCACACCTGTATTATTACAACTGCACATTAAAGCATATGAATTAAAAAAAAATGCTTGCAGTATTAGCAGATATGGTCAGATATCTCATAAACCCCAAGATAAATGCGTGCCTGGAATCATGGCTATGCCCAAGTAAAAGGATGCAAGCAGGAGATGGATGGGTGTGATCGGGGCGGGGGTGGGGGGAGCACATATATTTCTCTGCAAGTAAGAGCTCCCCCAGCTTATCTAGCAGATAATGGAAATATCCCAGCTAGATGACCTTGTACAATTGGCAGGTGTTAAGTGACAACTGAGAACTTGCCAGGAAAAAAAGGCAACCCCTTAGACCAATCTAAATGCTCGTAGGGGGAGATAGTGCAGGACCTTGGCTGTTCTGTAGGGCTACTATGAAGTCCCAGTAGAAGCACATCGATGTGGGTCACCCCAAGTAAAAAGCACTTAGAGTCTTCCTCAAACACCCACCTTCTTGGAAATGTGACTAACGTTTTGTTATTTCTCCTGACAGTCCTGAGCCAGCTCCTGCAGATTTTGCTCTCTTCAGCAATTTGTGTACTTTCTAGATTGTTCTCTTTTTCTTCTTCAGAGCAGAGTGTGTAAGGCCCTGACGATCACGCCAACACTCCAGTCAGCAAATGCACGGTTAATCTTCTGCCGAAGGATAAATGTATTCTTATTTCTCTTTGAGTGTCTCTGGCAATGACTGGGCGTGGGCAGAAACTTGTGTTTATCTAAACAAGGACAGAAGATGTATGACCTCTCTTAGCACTTCTGGCCAACTCTTCTCTGATGATGGCACTCTATGTCTGGTTTCTAAGAATCTTCTATCTTTCTAGAAGTAATTGCAACTTTAAAGGAACATACTCTGCTCCCTGTTTAGAGGAACATGCCTGGAAAGATATATACCCAAATGGTAGCATGGTTCTCTTCAGGGGATTTGGGTCATTTTTGTCTTTTTTATACCTTTCTGTATATTGTGAGTTTGTACTTACACCAAAAAATGGGTGGGAGGATAAATTGCTAACAGCCCTTTCCACAAGTTATTCAGCATTGTGGTGATTTCTTACGGGGTTACTTGTAAAAGGATTGTGTCTCCAAAGAGGATCTGAGTATAAGGACTGAGTTAGCTACCTACATTAGAGTATCACTTTGAATAAGTCAGGTTTTCTCACGTGAGATAAGGACAATAAAGTCCACTTGTAGAAATTGCGGTAAGAATCTAATGACATGACATATGGAGAAGACTTTGATACAAGCGTTACCCATACAAGAGGGATAACAATAGCCATCATTCCTTAGGGAGGAATCAATGGGGCAAATTTTGACCAAGGAATCTGCAACAAGGGAATGTATGCCCTGGTGACCTGAAATAGGCAATACGTTATTTTGGTCACATGAATGCAAGAATCATTCCTGGGAGTCTTCCAACATGTGCAAACAGTTTAATATTCTCAGTGTCAGCTTCCAGCATTGTTTTGCGAAGGGGAAGTATGCGTGTGTGTGTGTTAGTAACCAAAGTGCCCACGTGTCATACGCAGCGACATCAAACTACATTTAAAAGTAATCGTCAAGGCACCCATATAACCCCTCTACCTGACTGATTCAAGGATTTTCTAAAGACTGTCTTACGTGGTGCCAGATGTTTAGTAAACTGTCACAGAAAGGTAAAAATCTTTAAAAACAGGAACCTAAACCAAACAGAAACAACAGTGTCTCATGGAACAGCCAGCTAACCCAGGAACAGCTAGCTGGAGACCCCAACTGCAGTGGTGTTTTCTTGCTTCTCTAATAGAGATGAAGTGGAAGAGTGTGGCAGTGTGACAACAGACTGCCTTTTGGGGGCAGAGGCAGGTGGAAAAAAGCAGTGTGTATGTGGGAAGACCTTGACCATCCCTGAAAACACTGGACGCTCCTGGGTCTTGGTGAAGAGGCGCCGTGTGCCCGGGCTCAGAACAACGTTCCCCACGGCTCATGTGCAGGAGGTGTGCTCATCTCAGGGCCTGACTGTCCGGCAGGGAAGGGGTTACGCGTAAGAGTGATCAAAGATTTAAACTGTCATGTCGACAGTAAGCTGGGGAACAGGCTGTGCAGGGGCCTTAATAAATCTGCCCTTGACTTATGGCCGAACTTCATTCAGCAGAAAATTATTTCTGCAGCCTATTGAGTGCTGTGCTCTGATGGAGACAGAAATAAAAGAAAGGTGGAAATGGGGAGAAGAGAATGGAAATTCAATCCACATGTGGTGGGGAGGACTCTTCAGTAAATTCTTTCTCAGATGAAATAAGAAACAGAATGTGTAGGACTCTCAGAATATGGTACATTCCTTTTACTAAAATGTCTTAGGGGAAGAAAATGGGCAAGGAGTGATTCTCAGGGAGACGCTGACATGGAAGCTGGGGAGGGAGAAGGAGAGAGAAAAATCTTAGTGATTTAGACATGATTATTCATTCATTTGTGCATTGACTTAGCCAGACTCTATTGAGTGCTTACCGTGAGTGAGACGCTGGATATTGAGAAGAGCATGACATCTTGAGGAGTTCACAGTGAATGAGATAGATCCACACGTTCAATGTACACCTGAAATGTGTCCACCACCAGCTTGGTTCAATCCAGCACCACAGAGATGCTGTGCTGTCTAGAGGAGCAAAGTGCTGTGGGAATCTTCTCTGAATAAAGTGTGAGAGTGGTAGTCAGATTTTAGGTATCACAGAAGGGTCAGCACCTTTTCCCAGTACATTTTCCCAATTCAACATAAAGAATAGACTTTTCATTAATTTGAAAGTCTGACTTAAAAAAACAGATATCTCTTTCTTTGAGGATATGTGATTTAAATCTCATTGCTTTTCCTTATGACATTTTAGGAAGAGAAGAAAGGGTTAAGATTGGGGGAGTCTGTATTTTTCAGTCCAATTCATAAAGGCACGAAGAATCCTTTCAATCCCAGACCAGAGATACTTTGAATTCAAGAGAATTTAGGAGGCAGGACTTATCTTTCTCTATCAGTTTTGAAGCTACTGGGAAAAACTCAAGAAAATAATGAAAGCTTTTCCTCTTGTAAATAATTTATTCACTGTTTGTTTGTTTGTTTTTGTCTCCCTATACTTTCATTCCCAGAGCTGTAATGAGTTTTAGGAACATAAGGTGTCAGATATCGGCTTGTTACTCTTGTTGAGATCTCCAAATTCATGACCACTCTGGGCATTCTAGGCACAGATAATATGTAATTTACAGAGAGCTGCAGCTTTCATGTTCTCTTCCCTCCAAGTTTTGGAGTTTTTGTTCAGAGGATGATTTGTTTCTCTGTAGTGGAACCAGCCACATTTCCAGAAGTTTGAACATTGGACCCAACACTCTGTGGTATCCCGAGCTTTGGCAGAACCTTGGTAATGAGGCTTCATGCTTCTGTGAGCTGGGCTTGTGGGTTCTTCCTGTTTAGGGGAGGAGAGGGACCCAGGCAGAACCAGCTGGTTGTCTTAAGGCATTAAGGTGAAGGCTCAGAACATGTGGGAAAACAAAGAATTTCATCTGCTGCCAGCATGGTGGTTGGCTGAACTGGAGTAAGCGTATGGTGGGCTGAAAGAGAGGAATTATGCTATGTTCCTCTCTCAGTGCTTCAGAGAACAGCATACAGTTAGCTCAGGGATGGTTCTGTGAAAGACTGGACTGTCAGCTAACAGCTGGGTTAACCGTCCAACATGAAATACCCCAGGACTGTTTGTCACCAGTAAAGAGTGTATAGGTCCCCAGAGGTAGAACCTACGCAAACGATCTTTTCCGAGTTTCTTATCTCTATCCCTATCGCTCTCTCCATGTTGATTTTCATCCCTCTTTCTCTTTCTGAGAAAGGAGAGTTGAACTCTGAGGGGCCTGAAGGAAGGGGCCTGAAGGGAGGAGTCTGAAGGGGCATGGTGTTGTGGTTGCCTCTCCAGGTAGACCTGGATAGAGCCTTGGGGTTGCAGACCTGGAGGGGCTGATGAAACCAACCATTACCAAGAAGACTGACTACTTGATAAGCTTCTCTCACGGTGTTACATATGTAGTGATGTATTTTATTACTTGAAGGATGTTTTTCATAAACTCAATATTTTCTTATGCACACAATTTTTTAACCTTACCACCTGTTTAGCTATACAAATAAATTTCATCCTCACAGGGCATCCTGGTGAAGAATATACTACATGTGGATGCATAGAACCTTGCACTTACTTTGGCCACGCTGGGTAAATGATGTCGTCACTCTGTTCCTGGTTTTCCTCCCTTCTACAAGAGAATACACCTCTTGTAGTTTCTAAATGGTGTATAAAGACTGAGATGATCCCCCTCTTCACCCTATCCCCATCAAGACTTAAAGTTCTCTGTGAAGCTTCCACAGAAGTAAAAATAATGATGATTTAAAATTTTTTATCATTATAATTTGGTCACTTTAATTTAGAACCAGAAGTTGTAGACATCTGATGGCCTCATGAAGGGTGTAAGTTATAGGATCTGCTTTAATTCACGGTCAATGAACACATTCCAGTTGTCTCCCTCAGAGGTCATTTATCTCTTTTTGCCCCAATCCTGAGTTCTTGGAAGAAGTTTCTCTCTCTGCTTAAGAGATAACTGTTAGACAGCATCTCAAGCAGGGTTCAGGGTGGCTGAAGCCTCCTTGGGCTTCCTTTTTTCCCTTGCCAGCCTTCCCTTTTCTTACCTAGACCAAATTCCTTCTCTTTCCACTCGAATTCAGAGCTTTCATGCCAGACAAAGTGATTGGAGAGTTCAGAGGGAACTTCTGACAAATATCTTGGTGTGAGGGGTGAGCAGGAGGTGGGTAAAGTTAAAACAAAGAAAAGTTAGGGAAAGAATGAAGAGGAGGTACAGGGGATCGGAGGAGGCTTTGCTTATCAGTTCCTTTTAACGTTCTTGCTTGGGCAGGAAACAAAGACAACTCAACACATTTAAAAGAAAGGAAAGCAATGGAACTCAAACAAAGCTGGTAAATAACCAGAGCGAGCATCAGGCTGGTCGGTCCTCTGAGGGTGGATGGAAATCCCCCCCTGGCTTGATTCAAACTCCAGAGAAAAAGAAAAAAGGAATGTGCCCGACGACACTTTTTCCAAGCGCAAGCTTGTTTTTTAGCTTGCCGTATCTAAGATTGAAACTTTGCCAAATAATTGCAGGGGAAATATTCGTTTAGGTTTCGAAAGACTGTTTGGAGAAACCGACTGAGTCGTAAAAGGGAGTATTTGGGATGACCGTCTGGGAAAGATAAACTGCGAAACGGGAAGGTGTGCCCCGTAGGCCTCAGAGAACAAAAAGGCAGAGAGGAGGGCAGGGTATTTTGTGTCTGTGAGGGTGGGAGTGCCAGTGTCTAAGCAGTACTTAATTTGCCAAGTTTTGAGTTGTGAATGTTCTTCTTGCTGTGGCTTCCAGGAAGGAGTATGACGTTCCTCTCTTATGCAAAGTGGTGTCTTATAATAGAACAAAAAGCAAATAGCCTCTAGTTAGGACATCTGAAATCCCGAGTTCTGCTCCAGGCATCCATCTCACGTCTCCTGAACTGTAGAAATAAAATTGGAGGGAATTTGGCCTTCAGGTTATAGGGCTGGAAAATGCTTTGAGAGGCCTTCTGGTTGGATTACTTCTAAACCCTCCCTGACAGATGAAAATTTATCTTATTTTTAAATGTTCCCCAGAGGAACAGTGTCCACCTACTCCCTTAGTAACTCATTCCAGTTTTTAACGACCTCCACATTCAGGAAATTCCTTCCTCTGTCTTACCTAAACCCGCTCTGCTCCAGCTTAAGTCCATTTTCTTTTGACCTGCCCCAGAAGAAACGGAGAAAAGAGGTCATCCCCTTGCATAAACATCCTTTCACATAACAAAAAATTAATTTTTAAAATTGAAAAAGTTCTGTATCTCCTCTTCTTGATCACATCAAATCCCCCCACTTCCTTTAGCCTTCCCATAGGAATTCCGCCTCCCAGTCTCTTACTCACCTTTACTGTGGTCTCAGAAACTCTCTCGGTTGCCTGGAGTCTTGGCCATGGGCTGGGGGAGAAGAGAGAACGTGGCGATGCATTCCTTCCCTCCTTTCCTTGGCCCACCTTTACCAGAGCTGATGTCAGAGGCTAAATGTACTGATAATGTAGAAGTTTTTCTTGTCCACATTTTATTTGTTTTCAGAGTTGAATTTTGCGGGCACATGAGGTCTGTGGACATTTAGAGGGGTACATATCTTTAGATTTTGGAGGGGAAAAAGGAAGTATGATAGTACATGAATCCAATATACTAAGACTCAGTATAATACAAGGGTTCATGCGGTGGTGGCTCTTAGGTAAGCAAAAAATCTACTTTTGCTCATCGGGTCCTTCTACCAGGGATAAGCATTTCACAAAGTATCCTTTCAGCTCTGCCCAATTTTTATTTGAAATTTTCCATGAATCCGTTTTTGTTCCTTGGGTTGAACCACTGATCTTGCCCTTGTTCATGGTGATAAAATCCTAGAACCTAATAGATATCACCGTTGCCAGAACTTTACTCAAATACTACCGGGGCAGGGCAAAGTCTTGCCTTGTTTTCTTGGACATCAAAGCTGTCAACTAAACACACGAATATACCTTTTATAATTGACTTCTGCATGAAACTAGACCCGTTTCTTTTCTGTTTGCACAGCGTTTCCAACAAATTTAGATATTTGAGGTTAGGGGAATCTGAGATGGCTTTACTATAACTTGCATTTCTAATTTCTAAAAACTCCAAAAACAATTTGAAGCATTCTCAGATTCCCTTATAGTTTTCAAAACATGCTTATGAGGGTGTTAAATAGGAAACAGGTGCTTTAAAAAACCTATTGCTATTTTTATGACTCATGTGTTTACTCTTACTTGTGTCTTAGCAACAGATCGAGGCTTAGAAGCAGCCAGAGCAAGTTGCTTGTCAATCATTATGAAGGATGAGTTCAGAGCAAACCAGGGGACAGTGCTGGTCCAGAGAGGGAGTCCGAGAGCCCTCTAGGACTCCGCATGTGATCTCTGGGACTTCACATATTCAGCCATTTTTGTTCTTACTTATTAAAGTGTGCCATGTCAGGCCAGGCAGTAGTCTAAGCACCAGGGTTACTGCAGAGGATAAAAAGAGACAAAATCACTGCCCTCAGAGAACCTATATTGAGTTTGGTTTTATACATTTATCTCCCACAGCACCTAATAGAGTTGAAAATTTTACCTTTAAAAATGTATCCCTTGTTTTGTAACCATTAAAAATTATTATTTATGAGAAACTTATAATAATACAGAAAATGCTTTTTGGGTTATAATGTTAAATGAAGAGAAGGATACAAAGTTGTATACAGACATTCTGTTCTAAGTTAAAACTAGAAACAGTGTAATCATCTCTTTAAACACACACACACACACACACACACGGATTACAATAAATAGGCATACAGAAAAAATAAAAAAAATACAACATAATCTTAATGGTGCTTGTCTTTAGGTAGCAGGATGACAGGTAATTCTCTTCGCACTTTTCTGCATTTATCTTTTTTTTTTTTGGTAGTAATCATATATTACTTTTAAAAGAGAATGACACATGTTCATTTTTTTTTTTAAAGATTTTATTTATTTATTCGACAGAGATAGAGACAGCCAGCGAGAGAGGGAACACAAGCAGGGGGAGTGGGAGAGGAAGAAGCAGGCTCATAGCGGAGGAGCCTGATGTGGGGCTCAATCCCACAACGCCAGGATCACGCCCTGAGCCGAAGGCAGACGCCTAACCGCTGTGCCACCCAGGCGCCCCAGACACATGTTCATTTAAAAAAGATTATTCTCTTCAATCTCTAGAAACTAAGATTTTGCAGAGTCTTGGATGCCTGGGTGGCTCAGTCCCTTAAGCGGCTGCCTTTGGCTCAGGTCATGACCCAGGGTCTGGGGATGGAGCCTGCTTCTTCCTCTACCCTCCCCCACTGTTGTGTGCTCCCCATACCCCCCTCAAATAAATAAATAAAATCCTTTTTAAAAAAAGATTTTGCCGAGTCTCTCATTAAAATGCACATGGGGATGTCGGTCCCTAAGGCACTGTCAGTGAAGACTTGAAAGACAAGCACCTGGGGAAAAGAGGTGGTGCCTACGAAGGAACATGGGAGGAAGCAAAGTCAAATTTCAGTTGCGCACACTTTCCCCACTCCCTGGATGCTCCCATTATCTGGAGGACACTAGTGTTTCTTCAGTAGGGGATAGAAGGAAGAAACGAACATTTAATAAGCATGCCAGGCACTGTACATTCCATCCCATCTTATGAGTAAGGAAGCTGAACTTGGAGGCATTTTGGAGTTGCTTAAAGAAAGTAAGAGGAGACGTCAGGATTCAAATCAGCTCTGCCTGGCTGGACAGAGGTCATCTGCTTTACCTGAACTCCCAGAAATGCCCCTTAGACTGTAGGAGCAGAGCTTCCCAATGTTCTGGGTGGAGTTTAGGCTTGGCAACTACATGCCTTGAGTGGTCAGAGTAGTCCTGATTTAAAAGAAATTGTATTATTTTTAAGAAAGATCGTTTTTAAAATGTGTAACTAAATGTGACTATAATCTTGGTAGGTTTGTCAGAATTTTTTTCTATCAAATCATTCATAAATCAGAAAAATACTGGAGTGACATCACCAACATGGTGGCTTAAGTTGTTGCTGACTTTTCTCCCCCTCTCAAGAACAAATAATATCTATTCGTGAAGAAGACACCACTGAGAGAATCCTAGAACATGGGGGTAAGGCTGAAGCACCCCCCTGAACAACCCCCACCCCCCACCCCCCCACCCCCCACCAGAGATCAAGACAGATTGCATTAGAAGGTTAAGAGAATGCAGCTTCACATTGACCACTTTGCCCTTCCTCCAGGACAGCACAGCTCCACACAGAGAGGTCCCCCCTGAAACTTTGGTTCCTCTCCTGGGAAAAGAGAACCTGGCAGCAGTGGAAAATCAACCTCCCTTAGCATTGTGGGTTGCTTTGAGAAAGCCCCTAATTTGATCTCACACTATGGGGATTGCAGGGGAATCTGCAGGGCCCAGTCACTGGTAATCTGGCTATGGCAGAGAAAGGGGAAGGGGCTGGCAACAACCAGCACATGGATCTCTGCAGACTGAGTTCACATCTGCAGTGCCCAAGTAGTAATTGTAACCAGTGGTTTTGCTCATCTTTAGAACCATGTTAGCAGCTCACTCTGACCGGGGAACTTGGCTCAAGACAACAAAGAGCTTTACTGATTTTAGAGCTGCTTCTCCCACTGTATGCAGGGAATCTAATTCATAGCCCCACTCATTGTTGAACATAGTCTTTAGCCTGTCTAAACAGGGAAACTAACTAGAGCACACAGGAACCCGCATAGCCCATTCAATGCCCTATGTACAATGGCACTTCAACAGAGAGCACAATTTGTGTTTGCAAAGTAAAACTAGTGGCCTCACTGGACCAGGAGATTCGGTGCACACTCAAACAATGAGCTGTGTAGGCCTTGGGCTCTGGTTTGCTGTCCTACCAGGGCAAGGAAGTTAATGGATAGCCACATCTACTACTGAATATAGTACCCAGTCCTGACCATCTAATAAGCCTGACCAGAGAATTCAGGCAACTTCAGAACACATCCTACAGCCTCACTTGGGGAGGAAAACTTATCCAACTGCTTTCAGCTAGTGGTGTAACCCCCCATCCCCATTCTTACAGTTTGAACAGTTGCCTTATCCCCAAAATAGACCAGAATAGAAGGCCCCACTTACCCAAGGACATTACAAGCAAACACCAAGAAACCCAAACTGGGCTGATGGGTGGAGAGCTATCTCTCCCAAAGCCAACCTGTAAAGTCTGGAAGAGTAGTTCCATTACTCAAATGAACAGATATCAACATAAAGGAATCAAAGATCACAAAAAAATCAGGTAAATATGATACAATCAAAGGAAACTAATTAAGCTCCCATAACTGATCCTAAAGAAAAGGATATCTATAAACAGCCAGACAAAGAATTCAGAATAATCCTCCTAAGGAAGTTTAGTGAACTATAGGAAAACACAGACAGACAACTAAACAAAATTTGAAAAATAATGCATGAATAAAATGATATTTGACAAGAGAATAGCAACCATCAAACAAACTAACAGAAATACTAGAGTTAAAAAATACAGTAACTGAACTGAGGAATTTCAAAAGGAGACTCAAACATGCAGAAGAATCAGCAACCTGGAAAATAAGACATTGGAAATTATGCAGTCACACTAGGAAAAAAAAAAGAATAAAAAAATGAAGAAAGCCTATGAAAATGATCAGACACAATGAAAAACAACAACAACAACAACAACAACAACAACAACAACATTTGCATTATGAGAATCACAGAAGGAGAAGAAAAAGAGAAAGGAACAGGAAGCATATTTAAAGCAATAGTGGCTGAAACATCATAAACCTGGGGAGAGAAATGGACATCCAAATCTATGAGGCCCAAAGGATCCTAAGTAGGTTGAATCCAAATTGGGCTATGCTGAGACACATTATAATTAAATTGTCAAAAATCAAAGACATAGGGGGCACCTGGGTGGCTCAGTTGGTTAAACGTCTGACTCTTGGTTTTGGCTTGGGTCGTGGTCTCAGAGTTGTGGGATTGAGTCCCAAGTTGGGCTCCATGCTCAGCACGGAGTTTGCTTGAGATTCTTTCCCTCTCCTTCTTCTTCCCCCTCTGCTCCCTGCAAAGCAGGGATCTCAACTTGGGGCTCGATCTCAGGAACCCAGGATCATGGCCCAAGCTGAAGGCAGCTGCTTAACTGACTGAGCAACCCAGGCACCCCAACATAGAAAGAATTTTAAGAGCAGCAAGAGCAGAGAGAGAAGTTACATATATGGGAACCCTCCCCACCCCACAAGACAGCAGATTTCTCAACATAAACTTTTCATGTCAGAAGAAAATGGGACAACATATTTGAAATATTGGAAGAAAGAAATGTTAACCTAGACATTCTATACTGGTAATGCTGTCCTTCAGAAACAAAGTCTTTCAGAAACAAAGGAGGGATAAAGACTTTTCTGAACAAACAAAAGCTGAGGGAGATAATTACCACCAGACTTGCCTTACAAGAAATGCTAAAGGGAGTTCTTTGAATGGAAGTAAAAGAACACTAATTAACAACATAAAAACCCAAAAGGTAGCATAAAAATTATTGGTAATGGTAAATATAATCATAGTTAGATTCTGTCATACAGTAATGGGGTGCATAACTCATAACAGTAGTTTAAAAGTTAAAAAAATGAATGTAACAAAAATAACCATGAATATAATAATCTCTTATTAGTTACACAATATAAAAAACATGTAAATTGTAACAGCAATAACCTAAAATGTGAGAGGGAGAAGAAGTAAAAGCGTAAAGTATATGAATTCTATTGAAGTTAAGTGTTAGTTTAAAAGAGAGTGTTATAAGTTTAAGATATCTTATGTTTGCCTCATGATAACCACAAAAGAAAGTCTTGTAGTAATTACACAAAAGAACATGATATAGAAATTAAAGCATATTGAGACCAAAGATATAAAACAGAAAAAAGAGAGCAGCATAAGAAACAAGGAGCGAGAGATCTACAGAACAATGAGAAAACAAATAGCAAAATGACAATAGTAAGTCCTTACCTATGAATAATTACTTTAAATGCAAATGGATTAACTTCTCCAATCAAAAGACCTAGAATGGCTGAATGGTTTAAAAAAAAGGTTCCAACAATATGTTGCCTATAAGAGCCTCATGTTAGCCTTAAAAACACACATAGACTGAGAGTGAAGGGATGGAAAAAGACATTGCAAGCAAATGGTGACCAAAAAAATAAAAAAGGAGAGTAGCTATATAGACAAAGTAGACTTTAAACTTAAAATGATTAAGAGACAAAGAAGGTCATTGTATAATGATGAAGAGGTCAATACATCAAGAAGATATGACAATTGTAAATATGCATTTGACATTGGAACACCTAAATATATAAAACAAAAACTAGCAAAGCTAAAAGGGGAAATAAACAGAATATAGTAAGAGTTGGGGACTTTTTTTTTTTTTTTTTTAAAGAGAGAAGTGTGGGGGGAGAGAGAGAGGGAGAGGAAGAGAGAGAGAATCTTATGCAGACTCTGCACCCAGCATGGAGCCTGATGTAGGGCTCGATCTCACAACCCTGAGATCATGACCTGAGCCAAAATCAAGAGTCAGAAGCTTAACCAACTGAGCCACCCAGATGCCTGAAGCTGGGGACTTTAATAACCCTCAACAATGCATAGATCATCCAGACAGAATCAATAAAAATACAATGGATTTGAACAATGCTATATACCAAAGGACCTAACAGACACATCCAGAACATTCTATCCAACAACAGCAGAATACACTTTCTTCTTAAGCTCACATGGAACATTTTCTAAGATAGAACATATGTTAGGCCATAAAACAAGTCTTAGCAAATTGAAGAAGATTGAAATCACACCAAGTATATTCTCTTGACCACAACAGCATGAAACTAAAAATCAACAGCAAGAGGAAAACTGAAAAATTTACCTACACGTGGAAATTAAACAACACTCTCCTGGACAACCAGGGGATCAAATAAAAAATTAAAGGTGAAATAAAAAAGTTTCTTGAGACAAACCAAAATGGAAACACAAAATACCAGAACTTGTGGGAGGCAGCCAATGCAGTTCTATGAGGGAGGTTCACAGGAATAAATACCTACATTAAGAAGCAAGAAGAATTCCCAATAAACAACCTAAATCTACATTTTTTTTAGATTTATTTATTTATTTATTTATTTGACAGAGAGAGACAGCCAGCGAGAGAGGGAACACAAGCAGGGGGAGTGGGAGAGGAAGAAGCAGGCTCCCAGCGGAGGAGCCCGATGTGGGGCTCGATCCCAGAATGCCGGGATCATGCCATGCCCTGAGCCGAAGGTAGACGCTTAACAACTGAGCCACCCAGGCGCCCCCCTAAATCTACATCTTAAGAAATAAATAGAGCCCAAAGTTAGCAAAAGAAAAAAATGATAAATATTAGAGCAGAAATAAATGAAATAGAGATTAGAAAAAACAATAGGAAAGATTAACCAGCTAAGAGTTAGTTCTTTGAAAATATAAACAAAATTGACAAACCCTTCGCTAAACCAATCAAGGAAAAAGGAGAGAGGTTCCAAATCAACAAAATTATAAATGAAAAAGGAGACATTCCACTGATACCACAGAAATTCAAAGCATCATAAGACACTACTGTGAACATCTATACACCAACAAACTGGACAACCTAGATAAATCAGAAAGTTCTTAGAAACATACAACTTACCAAGACTGAGTCAGGAAGAAATAGAAAATCTGAACAGAATAATTACTAGCAAGAAGATTGAATCAGTGATCAGAATCTCCCAACAAAGAAAAGCCCAGGACCAGATGGCCTCACTGATGAATTTTACCAAACATTTAAAAAAGGATTAATACCAATCCTTCTTCAACAATACCAAAAAATTAAAGAGGAAGGAACACTCCCAAGGTCATTTTATAAGGTCAGTATTATCCTGATACCAAAACCAGAAAAGGACACTACTAGAAAAGAGAACTACAGGCCAATATCCCTGATGATGCAAAAGTTCTCAGGGAAATCCTAGCACATTAAAAGGGTCATGCTCCATGACATAGTGGGATTTTTCCCTGGGATGCAAGAATGATTCAATATATGCAAACCAATCAGTGTGATGCATCATATTAATAGAATGAAAGAAAAGAATGATATAATCATATATATGTATATTTCAGTCTAATTTCAAGATTTGTGCTGAAAGTCTCTTGGTTCTTGCAGTCCTCATATAGCCACAGAAGCTCTAGGACTGACTGGATTGTGAGTTTAATCAGAAGTCTAGTGAGCTTGAGAGGTATTTTTCTAAGGTTTGCCTTCAAAGGACCAGAGGCTGTAGAATGATCCAGCTAGCATTTTGTTTATTGTTTCCTTTCTCAACATATAGGCCTTAGAGGTTACTGATCACCGTGCTGGAGATTCTCTTACTTTACCATGTCAGAAGAGGTACAGTCAAGAAAGTTTGAGTTAATCGGTTCCGTATTCGAACAGCCAGAGGTCACACAGCGTTGGGAGGTTGATAAACTAATGCACTTTTGACTTTGGGATACAAATAAAATAGCTGTTTAGCACACTCAGCATTGGTCACTCGGAAACCAGGGCTTCAGAACTCCTTTCAGACACCCATTGGAACATCTGAAACCACCATAACATCAAACACTTAGATAAGAGTTAGGAAGAAGCAAAAGCTGCCTGGGTGAATTTTTCTTTGACTTTTTTAAAATAAGGAAACTCAGTCAAACTTTTGCATAAATATATGATAAAGTTCCATTGCTCAGCTTTTAATGATAGCATGAATTCTAAGTAAACATGGATGAAATACAACTTGTCAGCACAAAAATACCACCTGTCATAGTCATTTGTGTATAAAATATGACCTGCAGGTTTGAACCATATGGTTACATGAGTTCTAATTTACGTGGCATCTTCTTAAGTCAGCAGAATGCGTCCTGGCCTGCCTGCGGGAGGTGGAGTCAGCACTTCACCCAGTGAAGTGGAAAGGGCTCCCCGGGGCTTAGGCCAGTTTGGCTGCTGCAGTGGGGACTGGAGAATTGCAAGGCCAATGGCCCTGGCCCAGGCCCTCAAAGGCCCTCCCTCGCGGTGGCATGGCTGTCCCTATAATCAGCCTACAGAGTTGGACTTGCAAAATTGAAAGATCTTAAACATCACAGCTTGTGACTTAGGCCTTCCTTCTGTTCCCACTGGCAGGGAGGGGGAGTAACACAACCCCCTCTAGATGCAATGGGAAGAGCGGACATTTGGATGCCATTTTAAAGCAATGTTTAATGAAGTGAGAAAACGCATTTGTAGCGTTGTGCTTCGTGGCACATATATGCAAGCCCAGAAGTGCACAATGGACACATTCTGTGATTTAGACATGAATTGGAACAGCCAAGGAAATGCCGTGGAAATAAAAATCAGACTCCAAAATCTAAGCTGAGCCAGAAACAGATGTACTTTTTGCTACTTAAAAAAAAAATCTTCTGTCTTCTCCTCCTGTTCCCCCTCAAGCTGTGCCCTGTCACTATCTTAAGATGACCTTTCCACTGGGGCTTCTTGAGATGCTTTCAGTGAACTGGTTGGAGCAAGTGACTCTTGACCTTTCTGCAAATTCTCAGGGAGCCCCCGGGTTCTCTGGTTGCCCTCTGGGTGGTCCCTGAAGACATGGTTGCAGATGTCTGCTCCTGATAAGTCTGGAGACCCATCATGGGCTCTGCCGGAGGCTGCAGTAGCGGCCGTGCCAAGTGCTGGGCCCCAGAGCAGCTGCTCATGGTGGGACATTTAGGGCCGCAGCTCGGGCTTTTTGTGTTCTTTTGGCAGGTGTGGGAGGTTGCTCTTGCTTTTTGCGGGATTTCTTTTCCCCTGCCACTGTCAGCTGACAATAAAATCTTTCTGGTGTTGACATTCTGCTAAAGGATACTATCAACACTAAGACCAAAGTAAGGCTTAGATATTCAGGCTAAGTAAGTCTCAAAGTGAAGGTTGCGATTCACATTGCTTTGGAAGAATACACAGGGCAGCCCTCTTAGGAAGGGATGTACTTCTAGCAGGTATAAAGGGGGGGAAATCATTGACCAAGCACACTTGGAACAGAGAAAATCTATAAATTGTTGTTTCAGTGGCTGATAAATCACCATCACTAAGAGAAGAGAGGGCACCCAATGTTTATTGAGTATCTGCTAAGTACCAGGTATGACCGCAGCACTTTCCAGGACGTGTGGCCTCATACAGTGTTCACCACCTCATTGTGAAGGTGGTATGATTGTTCCTATTTTCAAGATGAGAAACTGAAGTTCACAGAGATGAAGACATGTGCCCTTGGGCACAAAGCTAATACACGGGTGAGCCAAGTGACTCCGATTTGTCTGAATCTCAATCCTGCCTTCTTTCCCAAGCACTAGCCTAGTAACAGCTGGGCTGAGGGAATAGGAGGCTGTTGTTTAAAATTAATATTTTCTTCATTTCCAGTAACAAGCTTGAATTTAGTTACCATGACTTGACATGCAGCATTCCTATCTGGGAGTTTTTCTGCACAAAGTTCATCCCGTTTTGTCCCTTTAGAGGGATCCTCTTTCTGTTTGTTTGCTCACTTGTGTCAAACCCACCCCAGGTATGTAGATTTTGTCTTTAGATTTCATCTAGCCCCTTTATTGGTTGTCTGCTCTATTCTTTTTTTGCGCTCAGATTTCTTATTCTCCAACTTCTCCTGGTTGTTTGGATTCTGTGTCTTGGCTCCTATTCTCTCTCTGCCTTGGTCCCAGCAACCTGGTTTGGCCTTCCTCTTTGGGTGCTGACACAGTCCCTGCTCCTAGGTCTCAGGAGTGCCTGTGCTGAGCAGGTGATTCTGGAGGCAGCCGCTACCCCCGCCTTCCTGGTCGGCAGGAAGCATTGGGCTGCACTTTCCCTGCACCATACATAGCTTTAGTGCAATGATTTGTTTGTACATAGAAATATCCTGACTGTACAAGACACGTTTCTGCTTTCTTCAGGAGTGATATTAAAATTATTATAATATGGTGGAGCAACATCATAATATGGCAGGCCATCAAGAAGGTCAAGTCCAAGAGCCTCTTGACAGTTCTGCTACTTTGTTTATCTCTGCTTCTGGCTTTTGCAGTTAATATCTTGTCTTTCTGCCATCAGTATAGCTTTTCATGTGCAATTGCCTTAGACAAACTTGAAGGTGCTTTTTATTACGCCCGAGGTAGGAAGCCCATGGGCTTTTGATAAGTCTCTTGGTTTTTAAGGAGACCTCCTTGGCTACTTACCTCTGTTATTCGCTGTTCAATATGATTAAAGTTGCCCGAAGGGGATGGTACGTTGCCAATGAAAAGCCCTGCTTTGAGGAATATAATGTCCATGGTTCTCAAACTTTCTGCCAACCAAAAGCACTTTATTATTTTCTTTTCTCATTGGTCCAGTGTTTTGAAAGATTTGATCAGCAAATTGTATTTGCTTTACCCATTATTCTATAAATTTCCCAGAAACACGTAGTTATTTAGTGGCAGAATGAGATTCAAATCCTGGTCTGTCTGTTGACTAAAACCTGAACTCTTGGCCCCAGTAGTACAGGTCAAATTGAAATAGCACTGGGTTGAACCATATGTGATTGTCAGCGTTCGACTATTTTTGCCCTACAAAAATGGCAATGGCATATGGTTCCACCAAACAATATTGTTGGACTTAATGTATATCATTTCAGACAAAGCCAGTGCTTTATATGTCAACTGGCCTAGGTAGATTTATCTTGGAAAACATACAACTTCTGGGAAGATTTTGTAGTAATGGGAGCAACTCTGATACCACATTCCCTACCATGCACCCTTCCCTTCATCTGTCCTATTCTGCCTGACCCGTAGACGTCCACAGACTCCTTGGGACTGGGGACATTAGCTTGGGAAACACTAAATAAGGTGTATAACATACATCCTGTTTGATGGTTTTTTTTTTTTTTTAAAGCTTAGTACTCACACATAATTAGTATTCAAATAGGATTCTGGGACCTTTTCACTTACACATTTTCTAGTTCTTTGTCCATAGTCATGAAGTAAAGGACAAATTTTGAAGAAGAAAGAGAGAGCGTAAAATTGGAGGAAAAAACCTCATGACTTGAACTTGTGTATACTTGGAATAAAGACTGAGATTGCTTATTATTTCTAACTATATGAAGGCTTTCCATATGGAAGCCATTCATCATTATCATCATCATCAAAATAGCTAATATTAGTTTCATAGCCTACAGAGAAGTCTTACATACCTTGGATTCTCCTAACATTCCTGTGAGACAGATATTATTAGTTCCTCAATTTTTCAGATAAGGAAATTGAGTGAAGCTCAAGTTCCTGGTAGTGGCATCTTTGACTCTGGAGCAGAGCTGTCCAATAGAACCATCTGCAATGATGGAAATGTTCTGTGTCTGCACTGTGCAATGTGCAGGCCACTAGCCGCATGTGGTCAATATAGCTGAATTTTAAGTTAGAATAGTCACATGTGCCATATTAGTACATCTCTAAAACCTGCATTCTTGTCTTTGCCATGTTTTCTCCATTTGGGGCAGGGATTCTGAAGACTGAAGAAAAGGAAGGAACACAAACTCTAGCACCTGATTTGATGGATACAAAGTTTTTCAATGCTGAAAGGAATTGCAAGAGGTTACACATGAAGCTTGTACAATTTCCTTGTGTGAAGGCTGCTAGACTGTGTGATACTCTGATTTGTCTGCCATTCTTAAACTATATCGTCCCCAAAGCCCCTCCAGGACAGGCTAAAACCAAACTCTTCCAGTTTCTTTCTAGCTATATGGTCTTATGACAAACATGACTAATTCCTGCTCTGTTTGGTCTGACTCTTGTTAATCTGCCAAATGGTTAGTACCCATTATAAAGCAGCTTTTATCCAGAGATTCTCATTAGCATGTGAAATTAGTCTAAGCCTAAACTCCATTTTGCCAAATCCCCCGTCAGTCTGCTCTTGAGATAGAGTCTGTTCACAATAGAGGTTTTGTTTCTTGAGTGTCAGGCTATCTTCCATGAGGTCAGATCATTTGCTTTAGAAATTTTCTTATTCTCAGATATATATCACTATTCACTGCAACCTAAATTTTGGTAGAATTATATAAATATTTAAAAGTTTTACCTCTGCTACAGAGAAAAAATACCTTTTGTTACCTAACAAATGAATTTCTTACAGCTTCATAAAAAATAAGTTTAAATTATTATTTTGTTAAATTTCACTTTATCCACTGATGCATCTAATTATTCCCTTGTCACTAAAATCTCTCAACGTTGCCAAGAAACCTTGCTTTTTCTACACTCTTCTGTCAGTGATGATAAGTAATACAAAGAATCAGAAATGGGTGGATTAAGAAAAAAATTTTTAAAAAGTTATACCAAGGAGGATACGGATGTACATGTGGTTCCCCTAAATTTTGTGGTTTATTTCTTTCAAAATATTTTTTATTAGTATTTACAAAATAAACCATACTGATCAGAAAAATTAGAAAACTCTGAAACAGTTACCCCAAGACTTTCCTGAAGGAGTAAAATTTTTTATAAAGTAGTTTTTTTTTTTTTTTAAACGGACACAAGGTGACCAACTCTTTATTTGGTCAAATAAAGACAATTTTAAAAAAGAGAGAAAGAAAAAGAAAATGAACATTTTCTATCATCATCACTTCTTAGAGGAAAGGATTTTATAGTGCTAAAAAAAAGAAGAAGAAAACCATCTTAAAATAAAGAATAGGCATTTAAAGTAAACAGATGGAGCCTTCTAAGCCTCCATGTGATGTCTCCTTTTCCTCATCTTGACCCAAACTTGGGAATGTCCTGTTGGAAGGAAAGCATTCGCAGAGGAGAAGATAACAGTCCACCTTGCAGACTGTTCAATTATTTCGTTACACTTTATGGGAATAGTGAGGACTGTCTGACAGAGATCTGTATTTCCGTTGGTATCTCCTGCCCCTCTCTGACTTAATCTCTCCCTTTCTAGCATGTTTGCAAAACCTGCCCAAAGGACAAGACTCCAGGAGGAATGATGGCGAGCCATACTATCAGTACAGTCTTCAGAGACTCTTGAGTCACATATGTTTTTTCCATCTTGTTGACTCTCCTTAAAAAATGTTTATTAGTTCAACCAAAACAAGATGGGAGATAACCTGAATAGGAAGTGCGTGCCCTATTTTCCTTTGTCCTAGCGAAGATCAGTCACCAAGCTGTAAGAGGCCTTACGGTGTACTAGTCAAGAACTTGGGCTTTGGAGCCTGCTGCTCTCAGCACATCCATTTACCAGCTTGGTAATGTTCTAGAGTTGTCAGTTTTCCCATCTGTACAATGGGGTTACCTATGTCTTCCCATCTCTTGAAGTTGTCACGAAGATTAGCTGCCAGTTGGTTAGCACAGGATCTGGGCCTTGGTCAGGGTCCAGCGAATGGCAGCTGCTGTTATTTTATCTGCAGGACACTGGGCACTGGGTGGAAGGTAAAGGAGCTTTTGTGTTTCTCATTGTTCAGGGTGCATTGTCACTGCTCACTAAGTATCAATCCTAATCATCATAGAAAGTGGGTGCGTGCTTTTTGGAAAGGGCACGGAGGGTCTGTGCAGGGCAAATGTCAGCCTCTTTGATGTGCTGCTGGATCATAGCTAGCTTCTTAGAAACTCCAGCTGAATGTCAATATTCTCTGAGATGCAGAATCCAGGAGGGAGAAGTTGAGAGAAAGCTCGAGCGTGGGTGGGACTCCCTGCAGAAAAGCTGTCCCAGGAATGCAGGGGGCTGGGGCCCGAATCATCAATCCTTTGTGAAGGGGCCCAAGATCTTAGATGCTCCCTGGGAGGGCTTAGCTTTCAGAGAAGATAAGTTCTAGGAAAAGGTTTGTCGCTTAGGGGAAAATAAATATAAAATTTATTTCATCGTCTTTATTCTGATTTTGTTTTTATCGAGGGACAAGTGTGGGCTGGGGGAGACAGAGTAGGCCACAGAAGGACGGCAAAATTCCTCTACAAATCTACTGGACTAAAGCAACTCATGTTCTGAACAAGGATTATATTTTTTTTCTGTCCACCCAAACTGGCTGGGTTTTCATTGGAGGGTTTTTGGTTAATGGGAGAAGAATGTTTTTGCTGCAGATAACATTTTTTTTTCTTTTTTTCTTGGCTATTGCCCTCACGAGGAAAGATCCCTTGACAGCTTGCGGTGCGCCAGATGGTATTGTTTGAATCTAGAAGCGTAGCTTGTCTAAAATATTGGGGCTATAACTTTGGCAAATTATTTAACTCTCCTAAGCTTCCCTTTCCCCATCTCTGGAATGGGGATAATAATAATACCTCGCTTCTGAGGCATTTGTGAAGAACAAATGTGACAACGCTTGCAAAAAAAGCTAAGCACGTGTCAGCAGACAGTGTGGTTGCTGTGAGACAGGTAGAACCAGGCTCCACGGGTCACAATTCATGTCGCTGATTTCTTCACTTGGGAACTTGTGGGGACCTGTCTCCCCCAGCCCCCACCCCAATGAGAAGCAAAACTAGAGGTTATGGTAAAAGAAACCATTGCTTCTACTGAGCACAATCTTAAAAGAGCCATGTGTTTTCAACACATTTTAAGGCAACGTGTTGACTGGAGATTTGTTTATTTATGACGAAAAGACATTAGACAAAGCCATGAGAAATACGTCATTGGAACGCAATCCAGTTGTTCAGAGTGGAAGCTTTCTTGTCTGTTCTTTCCCTCCCCTTCCCCCTGGCGTAGGTCCTTGCCCCCTGTACCCCCGGCTCAACACACTGTTATTTGAACACTTCTGCCCCTCTGCCTCCCAGTATTGGGGTCTCAGTGCCCCCTCTGCTCCCCCTGCTCTTCTTAGGGTTGAGTCCTGCTTTATTTGGAACCTCGGGCTAGGTAAGCCCCCTCTCCCATAGCGGTTGGAACTGAAGGTAAAATGACACAAAGGTGCTCAAAGATTGTAATAAAATTCAAGAAAACAGCCTGTCAATGAGTGATGCCTTTTTTGAGTTTTCTAAGCATGGTGCTAGATTATGTTGCCTCTTCACATTTTCTCCTTTGTCATAAACACTTATTAAACGGGTGGTTAGGCTTGGAGATGCAATGAAGTTTGTGCGTTGACTTTTGTTTTTCCTGTTTAAAGCAAGCTATTCCACTATGGGGATAAAGTATATGCCTTTCAATCTGGTGAGTAGTATCCTCTTTTCCAAGTGCCTCCAAATCTGGCCACATATCAGAGAAAACTGGGGGCAGTGGTTTTCAAACAATTCTGGGCCTTGCCCTTGAAGATAATTCAGTGGCTCTGGACTGGGGCCTAGGGATCCTCATTGTTATCATCTATCCTGGGAGATTCTGATGGAATCAGCTCAAGGACCAGCATTTAGGAACTGCTCTATCAGTGATAATCACACCCCCCATCACACACTCTTGCTCCCCAGCAGATAATAAATCCCTCCATAGGATTGGAAGCTCAGGGTCTCCCTGTTCCAAAGGAGACAGCCCTCAAAAAGATTTTGAATGATAAGAAGCCAAGCCCGGTCAAATTCCCAGGGATGGAATTTAACAGTGACTGATTACTCATCATCTACTAGTTGAGTATCATAATAAAGATGAATGGGAACTTGGGAAAGATCCCTCCATAACTCACCTCTAGCAGTCAGTGCACTGGAGACCACAGGCCAGGCTGCTGGGCCCTGAGAAGGGCAGTTATTAGTTAATAGGTACACACTGAGCTTATAAAATGTTTTATTAAACGACAAAATCCTAAACATTATACAGAGTTCTATTTTGTGGTCCGTATGCTGACTAAATCCCCAGATGACTTTAATGAGCAAATGGCAGCCCATTAAAATTACAGTAGTTTTGCAAAGAAAATAGCTCCCGGAGGAGGAGAAGAAAACCACCAGGCTGCTACTGTGTTGATAGTTGTCCCGAGAGCTCCTTTCTCTTGCCCAAAGCTCGCTGGTGGAAGAAAGTCGGCCGTTCTGAAAAATGTTCCCTCCCGCCAGTCCTCCTGTGCCTGGGAGACAGCACTTTGCTCTAGCTCATCAGTTCCCAGCCTGGCTGACCTTGAAGCGATGGAGAAAACAACACCTTGTGTGCATTTTGCTTAATAACAAAAACATGATTAACCACTGGGACAGAATGTATTTGTTCTTCCATCTTGGTATAGAAACCTCAGCTTTCTTTCCAGGAGACGATATTGTAAGACAATAACGTCTTCTACTCGGTTATCAAACTGGAACCTCGTGTTGATGTTAGATGTCACTAGAATTTTTGCGTTGTTTCGTCCTCAGAAAAGACACTGCTCCATGCAGACCAAAGGGACAGTTTCTGATTTCCTCTCTTTTTCCTCCTGTATTTTTCTGAGTGCCCGTGTAATGTCCAGACAAGCTTGGGACACGGCTCTTGCTGTCTTAGGGCTGGCTCTTTGGAGAGGGCATCTTGAATATTTCTTTTCTGTGCACACCGCCGCGCAAACATCCTTCATACCGAGATGTGGGAAGGGTTGTTAGTAATGCCTGAGATGATAAGCCTTCTGTCTCCCGTATGTGATTTATGCTATAGGTGGCATTTTAGAACCCTTGCCATCACTCGTCCTTAGGTGCAGATAAATGTTCAGTTGACAAATTCTCCAAGGCAACAGGACAAAAAGATATTCATTATATTAAATAATATTATAGTATACTGTATGTACTGTAGTATGTGGCAGGGCTATTCAACAGAGATTTCTGTGATGATGAGAATGTTTCATATCTGTTCTCTCTGATAACCCACGGTTATTTAGCCCTTGGAATATGGCTAGTGTGATGAGGAACTGAATTTTTAAATTAATTAATTTTTTGAAGAACTTACTTCTTTTAGAGCAGTTTTAGGTTCACAGCAAAATTGAGAGGGAGGCACAGAGAGTTCTCATATCTCCCTACCCTGACTCATGCACAGCCTCCCCCATTAGCAACATCTTCCATCACAGTAGAACCTTTCTTACAGCTGGTGAACCTACACTGACACATTGTATCAGCAGAAGTCCATAGTTAATATTAGGGTTCACTCTTTTTTTAATAAGAAGTAGGCTCCACCCCAACATGGGGCTTGAACTCACAACCATGAGATAAAGAGGGGCATGCTCTACTGACTGAGCCAGCCAGGCTCCCCGGGGTTCACTTTGAGTGTTGCACATTCTATAGGTTTGGACAAATGTATAATGACAAATATATCCATCACTATAGTATCATCCTGAGTGTTTTCACTACCTTAAAAATCCTCTGTGCTCTATTTATCTCGCCTCCCACCCCCCACCCCCAACTTCTGGAAGCCACTGATCTCTTTGCCGTCTCCATAGTCTTGCCTTTTCTAGAATGTCGTATAGTTGGAAACATACAGTATGTAGCATTTTCAGATTGGCATCTTTCATTTTGTAATATCCATTACGGTTTCTTCTGTGTTTTTTCATTGCTTGGTAGTTCACTTCTTTTTAGCACTGAATAATATTCCACTGTCTGGATGTACCACAGTTTATCAAAGCACCTATTGAAGGGCATTTGTTGCTTCCAAGTTTTAGCCATTATATGAGTAGAGCTGCTATAAACATCCATGTGCAGGTTTTTGTGTGAACATACATCTTCAAATACTGAGGAGCAGGATTTTAGTGAATTAAAATTAAAATAGCCAGATGTGGCTAGTGGCTACTGTATCAGGTGGCCAGGTATATATGTATACCATATATATATATATATATATATATATATATATATATATATATATATATATATATATTTAAAATATTTCCAGAAAAAATTTGAGGCAAAGTAGGACATATAGTAAAACCTTAAAAAGAGGAGCAATGTGGAGCCAAGAATAAAGTTTTAAAATACATACCAGAGTAATCTACTTCCTTTATGTACTACCCCTGACCTAAACTGTACATTTTTCTAACAGAGAATACATAAAAAAAGAAAAAAATCAATTACCCAAATGAGGATGTCCAAGAGCCCAAAACAAACCAATCAGTTAGGAGAATTACAATGTAATTCTAAAATTAAACAGGAATTCTTCCGAAGCATTCCATGCTGTTTTTCTGCTTAAAACCCTCCAGTGGCTTCCTACTGTCCTTAAAATAAAATTCAAAGGTCTAACCTTTTTGTGTCAGTCCGAGTTCTTGGTTGCAAGAAAAGGAAGTGAACTGTGGATAATTCCAGCAGCAAAGAAAGTTATTGAAAGGATATGGGAATGGGAAGCCTGGAACGCCTGGGGAGGCTGCAGGAGAGTCTCAGAAAGCAGTCAGGAGCAAGGAAGGACAGGTGGAGGACCACAGCCAACATCTCCGCACCAGGCATTTAGTGAGCACACTGCTCCCGCCATGGGTGAACATTCCAGGCCACTGTGTGATGACCACCCCTCCTTCCATAAGATGCTGAGCTCTACTCTGAAACTGGGGCCTTGGTTGCCCCTGGAAACCTACCTGGATGTGATGCTGCATCGCCTGGACTCCAGGTCGATGCTCCAGGATTCGTGCTTCTTTGTATCACTAGCTTCCGGTTTAAAGACTGGGGCTTGTGCATCTGATGGGCTGAAGTATATCATGCACCACCACCCAGCCGCAAGGGAGGCGGCAGAGCAAGTCTTTCCTGCTTTCAAGTTTATAGCAAGATACTGTATGCCTCCCAGGAAGACTAGAAGCTGAGAAATTCCAAAAATTCCTAAATCACAAGAAAGGGGTTCAGCCACTGGGTAGACAGCCAAGAGAGAAAGGAAAGAAGGGAGAGAGAAAGGAGGGAGGGAGGAGGGACCCACCAAACATACCACAGGGTCCTGGGTGATCTGGCCTCTACTTGACTCTACACTCTCTCCTTTGGCCACTGCTCTCCAGCCATACTGACGTTCTTTTAACACACTTCTGCCTCCGCACTCACCATTCCTTCTGCCTGCAAAGCTCTGACTCTAAATCTTGTCATGACAGACTCTTCATCATATAAGTCTCCTTTACAGTGTCACCCCCTTAGTGAAGCTTTCTCTGGCCAGCAGCTCTAATTCCTAGTTGTCCCTGCTTGTCACTCTTCATCTCCTTGCTCTTTACTGTATCATCCTATCTTCTCTTCAGTCTAACACTTGCCACTAGGTGATACCATCATATTCATTTATGGACTTGTTTCTGTCTCTCCCGTCCCTGCCTGATCCTGGAATGGAGGTGCCATGAGAGCTGGGACCTTCTACATCTTGTTCACCACTGCATCTCCAGCACTTAGAATAGTACTTAGCTCAGGGTGAAAGGAGACAAGGTTTGTTGAGGGAGTAATCAATGGAAATCCTTCCCAACATCACATTTGATGTAACAGTATGTTTCATTTGACTAGTTACAACAACTTGAGTACTACTACTATTCAAATCCATTATCTTAGAGGAATGTTTTACAGTTTTATAGTTCTTCTTCATTATTTTATTTATTCCTTACAAAAACCCAGTAATAGATATATCAGCATATGTATAGCCCAGAACATAGAAGCAATCACACCTGTTGTCTGCTACCCATCGGTTGATCCTCAAGACCATAGACCTGTGGTATCTTGTACTGTTAAATTATGCTGATTGCCATAATGTTTTGATTGCTAAGATGTTAATAACCTTAACGTTAATAATTTAAAAAATCCAGTTCAGTAGGTCCCATATAGAAAAACACTTGGTAGGACTTTAAAAAGGAGGCAGTTTCCTACCCCTCTACTGCCTGCTCTGATCTGCCCACTCCAAAGTGGAGCTAACTTTTAAGTCCTTGAGCTTCTCAATCTCCACTCCAGTCTGTTAAGTAGAAGACTTCCCACAGTTTTATTTTTGGCATTCTCCTTCCTTATAGTTGATATTCTACTTTTTGAGTAACAGAAATGGTCTCCCACTAAATTTCTTTCTTGAACTATTGGTGTCATATTTTTTTTCAAGTTGAGGAACCTCTGCCAATAGTTTTGGAACATTATTTGCATTTTGGAACCTGATGTCATCTAATGGGGAGGTTGCATCATGGAGACTAACTATGATAAAAGATATTGGCCAAGTTAAGTATCAAACAAACCATGGGGCAGGGAAGGAAATCATTTTTCTTTAATCCCACATCACTGTCCGTTTTGAGATTCCCATCAAGGAAGTCCTGCTGCCCGGGGTCCTGGCTAGTTGGAAGCAGAAACCTGCACTGGGGGCAGGTGGTTATGGGGACCTTACCACTGAGCCCTGTTGAAGGATCTCGAGGATCAGCAGGTAAACTAGATTAGGTGAGTCATCTGTGGATTCTAAGTCTCACTCTGCCTCTAGTCTATTACGTATGTATAGATATTGGAGTGAAGGATGAAGTTCTGGGACAGAAAACCCACCCTAGGGGTTCCTTGGAGGTTATAGGAGATGTCTGGCCCTTGAGACCAGCTCTGTAGCCTAGAGAGTTTAGGAAGTGATGCTGTATGTGACAGATGCAGAGTCACACTTTTTCTTGACCTTGCAGAGCGTAGCCATTATCCCAGATGTAAACTCTCGCCAAATTAACTTTACTAAGGAATCTCTTAGATGGACCCAGAGGTGGACAAGTTTTTGAACCATTTCTTACTATAGTAGAAGCACATCTAGGAGAAGGCACATCAATTTCCCCTGTAGCTCTGATTCCACAAGGTAATAGACTACACTTGGCATGCGGTCATGTGTGCACTTCATTCTACAAGCCGCAAATGAAACCTGGTTTTGTTACTGTGTAGTTACACTGTACCAACAACATGATTGTTATTTCCTCTATATCTTGGAAATGACTATGGTGTTTTAAAGGGAACACTCATACATGGAGGTATAAGGTTTTGATAAGAAGGCTGGGCAGTGATAAGAAATCTGGGCCTTCCTTGATGCTTTCCCATCCTGGTCCTTTTTTGGTTCATGTGCAATATTGCTTCTGTCTGAGGAATGCCTTCATGTTCTTGATGTCAGTGTGTTCTTTGCTCCTAGGACCATTACCTCCACTCACTCTCAGTTCGGGTGACTGTAGATCTTAAGACAGGTTTGGGAGAGTGACACCAGGAACTGAAAATCTGGTCTTTTCATTTTATGAGAGAAATCAACTTTTTAAAGAGTGAGTGGAGGAAAATGACTCTTTTCCTCTGAGTCAATTTAACACAAAATGGAAGGGGGATGTGAGAGTCCGTATGAATTCAGTGTAAATACTGTTCCCAGTCATTATTAGGTGCTATCATGGGCAGGACACGGTAATGTGCTGGGGATACAACATGAATAAAGTAGGCATGCCAGGAGCTCATAGGCCAGTAGATAATTATAGGTAATTAAAGCAAAGGTCTCCGTAAATTTCTTTTAGAATTTAGAGGAGGGGCACTCCGCTTAACCTGGAAAGTATAAGTGAACCTGAGAGATGACGTCAGGCAAGGGGAGGTGGGACAGTAGATGCAAGTCTTTAAACATAATTAAGAGTAAGAGACAGGCAGAAGGAGAGGGATTCTAGACAGGAGAAGAGCACCTGAAAGGGAATGAAATCGGAACAGTTGCAAGGGACTGGTCCAGAAAACGAAGAGCTGGTGAGGGTGGAGAGGAAGGTGATGTCATCTGAACCACCAAACTTTCTGAAGAAACAAACATGGCAGCATCGTGTGAGGTCTTGGTCTGGCCGTAAAACAATTATGCTGACAATAAGCTTCCTTACAAGGGTCGAAAACAAGATGCATGTCACTTACATCAAGCTCATTCAGACATGTGTTGGGAGAAACTGAGAGACTTAAGTCCAAGCAATATTGTTAAAATTCTCCATCAAAGGTTGGACCCAGGCCAGAGAGTTTTCTATAATAAATTTTTTTCTTTGGATTTTATCCCATGTGATATATAAAGCTTAGGGCTGTCTGTTGAGACACATTCTTTAAAACAGAAATAACTGACATTTTGGTCTTGTAGAAGCTGAGTATGTATGGCTCTGATCTGAAAAGGATGGAAATTATTATTGATCAGAGCATCTTTGTTGGAGAGATTATAAAGCCCACTACAAACATTCATTCATTGAGCCTTCCTCTTTGCATGGAAAAATGTGCTCCGTTGGCCCACGTATGCATCTACTTTCTTGCCTGAAATGGCAAAGAGGCAGTGTATGTGGGAATTGAACTTAATTGGTCTGGAGACACGCACCAGTCATACACCAGGTGCTTTTCTAAAGACTGGCCCAGCAAGTGCCATCTTCTTGAACACACCACCAACCAGCCTATAGCAGTCATTTAGGAATTCAGGAAGTTTTGGGGGAGTGCCTTCATGTGCCAGGTTCAGCACCAGACTGTGGGTCCCAGGCCAACAGGACTGAAGCAGGTCCTTGCTCCCACAAAGCTTGAGTTCTGGTTGAGGGACTTAATCATAACAAAATCATAAACAGGAGAATACCAGGTGGTGGTTCATGCCATGAGGACAGTCTGATAGGATCCTGGGAGAGAATGAGTGGTGGGAAATGGTCAGGGAAGGCCTCCCTGAGGAAGGGATACTGGGCCGAGGCTTGAATGATAAGGAGGCAGCTGTGCAAAGATCCAGGGGTAGGGAAGAGCAAAGTCCTTGAGGAAGGAATGGGTTGGCAAGTTCACAAGTGTTACGGGGTGGTTCAGGCTGAGGGTTCTGAGACCAGCCTGTCCTGGTTCCATCTCAGCTCTGCCGGATACAACTGTATACGTTTAGGCATGTTACTTAACCTCTCCAAACTTTACTTTTTTTCTCTGGAAAATGGGAAATGTTAGAGTAGCTGTCACAGACACTTTCATGAGATAAAGCAAGTGAAATATCTGACAGTGTGTCACTCTTCTTTCTCAATTATTAGTTCAACGTGTTTTTATTGGTACTACAGTCCAGGCGTTATCCTGCAAACTCATTGCTGGGTGCCTTCTGCAGCTGTCACGTAGTCCTCAAATTTGGGAAAATGTTTCCCTCTTTAGGCCATGACCTTAGAATTGATAGAAGACATATACGTAGGGGAGAAGCTATTTACTACAACATCACACATGGTACTCGTGAGGTAACTGGGCTGTTGTACCTCAAAACACTTATTTCCCCAATAAATACTTACTGTGTGCTTGCTCTGTAAAGCAATATTTCAGGTGTTGGAGACAAATAGTGAATAAGTTAAAGTATTTGAGCTCATGGATTTTATAGTTGAAAATTCTTGGAAAAGACTTTTCAATGTCTAATTTGATTAGAGGTTTCAACAAATAATCCTAAAAAGGTACAAGATGTTTTTATAACCTTTTTCTGGGTACAGCTGAATACACACACACACACACACACACACACACACACACACACACACACGAGTAGTTCCCTTTCCGACCACCAGCAAAATTGCAGTTATGATTTGGCTCATGGTTGATCATAATGATAAAAACTCTGTTGAGGCTAGATTTGAGGCATCATTTGGGGAACTATCATTTCAGGTGCCCATCATCTGATGACCTGAGATATAGTTTATAGTTTTTTTTTTTTTTAAGATTAATTTATTTATTTGAGAGAGAGAGCACATGTGCATACGAGGGGAAGGGTAGAGGGAGAGGGAAAGAGAATCTTAAGCAGACTCCCTGCTGAGCGTGGAGCCTGACAACTGGGGGCTCGATCTCAAGACCCTGAGATCATGACCTGAGCTGAAATCAAGAGTCAGACACTTAACTGACTGAGCCACCCAGGCACCCCTGAGATGCAGCTTTCTCATTAAAGAAGGGGAGAGTGATGGCTGCTGATGGTGGTGACATGGTCTGGTTGTGCAGAGGAAACAGAGGTGGCAGCATAGTGCGGCAGAGAGGAAATAAGAGCCATGGCTGTTCCTCAGATGCAGAAGTCTTAGGCTTATGGCATGAAGTTGCCAGACTAAATTGTCATTGCTGGATGGTCTTGGGAAAGAACCACACTCATGCGCTGAAAACCCCCTTTCTAAGTTTGAGGCTGAGAACAGGCAATGCAGGCTTAACCTCATTTGCTCTTGACCAATGGCAGTGTGCTATCTCCTGAGACAAATTAAAGTATTACTTTGGACGTTGGACAAACATGTTGGATAAATAGGATGAACCAGAAACTCTTGAGGCAAGTTTTCCTCTAGGACACAAATGAGTAGAAAGTCAAAGAAGGTGAGACTATTGAAGAAAGATTCACATTTTGTTTTTCTAAACAGAACAACGTTGAAAATTTAAGCAGTATGAGACTTGAAAAACATTCCAAGCATATAACAAGCTTTAGAGAGCTACATATTCATCCAACAAATATTTATTAATACACACTATATTCAGGCGATATTTTATGATTTTTCTATTCTAAGATCTTAGACCTCAAATTCATTGTGTATCTGGCATACTCATCCCAAGCTTATTCTGAAAGTATAGCTAAAATTCACCCAACTTGCAAACAAGTCAGCATATTATTAGGGAACATCTGAGTTTTCTTTTGATTAAACATTGAAATTTAATTATTAAGTCTCAGGAGAGTGCAGTTGACATTATTGTCAATATTATGCAGTAGCTGATCCAACAGGATCTTGGCCAAATTTGTTCTAATTGTAGAACAGGGAGAAGAAGTCTATAGACTTGCCAGAGTCAGCCATCCCCAAACCTCTTCTCCAGGAAAGGACAGAATTTGGTTTACACACCAATTTTATATAGATAGAGACATAGATAAAATTTCTCCACCATTGGCTTCTCTGTCTTTATATCCTACCCTTACTAGTACCCAAACCAGAGATACTATAAGAAAAGGAAACCACAGACTAATATCTCTCATGAATGTAGATGCAAAAATCCTCAGCAAAATATTAGCAAATTGCATGCAACAAAATATAGAAAGGGCAATACATCAGGACCAAGTGAAGTTCATTCAGGAATGCAAGGCTGGTTGAACATTCAAAATCAATGAATATAGTTTACCATATTAACACACTGAAGAACAAAAGCTATTTGATCATGTCAATAGAGAACAAACATTTGACAAATTCAGCAATCACCCAGGATAAAAACTCTCAGCAAATTAAGAATAAAAGGAAAATTCTCCAACGTGATAAAGGACATCTATGAAAAATCTACAGCTAATAATAAAAATAATAATAATGACAAAAATACTCTATAGCTATCATACTTAGTGGTGAGACACTTGAAGCTTTTCCCCAAAGATTGGGAACAAGGCAATGTTTTTGCCCTTTTACCAATCTTATTTCATGTAATTGAGAAGCAAAAGAAAGAAAAGGCATACATATTGGAAAAGAAGAAATAAATCTATCTCTATTTTTAGACATGATTGTCTATGTAGAAAAGCCTAAAGAATCTATAAAAATGCTCCTTGAACTATAAAGTGAGTTTAGCAAGGTTATAGTATGCAAGATCAATATATAAAGTCAATTATAGGGGCGCCTGGGTGGCTCAGTCAGTTAAGCGTCTGGGTTCGGCTCAGGTCATGACCCCAGAGTCCTGGGATCGAGTCCTGCATTGGGCTCCTTGCTCAGAGAGAGCCTGCTGCTCCCTCTGCCTGTCGCTACCCCTGCTTGTGCTCTCTCTCTCTGATCAACAAATAAATAAAATATTTTTAAAAAGTCAATTATATTCCTATGTACCAGCAATGAACAATCGTAGATAATGAGAGCTCGGTTTTCACTATGGATGGAGTTATAGAGAAGCAAGGGGGTAATGTTAGAATGAACCCAGTGCTGCGTATTCAACATAAAGTCACATTTATTTTCACATGTATACCATCGGATAGACATAGAAGTAAATATGTACAGGTATATACACATGGGTCAGTATGCATACATATGTGTCCTAGCTCTGTCCACTAAAAGCAAGGACAACCCTTGGCAATGAACACATCTGATAAAGTTAATTTCTCCAAGTGTTAATCCCCAGATCAACTGTTAACTACTATTAATTAATCTCTAAATTTCTTTGTTGTTCCACGAACGTTCTTTATCTTAATTGGATCCCGGATCCGATCTACAATCTCACATTACATTTGCTCTTTATCATCTCTTCTTACTCTCCTCTGATTTATGATACTTGCTCAGTCTTTCATGACCTTTGAAGAGTACTGGCTGGTTATTTTGTAGACTATTTCTGAATTTGTGTTTTTCCAAATTTGGGTGTGTCTGATGTTTCATGCTGATCACAACACACTTGATTTAAATAAAAATACGTAATTCAAAAATTTTTTCTTTTCCCCCTTTTTTAAAAGATTTTATTTATTTATTTGAGAGAGAGAGAGAGAAAGAACACAAGCAGGGGAGTGGCAGAGGGCGAGGGAGAGGCAGACTCCTCGCTGAGCAGGGAGCCCGCTGCAAGGCTCTATCCCAGGACCTGGGATCATGATGTGAGCCAAAAGCTTCCACTTAACTGACTGAGCCACCCAGGCACACCACCCCCAATTTTTTTTTCTTCAGTGGACACTAGCTGAGCAATCTTTTCTGATGTCAAATATATTCCTCTGCCAGGAATTAGTTTTTATATATGAAGCCTTTTTTAAGGCTCTTAATGTGGACTTCATTTTTTCTCTGGTTCCATCTTTGGTGGAGGTGAAGAAGAATCCTAATTTTCAGCCCCCTCCCCAAGATTCAAGCTGACAGCAGAGGAACAGATGTGTTTCCCTCAGGTCTGGGAGGAGACCAACCACAGAGGCAGGACCCCCTTTTGGCCCTTGCAGAGGTGTCTCAGGGTTTGTTGAAATGAGGGCAAGCCTCCTTAACCAAAGGTTCTTTCCCCCTGCCCTCAACACAGGCACTTCTCCCCTCTGTTGTTGAGCACTTAGCTGCCCACCTCTGCAGGTCTCTGCCCATCAAACACTTGTTTTTGGCTCAGTCTTAGCCTCTCACTCTCTCTAAACAAAGGGAGTGGAGACCCCTCGGCATCTCCAAATGTACTCTCTGCCTTTTGAAGCTTTGAGAGAATCTTTGCCCTGGCATAAATCAAAGGAGAGTGAACTTACTCATTTAGCTCATCAGAAAAATCCAGCTGTCATCATGTCACATACAAGAGTTTATTCTTTTAATAGCTTTATTCTTTTCCCGTTAAGGAAGGAATTGTTCCAGGGCCTTCATTCCATACTGTATATTAGGTATTTCATTTTTCAGAGAGGGAAAAAAGCACCTTTCCACACATGATTAATACTGCAGCTGAATACCAGAAGAGCCGACCATGTGCTGGCTTTGGGCCATCCATTGGCAGTTCAACATCTGTAATCTAGCCAGTGAGTCACTGCTAACATCATGAACAAATCATGGCTGCTCCATGGTCAGAGCAGTTTATGGACCTGGTGTGAGCAGAACACGCATTCTCCCCTGGGATCTGAAAAGGAGGATGGTCTAAAGTAAGGAAAGCCCCAGATGAGAAGAGGACCACAGATTTTTGTCTTTAAACCATTCCTATTATATTCTTTGCCAGTGGGAGTTCAAAGCCCTGCTCTTTTCCCCTTCAAGGAGATCAGGAAGATGAGAGGAAGGCTCCTGTTTTGGAGACAAGGAGACAAGTCCTGTCCGAATGGGGCTATTTGCAGAATCAGAAAACAAGAAATAAATCTATCTTAATTTTTTTCTCCCTGGGTCTAAATTGTGAATGCACAGAACTCTCATTGCACTTCACAGTGTAAACACTCTCTATCAGATGCTCAGGCCTGATGGAAATAGCCTGATGTGTCTTGGAACGAGTGGGCTGAGTTCGAGTCCCAGTTCACAACTTAGCATTTGTCTTTGGATGGGCTGCTTAACCTCTTCCACCCTTGCCTTGTCTCTGTCATCCGTACCCATGGCTCGGGCCCATGGGAGGCTCTGGGAATCATGCTAGCACATGGGCCTGCACCTGACACGTAGTAGGTGTTTACAGAACATATGTTTCTGCTCTCGCCTTCCTCTGGCCTCTCCAAAGAGAACAAGGTGTCTCCGCTAGGATTAACCTATCAAGACAACTTTCCTGGAAGTTAGTTGAAGGGCAGATCCTTTAGGGGAACATGAATAGCTTTATAAATTGCCTTCAAAAGTCGCACCAAATCCTTTAGTCAGTTTTAAAGGAACTGTTTACCACTGCATATGGCAGTCATTATTTGGAATAATAAACCCTCTGAGAATCTGAACATTCATGGGCCAACAGATGGGTCAACCTGCTTCGCAATTTAACAAAGTAATTTATTTCAATCACCGGGACAGAGCATGTGAAGATTACTAATTCAGTTCACAAGCAAAAGGAGCAAACACCAATACGTGGCTGAATTGTGCAGCCATTATGGAAATGCACACCTGTTCAATTGGTTTTGAGACAGTCTTCATTTCGATCAGTCTTTCCTTTTCTTCAAAGGTGTGTATTAAATTGCCGTGGATTCTTCTGCTGAAACTCACGTGCTAATTGGTGTCAGGACAAGATAAAGATCTCAGGGAAAATTTATACCAGAGCGTAGGTAAAATTAAGGTCATCAAAGTTGGCTTTGGGAAGTAAAACAGGTGTATCAGAAGTATATTCTTATAATAATTGGGCAATGTGTTGTTCTTTCTTCTTGAAGCAGTCTGCCCGGGGCTTAATAGGGAAGAAAAAAGCCAAGATCTTTCATCCTTCGTCTTCAAATCTGCTGAAAATTTCCACATCTTGATCTCGTCTCTCTCTCTCTCTTTCCATCCATGCTCACTCAAGAGCCAGAGGAAGCAAGGAATGGAAAAGGTGGTCAGAGAGTTTCTCAGGAGATGACTGTATGTGCTCAGAAATGGAATTCAAGATGTTAAAAAAGAACTGGAGCGGAATTTCCTTGATCTTCCTATCTCTTCACCCCACACCCTCACCCCAAGTTGGACAGAACTTCCATGATACTGGCAGGAAGCTTCCTAAGGAAGATGGCACCCGGCTTGCATTTAGGATCTGCCATATGTTAGATAAGATTACTAATGCTACAAGATGGTTTTGTTGCTCTTTTTGAAAGGAAGATACTTTTCTTTCTTCTATGTAATCTTCCACTTTGAGGTCCGTTGTTATTAATTCAAAATAAATGACTTCTCCCTTCCTCACCATCCCTCTCACAATATTTATTTATTGAGTTGTCTTCTCTCTGCCAGAGGCCAGGCTCGCTACTGGGGTTCTAACCCCATGCCGTCCCTCAGGTAGTGGGAAGATGGGGAGGGACACAGCAATCATAGTTCAGTGGAGAGATTGCTACCGTTAGGGGTAAATGCAGGTTATGAGGGGATGCCTCGCCAGCTATTAAAAGACACTTTTATTTTTTAAAAGTCTCTGCGTGTATTAGGACAGTGAATAAACATCCCAGTAGGGTTGCAAAACTGTGGTGCAGTTTGCAAGTTTATACTTATCAAATTTCCAACACCCACACAAATTCAGGGACTGTATATATACATTCATTTAAAGGCAATGTCAAGTCTCAGTTGGAGAAATTTCATGAATCCAAGGTCTGGGCCACGTGGCCCCCCCTTCCCACCTGGCCCACCTGGCCCACCTGGCCCTCACCGTTCTGCAACGCCAGCTCCTCCTTAGCTCCTTTTGGATGTCCTACTTGCCCAAATCCCTGCCTTGCCTCTCCCAAGCACTTCAAGCTCAAAATGTTCCAAACCCATTTTTTCACCTTCCCTTCAATCACCACATCAGTGTTTCCCCTTCAAGTTCCTCTTGAGGCAGCACTATACTCTCATCCCCCTCGCATTCCTGCCTTGTCATCGTTCCTTCGAATCTGGCCTGTTTTCCAGGGCTGTGGGCTCCTCCTCTGCCCATGCCTTAAACTCAGCCTGCCCCATCCCTCCTGTCGATTGCCTCAGCAGGTGCCTTTCACTTGCAGCCTTTGCAAGAGAGGTCTGCTTCTCCTGTCTCTCATCCATATACTCCATCCCTTGCCCACTTGGCAGATGGATCCCCCCAGTACCCAGACTTCCCCCAGCTTCCTCTTGCCCACAGAATTGCTTTGAAACTTGCCATTGCATTCCTATCTCTTATCCCTCCCTTCACACACTTTCAGTGCATGAGAAACAGGAATACTCACTGCTCCTCAAACTCGTTTCTGCTTTTCAACCTCTGAGCATTGACATATGCTGTTCCTGTGTTTGCAGTGCCATCACTGCAATGCTGCTTGTTGAAACTCTACCCTGTCTTTAAAGTCCACTTCAAATGCTTCAGGAAACGGTCCCCCTCTCCTTGCCCCCCTTCAGCCAGATGCATGGCTCTTTTGAACACTGGTAGCCCTTTGATTCTTTTACTGTCTTATGGAACCTATCTTTTTCTGACTTACATTCAACTCGATCCCATTTCACGCACATTTAGCCAGCACCTATTAGGAGCCAGAGACCGTGGTATGTGCTGGGGTTAAGCAAGGTAGAGAAGGTCCCTTTCTTTATGGAGTTTATCATGTAATGGAGGAGGCTGGCAGGTAAATATTCAGTTATAATAAGACGATCAAGTAGGATGGTATCTGATGGTAACACAGAGAAGAGCTGCTCACATGGGCTGCGGAGGAGAAGGAGGCACAGCATGGGCAAGGAGGAATCTATGAACAACTTTCAGTTATTTATATTTTAGTTTATCTTTTCTAGGGGGCACACGTTTGTGAGGGAACCTGGCTCATATAACCACATCCTCTTTAGGTTGGAGTATTGTGCCCACACATAGGCACATAAACAACCATGGAAAGAGTTTTTTTGTAAATATTACTTAAGTCTTAAATTTGCAGGAAGTTCCCTTGTGGAGAAATAACAGTCTTGGGAGAAAAGTAAAATAGAGAAAATGCAAAGAAGATTTTGACACTAAAGCTTGTACTTATTTCTCGAGCTTGATTTGTCGATGTGCTGTTCTTTTCTCCATCGTTAGTCCCATTTCACCACTTTCATAAGTAAAGGCACAGGCTTTGGAGCTGAGATCAGGAAAAAGCATCTGAAGTCCAATGGCTTTGCTGCCCCATTAGTCAGCTGAGGAAACTACCAGGACCATTAGCAGAGTGAGTCACATGGAGCCCACAATAGGGGTTGGATAAGCAGATACTGAGCACCGAGCATGTCAGAATTGGGGGTAAATTTTAAAATTTTGTAACATGTGGACTGCAATCTCCAGACTCTAGTTGTTGGCCAAACCCTTTTCTTTTCCTTCCTGGCACTGGCAGTGCGGTTCCAGCCTCACTTGTGGTTAGCTTGGTCATGCGACTGAGTTCTAGGAGTGAGTTCTAGCCTGTGGCACGAGAGCAGGTGGAACGGGCGCCACTCCTGTCTCCATGCTGTGTCTCTGCTGCAAAGCTCCCTGTGGAAGATGCAGAGTCAGAGATGGAAACAGGGTCTCTGCATTTCCATGCAAAAGCTGCCAGCCTGCTGGGGACACCACGTTGGACCGCTGGGTGAGCAAGAACCCTTGTACTGAGACAAACCACCGAGACTGGGGTTTACTCGTCAGAGCAGCTGGTGTCGCCCGCCACCCTAACGAATACAATCCACTTTACGCTGTGTTCAGGGAAGGGAGGACAAAAAAGCAAAACATCCCCAAATGGGCTCGCCATGAAACCAGATTTGCCTTGCGGTGGGTTTGTTGCTTTGTGTCTGACTGCCCTCGGCGGGCCTCTGGAAGCTGCTGCTTGTAGATTTGTTCAATAGTAAGCTTGAAGTGGTTCTGCATTAAATGAAAAAATCAGTAGTTTGAATGTGGATGCAAATTCCTAACAGCTTTAGCAACTGAAGAAAAATTTCCAGATGTTTCACAAAGCACTAAAATACTGTACATTGTTTTCTTTTTCAATGGGAAATTATTCACAGGGCAATAAAAAGTTGTTTTCTCAGTAAACAGATTATGTTTCAGTCTGCGGTGTGAACACTTAAATGGAACGATGCAATATGCCACTTTTTAAAAGAGGGTTTCAAACATGTCAGTACAAACCTTTCAGTCCACTGTCCCATAAATTTAACTTTTTAAAATGAAATCAACCTGCGCCTTGTGAGAGCTCACACTACTATATCCAAACCAGTGAAATCTGCCTGTTTATTGCCACTGATGGAATGTGGCAAAGAAACATTGTGTTCACATGGGACAATTTCTTCAACTTTACACCAAGTGAAATTTAATTGCTTTCACTTCCTGGAATCATTAGGCCTGAGTCCTGCTGGAGGCGGAGCCAAAAGGACAAGGTGAAAAGTATGTCTGGGTTTAGTACATTTCACCTTGGAATTTTATCCTCCTTCGCTCTCTTACTGGTTACACAGCAAGTTCCAGCCTGGGAAGCCACTTCAGAAAAGTTTAAGGAGGTGGGAAACTATAAAGGCACAGAAACAACAGGTGTCCCACTGGGACGAGCACCCCTCACCTTGGCATTCAAAGCAATTACTCGTGATGCCTCAGTCGTTGCTCTCAGTCCAACGATTGGAATTTCTGATTCTTTCAAGTTCATTTTTGGTGTGGTTTTTCCTTCACACACAAAAGTAGTAAGTGCAGGAGCAGGCGAGTGAAGAGAAGTGCGGACAAGCCTTGCTCTGGGGTCCGGCTGGATTCCATGTGGGACAATCAGAACTGGACAGAATGAGGACCGTGCAAGGTTTGCGTCCAGGTTGCCACAGATTGCTCCATGTCTCAGAGGGATTCATGGATCCTTAATTTATATTTAGTTATAAACCATCTATGTAAGTTCTTCATGGAGGATTTGAATGAATATCACGGTGACTACTTGACACAAAGGAGGACAAAGGGGAAAGTGAAAGGCCCTTGTTCAAGTCACCTTCCGAAATGAAGGTGAACAGTCTCTTCACAGACAATGGAAGACAGAGGGGAGTGGACGCCATCGGGAACTCGGCACTGTCAGATCACATTCACCTTATAAAGCAAGGTCTCCCTGTGTTCCGCGTTGTAACTGTCCTTCTTCACTTTTTAGAAGCCTCATCTCATGACAGTCTGCAGAACATGCATTGTAATCATAAGGTGGGACATAGTTCAGAGAGGTCTGAGACTTGAAGACCCATCACTCTTGGGAGACACCAAGGAAGGAATACAGAGTTGTAACGTGTCCAAGGGGGGAAAGGAGCAGGACTTTTGGGGCGGGGGGAAGGACTGAAAGGGGAATAACAATGAAGTGAGAACAGCAATTTCTTCACAGGCAGGAACTTCCTTTGTACACATATTGGTTTCACAGTTCAATATGGAGACCGAGCATCCTGGAAATCAATTGTTTTGTCTTGTTTTGTTTTTTCCAAACCATAGGCCCCATTCTTGCCTAATGGGTAACTATAAACTCTGTGTGTGTTGTGTGTATTTAGACAATGAAGAAAATTATTATTTCCTACAAAAGCGTTTTCAAATGTGGGTACTTTGGGTGCAGAAAACCCGACTTGATTAAAGTCTCTCTATTTCACTGTGTTTGAGTACTCAGACTTCCAGTTTACTTTGAAGGTGTGTTTTTTCAAGATAGGAGGATAGAAGGTATTTCATTCAACTGTTTGTTAGCCATTGATTTTAAGCCTCTAAATATTTCGATGGGTGGTTTTGGGGCTGCTGAACCAGGCCACACAACTGTTAGCGAGGCACCAACCTAAAAATCCTCTTCCCATTCTCTCCCTTATCTCCAGCAGATTGTAAAGAGTCTCCCCTCGGAAGCCCCCTTGAATTCACTTCATGGGCTTTCACCCCAATGTAAAGTTTGGTTTGGGGAAGTTTCTCCTTATTAAGAACTCTGTCCCACAAGGAAGGAATGCTTTCTGAGGGCATATATGCATATTTTCTCTTGTGGGCTTTGGGGAGGTTATACTAGCCAAACAGACCCAGTCTCTGCATTTATGAGGCTTAGTGGGGAGACAGACATGTAAAAACAGACCACCTCAACAGCTACTTATCTACTGTGTGGTCAGTGTGAGGAGGCCTGCAGAGGAAGGCTACAGAGCCTGTGAGTGTGTATGAGGCAGAACTTGGCAAGATTTCTTTATTGACTCTTTTGCTGAGACTATTTGATGGTTGAGTAGGATTTGACTGGGAAAAACAGACAAGACCATTTGGGGCAGAGCCTTAGTTCAGGGAGGCTAGGGATGGGCAGTCATCGGGAGAGGAGGCTGGGACAAGTGATGGGGTGGGTAATAAAGAGGCTAGTCTTGCAGGCAGGGAGAGCAGAGGGCAAAAGGTCTGGAATGGGCCTTGTTAACTAGAGGTTGCCTGCAAAGATTTTAACCTGTTCATCCCTGCTGGAGGGTCCCCCAAAACACTTTCCCCCACCTGGCCTGAATCTCTTTTGATGGGGCTGCAAGTAGAACTTTGTGGGCCATGGTGGGACTTTATATAGCGATCTGAGAGGAATGGGAAGCCACCAGAGGGTTTTAAATAGAGGAGTATCTCATATTTATCAAGTGCCACCAACTAAACTGTCGTCTCGACCCAACAGAATTAGTAGCTCCCAAGGTTGAGACTTGAAGGTGTTGCAAAGAACATTATAATATGTGTGTTGTCTGTGTGTTTATGACAAGTCATGGCAATTAATTTTTAGAAACTGTCTAAAGGGGGATGGGGTTAAACATGAAGACACTTGATCTGCCTAATTGCTGTTCAATCTAACAGCACATAACTGCACTAAAAAGGAATTGAACTCAGTATTAGTACCTGACTTATAACTGCTTGGGACCAACTGATTTTTGCAGTAATCTCACTCCTAAAAAAAAAAAAGTTGTATTCTTAAAAGAAATTCATGGTGAGAGGAGCAGAAGCTAATGCTGACATATCAGTCTTTGATATGGAGGTACAGTAGGCGGACATGAATTTTCCCAGATTAAAAACAAATGTGTAATGGAAGTTGAAATATAAAGAATTTCTCCATTTATCTTCTTGACTAAAGGGAGAAAAAAAGCATCATACACATTGTAGATCATTTGAGTTTTAGGCTGATGATTTGAAACATTTTTATAATAATTCAGTGGCTCTTTTTGAATATCCAGATGTTAATAATGGTTCCCTGCTCTGTGATTAGGAATGAATCTGCCAAGGAAAAATGAAGCCTTTTCTCTTGGGGAAAGTTGAGTTACTTCTGTTATTTTCCCAGGCTTCCTGGGGAAGTCTATCAACATATGAATAAATGATGGGAATGGGAGTCTGGCTGGTCACCATGGAATTATCAGCCTTGTTTTTTGAGTTAGACCTTTATTATTTACACACTCAGCTTGAAATACGACAAATGTAGTAAGCTTCCACTGATTTTATTCCTTGAAATCCAGCAGTCCGTATAGGTTTTGAGGTTGAAAAATCTGTTCTGTTTTAAGAAAAGTTTCTGTTGTCATTGCTTGTGAAAGCCATGACTGGTTGCCCAAATTAAGAAATAATATGACTAACAACGGGGGGGGGGGGGTTCCCTCCTTTAGGTTAAATTTTTTTTTGAAGAAAAATATCATTTTTTTAAAAGAGAAAAGAAACATTTAGAAGCCATAACCTCTCTTACAGATGTCTCTCAGAGTAACCAGCTTGGATAATTTTTGTTTTATTGCTCTATGCCTAACATTGCACCCACTTGAATTTCCTTTTTAGTATTGAAGGTACCATGCTCAGGTGTGTTAGGTCTAGAACGCTTTTCAGAAAAAATTCAAGCATTAAAATACTTCCTTTGGTCTTTATTTATTTTTACAATCTTCATTTATACTTAGGAGCTGGAGTGTTTCTGGTATAATACCTAAAAATGAAGATTTAAAAAAAAAAAAAGAAAATAAAAGACCTCTGGATCAGAGGCTTTCCAGGCATGGTCCATGGACAGCTTCCTGGGAACCCACAAGATCAAAGCATTTCCATACTTACAGTAAGATGTTAATTGCCTTTTTCACTGTGCTGGCATTTACACGGAAGTTGCAAAAATAATGGAGGGTAAGCCTTTTGGCTCCTTAGCATAAGTCAATGCCTGGCATCAAATGGTACTAGCGGTCATTGTGTTTTTCACCACCACATACTTACAGAGGGGAAAGAAAGCAAATTTTACTTAGGAACGCCCTTGATGAAGGTGTAAAAATTATTTATTTTATTAAAACTTGACCCTTAAGTATGCATCTTTTTAACATTCTGTGTGACAAAATGGGACAGAAGCATAAAGCCTTTCTCCTGCACACTGAAGTAAAATTGTCCTGAGGAAAAGCTCTTGTGAGAGATACTTTGAGCTGGGAGCTGAATAGTCACTTCCTTCATGGAGTCACATTTTTACCTGCAGGAATAACACACAGCCTGCGGATGTTTAGACTTGGCTAGTTAGTGGATCTTTTTATGAGAGTAAACAAAAATGCACTTATAGTGTCAAGGAAGTCACTTATAGTATGTATGGCCAATAAATAACAAATTAAAGCTTTCAAGAGAAAACTGGAATTTTGGAAAACTTGTATTCACCACCATGAGCTTGATAAATTCAGAACACTTAAAGACTTTTCTGATGACATCAGAAGTGATAGTAACACATGTAAGTTTTTAGATATCGTAAAATTAAATGAGACAACATTTGGAAAAGGGAACCACCATTTCCCAACAACCAGTAGTGGGTGTGAAGAAATCATGCATTGGTCAAAGGGTTATGTAAGGTGCAAGGCAGAAAATGGATTTTAATGTAACAAAGTATCAAAAGTTCATTTGTATAGTTTCAGATTCCACATTATAACTAACCTTTAAGAAACTACCACTTGTTGAATTCTGGTGTAGTATCAAAGGAGAAGATCCATGATTAATCTGATAAAGTTATCAAAATGTTTTCCCTTTATCATTTAATCACGACGGTGGATATTCTTCATATACTTCAATCAAAACAACATATTGCAACAGAATGAATGTAAGAGCGGATAAGAGATAACCAGCTATGCTAAGTTAGACAAAAAGAAAAATTAGATCCGCAAAACTGTAAAACCGTGCCATTCCTATTACTCAACTTAATTTTAAAAATATTTTAATTGTGGTAAAATATGCATAATATAAAACTTACCATCATAACCATGTTTAAGTGTATAGTTCACTGGTATTAAGTGCATTCCCATCATTGTGCAATCAGTTGGTACAACTCTTTTCATCCTGCATAACTAAAACTCTGTACCCATTAAACAACTCCCCATTTGCCCCCTTCCCCCCTTTCTGTCTCTGAATGTGGCTACTCTAGGAGCCTCATATAAGCGGAATCACACAGTATTTGTTTTGGTGTGACTGGCTTATTTCACTTAGTAAACTTTTTTTTGTTTTGGGAGATAAGAAAAATGCTATTTATGTTAATGTGCACTTATTATTGTTATTTTAATGAGCAATAAAAACTTTAAAATTCTCAGCTTTAAACTCTAATACAATCCATACTGATAGATACAAATCACCAGCTCTTTGGGCTGCTCAGTAATTTTTCAGAGTTTATAGGGGCCCTGAGCCCAAACACATTGAGAGCCGCTGTTCTAGATACCCTGTATCATTGACTGCTTATCACTGTGTATGGTTTAGAGAGCTGGAGTAATTTCTCAACATTCTACAGCTAACAAGCACCCGAGCTCAGACACCATGTCTTCCAGAAAGCTGCCCCAGCAGAATTGAGTGCTTTCTCTTCTGCTCTCCTCGTGCCTTATACCCATCTCTGTTGTGCCAGCGGCAGCCTCGCTGTAATTTTAATTCAGCTGTTTGTCTTCCCATCCTATGATGACTATAATGACCGGAACTGGATGATATTCAGTTTGTGTCTCTATTTATTTTGTATCTATATTAACTGAATACTTCATAAGCGGATAAATGAGGAAACCCAGATGGCAGCCAACAAACTTTGAAAGTTGCAGACCAACTCTTTGTCCAAGCACATCATGTAGCATTTTTAGGGGCTCCCAATTGAATATTTTTAATGGTTACGATATAGTTTAATGTATTTGAGAAGAAATAACTTACATATTGAACTTGTCATTTAACAGATTTCATTGTTTAGTATGAACTTAAAATTAAGTGTTAAGTAAATAATACTGGTGCGGGTACAGTGGAACGGCACAAAATCGTGAAGGTGGGACTCTAATGTGGAAAACTGGGAAGCTTTATCTTAGTCTCAAATTGTGTTTCCTCTGATGGATACGTTTTCTTGCTATCCTCCTTTTGTACATCTGCTGATCAGAAGACTCTATTGGTGGAGATTCCTTGAAATTTTTATAATATGTGAAAATTTGAATTAATACAGAATATAAGAATTCCATAATATGGGATTTGAAAGCCAGTGCTAATATGCCCTAATACATATTTTTTTTCATCTTTTCTTGACAATGACTTTATTTCTTACTTGTTGAAAACATGCATTAAAGTCTTTCTCTTGATGGATGTTCTGTTTCTCTAAAGACATGGAACCATCGAGGACATTTTTTGAACTTGATTCAAAATAGTCTGTGTTAAAGATTAAAAACTCATGGAATGACACATTAAACTCTCACACTCTTCATATTTTATTAGTAATAAATACAGTTAATACCTATAGATGCTGCCATGATAAAGAGATTTTCAGTGCTATAAACGTTGTTTTCTGATTTACTATGATTTGGGTATTTATTGATCTAGGACTATTTCCAGCCTGAAATTACTAGAGTTTGGGGTCTAAATTAGGCAAGATAGCAGAAGATCTTAAATTCCACAGGGAAGAGTGTCTGGGAAATGTGCCTTTTGTTGGTCTCTGTGGAGCAAAGCTTTTGATCTTCTGCATACTTGGTTTTGATTTACCTCCAGAGTCATGTTGACCACTTTGGTGCACGGCTAACGCAGAGTCTTTTAACTAGAGCGATGGGACAGGCTTCAGTTCCTTTGCATTCAGACCAGATGCAGGTCTTGTCTCCCCCTCCCCACTTGAAGAGTGTGGGGAGGATGCGTTATGAATAATGTCTTCCTCCTGGGGACCTGGTCCAGGGATCAGGAGTTTTTGGAAGTGAGTTGGCCCGCTCTTTTATCTAACCCTGTTCAGTTCTGAAAATCACAGATTGTCTGAATTGAAAGGGAATCAAAGACAAAGCTATTCAGCCTGCTTCTTTCATGATGGAAGAAACTGGGAACTAGAGAGACTAAGAAATTTGCCCCGGTCAGTCATGAATTGGTGACGGAGCTGGGGCTGAAACTCAGGTCTCTCATTAGAAGTTCAGTTTTCTTTCAGCTACCAGTTAATGGAGAATGTTCGTGGGCTTCTTGGAATGTAGTCTGGGAGTGTATAGTGAAGTGGGGTCAGGCTCACCCCAATTCTCTCTCTCTCTGTCTCTCTGTCTGTCTCTCTCTCTCTCTCTCTCTCTCTCACACACACACACACACACACACACACACACACACACACACACACAGTATTCCAGTCTCAGCTCCAACACTCAGCAGCGGTGTGACTTTGCTCAGGCTCACCCCAATTCTCTCTCTCTCTCTCACACACACACACACACACACACACACACACACACACACACACACACAGTATTCCAGTCTCAGCTCCAACACTCAGCAGCGGTGTGACTTTGCTCAGGTCACTTACGGAAATTAAGGCTCAAGGGGGTAATGGCTAATGCTAACTCCTGTGCTGGTCGTGGCCTGGGTTGCAGGAGACTATGTATGTGGCTGTGTGGAAGCCCTTCGTGAGCTGTAAAACGCCGTGTGAGCGTAATGTAGCGCTACTGACAGAAAGCCAAGCTCTGAGCTGCTCGAGCTTTGTAGTTTTGTGTACAGATACAAAAATCCCGTGAGCTTGTGAATCCTGCAGTCTGTTCTCCTTGCATGATTCACGCCCTGTAATTATAATATTGCTATAATCAAATAGCTAGGCCTCTCCCTTTCCCTCCTCATCCCTGCCAGCCTCTTAAGCCGAATTCTCAATTTCAGACCTTGTAGGAGGTTCCCCTTGGACCTTCGGTTTGTTATTTCAAAGCTATGATAAAAAGAGTTTCAAGGCACAGACGTGTTTAAGAAAAATATACTTATTGCTTTGGGCCTTTTCTTTCATTCTGTGATGCTTGGCAAGCTTGTTATACTTGCTGGAGCTGGGGACTGGGGGCTGGGGGGCCGGCTGGGTTTTGACCCATGCTCTACTCTGTGTCCCCTTGGATCATTGTGTAAAAGAAGGCCAGCTCAGAGGACCACTTTGGGCTCTGTCTTAGCCAGCTCAGGCTGCCTTAACCACATACCATGGACTGTGTAGCTTAAGCAACAGGAATTTATTTTCTCACAGTTCTGGAAGCTGCAGTCTGAGACCAGGGTGCCCACATGGCTGGGTTCTGGTCAGAGCTCTCTTCCTGGCTTGCAGCAGGGTGCCTTCTCTCTGTGTCCACACACAGCAGAGAGAGACAGAGACAGCAGTTCGAAGAGAGTTTTGTTTTTGTTGTTGTTTGGATTTGTAACTCTGCTTGTTATTTCCTCCATGAGCTAAGAGACGAATGCATACAAAATAATAATAAATATCTATGTTATGGGGCACACACTTTATAAAGAGGTAATTTGTGACATCAGTAACATAAAGGGAGAACAGAGCTTTACAGGAGTAGAAATTTTGTATGCTACTGAAGTTAAGGTGATATCAATTCAAACTAGATTGTTACGAATTTAGGCTGCTAAATATCACCCCCCTGATAACTATAAAAAAAGCATTTCACAAATACATGAAAAAAGAAATGAGAAGGGAATCAGGTTCCCTACCAAAAATCAACTTAACACACAAGAAAAGCAGTAATGGAGAAAATGAGAGACTCAAAAGAAAACAAATAACAAAATGGCTGAAGTTCTTCCTTATACTGATTACTTTAAATGCAAAAGGCTGAAACTCTCCAAAAGAAAGATAAAACTTGGCCAGATGGATAACAAACAAGCAAACAAAAACTGTCTCTTTTCTTGTAAGGGTACTCATCCAATCATGAGAACCCTGTTCTCACCATCTCATCTGAACATAATTATTTCCCTAAAGCCTCACCTCCAAATACTATCACATTGGGGGGTAGGGCTGCAACATATGAATTTTTGTGGGGGGCGGAGACGCGATTCAGTCCCTAGCAGGCCTCTTCTAATCTAAATGCTGCAAGTCAATACTACGTGTGAAATGTACTGCTAAGTAGCATACAAAAAGCCAAGCTAAGAATTTTGGAGCCTATGTGATGCCTGGAAAACCTCTTTATTAACAATGAAAGTGGGCTTTTGGGAAAAGTAACCCTGAGGACTGTCTGGGGCAGAGGAGAGATGAACAGAGAGACCAGTTTGGAGGCTGGAGAAGTGGTCTTGAGTGACTTCTCACTTCCCCTTAAACATCAGGCTGTCTTGTTGCAAAAGAACCGCCTTGGATTTATTCACCATTGGAACCTGCAGCCACACTTCTGGTTTTGGCTTCTGCTTTGGATAATCAGATTTATTTCCTCCTGTCAAGCATTATATTCTGTTGGCATAGTAGACAGAGGCTCTGGGTACATCCTGCTAGGGGTCTGTAGCCAAGACAAGAAAATGTTTTTAGGAGCAATTGACACAGGGGAGGGCTGGCATTTCACTGGCCCCGCAAACCTCCTGTTTGGCAGGACTGGACTTGTGGGGAAGGAAAGCAGGAAACACAGCAGGCTCTGCAGGACATCTCGGGAGTCATCCTCTTGAAGGAGAAGACTTCTGGTCCGGTTTTCAGTACCTCCGACTCCCACAAGTTGAAGCAAGCAATCTGTTTGGCTTTGTAACCTGAAATTCCATAGGCTTCTCCCACTGGTGAACCTTTGTTCTAGGCCACATGGCAGGGGCACCTGTGCCCTCCTGTCCAAGTCTCCTGATTTTATTTATGGGCATGTTTCCCATGGGTTCACACACAGCTCTCACACACAGTGTCTGTTTCCTGCAAAGGCGCTTGAAAATGCTGATTCCTGGGGAATCTAACCCCTACCTTTCAGACTGTTCTGGACACTGATTACTGGAACTTCTGCAGATCGTAGAAGCTAGCGGGCCTCCTTCAGCTCTCACTGTGCAGAAGCCACTTTGTGCTCAGGGAGACATGGGGAGACATGGTCCACGGTCTCCCCTCGGGGTCTTTGTTCCTCTTGGTTGGAGCCCAGAGCACAGACTTTCCTCCTTGCAGGCTATCTTCCTCCTGCCAACAAACACCCAAACCCACTGGTTCATAAGATTTTCAGATGCGGCTGGACTCTGAATCCCAGAGCCTGAGCACTCCCATGGCTCACACCCGCCCTTCCCCGTTTGCTTCTACTGGGCCTTGTTTTTGTAAAGGTCGCTGGACAGTGCAGCAGGTGCTGGGAGACTGGCGGTAGCCGCTCACAGGGTGTTGGGGGGTTCTCTGGTGGGCAGAAGGGTGACGGAGAGCCATATGTAGATCTGAAGTATCAGTCATGGACATTGTATTTTCACAAACACCAAAGACGGCCTGGGTTTTCAGGGACTCAAGACAGAGCTGGGGTCCTTAGAGGATGAGCTTTGTGAACTAGACCGGTGGCCGCCGAGTGCGCTCATTTCCTGGGCAGTCAGGGGAGGGCAAGTGACAGTGCTGCGGGACTGCTGCCCTGAACACCTGCTCCAGACGCCCCGCGCCACATACGTACCGTTTGCTCTCACCACGGCTCATTGGGTCCGCCGAGGCTATGTCTGCCTCTGATTCCATCTGAGCTCATACGCCCTTAAGGGGCGTGCACTTGACAACTCCCCCGGCGGCAGACAGGTGGTTTTACTCTTGTGTTGTTTTAGCAGTGCTCTGTATGTGTATCTAACATACCTCATTTCACATATGAGCAAAGGACTTGTAAAGAGCGCTATCTTTCTAGAAGTGGACTTGCTGGATGAACCTGCATATCCATTTAAACGTAAGGTAAATATTACCGAGTTGTTTTCTACAAAGGCCGTTCCTCTTTCCACTGGCACCAGAGACATATGAGATTTTCCATTACCTCAGCTCTTACCAGCACATTCTATTTTTAACCTTCTTGGTCTGGCCAAACTGATTGGTGCAAAAATGTTTTCCCATAATAGTTACAATTTGTTTCCTATTATCTTGGAAGAGGTTGTGTACCTTAAGAGAGCACCTTTAAAAGCCATGTACCAGCCGGCCCTTGTTGAGTAGGCAGAGGACAGAAGGGAACAATAATTTGGAAACAAAGGTCTCCAGCAGCTGAGAGATAATTGTAATACTTTCCTTGAGGACAAGCACGTGCCTCTTCCCGTTTCATCTTCGCTGGCACGCTCAGCTCACCATCAATGCGTGTCAGGTCGAATTTGTGTCACTGTGGGGTAAGAGGGGGAGTCTTTTTCATATCTGCCCTTCAAACTTTGATGTTTCCCTTTCAAGAGTTTGGAAGTGCTTTCCTGAAAAATTCAGTTCAAAGAATTCAAGCTTCATTTCTTGTTAGCGTATTGCCTCCTGAAGGCCCCCTTAAACAATAATACCATTATTTCCATGACTTTGTTGTTGTCTTTCCAAAATCATGCTGTATCTGGGAGGAAGGTGTCAGAACCACACTGATCTCAGAGTGTGGGGAGAAAACACGCTGCAAACTGCCTGGCCTCCAAAGCTTGAAGAAAAGTTTCTCAACAGCCTGCATCTGCCACCAAAGTCTTCATACCACAGAAATGCCAGCGACTTACAGCCCTTTGGTTCACTCACCTTAACTCTAGGACATTTACCAAGGAGTTCTGATGCTGGACCCCAAGGGAAACATTAGTATTATAATCTATATTACAGCCAGTATTGAGAACTTAATGAGAATGCAGCATGATCTATCAAGATCACTAAAAAAAAGGAATCGTTTTTGCAATTTGTCTTTGCAACCATTAAAACTTTCTACAAACATAGATCTATGCATCCAATAAAAAGCATACAACATGAAACTTTCGCATGCTCAAATATTTCAAAATTTAGGGTAACACTGCTTGTGGCCATAAAGTTGATATCTATGTTCCTTGTTCTGCTCCCCTCAGTAGTGGAGAGCTATCTGTTTTTAGCCACCAGATTCCATGCTAGAAGCCATGTAAAAAAAAGATTCAATCTTCTTTGCTCTCTTCTTCCCTTTCTTCCTCCTTGCCTTCTTCCCTTTCCTCATCTGTGAAGCCGCTGCCACATGCCGGTCACTGGGATAGAGTCAAAAGTGTAACATCATTGTGCTTATCCTTGTTCTCAGCCTTTGTACAGGCAAAATTATTTTTTTCTGAAAACCTTTTCGTAAGCAACAAACTCTAAGAAAGTAGTTGATTCCATAGCCCAGAATTAGCAGTAAAACATCAGTTTCTTGTGCAAAAATCTGCCTTTCACATAAGTGTCAGAGTGCTTGAAAGTCCGTCTTTAGGATTTTTATCCATTTGGTTTAAAGTATTACCCACGAAGTCCCTGTTTAAATGCAACATATAACTTGGAATCAATAATAAATTGATACATATTGATATGATTTGGGGGATTTTTCTTTTTTATTATTTATTTATTTTTGATATTGGGGATTTTAAAAATTAGATAGTGAGCCATCATCTAGCAGAGAATGGACTCGTGAGGAAGCAGAAACATCAGGTGGGAGATGTTTGTTGAGGGAGAGGATGGACCGGTGTGTGGGATGCTGCCCGGGACGCCAGAGGATGTAGAAGACAAGGGCCTTACAACCTGGCTGGGTGAGCATAACTCCATCCTCTCCACATGCGAGGAAACCTGGTTGCTGCTGGTGTCTCAGGCCGTTCTCTGAGTATCTTGGCCCCTCTCTTTTGGGTGGTGACACATTTGTTGAGTGAGCGCCTAGCTATTTGTGGCATAAGGACTCAACTTCCCAGCTGGCCCGTGCTCCATTCCCAATTCCAACTCCCACCCTGGTCTTTGTTCCTCCACTGTCCCTCAGCCAGAGAGAATTGCTTGTGGTCTTCTCCCCAAAGCAGCCTGAGGCACTTCTCCCCATCACCTCTGCTCCCATGGCTGCTTGTGCTGAGGGAGGTCTGTCTGACAAATACTGACTTGCTTTTCAAGGCCCGGTTTAGAAAGCCCTTCTTCCAGGGACCTGGGTGGCTCAGTCGTTAAGCTTCTGCCTTCTGCTCAGGTCATGATCCCAGTGTCCTGGGATTGAGCCCTCATCGGGCTCCCTGCTCTGCTGGGATCCTGCTTCTCCCTCTCCCACTCCCATTGCTTGTGTTCCCTCTCTCTCTGGCTGTCTCTCTCTGTCAAATAAATAAATAAATAAATAAATAAATAAATAAATAAATAAGCCCTTCTTCCTTGAAGCCTTTTGTGACTTTGCTCTCTTCACGTCCTGACCACCCAGGTAGAGCTGATGCCTCCCATCCTCGGACACTCACTACATTCTATAGTGCTTCTAGCATAGGATCTATAACCATGTAGCACTTACCCATTTGCCTGTCTGTCCCCTACTTGATTCTAAGCTCCTCGAGGGGAGGGGCTGTGTCAAACATATCTCAGCATCCCTAGCTTCTCTTCCGCTGCCTGGGAGATAGGGTAAGCTTAATACTTTTTGGCAGAATAAATAACAAATCCCGGAATGTCTGAGAGAGGGACCTGATGATGCACAGAGAAATTTCTAGATGAGGGAGATGAGGTTTTGCCTCTCAAAAACTCCATTTGATCAGATATTTCTCACTTAATAGCTGTGCCACTGAGATTTAATTATAGGTCTCATTTGCTGACAGCTTCATGTGCTACTAATTTAAACCTTGCCACAAACTATGAGATATGTATTATTATCCCTATTCTTTTTGAATGGGGAAATTGAGCTTTGGCAAGATTAAGTAATTTGTTCAGTGTTCATAGTGATTCAAGATTCAAAATCAAGGCTGACTCCAAAGGACTTGTTCTTTCCTAACTGCTGCCCTAAGCTAGGTACTGGGGTGGGAAAAAAAGGGGCCAAGAGCATCTGCAGTGTAATGGTAGAAGAGAAGCATATGCCTCAAACCCTATGTAATTTCAGGCACTGATAACTGCTGGGATAAAGTATAAATACAAGGTTTATAATTAAACATTTGTGTATATGCAGAGCTTTACCTTTACGAAATATAAATAATGTACTTCTGTTGTTCATGTATCTTATAAACAGAGATGGAGAAAGATTCATCAAGACATTAAGTCTACACATGGGTTGCATGTACGTTTCATTCATTGGTTTCTCCTGGTGAACCAGATTCTAGCCAACAATCACCGACCTAGGGCTCACCCAGCTCAGTGAGTATCTGTGGGTGACACAGCCCGAGTTTGCGTTCATTTGAATTACTAACCTTGGCACTATGAATTTTAACATGGAGTAGACTGGCAGGGTCAGAGTAGTGGATTGGAGTATCTCTGTTGATTTCGAAGCTGTGTGTTGTTGAATCTGAACCGCATCACACTGCAGCCCATCAGAATAGATGGTGCATATATACCAATGAACAAATGGGGTGGCTAACATGGGGCAGACACTAATAGCAAATGGGTATAGAGCCAAATGAACACATAACACCAAAAGTTTGGCAACTCAGGGAATGGTTATCTGGGGCAAAGAGAGAGAAAACATATGGGCACTGGGACTAGACCACCCAGGCTGGGACGGCTGACGTGCTCATTATGGTGGTGTGGAGGAGTGTCTAGGCAGCTCCCACCTTCTGCTCTCCTTGGGTAAGAGAGGGTCCAGATAGAGGAGGCAGATGGTCATCAGAAGAGACACTCTAGTGGGGTCACCCTGATGCTAACTTGTTCCCAGTCCAGATGACTTTCTGAGAGGCTGTTCTAGGAAATGATTTGGGATTTTAGTTTGCCTTGGAGAGATCTGAGGGCTTAGCTGGAGAGGAACCAGATGAGTCAGGATTAAATTCTGCTGAGGTGGCAGAAACCTCAAAATAACAGTGGCGTAATAAAAAATTCTATTATTATTCATATAAAGGAAACACAGATGTGTCAATCTGGAGCTGATATCTCACTCTACTATATCAGGGACCCAATATCCTTCTATCTTTTTGAGTATGTGGTTTCTACTGCGTGACCCAAGATGGTTGCTTAAGCTCCTGCCATCACATCCTTCCAGAAGCAGAGAACAGAAAAAGGGAAAGAAAAGCATGCCCCTTTCCTTCAAGCACAGTTCCTCGGTGCTGCACACATCTCTTCCTGCAGTTGCACACCTATCTGCAAGGGATTTTGAGGACTGTAGATTACTCAGAATCCCTCCATGCCCAGCCAAAAATCAGTTCTTTTATCAAAGAACAAGGGGAGAAAGAATTTTGTAGGACAACCATCAGTCTTTGCCACTTGAAGGCAGACAAGAGGAACTTCTGAAGTTCTGTGAGTAGTTAGGGCTGGGATCTCAGGGCTGGTTACCCCAGATCTGGCATCTCTGGCATTACCAGTATGCTGGCGTGTTGATGACAAGGCAGAGAGGTTGGAGAGGGACTCATTTCCCGAGGCATGGAACATACAAGCATTTGGATCCCAGGTGGACCCACAACGTGGGTCCCACTGTGTGGACCAGGGACATCTCTTGGCACACGCTCCTCAGAACAACACTTCTGCAAAATGGTAGAAAGCATGACTCAAAAGATGGGGTTCTAAAAGAAGTTCATACTTACAGACATGAAGCAGGCCTTTTTATGGTGAGAAGTCTCAGGAACTTTTGTGTGGATGATAGAATATTGTGGAACCCCAAGGATAGAACAGGGCATGTGGCGTTTCCCCCACCCACAGTGCATCTCCAGGTTCTGGGGTGCTGGCCCGCAGACGCAGAGACATGCAGGACAAGAGACTCTGCAGGTGAATCAGCCGGCACTGTCTCTGGAGATTTGAGTGACAGCAGACTGGTGCTACAGGGGGGAGATGGGGGGGAGCAAAGAGAGCAGAAGATGCTGAAGTTCAGGCTGAAAAGGAAGAAGTTATTTGCAATCTGGATGAGATGGCATGGGCATGAGGATTAAAGTGGAAACTCTCAAATAGGACACGTGTGGAAAGAAATCTGATTGATTCTCCTCCCAGGATGGCAGAGAGAGAGAGGACCTGACTGTTAGGACCAAAACAAAGATCAGCAGTGCGTTCAAACCTGTAGGAGTGGGAGCACTCCATGAGTAAGCTACAGGCTGACCATGAGAGAATGACAGCTTGAGAAAGCCAGAGTGACATCACGTGCCTCCTTCCGCAAGCCTTAGCTATTCTGGATAAAGGGCTCATCACAAACACTGCTTGCAAGCTGAGATTTAGTCCTCTAGAAATATGGAGAATTATCTTTCCCCCAGATTTAAAACTTTTCTTTTAGGGAAAACTTCCCCCCTTTCCCTAAAGGTGTAGGGAAAAGAAGCTTCCATAGTTGTGACTGATGGTGGTGGTGGTGATGTTTGTATGTGATGGGCAAATGGGGCTGGATTCCCCTATTTCCCCTTTTCTCTACATGGGCTTCTCCACATCATCCGCTGTATGGAAACAAGTCTATTTCTTTGCCAATCCCACCTTCAACAGATGGAGGGACAGAGAAAGAGGGACAAGTGTGCAGGGCAAGAAAATACCATTTTTCTCTTGCAGCATACATCCCTACCCCTTCACCAAAGGTTCTCTTACTTCTGACTCTTTCTTTCCACCATTACTGAAATTTGCTCATTTGATACCATCTTTTGGATGCCCCTTCTCCCTCTCCATTTGGGGTTCCGATTGTGTACTTTGATTTTACCTGAGAAATCAGAGGTTGGCCACTGGCTTTTCTAGCTGTTGAGAGCACACAGCCATGGCTTTGCGATAATGGGCACCCCAGTGGAGCCTCAGTCATGGTCCAGGCTGGGGCTGGGCCTGGGGTGTGCGTTCCGGGCTGGGATTGAGGGACAGGTGAGGGTCTGCCAGTGGGTATTTGTAGAGGCCTGAAGTTCCTGTGCACACACACCCTCCCAGTTATCTTAAACCTCCTTCAAGTGGCCTTTAAGGATTATTTTAACCTGATTTTACTGGAATGAATATGCTCAAGATTGAGTTAGGGGTCGAGGCAAAGTAATGCTAATTCCCCCTCCCTCTGCCCACGAAACTCACCAGCCACTTGGCGCTGCTCTGCAGACTGCAATGAAAACTCCTTAGCCTTGTTTGTTTCCACATCCATTGGAATTTAAAACAGAGAGTGATTGTCAGTTCCAAGAGAGCCGCTACTTTCCACATTTGAAGATGAGTACCACCACAGTGTGGATTTTCAGAATGACTCAGTGTGACCTCAGAAATGCTACCAGCACTCACCTAGGGGCACTGTTATTCTAGGCACAAGCACATCTCACGCGGGGAGCTAACCTGCCCCACTGCTGTGGAGAACTAACAGAGGGAAGGACGAGAGAATCCACCAATGTATAATTTCAGTCTGGGCAGATATTTATTGGATTCATAAGCCTGAGTTATTGATAAAGAGACGGGGGCAAGAGCAGAACTGTCAGGGGCGTTAATAATCTGTGCCAAAGGGTAGAGGCACCTACACGCTGAAGGAGAGCAATAAAAACACGTGCACACGTCAGAAGGATGAAGACGTTCAGTAATCTCTGGCCAGTGCAGCTCGACTTAAATCTCTACTGGACCCCAAACTTGAGAATCTCACATTGAGACTTGACAAATGTGCCACTTCATTTCTCTGAGTTGTGTATTCCACATGTGGCTAAACACTTCAACACTTCAGACCACATCCTTGCAGATTTTAGGATTTTTCCAAACAGAGTGGGTTTTAAAACCTGAAACCTTGGATGCAAGAAGAAACCTTTTGTGGACAGACCAAGCAAAATGTTCAGCTGACTGTGGCTGCAGAGAAGGAAGACAATATAGGCATTTACAGGCTGGGCCTTCTGGAATCCTCATTGAGAAGTGCTGGATGTGAGCTCCACAGATGTCTGCCCACCTCCCCATCCTAACTTACCCCGGGCTGCTCCCTCTTTCCAATATCACACAGTAACATCAAGAGAAACAGAGAGCTGCTTTCTTTCCCTAAATGGTAAAAGTAGTCTCAAGGTGTGTGATTTGTCTGGAGTAGGGTTTTGGGTTTTTATTTCTTAATTTTTACTTTTTACCGTCATTAAGTATTTTGGAATCAACTGATATTTTGTACCCCACCCCCACCCGCGCCTTTCTTGGCAGCAGTTAACTTTTAGGTCTGGAATACTTTCAAAACCCATGAAGAACTAACTTCCATGAGCCACTTGGTTTTCAATCATAAATGTCACACACATAGGGGCGCCTGGGTGGCACAGTCGTTAAGCATCTGCCTTCAGCTCAGGGCGTGATCCCAGCGTTATGGGATCGAGCCCCACATCAGGCTCCTCCGCTATGAGCCTGCTTCTTCCTCTCCCCCTCCCCCTGCTTGTGTTCCCTCTCTCGCTGGCTGTCTCTATCTCTGTTAAATAAATAAATAAATAATCTTTTAAAAAAATAAATGTCACACACATAAGCAACGTATGTAGCACTGTCCCACATAACACAATTAAAAGATGTAAATACAGGGTCTTTCAGTCAAATCAACTGTGCAAATAAATATCCTGTGGAATGTTTTACATATGTGCATCTTTGAAATTGTAAACACACACATCTGCTTAACTCTTGTATGTACAAAGTTTACACACAAGTAAAAGTTGATACTATTTTTTTTCTTCCCACACTGTTAAAATGAAAGTATATTTGCGTGCAGAAAAAAATTGGGTGCAATCTATAAATGATGTGTATTTCCAACATATGTTTTTATATAAAATGAAATTAGCCATCTTACTTGGCATTTACATTTCCCTTCTTCATGAGCAATATTCTGACAAGATTGTGTGTATACTGGACCTGCTGAAATGTGCTCAGTGTCATTATGACTTTTGAGGGACTGAGGTAAGAGCAGACCTGGGATGTAAGCTCAGACCTTCCCTTCCTCTGAGGCAGCTCTATGGAGCAGGCAGGGAAGAAACCGTAAAATGAGGTGAACGGAGATTCATTGACATGGAGGCCTGTAAATATTAGCACATCTGTCCGGCCAGTCACACCATCATTTACGTGGCAGCGGGGGGTGGGGGGTGGGCAGGTTGAGGCCAACTTTCTGTCAAGCAGCTCAGCACATAAGCTCAGAAACGGGGTGTAGAAGGAAGACATTTTAATTCTCACATCCACTCCTTTAAAGTCAACACATTTTGTGGATGCCAATTTCTATCACGCTGCAAAATACTTCGTGCTGAAAAACACACTGTGATAGTGTTTGAAGAAGTTGAGAATGAGTAACTATTCTAAACAAACAACAGCCACAACCACACGCACATTGGTTCTTGGGGTCCTCACATGCAAATGACTTCATGCCCAAAAAGGAAGTGATGTCATGGATCTCGATCCCCAGCAGCAAAGGTCCAAACCCTTGCAGGGCTGACATTTATGGCCCTGAGGCCCAAGCATGTTGGGTCTCTCTTCCACTCTTCAACAAATGGGATCATGTTGGACCAATGGACGCTCTGTCAGAGTCGTGGAATGTCTTATGATGGTGGGCCATGTAGTGAGCTATTGACCTGGAAGACCCAGAGGGGCTATGATGTGGTCTAAGAGCTGGTTAGGGACAGAGCCAGGTCTAGAATCTGGGTCTAGTCCAATAATCTTTTTTATTTTTGAGTAGTTTCAAGGTTTACAGAAGATTAAAGAAGAATTACAGAAAGTTCCCATATGCCCTCTTTTCAACCCTCCCCCGATTTCCCCAATTTTTAAAATACCATGTTGCATTAGTGTGAAATATTTGTTACAATTGATGAGTCAATATTAATATGTTTTTAAAAATATTTTATTTATTTGTCAGAGAGAGAGAGAGAGAACACAAGCAGGGGGAGTGGCAGGCAGAGGGAGAAGCAGTCTCCCTGCGGAGTAAGGAGCCCGATGCTGGACTTGATCCCAGGACCCTGGGATCATGACTTGAGCTAAAGGCAGATGCTTAACTGACTGAGCCATTCAGGTGTCCCAGTATTGATGTTATTGTTAACTAGAGTCCATAGTTTGTATTAGGTTTCACTCTTTGTGTTGTACATTCTATGGGTTTTGACAGATGTATAGTGACATGTATTCCCCCATTATAATATCATACAGAATAGTTTCACTGCCCTAAAGATCCCTTGTGCGCCACCTATCCCTCCCTCCCTCCCTATTCCCCAAACCCCTGCAACCACTAAACTTATTCTGTCGCCATAGTTTTGCCTTTTCCAAAATGTCATATAGTTGGAATCATACTGCATGTAGCTTTCAGATTGGTTTCTTTTACTTAGCAAATGCATTTAAGGGTCCTCTATGTCCTTTGGTGGCTTGATAGCTCATTTCTCTTTAGTGTTGAATGGTATTTCATTGTCTGGATGTACCAGTTTACCCATTTACCTACTGAGGGACATCTCGGTTGCTTGCTTGCAAGTTTTGGCTGTTATGAATAAAGCTATTATAACAGTAACCTTTTTACCGTGGTACATTCCTTTCACATGGATTCAATATCAAAGGTCAAGTCTTTGCAAGATGTATTCCTAAAAGTGATTGCAGTGGGCAACATTTGGGTCCAATCACTTTCCAGCAGTATCTGCCCCGTGTAAACTCTATAAACCTGCAAGATCCCTCTATTCCAGCTCTGAATGTCCCTATTATAATATACACATTCCAGCATCTGTTTTATTCCCCCCTCTTTATCCTGTTTAGAATGTCTTCTTCCCTCAGGTCTGACAATCTGAATCTTACTTACCCTTCCAGTCTCCTTCACGTCCTGCTCTTCAATGAAGCATTCCCTCAACACAAAAGAACAATCAGATGGATGTGGTTTGAATCCTAGCTCCACTGCTTTACTAGCTCTCTGCCTTTACGCAAGTTACTTCTTGGAGTTCAGTTTTCCTATCTGTAAAATGGGTCTATCAACATTGCAGATTGCTGTGTGGATCTACATAAAGTGCCTGGAATACTTCCTGACACCTCAGTAAATGTCGATGCCTTCCTCCACCTCTTCCTCCTCTTTATCATTGTCATCATCACCTCCAAATCCAGAACTGATTTCTCCTCCTCTGCATTCTCTCTTGTGTGTGTTCATGTCATGTCTCTAAACGTGTGTGAGGACGTGTGTGTGTGTGTGTGTGTGTGTGTAGGTGTGTAGTGAGGAGTGGTGCTTAACCCCTTTGGTGCACACACAGGGCTAGGGGCAGGGTTTTTGAATTGCATTCCTTTTGGTATTAAAATTGGTGGTGTTAAACAGCAATAACCCCTGTGTTTGTGGAATCCTGTTCCAGCTAATCTCTTTGTGTCTGTGTGGTATGTGCCAATGTCCCTAAACAAATTCTGTAGCCCTTTGTCTCATTGCTTTCATTCTGAACCTAAATCTATAGATCTACCTATCGCCTCAAATCAAGTTGATCAAGTTAGTGCAGTATTTCTCAACCTTAGCACTATTGACATTTGGGCTAGATGATTTAGGGGGGTGGTGGTGGTGGTGCGCGCCCTGTGCACTGTGGGATGTTCAGCAGCATCGCTGATTTCCATCCGCTGGATGCGAGAGGCATCCCTCCTCTAAGTCCTAACAACCAAAAACATCTTCGGATATTACCACATGTCTGCTGAGGGCAAAATCGATCCTAGTTGAGAAATGCTGAGCTAGTGAAACAGCCTGAGAATGACAGGAAAGTCAGTGACACCTTAGCAATCAATCGATTGGGCAAGAGAAGCACGTGCACATGCGTGCGTGCATGCGTGCACGTGTGTGTGTTCGTCCCCTGACACGGCAGGCTTCCCTAGATTCCCATGCAGGAAGGAAAAGTGAATAGTTTGCCTTCTCAGAGACAAAAGTGTCATACAAGCAATGCTCCCCCTGAAGGGGGCACTCCCTCAGGGAAGATGACCCCGTGGTCAAATCATTAGCAATCAAGTCAGGCTCCATAGCAAGTAAATAGGACTCCTGGCTTTTAATAAGACCTTTATTTCACGACTGCCCTTTGAATGGCAATGCAAACGTCTTTTTAGTGGGGAAAAATACTTCCTCCTTTTTATAGAAAAGAAGCCTCAGCATGAATGGAATCATTTCACTCCTTGACCAGGAGGGGGAAATAAGATAAAAGAAAGTAGGGGAGGAAAAAGGAGGCTCTTTCTTAGGAGGTGGTGGGGCAGTGCTTAAATTCAAAGGAAACTTTGACCCGATTTAACCTGGGTTTCCAGTTTAAAAATGTTGACTAGAAACTGCTGTGGTGTAGAGATTGGACGCTGTTCAGGGTCTGGTCCCTCATGTATTATCAAAAGCTATCCATGATCTTATATGAAGAACCTGCCGTGTGAATATACAAGACACGGTCTGAAAAGCACCACTGAATGAAACAGTCCACACGGTTGTTTACTTAGGGAACACCTCTCTCCCCTGGTTCTTCGCCATTTCTGGTGAAACTGACGTACAGATGTGTAAGCACTAGTTTTGCGTTAAAACAAGTATCTACTTTATTGGCGTTGCCATTTGCTTTGGCTATGGCTAGGAACCCAAGTCAAGGTTAAGCTATTTGCCAAGAGCCTCCGCATCTCCCATCCCCACACCCTGCCCCAAACCCCAAACTCAAAACCAAATCCAAATAACCTCAAGCCCTTCAGTCCTGTGGAGGAAGTTAATTGGAATCACCCAAGTGGGTTATTGCTCCTCCTTTACTCGTTTGTCACAAATCAGTTTGTTTTTATTTGCCTCAAAACCCCCATTAAATAGAATTTGTCTTGTAGCATACAAATCATTTCCCATGACCAAAATGCAGATCTGTCTCCTTTTCCTAGGAAAGAATCTGAGCTATGTTTCTTCTCAGCAAATCCCTATTCCCCGACCTATATTATGCATCTCACCATGTTTTGTCTACTTGCCTTCTGATTCCAGCTGTGTCACTTTAGTTATCGTGCCTCTGTGTCTCAGGACAAATATCACAGGGTAGGAGCAAGCTAAGGATGCCGGGCGTACACTATTAACCCGAACTCAGTTCTTACGAGCCAGCATCCTTAACCAATGACCTACACCCCCTCACTGTTGACAGGAGCATTTTTTTTCCTAATGCATATTTTAGTCTTGATTGACCATCAACCATATGGCATGATTGTCCTGTGGGTAAGTTTATTATTAACAGCTCACAGCTGGAGTTAGAATAACTACACACGGCTGTGACATTGCACTAATTGACCAAGACACGTCTGAGAACAAGATGCAGAAAGTGGCCATTGCAAATTACTTCAAGCGCAAATGGAGAGCTTGGTGGGAAACGCCGATTTCAGATTAGAGGTTCTGTATGTTAAGACCAAATTGGTCAGGGGAGAGGGGCTGGCTAGAGGAGGGAAAGAGGGGGTGGATGAGTCATGCAAAGACATTATTCTGAGCCTCCATTAGGTCTTTATTTAAGTGAATTATTTTAAACAGATTCCTGTTAATGAGAAAGGAGCAGCCACACTTAAAGTGGCATTAATCCTGAATTTTTAAGTGCTCAGACAATTAAATCACTAAATCCATTGGGTGCCTTCCGTCCATATTTCCCTGTCTAATCCTGCTGTCACAGGCGAGGCGGGCAAGATTTGAGAAGCGCATGTGCTGTGTTCACTCCCTCACTTAGCATTAGAGTCAAAGAAGCCGAGTTTGGAGGGGACCCGGGTATTGTCTGTGACTAGTGAGTGGGGTGACGGGGTGCAGGGACACCAGCCGGGGGTTGTGCTTGCGCTAACAGGCTACCACTGGGTCCTCCGGGGAAGGCTCCCGAAAATTATGAAATGTGAATAGGCTGTTTGTGCATCTCTCAGTAAATTTCTTTCTCAGATGTTTCCAGCCAGTGCAACTCGATTGAAAAATGGCTGGGGGAGAACAGAGGATAAAGCCAATGAGCTCAGTGTCTTATAAATCAGCGGCACTGAGCTGGACTGAAGCTGTCAAACAGTGGAAAAACCTGCTGCCATACAAGCTTGTGAGTCTTTTCAAAAACAAAACCTCACCCTTGTCTTGCTCTCTAGATGGGAGAGCGCTTAATTAAAGTTCATGGAGGAGTGAGGAGTGGAAAAAGAAATACAGTTTGCTAAGAAAATAAAAAAAGACCCAACTCAAGGTAGTGCATATGTAACATGTCCCAATTCTGATCTTGGCTTAGGCACAGAATTACAAGTGGGGTCATGAAAAATAGCTAAGTGCTGTCATTAGTAAATCCTGCCAAGAGGTCCAATAATACTCTCTGCTCCAAAGCCAAAGAACTGAATAACCCTATAGTCTACCAACACCATCATCCCCATTTCTTGGATGAGGAGGTTGAAGCACAGAAAAGGTAAGGACTTTGCCTCAGCTCATATAGCCACTTAGACAGTAGACTGGCCAGCCATGTTGGTGTCCGAATCCCTGCTCCCAACCACGGTGGCACTGGTCTCTCTTTAGGGACACAGAGACGGCAGGCTGTCACCCCTCTCTGGGCAGGTGGCAGGGCTGATCCTGACCATTCTCATTCTAAGAAGGTCCTACTCTGCCTTTCCATGCCTCCCATGCCTCCAGATCCCGAAGTTGTGTCCATGTTGCTTAATCATCCCGCACTTAAACATGTCTGAGATTATGTTAGTGCTTTTTTTTTTTTTTAAGCCTTTATAACCAACTGTTGAAAAACAGATTTAAATCTGGAAGCGCCGGCTTTAGGAGGACCCAGTTCAGTTTCCAATAGCGTGTGTAAGTCTGCCAGATCGCATTGTCTCCGACGTGTGAAGGGGTCAGGGTCAACCCCTTGTGCACCAGAAAACAAGGCCTGTGCACCCGGCCCGAGTTGTGTTCCTGTTGCCGGGGAAACCGTAATTGAATTTCCTGAATTATACACAGTGCGATAGAACGTTGAATAACCATATTTATTTGCCTTCTAGGCCCTGTGGCATCTGTTGTTTAGCTCACAAAGCTCCTATTGACTGAAAGAGGGGCTTGTTGATCCCGAAAGCTGGGATGGGCGCATGAGGCAGTGAGAGAGCTCGAGGTTAGGGCCGAGATTTCTCCCCCAGTTCTGCAGCCACCAGACAAATGGCCTGGCACCGGCATGCCACCTCTCCAGCTGGGGGCTCCTCTTTCCAGATGCTCTCGCTTCTCAACTGAGGGGAAGAGAGGCAGTGTGGGAGATGGAGAGGGAACAGGAAGGAGACAGAGGGGATGGGAAGTTAGGGACAAGTGGTGGAAGAGGGTTGCAAGGCCAGGGGTGAGCTCGTCTATTCTGTGGCCACTCTGTACAGGAGGGAATGGTGGGGGTGGGGCTTGACTCGGGGACAATGGGTACACAGGTGGAGAAGACGCATTCCCTCCATCTCGAGCTTGACCACCTAGTCACCGCTCTAGATACCTAAACAGATTCTGTAAGGTCTAGAAGCAAAAAGCTGGGGGGATTAGAGGAAGGGTCCCTTAGCTTTGATGAACAGGCTGGGCAAAGATCTGTGAGTTTGGTGGCATCTAAAATAGTTCTTAAAAAATGAGTAGGACTTCAGTGGATGATGGGCTTCTTGAACTCCAGCAACAATATAAGTGAAAATACAGGCAAGGGGGGATAAAAGCCTCAAATGGATCCTGGGTGGTCCCAGAACCTGTAACCCCCAGCCACCGGCTTCCCCTGATCCTTGTCGCTACCACAGAGTTAGCCAACAAATGGTAACATCTCTGGGGCAGGAGAAGGAGAAAGGGAAGGGAAGCAGACTCCAAACAGGGGCCACTGAGGCCCAGAGCCCTCCGTTCGGCCACCCTGCTGAGTCAGACTGCCAAGGGCCACAGGGTTTTGCTGTTGGAACTGAAGTCTGGGAGTGTCTTGGATTAGAAATAGTTTCTGAGTGAAGCTTTCTGACCTTTCATGGTGCGGGGTGTGGAGTGATTTCTTCCCTGCCGCTGGCTTCGCTTCGGTGTTTCAGTAATGAGGGAACGGCAGTGGCACCCCTAGGGCCCCAGGCATGTCTCTCCGGATGCTCCAAATTATCCATTTCATCTGCCCTGCTGAAGAAGACATTTTAGAAATCTTTTCTTCCAAAATAACAAGGTGGGAAAGAAATGGCTTTTGTCCCCCCTATTTTTAAGCTTTTTAAAAGGAATGTTTCAAGCATTTATAGAAAACAGAGCGCAGGGCCCATGAATCCTCCTGTTCCCATCCTCCAGCTCCAACCACTCCCAGAGGTGATCATCTCATTTCTCCACAGGCCCACTGTGGACCAATGGCACCTCCAGGGCCCAGCGCCCCATCCTCCGGATTATTCTGAAACAAACAGCAGACATCATATCATTGCATCAATAGATACTTTAGTACTATCTCCACAAATAGCAGCTTTTTAAAATGTGTCATTATGACGTTGTTATCAAGCCTGAAAATAACAATTTCTTAATAAGATCACATTTCTGGTGAGTGTTCAAATGCCCCAGTTGACTCACAAATCTTCATTTACTAATAAGCAGGACAAAGCCTCCACACTGCATTTGGTGGTTGTGCCTCTTTTAATCTGTGGCTTCCTCTCGCCCCTTTTCTCTGTGCAGTTTGTTTGTTGAAGAAATTAGGTGATTGGTGCTATAGAGCTTGCGATATTCTGGATTTTTCAACTCCGAATGAAATAGGACATCTAAGCAATGATAATTGCAAAACCATTAGATGATAGGTTGACAGGAACTTCAAAATGGACGTTACGATTGATGGTGCCCGAATCCATGGACCAATCCTAACATCTCAGAATAACCTGAGGTTCACATCACCTCTTATGATGAATGCTTACCCCAAGATTCAACTGGAATCCCATTGAGCTGCCAGCTCTAACTACCAGTTTATGGCAAATACAAGGGACAGAAGAATATGGAAAACCACTAGGCTTTTTTAAATTTCAAAATTAAATTTGATGTAGCAAACATTTATTTAAAATTTATTTGATTACTCTGTTATTATCAGGCATTAGAGTGTGATGCTTTCCCAAGGATTACTGAGGAGTAGGGTGTATTTATGCCTCACGACATGGACTCACATTGCTCTAATGTTTTGTTCTTTTGCTTGCCTTTTGTACACTTGAATCTACTTCCTAGGGCTGCTGACTGTACTGTCACAATTTTTGCATGCCTCTGTGAGCTCCCTGTCTTCCTCCACCCGAGCCCCTCCCCACAAGGTTCTTTCCATTTTACTGTGCCCTGAGAAACCCAAACAAGCTTTTTTCAGAACTTCTAAAATAAAGGTTCTAAGTGAAAGCTAAATAAGGGCTCCTCTTAGTAAATGCACAAATAGTCGTGGTGAGATTTTAGCAGTAATCATTAAGTATTTCACGTTTTTTCTCCCCAGTTCTTGACCGCAGTCTGGATAGCAGAAGCCTCTGGCTAAATGAGAGGTAACCAGTGTTCTATACTAATCCCACTGGATAGAAAGTTTGGTCACAACACCCAATAAGAAACCACAGTGTGCATAGGAAAAATGGCAAAATTCCAAGTGGGAAAAACCCAGCACTGCACACATTCATGAAAATTTGATGGGAATGTCACCTGGATTAGGTCATTAAAGACAAGGAAATGTAACAGCCTTGCTGTTGACATTCCTTTCTTCTCAAAACACCCGCTTCTTTTGGTTCCATGACCTAACACTCTCCTAATTTTCTCCTACCTCTGGGGACTCTCCTCCGTCTTTTTCCTGGCTCATCTTCCATTTTAGTGGCTCTTAAATATTGGAAAATTTCAAGGCTTGATCCACTGCCCTGTTCTTCCCATCCTACACCCTCTGTCTGTGAGCTTGTCCATGCTTATGGTTTTAATTATTATCTATATGCTGATGACTCTTAAATCTATATCCCCAGCCTAGGCTTTCCCCAGAGCTCCCAGCCATAAATCCATTTGCCTATTCAATATCTTGACTTGGCCATCTCACAGCACTTCAAACTCCACATGGCCAAAAACTGAACTCGTACCTTCTCCCTCAAACCCGTACCTCCCCCAACATTCCTGCTCTCAATAAACAGCACCGGCATCCAAAGATAAGCAAGCAGACACTTGGCAGCCATCCTTGACACCTCCTTCTCCCTCATTGCCATATTGACTGCATCAGTAAGGATATTGTTGATCCTCATTTCCAAATCTATCCATGCCTCTTTGTCTTCATGCTGCCACCATGGTCCAATTTCTCATGCTTCCACTCCTAGATTACCTCCAGAGTCTTCTATTCTCACCATGTCTGATCTGTGTCCAATCCATTCTGTAGCCACTGTTCTTGGACAGTGTACAAAATGTGCTCTTTATAAGTGTCTCATCTTCCCGGTGCCTTTAGGAGAGAGACTAAAATCCTTATCATAGCTAACAAGGCCCTATGTCACCTGGCACCTACCTCCCCACCTTCATTTCCTCGTTTTGTGACCCACTTCCCTGTTTTCTGGGATCTGGTCATCCTGGTTCATAGGAGTTCAGGCCTCAGGACCTTTGCACATTTAGTTGCGCTGTTAGGATTGCTTTCTTCTCTTTTCCTTCTTTGCCTAGTTAATCCCTATGTGTCTTTCTGAATTCAGTTCTTTTAGAAAGTCTCTATTGACTGCTGGTTTGTCTCCCTGATGCCATGTTCACAGTCCTTGTTCTCTATGATTGAAACAACTTCACAACAAAAGAAATTGAGGCCCAGAAATGTGATGCAACTTGCTTAGGGATCATATAACCAGGTAGTGGCTGTGCTAAAACACACACTGAAGTAATCTCACTCTAATAGCAGCTGAATCTGTTGTCAAGTTTCAGCCTCTCCATGATGTGCAGGAGCTGGAATGAGTTGAGAGAAAAGGAATCAGCTAATTAAAGGGGAGGCAAGTAGGACCTCTGAAGAGAGGTTAAAGGAAGCAGGGACTGTTTAGTCTAGCATAATATAGAGATGTGAAGAAAAGGGGATTTAAAATTTCTCAAGTTTGGGAAGGTAGAGATGGCAACAAAAATATGTGTTTGAATGACCACAGGGCACAAGAGATTATATGAGGTTGCACATCTCTGTGGGGGCGAGAGGTTTAGCCAGAGAGGGCTTGGTTTGACAAAAGAAAAGGTGATCAAAGATTTGAACAAAACACAGTTAGCTCCTGAATGTCTTTTGGCGGAAATGGTGAAAAGCAGGGTCAATAAACATCTAACTTACCTGGTGGTTTCAGTTGACCTACCTCAGGCAGGAAACAGGGCCGGCTGACCTCTTGAGTTGTTTGGAATGAATGAAGGAAAGGATGAATGTGAAAGTGAGCCTTGCTATGGGTCACGGGCTAGATTGTGCTCCCACCCCGCCTGGCGTGGAAAAAGAAATACTGAGTGGCATGCGTCCCCAAGGGCTCCTCAGCTGATCATACTCAGTTGGCCTTATCTGGCTCCCAGGTGTTTCCATTTATCTCTGATAAACTGTCAGCCGAGAGCCAGCTTTGTGCTGGGAGGTGGGGGGGATGAGCGGAGGGGAGGCTAATACCCCAGATGTTTTCCGAGAAGATGGGAGAACGTTATTCTTTGGTACTAATGCATTTCGTCATCCCCTCCGCGTGCAGATGTTAAATTTGGGAATACTTCCAGGTTCCTTTTTCTCTCTTAAAATAAAATTAGTTGTGTATTTAAAATGCTCAGGACCCAATCATCCCCAGGGTTGTATCTCTTTTGCATATGGATAAAGCTTTGGGAGTATAAGAGGATTCTAAGTTTTACTGGCTGTGTTTCTTCCAGTCTAAAGAATCCTGTGGGCTACCTCCTTTGGAAAACGGGAAAAATGGTAATAATCAGAGGTTCCATTTACTGAATGCCTACTGTGTGCCATATAAAATCAAACCCCCTGGCAATAGTGCCAGGGCTGTATTAAAATCCATTTTACATAAGTTGCCCCCAAATTGTGTTGTTTCTCCAAGTTCACAAAACTACTAAGTAGCAGAACTTGTTTAAAACTAGGACTGTGTTACTTCAAATAATAATTGCAACCTTTCTAGAGCTTTCTAATGGACCAGTCACTCATTAAATCCCATGGAGTAAGTGCTATTAGGTCCATTTTGCAGGTGAGGAAACAAAGGCATAGAGAAGGCCAGTCGTGGGCTCAAACTCACACACCTAGCAAGTGGCAGAACAGAGTGACAAAGGCAAACAACTTGGTTTTAGAACTTGTGTTTTTTCTTTCTTGTCTTTCTTTCTTTCTCTTTCTTTTCTTTTCTTTCTTTCTTTCTTTCTTTCTTTCTTTCTTTCTTTCTTTCTTTCTTTCTTTCTTTCTTTCTTTCTTTCTTTCTTTCTTTCTTTCTGAGAGAGCGAGCTCGGGGAGAGGAGCAGAGGGAGAGGGACAAGCAGACTCCCTGCTGAGCATGGAGCCCCACACGGGGCTTGATCTCACGACCCTGAGATCATGACTTGAGTCGAAACCAAGAGTCGGACGTTCAACAGACGGAGCCACCCAGATGCCCCTGGAACTGTGTTCTTAACAATGACCCTGTGCTGATTTTCATCCCCTTTCCGCACTGCATAGAGAGTTAGGCTTGGCTGGATGCAATTTTTTCACAAACTAGCTGATTTGAGCTTGTGATCGCTGGAGGTAGAAACTTCTCTCCCTTGTGTTATCTTATCTTTCCATTGATTTTCTGCTGTTTGAGCAGCTGCAGTCTCCCCACCGCGGGAGAGCCTTCGCACACTAAGCCATTGGCTACAGGTGGCAAGGTGGTGGCTCCAGTTCAAGTCTCTCCCCCGGAGTTGGATGTTCCAGAAAGGACACTGTGTTCCGCAGAGCTGTCTCTCTGGCGCAGGCTTTGATCTGGGAAAGGGTGAGCCTCGCTGCAGAGCTGAAGCTGTCTCCCTGCTTTGTTTATGCGAGCGTCCTTCCAGGACTCTGTCTGCTTTTGGGGTGGAAGTGCCCTGCCAAATCCTCCGGCTCTCCATACTGGCGGCGTAGCCAACAGACCTCCCGCCTTTTTGATGAGTCCTCTGCCCTGGATAGAGAGCGGTGTCTCTGAGCGGTTTGGAGACTACAAAAGTTTCCCTGGCAGGATGAATGATCTACTGCAACGTGCTCTTGCCTTTCGGAGTTGCCCTCCAATTTTTCCAGGCCCGATCCTGTAAATCATTTCATCTTGTACAAATACTGCGCTGTGAGCGCAGATGATCTCAAACGGGAGGATTATTTGAAACTCCATTTAAGAATCTATCCTCCTTTCAACAGATTAATGCAGCTTGAATATGTGAATAAAAATTTTCTTCTGTGCATGCTAATGCACAGGTAGCTCTGGGGCCTTTGAGAGGAAGTAGAATGTGCCTCTCCTCCAGGAGGATTCGGAAAAAGTGACGTGCCTGTGTATTGACAACTAATTTATCATTGGGAGCATCTGAGGTTCGACTCTGTGCACGTGCTCATGGGATGGCTGGAGGTGATGGGGAGGGATGAAGTGGGGGAAATGGAAATGTTTTGAAAGAGACGTGTAAGACTGAAAAGGTCATTTAGAATATCCTCTTGCTTTCTGTCATCCCAAGGAGATGGAAATCTATTGTGGCTTTCAAGGTAGATTCAAGTTAAATAACTCACAGAATTGGGAGAGTGTTTTGGGTCACTCTCTGAAGTCTTTGGCGTTATAGCCTATCCTTACTTGCCCTCACTCCAACAACGAAAGAATTGGTGGAAGGCAGGCTGGGCCAGAGAAGGCCCAACAACCACAAGCTGGTGAACGAGGAAGCGAGGAAGCTTCTTCAGCATCTCTGCTCTCTTTCACCTCGTGACAAAACTGTTGCTCCCATGCAGGGACCATATGCATTCCTGAACACTCCTGAATCTTGAATGTTAGAAATTATCTTGCTGGCTTACGGAGTGAAGGCAGAACTGCCTCCTCTCAACTTGCTTGGAATGGAAGACTCAACTTGTTTTTCTGAGGTCGAGCGCAGGCAATTTGGTGTGAGGCCATGAGTTTAACAAAAATGTAACACAACATTGCCGTTTATACTCTTTTCCTTGGGATAGGAAACTCTTTCCATCAAGCTACACCCCAGGCATGCAATTTGGAAGTTGTTTAGCAGAGTTAGAGATGAAAGCCTCTCGCAAGGTGATGTAAGCTGATGAGGGTGGGAGGGAGACAGCAAGAGCTGACAGCCTTCTGTGAAGAATCACCAAATGTTTCGTGTAAGTTGCGCAAAGTTTTCTCCTTCTCACAGATGAGGAAACAGAGACTTAGAGATGTCAGGAAACATTTCCAAGGTACGATTCGTTTGTGGCTGAGCTTGTCAAGGAATCATGGTTTTTAAACTCTGAATCTCGTGCCCGTTCAATTCCCCAGGCCACCTCGCCTACTGCCCGGGAAAGCATCATGGCGGGCATCCCACCCTCTCTTTGCAGCGACTCCCAACCACAGCAACAGTGTCACGTTGAGGAGGAAACGTAGACCTGGTCTTGCATTAGGCTGCCCCGGGGCCACTACTCCAGCTCTGCGGCTCTCTGGCTGTGTGACTGGGGGCAAATGACTCAAACACTTCGTATCTCAGTTTCCCAATCTGTAAGGAAGGGATAATACTCCTGCCCAACGCATAGGGTTTTGTGTGTAATTAAATGAATTGGGAAGTGTTTTGCCCATGTCGATGTATTTTCTTATTCTATTTGGAGCTTACATTATTTTTAGTTATCAACTTCTCTGTCATAACAGCACCCAGAATGAAACATGGAGACTCTTAGGAAAGGCAGAGGTAAACTCTTGTGAGCACGATTAGCTATAGCAAAGAAGATGCAGACAATCCTAGAGAGCATCGTAAAATGGCTGACCATACTTGTTTTCCAAGAAAAATAGAAATTCAAAATTAAGGAGCAAGACTAGAGCAAAGGTGAGAATAGTAGGGAATTTCAGTGAAGACCAGTTCTCAATAGGAACCAGGAACCTAAGAGCCATTCAGGGCAAGGAAACAGACTAATGCAATGTGCCTTTGTTATAGATAATTCCATCAGTGCCATTACTACCGGTGTATTTTTTTAAAGGTGAATTTAAAAAAAAGACTCAATTTTGTTAAAAATTGGGTGTCGGGTAGCATCCAAAATGAGCTATGAAATACTGACCTAAGCCAGAAAAAAAATGTTAGCCATCCTGAGAGAGTATTCTTAAAAAAAAAAAAAATCTATAAGTTTCTTTTTTTTTTTACTATGAACATTTTGAATTTTCCATTATGTGAAGGGTCTGAAGTCTTTTGCCAAGAGCAATGAGATTTGTGGGAAGGAAAAAAAAAACTCACAAAACACCCCTTTGTATATCAATGCCATTAATTTCTATACAATCAGAACACCTCTTAGTTTTCTCTCACCACTAGAAAACATGCTGATGGAGGGAGTCCATCCTGGAGATGTCAAAATAGGACCCTTTCAAACAACTCAGACAGTTGTAAAGTTTCTCCTTAAAACAGAAGCTTATTTTTTTTCTCTGAGATTTTCCTTAAAGAGGTTGAGCTTCTGACTCTACTCCCTCCACAGCCCTGCATCTCAGGGGCATTTTCTTCAACATTTCACCTTGGTGGTGATATCATCCCCCTCTGTTTCAGGGAGAAGGAGGGATTCATGAAAATAAAGGTCAGCCCTTCTCTATCTCCTTTGGGGCCATGTCGTCTTAGTTTTGATCATTTCCCCCAAATTAAGATTTCTGCATAAACCCCCCCATGTCTGTGTTTGGCTGGCAGTTTTATGGCTGACCAAATTTTGCACTGGCCAGGGTTCTGGTTGGCTGAATGTTTACACAGGCTGTTAATCAGATGGGGAGGGGGAATAGAGGTGGGGACTGTCTGTGAGCTGGAGCGGTCCTGTTTGCTGTCGTGTGCGAGGGCCTGCACTTTGTTACTACAAATTACATAATGACATGTTACATTTCAAAGTGTATTTTTACTTCAGGGAAAATTAAACCAATAAACAAACAACTCTGGTGGAAAAAAACAGAGGAAAAAAAAAAGATCCCTTGTTTCCAGATCTTCCTCTTCGAAAAGGTTCTTAATTAAATTGTAGCTATAAACAAATCTTTGTTTTATTGAAAAGAGAGCAGTTGCATATAAAAGCTATTTTTAAAAATTAGGATTCGAATGGCTGCTGGACTAGGGTCTGGCCCATGTTATGCGTTTTATGATCTGTCCAAAATGAAAAAACAAGCTTGTGTAGCGACGGTAGATTTTCAATTTTTGATTGCTAATCCCTCTCAAATGTTGCTCCTGCCCTGCTTGAAAGGAGAGTGTAAACCAGGAATTAGCCTAGTTTTTCCAGGTACTGATTCAAGCAAAACTGCTTAGTGTAAAGATGAACTTGCCGACTCTGGATTTTTGGTCATGCACAAAATCAGGTCTCTTCAGCATACTACCCACAGTTTAGCAACTTTGAAGCAGTCAAAAAAAAAAAAAAACAAACCCTTTAAATCAACTTCCAAAACTTTCACTGCACACCTACAAATTTGATATTAATTTTTTTTCTGTAAGCTGTTGAAATTAAGTATCGGCTCAGGATCCGAGGTTATGGTGATAAGCTCTTTTGGGGGAATAGCCATGAGCATATGTGGTTCAGTTATGCATGCACAAGTTTCCCCCACCACCTGAAAGTACAACATTCCTATGAAACCTTTCAGAAGCCAAAATAGTGTAAAACAAAGAAGCAATTACCAGTAATTTATATGGAAAAATTTTTGAGCATTCGCAGACCCCAAATATAACCTCTCTTAGGCTTTTCTGATACAGTGGGACGCATCTTGCTAATGGATACACAGAATAAATCGAGATGAAGCAGAAATGCTCACAGATAGTTCAAAGCTGTGGCAGCTGGACGCTGAGAGGCTGAGCGGCGGCCCTGGGAAGGAGCTTGGCGGGGCCACTCTTGCTGCTCCGGGGTGCACGATGCCTCTGTTAACGGCTCCCTACAAACCAACACTGAGTGCTATTTTTGCTTTTCACATTTTGTTATATAAAAATGAAAATCCTCTTTGGATTTCTTTTGGTTAGCGGAAACAGGTACTAAGGGAGGTCTTTGATGAAAGCAAAGTGGTGTGATGCAAACTTTCCAAAAGCGGGGGAGACCTTCATGTGCTGGTTCCAACTTTTTTTTTTTTTTCCCCAGCATAAACTATGTTATCAAAAGAGAGTATGTCCTGCCTCTCTTTCCCCCCTGGCTCTGTGGAGTACTGAGAATATGGACGCTTCTTAAACTGCACTTTAAATGAGTGATTTCCCCAAATCAGTCTCTCCCATATCTGCTGTTACAGGAACCATTTGACCTGGAACTCACTGGGTCTGTTGGGGTGCTCGACGGCTACCAGGAATTGCAGCAGCCCAGTGACTGGCTGCAAGAAGATTGTCCCTTTTATATTTTGAACAGGTCCCACGACGCTTACATTTCTTAGGCAAAATTATGACATGATTTAGGATAATTTATCAGTGTAGTCCACAACATGAGAAATCACAGGGGCAACTGAAATAGACTGTCCACCTCTTCCTCTTCAGTTTCTTTATTTTTAAATTCAGGATGTTTAAAAAGAGACCTTTTCTCTTCAGAGCTTAGAAAAAAATAAATGGGGTTTTGGAACTCACCATTAAAATTTCAGATTTCTCACTCACTGAAAAGCTTAAGAAGAAGAAAGGAGAGCAAAAGAAAGGACAGATACATAATGTAGATGTTTTTTGGACAAAAGAACACCATTTTAGACAATGCTATTTGCTAATGATCGCCGCGCAAATGTGTGGCACCGTTTTATTTTGTGGCAAAAAATATGCTTTCCTCTATCTCATCTTGGATCCTTGACAGTTCTCATTTGAAAAATTTAATTAGATTCTTGCTTCTGAAGGTTCTCGACTCCTGAACCAAACTGACCAACCACTGTTCAGGCATCTTAGTGCAAGGACTGCCATCTGAGGCATTCTGTTGGGGCTTGGTCTTGACTTTAAAAGGTGTGAAAAAGACCACCAGATTTTTCACCATTGACTGTCACCAAGTAAACAACAGTTCAAAGTAAAGAGTCAGATATTAATCCAAGGCTTTCATTCTATGAATGACTAATCCAGTAAGAAAGAGGATTTTGAGCCAAGCAGTAGTCTATCAATGGACCACTAAGCGATGGTAGGCTTGTGAAATGGTAGGACGTCTTCATCTTGGTGTTTTACTTAGCCAGCATTTGAAGTGATAGATGGGGCGGGGGGGGGGGGTGTCACACACATCATAGTCTGTTGAATGAATGAATGAAAATGGGTAATGTAACAATAATAACAATAATAATGAAGCCCTTCCCTCTCATTCTTTTTGATTGGATGATCTCAATTTACCCACAGTGACCACTTCTCTTTCCTGCCTTATTTTGCCTTCCATGTCATGGCTTGTGTCAAGGCTCCAGGGGAAGCCCACCATCAGCACCGCAACTCCCCTGCACAAAGCCAGACAGGGGGAAGAGAGAGGCTTAAGGTAAAAGGAAGGGTGAAAGGTCAATTTTCAGATGGCAGTTCAGATGTAGAAAACAGAATGAGAACATGGTGGCAGCCACAGCCCTTCTTTCTACCTTCAATTTTGAATCTAAGTCCTGAAATGTGTCTGTGTTTATCGGTCTGTCTCTCCATCACCTATCACCTATCCATGCATCTATCATCTACCTATCTATTGATCTGTCTAATCTATCCTCTATCATCTATCAGCTATCTATTACTGATTTTTCTATCCCTTCCTTTCTCCCCCTTTTTTTCCTTCCTTCCTTTTCAAAAATAAAACCAGTACTAATGCAGAAGTCTGAAATTAGACCTCACAAGCTAGTACTACTCTTATTTTAGAGGGGTGGACTTTTTTTTTCCTTGTCTGGCTTTAACTCTCTTATTCTCTTCTGATTCTTGTCCTTATTGTGACATTAACAGAGAACGTCTTTGAAAATGTTTCTGTTTAATGGGGTTAATGGGAAATAAAAGTCTACCTTAAAAAAGATAAAATGAAGCTCTCTGATATGGACTTGGTAATTAATTTCTGTGGAGGTCTATTTTCATATGCAGGCAAATTTGTTTAAATGCTGTTTTAAATTTTCAAGTCATGTGCACATAAATAAAAGTCATTTATGTGTTTTTAAATGCTGTTTGCAATTTTAAAGTAGGCACACACACACAGCTTAACATGCATTATGATAGCATGCAACCTGAAATATAAAAGTTTACTTGAAAGCTGAACTGGCTTTGCAATGCAACAGACTAAGCAAGTAACATTTTATATAAGGTATATGCCTCTGAGTGAGGCATACAAATGTGCTATTTAGAATATTTTCCTGATTGAATGAACAAGCCCACAGGTTCAGCGTTTTATATTTGTTCTCTTAAAAACATGAAACTCATTTTGAAAATGCTGGTTTAAGTGGGCATTATTAAGTCTTTATCAGTTCTGAGCATTTCAGCCCTTTGCATCCAGAAATTTCTCAATCTGACAGAATAAGAAATGCATTTACATGGCCTAAGCTCTTAAATTGTCCCTTTCAATTAATGCCCCATCATGGAGCAATCTGGAAACCATTACTCAGTAACTCTTCATTATAATTGCTTGCAGCTGAGTATCCAGCCCTTGGTAATATAAGAATAAAAGAAAACTCAGTTAGTAACAAGTGCAATTGATTCCATTCAGAATTCCCCTGGTGCTTTGCCATGTTTGGCCTGCTTGAGAGGAAACACGAGGGTTTTGGGGTTTTTTTTTTTTTTTTTTTCTTTTGGGGCCAGGAAATGAATTGGCAGACATAAGATGGTTTGTGTGGTGCTTGCCTTCATTTTTCAGCTGGTCCTAGTTAAAAATGAGACGATGGGGCTCCTGCTTTCTCCCCCACTGGCTATGTTTTTTTTTGTTTTGTTTTGTTTTTTTTGGTGTGTGTGTGTGTGTGTGTGTGTGTGTGTGTGTGTGTGTGTGTGTTTTAAGAGGGCTTTTCTGGTAATAGATAAGACTACAAAACTTCAATTTGCTGCAAAGTAACAGCATCCAGAAATTGTCACCCGCTGTGGCCACAACCTATCAGGGGAGTTACTTCTGCAGAGGAGGGGGTTTTAGAATTTGATTCGCTCCCACCTTGATCCTGCCTTTATGAGAGCAAAGTCCCTGGTGCATTTTGTACAGGTGGAGAGTGTTTATGTGTTTGGAGGCTATCAATCACCAGCTCCAGAAATGTAAAGATCTAAAATTATGATAGATGAAAATGTGAAAATGTGACATAGTAAACTGCCCCCCCCACCCCTGCCACAACCCCCCATCCCCTGTGTAAGTCAGGAACTTAGCTTCTAAAAATGGTGAAGGAATATTCTTGTTCAGTCATTCCCTTCAGAGACCATGCAGCTCAGCTCTGACTCCACACTCTGGCGTCCGGCACCCACGTCCTCCCGGACTTGGAGCAGCAGGGACCATGGAGACAGTCAGTTCGTCATATCCTGACCGCCTTCTCCCCTACGGATGATTGAGGCCAGGTGAAGAACATGCCCTAGTTCATGAATTTAAAATATGTAAATTATAAAATGCAGTTTACTATAAAAAATTGATGCTTAGCATAGAAAAGTAGAACCCAATAAAACTCTATCTGCTCTTAATTAATTTCCATTCTTTGGTTTCATAATAATAAGAGGGGAAAAGCTCTCTATGAAGTTAAATAGCATTTCATTTTGATTTGCTATAGAAAGAAGACTAAAATCTTCCATGACTAAGGAAAATTGCTATAAATATTTTAGTGTATTTCTCGTATTTTTTCTATGCATTTATTTTTTTAAGGGAAGGTTGGCTTTTTACATGGGTCTAATTATTCTGTATTTTCTACCCCATCGTAAACTTAAAAAAAAGTGTTATGTTATTACTAATACGTATTTGGAAAGCCCACATGGGGTTTTTACTCTAGAGAGAAGCACTTACATAATGACTTCAAGCAAGAAGAACTCTAGAAGGAGTAGAATTCTCCTTGACCTTCAGAGGATCCAGGATCCAGGATCTTAAATACACAGAACCTCGAATGCCAACTTTCCCAGACTCTCAAGCTCTATAGTGATTACAAGGGACTACAAATAAGCCTTAAGGGAGAACATTTTTTCCATTGAGAATTAAATAAAAATGAATACTCAGAGGCAGGTTTCACGAGGGCAGGGAGAATTGAATTTTGTGTAGACCTGATTTCACATTTCCTTAAGATATAAAACAATCAACTGAGTATTTTGAATTTAGGATGCTTAAAAATCATTAATTTCTCTGGTAGTCTTTAAAATTTTTTTCCAGTTCTCTTTCTTGAGGAAGAAATGTGGCCTATTAAAAACTGGATTCATTAAAGTCTTTAATTAAGTAGAAAAAAAATGTGGTAATGAAATCAGCCAATGTCCAATGACCTTGTCCAGAGACTATGAATTCAGGCCGATTACTTATATTCATGGTTCCTGACCTAGGAGGATAGTGGTAGGATGGAGGTAAAGTCCATTTCCAATGAAGAAGATGTGAGTAGTAGCTTAGGCTTCCGTGTTTGAAATAATCCATCCCCAAAGTCCATATGCTGGTCTGGCCCAGAGCTTCAGCCAAATGGGGGTATGGTGACTCGCTTGTCTACCGATTTTTCCTCTTGAAAGACTTATCCCTCTTTCATGGGAACTGGTCACGGATAGGTACTGTTCCTTCGTAAACCAGACAGGCTGTCTGCTCAATTCTCTTGACTGTTTACAAGACTTCGGCTTTGTTTCAGGTTTTCAGCACCTTTATTCAAATCCTCTCTCCTGTCCCTGCTGAGGTAGTATTTAAGCAATTCTCCCTTTTCCAATCAATCAGCAGATCTTTCTTGAGGTCTAATTGAGTGGAATACTCCAGCCCTGCTCAAGGCTGCTGATTAGTAATGTTTGTGGCCTGGCTTCCCAAGACCAAAATCTTCGATGTCATCCACTCTCCCCACTCCCCTTTCTTTAAATTGTGGTAAACTGCACACAACGTAAAATTGCCATTGTAATCATTTTTAAGCATGCAGTTTAGTGGCATTAAGTACATTCACATTGCTTCATGGCAATGAAGATCTCTTTCCAGTGAAAATTATATTAGTAATAGTGAGTGATTTAAAATGCTGAGAAGAGATCGTATTTTGTTTTTAGAGGAGGTGAGACACACAAAAGCCTGTACTCTCACTTCTCACTGTGGGAAGATTGTGTTGATTTTGTTTATCTGTATTTCTCATGATAAGTTCTACAAAGACTCTACCCTCTCTAATGGTAAGTTCTGAATGTGGATTGTTTTATTTTGCACATGGACATCCCATGACCTGGAACTGTACCAATGGACAAAAGGAGCATGTCAATGATAGCTGGCTCTCCATCGTTTATGGAAGAGTAAACTGGTAGAGGTTGCCCACCAGAGGCCCCATGAGTATCCACTATCAGATGTGGTTGGTTGAGCCAGCTAAGCATTTTTAGAAGTATAAATTGGTTTTCTTCATTGCAGAATTAGGATAATTCATACAGAAACATTTATTCCCATTTTGTCTTGCAACTTGGTAGATCTGGCAACATAGGCCCACACTGGGCCTGGCTGCCATCAACAGGAGCTATGGAGGGGTGGCCCCTTCAGAGGGGGCAGGTGCTCGTCACTTTGCCCCACCCAGGTCCACTCACTTAGCTCCACTCTTCATTCCTTTGTTGAAACCCAGCCCCACCACCTTTGAGTGTGTAACCTCTACTGTATTGCAGAGCTTCTCGAAATTCCCTAATTGCCCTCTTACTCATCACGGATGACAAAACTCTCCTTAATGCTGCTCTATAGGCATTTGGGTGTTCACTGTAAACTAAGACCTTTGTGATCAACTTGGAATAAAATGTCTGTCAGGGGAAAAAAAAATTAAGGAAGGTCTGAAGGAGGTCCCTCTTTAGTCACTGAAAGAAGGAAACAGCTTCTTTTATTTCTTATATCTGCCCATTAACTGTGAAGATAATAATTTCTGAAAGGAACATGAGAAGGGAGGCCAGGGGGCAAAAGAAAGGAGCAAATCAAGAAGACTCACAAATCCGCAAATAGATCTGGAGCAGCTGAATTGCACAGAGTGCTGTCAGAATGTCAGAGAGAATCTCTCCGATGGTTTGAATGGCGCTAGGCATTCCAATCCAAAGGACCACATAAAATGGCACGAATGCTTTGTCCCTGTGGGGACTGAAGGCCTCTAGTGAGGTCTCTCACCTAAACAATGAACCATTTCTGAGGTAAGCTGAAGGCTGTGGACCCTCAGATAGGGGAAGAGAGGAACTTCTTCAGATCTCCAGTCTCTTCAGGGATCCGACTGACTCTATAGGGATAAGGAGTGAGCCCACATAAGGTGGTCCTTCTCAGGGGTCTCTTAAGAATGGAAACTGGGTCTAAGGGGGAAAACACAGCCCTTTCCTTGACCCAGCTCCATTCCCTTGGCCTTTGCTAGGTATTTGGGGAGGAAGAGGTGATTGCATTTGTGCATTCTCTCAGCTTCCAGATTTCTCCCCTCCATGGGGTCCCCAAATCCGGTTTGTATTGGCAAATCTGGCTGAATGATGATCAAATCAAATCTGAAAAAATCTTTCTCAGTGTTAAAGGTCTCTAGCCTTTAGTGTCCATAAAAGCAAACAAGATAGAGTTACAGTAAAAATAGGAACAGTTAGGGAAGGAGCTCTTCTAGAGTTTACCATAAAGATCAAGTGACTCCCAGGACTTTGGTGACTATTAACTCGCTGGGATCACTGCATCACACAGAGCCATTACTACTAAGGGGTCTCTCTTATAGTTCTTCACAAGTTTTGTTGTTTGCACTCCTGGGCCCGCCCTATGCATGGTGCTGACCCCTCACAGTTGCTAGCAAATGAGATGACAGAAAAAATTGCTTTGTCTAGTGCAGCAAAATCAAGCTCCTCAGATGAGCCTCCCGTTGACATTGGAGACCAAGGAAAGAAAGACTAATGAGTAGGTGACTTAGCAAGTTCGGAGCAAAAGGCCAGCCCCAGCTGTGTACTAAGGAGGTGCTAAAACATGGCAGGCTACCAGTCACTTCTCTGAGCTTCTCATAGCAAACACCTAACTTCCTGTCATGTCTGCCTAATTGTTTCAAATTGATGCACACATGTCAATAATAACAAAGGAGCTGTGATGTCTTGGTAGTTATCTTGTCATGTTTTTGTCTTTCCTTTCTTCTCTTAGAAGACTCTCCCCACGGGTAGGCCCACGATTCCCCTTCTGAAAAGCCTGAAAACCAGGAATGAGAGAGGCTGCAGACAGCAGGTCAGCCATGGCTCTTCCCTATCTCCATCTTGCATCAGTGAGAGAAAGTCCAAAGGCTGTAGAAGCCATGGTGGCTGCTGGGAAATCACCCAAACCCACTTCCTCTTCCTCCTGGACTTACACAGTTAACTGCTTACTAGGCTCCTTGGCCATTGACGAGCTGGGTACTTGGGATCAGGCCAGAGCAACGTGAGCAGCAGTGATTTGCCCCACCTCCAGGCTGAGCCCATTAAACCTCCCATGGGAGGTTACCCATGCTCATTGCCCTGTTCAGCTGGTTAGGGTGGAAATGACTATAAGACAATGTTGGGAGTTGCCTAATGAAGATGCTGAGCCCCAAGATGGAAAGAGTACCATCCCTGAATCATTTTATGGAGGGAACAGTTCCCACGAGAAACAGTCTCATGTGACATGGGCTGTGACATGAGTGAGAAATCAATTTGTTAAATCATTGAGATTTCTGGGTTCTTCTAATATAGCAGTTAGCATTACTTTGAAAAAACAAAACAAAACAAAACACAGACATTAGTTCGGGCTTTCTGAAGAAACCAATAAGGAAATAAGGCCTAGGAGTACCCTGTAGGAGGTGGAGAATGGTGCTTACAAGGGCCAGAGAAGGAAAAAGAACAGCACAGGTCCTCCACTAGGTTTAGTGTAGATCAACGTCTAGAGGAGCAGAATAATATCTAGTGTGGATCAGTCAGAGCCCACCTCACATTCCCCAAATATTAAATCCTTGCTGCTTGGGGATATTGACATCTCTCCAGGCAATCAGGAGCCAACCATGCTTGTGGACGGTCACGGGGGAAACATCAGAACTTAAGACCGTGAAATTCTTGGAAAAGCTTGTAACTGGCACATGGAGTTAAGTAATTAAGTCTATCCCAGAATTACAACTTTACCCACGCAAAGCTGGAAACAATAGAAAGAATTTGTGTGCTGGACATTTTAATTACAGAGTAGGAGGAAGAAAAATATACAGAGAAAAGGGATGTTGCAGTATATTGGCTATAGTATTCTTAGAAAAGTGGGAAGAAAGTTCTGCTTTCACAAAAACTCTCCCCAGTTTCCTGAATTTGAAGGGAGGAGATTATGGGTATGGGAGAAGTGACAACTTGAATTACCCCAATGTTATTAGCATAGAACATTCCTTATGTCTTTCCTGAATAATTGAATCCTCTAATAGGTATATCACTTTGCAACCCGAAGATGGGCTTGAATTTGCAAGAATGCTTTTCCAGAGGCTCCTGTGCTCCTGGGAGACAGACAGTATCTGTAGAAGGAGTCACTACGTATGTGGTGGCATCTGTTTGGGATGGCATGAAGCCCTCACCACTCCCAGGCTCAGATCTGGAACATTTGAAAGACAGACAGACAGACACAAAATTTTCCCTTTCTTTCTTTTTTAAGATTTTATTTATTTATTTATTGAGAGAGAGAATGTGAGTGAGAGAGCAAGAGCTGGGGTGGGGGGCAGAGAGAGAAGCAGACTCCCCGCTGAGAAGGAAGCCTGACGTGGGGCTCGAACCCATGACCCCGGGATCATGACCTGAGCCAAAGGCAGATGCTTAACTGAGTGAGCCAGCCAAATGCCACACAAAATTTCCACTTTCATATATCAAGAAAACAATCATTTATTTAAAAAAACACTATAATTGTTGGTTAAATTTGATAAGATTAGAGATATATAAGAAGTGAATATATACATGCTATTTAAAAAAAAAATTCAAACAGCTAAGCACAAAACTATTCTCAACTGAAATTTCTTAAATGATTCTGGCCAAAAGATGAAAATCGACTCTGAATTTTTTCCTAGTTTGAGAGTTCCGGATGCTGGGAAAGACGATCTCCTGGTGCCAATGAGGCCACAGGTTAGGTAAGCTTGTTCAAGTCTCTTTTTCTTTCCACTGTGTAAATTGGCTCACGTCACCTGGGACAGAACTTTATCTATGTCACCTTGTGAAGCCAGGGAACTAGAGGGGAGGTGGACAGCCGCCTTTCTTCTTCTTCTTTCTATCAACTGTGTGATCTCTATTTTCCTTATAGTAAAACACAGTAAAAACACATTCCATGGAACATATCAGACACAATTTATGTGATTTCAACTATGCACTCTTAGAGTAAATTTAAGTCTAATCTGGAAGGACTGATGTGTTTTAATACTATTTGTCTCTGAAATGTTACATATATATGTATATGTACTTGATTAATATGCACGTCTCCTACACGTCCAGAATCCTGCCACGAGCCTGTGAATTGTTAGCCTGCCATATTAAAAAGGCTCTCTCTGTCTTGAGTGCATTCTGTTACCTGTGTTGTTTACTCTGCTGTGGCATCTTTTTCTGGGTGTACGTTTTAACTGATAATAGCCAACAAAATGTGTGCATGGGGGAATGAACACCTCACTCAGCTCAGAGGGACAAAGGAAGACTATTGCCCTACCTATTAAAATATTCAGTGTTCTGGCAAATCTAGGCACTGTTGGTGAACTGCTGAAGAAAACTGCAGGCTAGTGTCAGCAAGGAATTAAAGACTGAGGTCTTCTGACATTATAAAGGGCATCCTACATTTGTCCTCAGCTTGTGAAAAGAAACCAATAATAGAATGAAGTAGAGCTGGGAGAAACCATGGCCAGAGATAGTTGACTGCTTGGGAATTGGAGAAGACAGATGTGTAATTGCCAATGTAGCAGGAATGCATCATGGCTTCCCAGGGAAGTGGTTGGGACAGAAGGTTCTCTCCAACCAGTCCACAAAACTAGGTCTGCCCTAAAGCGATGGTCCACAAAGTGTGTTTCCTGGACCAGCAGCAGCATCGCGAGGAATGCAGACTTTCAGGCCCACCTCAGACCTGCTGAATCAAGAACTCTGGAAGGGGGGCCCTCAGTCAGTTGGTCCTTTAGCCAGCCTCTGGCCATTCCGACGACGGCTGAAGTTTGAGAACCGCCGTGCTACAGTGTGCGTGGAGTGGGAGGCATCACTTTGCTGTCCTTGCAGGTGACTTCGTCTTCCTGTCTCCTCTGGCATCTGCCTCTTTTTATACTCTGTGTCATTCTGGTGTTTATGAACATGCATTTTTCATGCCAGCTAATCCTAAAGACAAGCTCAAGTGAAGACACAGTCATCTATTTCAGTGCCAGAGAAAATCTAGCCGGGTCAACTTTACTGAGAGGTGGGTATGTCCATCTGCAGTGGGCACCATGCTGAGTGATAGTTTGATGATGGCCAATCTTCACTTCGTTGTGACACTGAAGCTCAGGCGCTCTTCCACGAGGCCCCCCCCTCCATCTCACTGCTTTGCCTTCTAATCAAGCAAGTCTCGCCTTGGTCGCCCAGCACACACTTAGCCCCTTCCTGAAGATTCATTTAAGTCCCACGAACCCACCATATTCAGCTAGATGACCTGCAACATAGCAGATTTTTAAAGGGGATACGTATTCTTTTGTGCTTTAAACACAGAGGAGTCTCCCCCAGCAGTTGCTCTCCTGTACTCAGGTGATCCTCAGGCATCAGGTTTGTCTTATTAAAAGGCTTCCGGTCAGGTTATGAGCCCAGAGATCCCAAGATAGAGGTGGATCTCAGACTCCTATTCAAGTCCGAAGGTAACACAGAGAACACCTTTCCTCTGGTGTTATTTCCCGTAGTAGTAAGTGCTCAAGTTGTTGCTCAGAAAGAATGCAAGAGAACCCAGTTATTTTGCTGTCATGGAGGACAAGGAGGACATGACTAAACATTGCTTTTTTTTTTTTTTTAAGATTTATTATTTTATTTTAGAAAAAGAGAGCAGGGGTAGGGGCGAGGAGAGGCTCTCCAGCAGACTTCCTGCTAAGCACAGAACCCAACGTGGGGCTCAATCTTATGACCCTGGAATTATGACCTGAGCCGAAACCAAGAGTCTGATGCCCCACCAACTACTCCACCCAGACGCCCCTAAACATTGCTTTTTATATGGAGGCTGAGCTGCCCACCATGATCCCCAGAACTTGTGGGGTGCAGGCTGCTTTATTGGATTTAATTGGGTTCTGCCAACGAGAGGACTGGAAACGGACGGAAAGAGCAGGCAGACAGCTCCAGCAAAGGGAGCACTGAGCGTGACAGCCTGTCTGGCACCTGAGGCCGCACACAGATATTACACTGCCATCGGATGTCGGAGGTCTCACAGATGATAGCTCCGCAGGGATCTCGCGTGTGCCACCTACACAAAGGTCTCTGGCTGGCTCCTTCTTTATGTCTGCTACCCAACAAGAAGCCAATAGCAGGAAAAGATTTACAGTTCGGCAGGCAAAAGATAAACGATTGCAGTCTCTGGATGCTTTAAGAGCAAATTTTTGTACATCATATGGTTAAAATTGATCACTCCATTGCCTTTCAGATGGGCTGAGCCCAAACTAATGATGTTAGGTAATCAATGAGAAAAGGCTGTGCATGAAGAATTAAAAAGCACCATAATGGATGGCCATTGCAAAAGGCCCCTCACAGCAAGAAAGAAGTGAGGGCTGGTCACGTTCAAAGGAGGCTGGACCAAGAACCACCTCCCCTGGCTCTGATGCTCCGAGCAGACCCTGTTAGAGACCAGTCTAAGAGGCATGGCTTCTGCAGTTAGCCCTCTGACAGTTATAGTCCTTCTCAGGGAGATTCTGATTTCTCTGTCTGTGCTGGCATTGCCTGGCCCTGTAGTTTGCCTTTTGCTCCTAATAGATCCCAGGGTGCTGCTCTTTGTTCTAATTAGCTCTGGCTATTAGCTCTTCCTGTTTAAGCAAGTGCGAGGGGACCAGACCTGGTTGTAACCCACTCAGAGGGACAGAACGTTGTTGATCACTCTTTTCCTGACTCCTGACATAGGCTTGGGCTACAAGCCTCCCTGTGTAAGGGCTGTACACCCAGGGCATCTGGACCTATGAGAACTAGCCCCCACCCCTGGCTTCCCAGCAGACATGTGGAGAATAATACAAGGGCATTAAATTAGACCTCATTACCTAGCCAGTTGGGCCGTCCGGCTCTCCCGCACATAATAATGAGGTCTGATTTATTGTGATCATTATTCAGGCATTACAGGTCACTAAATAACATGCTCTGCCCACACGTGTCTTCTGGGCTAATAAATATCCTGAGAGGAAACATTCTTGAAGACGTGAGTCTCAGGTTTGGATCGGTGACTCTGGGCTCATTAATTGTGTGAAGGCACTTTGCCTATTGCTCACAAAATCTTGGGAACAGAGATAGGAAAAATCTAATTAACAACCTGGAGGGATGTGAATGAGAAATGTGGGGGAAACTGTCCACTGCATTCTTTGACCTGTGGGACACAGGCCAAGGGAGGTACACTGGTGGAGGGGACAGAGCCGAGGCTGACCCCAGGCAACTCAAGCATGACACCAGTCTCAGAGCACAGCATACAAGCTGTGAGGCCTTTAGGAGCTGGATCCGTGTTCTCTCTCCTCCTTGCGCCATGAATTCCTAGTTGGGAAGTTCGTCATGTTGCTCTCTCTCACCTCTGGGCCTTCGCATGTGCTTTTCCTCTCTGTCGAGAATACCCTACCCCACTTCTGCCTCCCCTTTTCCATGGTATTATCATGTTTGGAGACTCAGCTTAGATGTTGTTGTCCCCAGAGTATTTACTCTTGCACGGTGTATCATGCAGTAACTTTTCATTGTCATTGACTCCCCACCAGACTGTAAGCCCCTCGAGAGCCCAGTCTGCGTCTCACTGATGGCTGTATTCCTAATACCCAGAGCAGCACCCGCTGCCTAGCTGCTTGGTGAATAAAAAAAATAAATGCCTCTGCTCAGGAGAAGAAGGACACTGAAAGCAGTGCCTTTGTGTGGTGGGAGTAAGGTGGTATCTCCCTCCCCCTGATAATCTCCACTCAGGGAGAAGAGGCCCTCAGCCCCTGCCCAAGACATCACTTTCCTGAGCCTCTCTTATCCAAACATACATCAAATTGGAAACTTCTTGAAAAGGGCTTTCCTTGAAAAAGGAAATAAGATCTTAGCTAATCATTATCCCTCAGAGCCTAGCCTGGGTCTTGGCACATAGTAGGTGTTATTAAATGCTGGATTCAGCTGTTGGCACTAGTAGCTTAAGATACCAGGGCCACCAGATCCTGGGGCCACGGGACTGCTTTTGTGGAGTGTGTGGGGGGAATGTGGTGTGTGGCTGGGGAGATAGGCTTTTTTTTTTGCTCCTACCTCTAGGAGGAGCTTTGCCAGTGGGCAGGGGAGAAGAAGGCTCTGGCGGGGTCAAGTGTTCTCTGCAAGTCCAGCTGTCGTAGGGCAACACTGTGATGCCTGGCTATATGCTTCTCCTTGCGCCATAATCTCAAATCACAGAGTATTGAGGTTTCAGCTTTAGACGTAATAGAATTACAAGAAAATGACAAGCATCAGTGGATTGTCGCAAGTCCTGTATTGATAATGTCCATATTTATCTTTTAAAATTGAAGTATTTTTTTTAAGGCCCATTTGCCTTGAGGAAGACACTGGGGATTGGGAAAACAGGATTAAATATAATCCTTTTATTTCTAACTCATAATGCAAAGTGTGTAACTGGTAAATACTAAGCAAATCTGACCATAGATCTACATTATTTATGGGAATAATTTAGGATTATTTGCTTTATAGAAAATTTGTTGAAATGCCTTAAAAATTACTGAAATTAAATGAAATCAGGCTCCTTGAATTATCCATGAATGCAGCTTCACATAATCAATACTTTAGCCATTCTGGGATGACATTACATCTCAAGACTATTTTCTAACTTAATAAGATTAGAAATAATAAACTGATATTATTTCTTTGTGAATTGGGGCCTCTGACCTGGTAATTTAATGCCTTCATTATTGCACTCGAAGAACACCGAGAGACCCACTGAGACCCACGTCCTAGCAACTGCATTCTGTCCAAGTGATAGCCTGATTCCTCTCGCTTTCTTTGCACGGTGGGGTATGTGCAATTGACGAATATTCTTAACTTATTTTTAAAACACCCTGAGCATTATTTTCAGGAAAGTGGTGTATATATTTAAAATGGAAAACTTTTATTGATTCAATAGCAAAGACCAGTAGAGAACGAGATGACTTATTCCCGAATTATATTATTACAGATATTTTATGCTAGCGAGGGGGTGAGCGCTATAGCATGGGGCCATGAGAGAGCTATTTTGTTTATTTTTTCGGTCCAGCCCAGGCTCGATGCACTGCTGTGGCCCATGCTGCTCTTTGTTGCTCTCTGGGAGAAAATTCAGGGAAGGGTGTGAATGTCTGAACGTGCGGTGGGGCTTGAAGCTTGAACGCATCCCCCGTTCTCACGAGCTCTGCTCCCGCCCCTCCTGTGTGGAGCAATCCCCCGAGTGTGCCTGTTTTCAAGCACTTTCTCACGAACCTCGGCCATCGCCTGTGCAGCTCAAAGGGAATTCCTCCCTGCTTAAAGTGTGTTGAGCCCACATCTCAGCCCAGGAGATATGTCGGAGCCCTCTGTGCGGCCAGTTCCCAGAGAGTCACCTATGGTGAGAAACCGATGGGGGATGTGATTCCCAAGGCCATGACCCAGCCTCTAAATTGGAAAATGCAATGAAATGGATGAGAACGTTCTAGGAAAAGATGGCCCTGGCTGGGAGGGGTGCAGCTAAAAGAAGATGGAATGTGTTCTATTTATGGAGCGTGGCTTGAAATGCTGAACACTACGGGCAGGAGGCAGTTATGAATTCTTTAATTGAGCAGGACAATAGGAAATTGAAGTCCCTCTGGGAGAATGGGAATTATTTGCCCGCTGGGTCTGTTGATTGTGGGTGACTTGCGAAACCAGATCTGTCATCAGGAAGCTCTGTTGAAAGTTATGTGGCTGGGATGACTCGGGCCCAATTAGTTCTGGACTGTGCCGCAGTAATGACCATGGCAGCCCACTGGGCTCCAGATGCTGTTGTAAATACTTCGCATTCGTCATCTCATTTATTCCTTAAGTCAACCACAACTGCGTGAGGCGGGCATTACTACTCCATCCTTAAACGCTTGGTGATACTGTGACTTGCCCAAGGTCACCCAGTTGGAGAGATGGAGCTGGGACTTACATCCAGCTTGTCTGTCTTCACAGTCATGTGCTCAGACTACTAATTCTGTACCACTTGACCATGCACGAAAGAAGCATCTTTCATGCGTCACGAATACACAACAGAACCTTAAAATCAATTGCTTTCCAAATCAATTTTGTTGTTGTTCAGTCTCTCTCTCTTTTCTCTCATAACTGGCCCCAACTCTACAGAAGATTGTTTTGGAAATATTGCAAGTAGGGAGCTAGTTATCACTAAAAAGTAGTGCATGCTTCTGGCTACTTCTAATAAGGTTCTAAATACACTGGGAAATGCCTGTACTCGGTAGAGCCTCATATCGAGCACAGAGCATTAACATCAGATCTGAGCTGGATGCATTTTCCCAAGGCCCCAGAGATACCTTTGCGCATGGGAGCTGGAATGTGATGGGGAAGCACCTGGCTAGTTGCAATGTCTCCTCCATGGTAACAAACTGCTGGGCGACAATAAGAAACAACCGCTGAATCAACCATGAAAAACTCATGATACCACAGGCTTGTAAGAACAGTGGAAGATTCATAATTAATCCCGGAACGAGTACACAATTGGAAATTCGAACAGTAACGATGACTGTGACCAGCATTTGCTGAGTGCTCACTCTGAGTCAGACACGGTTCTATATCCTCTATGTGCAGCGCCAGCTCATTGCGTTCTTACAGCAACTCCGTGAAGTGGATGTTATTGTACAATGTATTTCTGCTTCCATCTTATTGACTGGAATGAGTCACATGGCACAAACAGCTAAGTGGCCAGTGCCTGGATGAAATTCTGGGCATTACTAAAAGAAAAAGAAAAAAGGGAGACAGAGGACAGTCTGTGCTCCAGCACACCTTGAGCTGATGAACTTATCCTTGCGGTGACCCAAGAAAAGAAGCCTTTCTTATCTTTTCCTTCAACTAGATTTCCAGAAGATGATTTCCAGAAGATTCCGCTGAAGTGCTGGACATTCTAAATAGGCAAAAGATGGGAAAGGGTGAGTGATGGAGAGGAACAGCTTGAGCATTTCTTCTGTAAGCCTTCTTCCTTTGGGAGAACCGGTGTTTTTGTCCATGAAGCTCTCACAGCTCTTTGCCTCATTCTAGAAGCTAGAGAAGTTGTTCACTTGTTTATTTGACTTGTTTATTCGACAAGTGTTTATTGAAAGCCTGTGATGCACCAGGCCGTGAGCCTAAAAAGACACAGAAGATAGACAAGGTGCTTGCTGCTGTGGAGTTTATACTCCATTTGAAGGAGACAGTGGGAACAAGTAAACAAGTGAGCCACATCATTTCAGAAGTTGATAGATATTAGGATGAAAATATAAATGAAACCACACAAAACTAATTTATAATAACAAGCATTCATTTGTGGGGGTACCAGCTACCTAATTTGGGGTCCTGGCACAAAATAAAAATGTGGAGCCCTTTTGAAACAAATTAATAAATTTCAAAATAGTAACAGGAGAGCAATTAGACCAAGCTTGGGGCCCTTTTAAGCAAGGGGCCCTGTATGACTGAACAAGCTGTTGTAACAATTTATTAATAGGTTTGAATTCAGCCAAGTTTTGTAATATTCAAGTTCATCGCCATCACTGTGCTTAGTTATTAAGTAAATCAGTATGCAAGCAGAAACTTTCTGACTCCACGTCTCTAAGGCAAAGTTGTAAGAGGATTTTAAATTTCATTTGTAAATACATGGATTTCCATAGGAAGTCCCAAATCTTCAAAGAGAAAAATGTGTATTTTCAGAGTTTTTGTGATATAGAAATCAAACTTGGAAGAGATGTTTTTACAGTAGGAAAAGGAGTCAGGATTAAGGTGAAAACACGGAAATTGACAGTTGGCTACAGTAGGAATGTAGCCCCCATGGAACCAGCTGTTTGCAGGTGTGCGGGTAGATGGCTCAGATTGGGCTCGTATCTGCTCCACATGTCTTCCTTGGACTAAAAGTTCCCAGGGCATGGTGTCTCCTGTGGGCCACAGAAAAACAGGGGCATGACAAACCACACGTGTTTCTAGCCTCTGCTTGCAAAGTGTTTCCTAACAGCCCATTGGCCAAAGGAGTTACATGACCAGTTTCAGGGCCAAGGGTGGGGAAATACATTCTTCCCACCAAGATGCTATAGCAAGGATATGGATGCAAAATTCTATTAAGGGAAAGAGTGAGTATTGAGAGCAATGGTCCTGGCAGTCACGGTGAGTATGGTGGGGAGCAACTGGTTTTAAGAATACGAGTGACATGTTTTCATTTAACAAGAAGAATAGATTATAAAAGGCAAAAGTGGAAGCAGGGAAACCAGTGAGTCAAAGAGAAAGATGCTGGCTTGGATTATACTGGTAGAAATGAAGATGAAGATGAAGGATATAATGATTTAGACATAAACTCCATGGAATTTTGTTGGGTTGGATGAGGTGGGCAAGTAAAGAGATAAAGAAGAAAGAATTCCATTTTTTAAAAAATTTGAGCAACAAGGTGAAGGGTGGTGTTATTTATTGAGGGTGGGGGGCAGGAGGGGATTAACTAGTGCATCTGTGTCCTCAGCCAGACTATAGGCTTCGCAAGGAAAGACTAAGTCTTATTTATCTCTGAATTTCTAGAGACTTGTATAGTGATTGGCACCTAGTAGTTGCTTGATAAATGAACCAAGGAAGGAAGAAAGCAGATACTTAGTATAGTGAGGACAACTACATTGATTCATTCATTCAATTAATTCATCAATCATATTTAGATCATAGTCCCTATAGTTATTTATCCCATTAACATTTACTAGTTAGATGGTAATAGTCAACATGATGCTATTGGACATTCTGTGATGCATAATTCTTTGTTGTTGGGCAGCTGAATTGTACATTGTCGGATGTTGAACAGCGTCCCTGGACTTTCCCCACTAGATACGAGTAGCAACCCCCCAGCTACAACAACTGAAAAAGACTCCAGATATTGCCAATATCCCCTGGAGGGCACGTATCTGAGAATAATTCTTTTCCTTCTTTGACCCCTCTCAGTTATAGTAATAATAATAATTATAGCTAAACATGTATTGAATATTTTTCCATGTACACTTCTGAGAATGTTATAATGTTATTTGAAATATTTTATCTAATTCCCCTCCCCCTGAAATTCTATGCGGAGGTTTCTACTTGTTTCCCATTTTGCAGTAGAAGAAAGCAAAGCACGCCGCTCTCTCTCTCCAGTGCTGAGGATATCAAGTGGCTTTTGTTTGTCTTTGCCACTATATTCTAGGTGAATTTTAACCCCACCATCTAGAAAGCTGAGAGCATCTGCCCAGTATTTACCCATATATTCTATGGAAAAATTGACATTGGATCCTTGAATATTTATTATGTTTTACACCTATTGTCTGCCAGGTGTTGATACAAGCACTATCCATAGGTTAACTCATTTGATTCTTATAACAACCTCATGGTGCATGTTCTATAATCACTTTCATAATATGGTTGTGGAAATGGAAGCACAGAGAGATTGAGTAACTTGCCCGAGGCCACACAGCTAATAGGCAGCAGAGGCAGGGTTCAAATCTACCCTGTCTGGCTCCAGAGTCCAGCTCTTACCTAGTACACTATGCCTAGTGCCTGGTAGCGGCAGAGGTCAGTCATGCTGTTGGGTTTGGGGGGAATATCCAGGAGCCACGAGCAAGCCAGGAAGGCGGTTGGTAGCTGTGTCTTTGGAATGAATCATTATGTACAGCATGTGGACAGGAGACTCTACACAGGTGCGTTAGAATTCATCTTAAGGCGCTTGAATCCCTTCCCAGCAGCTCTCCTCACTCCAGGCCCTACGGCTCCCTCGGAGAGTTGAATCATGTTTATGGGGAGCTCCTGTAGTCAGAGCGGGCTGTGGTTCTAATTCTATCCTTCTGGTCCAGATGAAGGCTGCCCCATGTTACACTTAATGCCAGCCAGCTCTTCAACTGTTTCTCCATTATTACCTCTATTGAGGGAGGGAGGCAAGAAAGCCCAGAAAAGCCCTGCTAGGGATTGTTCTCAGAGCTGTGGAGCAGCTGCAGCCACTGTGGGCACAGAGACAAGTCGAGAGCTGGGAAGGTGGACACAAGGGGACTTGCATGCGCTGATTGGACAGAAAGATAGATGTGGTGGGCAGCGGGCCATAATGGGCCAGTGACCATAGAGCTTAACTAACATCAGGAGAAGCAAAACATCACAGCACAGCCTCCAAAGGGGCAGGATGGGGTGATGACAAGGAGACAAGCGCTGATTGTATCAAAGCAGAGCCGAAGGGCTGTCTGCCCAGCTTGGGGTGACCCAGGAGGGGGAACTTCAACACTGACCTGACCTTCGACCCAAACCTAAGCCAAACTTTCAGCAGAATGAAAAGAAGGCATTTTCAGATCATCATGGCCCTTCTTTCCAGACTTCTACACCTTGCCCAGTCCTGTGAGGGTTCGATTGCCTTAGAGTCATCCTCAGAGGGGCCATCTGTGAGCCTGCTGGAGCCGGCCCCACAGAAAGCGGGGATAGCAAACAATCCACGAGCTCTCTTCCCTCTGGAGAGTCTCGCTGTGCTTTCTAGACTGGAAAAGTCTGAAGAGGCAAAACTCTGGGCATCATGAGCTTGCTCAGTGCTCCCCCAGAGCCTCCGGTGCTCAGGTCAGCGGGGTGGGGTGGGGGGCTACACACACAACACTGAGCCTGGCTCACCAGGATGCCCAAGTAATGTTCTACAGATATGTATTAAGAAGGTTCCATTGAAGTCAGGAAGCTGGGGGTGGAGGGAAGGCTGGTAGCTAAGGAATAGAAGAACGATGAAGCTGTCGCCCTATCCCGAGGGGTCTGACCTGAGTAGGGGATCTCCGTTGTCAGGTATGCACAGCAGGCCAGCTGCCCATGACATGTGGCTTCTCTGAAATTAGCACTATTCACTCGCGTAATTGCTTCAAGATTTGAACCCGGGTCTGGCCAACCCTAAGTCCCTGTCATAGCACTGAAATTTGCGCGCAAGGCATTTGCAGTTTGCTACGCAGTGAGTGAGCCAGCACCCTCCGCCCCTCAGCCGGCTCCAGGGACCTTCCCCTGCCCGCAGCCAGCTCTGCCGAGTCCCTCAGAGTGGGTGGCTTCCAGCTTCTCTCGTCCCCCACCCCTGCTCCTCTGGCCCCCTCTGCCCAGACGGGACAGCTTCCTCTCCGTGCACACTAACGAGTTCTGGAAGCCCAGGCAGCCGCCAGGGGTGCGGGATTAGGGCCGCGGCGGGAGGCCGCCGGGAACATAGGCGGCCCCTGCTTGTTTTGGGAAAGCACCAATTCAGGACCACCCAAACGGCTCCTTAGCCTGGGCTCCACGGGGAACTCTGACATGGAGTTGGCAGCCTTCCTGCTCTTTCTCTACCCCTGATAACTCCTCTGGGCCAAATGCTCAAGTACCGTAAGCTTCTCAAAGCCCCAAGACCAGTGCACTGCTGGGGCTGAAGACAGCGCTGCCCAGAGATGCCCAGTTTTCCCCTGGCCCCCGTCAGTGCGCAGACAGCTGCCCACCCTTGTTCAGGCAGCCTGACTTCACACGGTGGTGACTGCTCCTTCCTTACCGGCCCACCTGCCTCGGCCCCAGCCTGGGCGGGTCTCACCAGGACTGCCCACCTCCACCGCGAGGCCCGCAGCGAGCTTCCCGCCCAGAGCACCGTGCTCACCGCCACTGTTGGGGCTGTGGCTGTGTGCAGAGAGGCTGGAGAAGGGGAGACTCATGGTGTGGCTCGAGAGTCAGAAATTCTGGCTCTGAATCTCACTAAGCCACTTAGGAGCTGTGGGACCTTAGGAAAAGGCACATTTCTCACCATGTTGGTATTTCTTATCTATACGATGGGGCTAATACCACCTATCTCTCAGGCTTGTTATAGACATTAAAGATAATGCTGCATGCGATGTGTCTAGAGTGCGGCTTAACACATAGCAGGCCCTCCAAAGATGGGAATCCCTGCCTCCTCTTGTGCACACGCCCATCCTACTTCTTCCAGCTGCTTCTGGTCTCTCTCCCGCATGGGAACCTCAGACCCATTGCCCAGCTCCGATCATGCCACGTCCACATGCAGACGGAGGGAAGGCCATTTGTAACCATGGCTTCTGGTGGCTTGGGAGACAACAGCACAACAGGGCAACTTCTCCACACAGAACGTACAGATACCAACCCCTCTGCCTAGCACTGGAGGCCCCTACTGGCCCCCAACCACATTTTTGGGCTCATCGTGGATGTCTCCCCTTCATGCTTCCCACTAAACGCCGCGTGTTTGCCCATGTGGACATTCTGTTATCTCTATTCTCTTTATCTGGAACACCTTTCTTTCCAATCTTTTTCTAAAACCCAGTCCCTTAAAACCCAGTCCCTTGGAATGGCTTCTGGGTGAAGGCCTTTCTTAGCACCTTTGTGTGGAGGTTGGTGTTGCAAGTAAGTAAAAATAAAAAGCATCTCCTTCGAATTCCCAACTAGAAGGAGTCCCTCTCCTTCCATCACTCCTGGAGAGCACGGACGATGACAAGTGCCCGATGCCAGGGACAGGGTGCCTTGTAAGGTAGTTATTTGTCTTCTTGTCCCGTTTTCCTTGGAAGACTGGAAACGCTGTAAAAGCAGAGACTATATTTTATATATTTATCAACTGTATATTAACAGGACATAATACAGGCGAGCGTTTCTCAGTCTTGGCATTATTGACATTTGGGGCTGGGTAATTCTTTACTGTGGAGGCTACCTACTGTTCTGTGCATTGTCGGATGTGTAGCCGTGACCTTGGCCTCTACCCATTAGATGCCAGTACCACTCTACCTCCCAGTGGTGACCACCAAAAATGCCTCCAGACTTTACCAAGTGAGTCCAGGGAGGAGTCGGGGGGCAAAATCACCCTTGGTTGGGAACCACTGCTCTAGACTCCTAACCAGTACATTTAAAAATATTTTATTATAAAAAATCACAAGCATATATACAAGTAGAAAGAAAGAAGGGGTAATGAACCGTACATATGCACCACCCTTCTTCAATAACTATTCATATTTTTCTGGAGTATTTTAAAGCAAATCTCAGGCAATATGTCATTTCACACTTAAGTATGTATCTCTAAGAGATAAGTACTTAGAAAAAAACATCACAATACCATTACATCTAACAAGATTAGTGATTAGTTTTAATCTTATGTACTACTCAGTCAATGTTCAGATTCTGTGATTGCCTCAAATCATGAACTTTTTTTTACAATTGGTTTATTCAAACCAGGATTAAATAAGGCCATGAGATGCATTTAAATTTCTTTTCCTCTATCTTTTTCATGCCACTTGTTTTTATAGTTAATGTATATTTTTATTTATATTTTTACGAAGTTTTTAATTTAATTCCAGTATAGCTAACATACGGTAATACATATATTTAATTACTGAAAGTGAGAGGTGCTGAAGCAGATTTTGAGGGAAAGGGACAAGATTGTTGAAAATTGGTACAAAATTTTCTTTCCCAAAGACGTAACGTACACTCTTGGGGCCTTTGGTATTGGTTTGGTTCTGCTGAGAGTCACCACTGACAAGTTCATTGCCAAAATACCGCTTACTTCATGCATTTATACATAAATATCTTCATTTTAATTCTAAGTGTATTTATAATGCTGTGATTATAATTTAAATTCAACGCACTCCCTTAGTAAAGATGATGCTATGTATAGCTCAGAGAAGAAACATGGTCTTCCAATCCAAAGTCGGGTGGCAATGGAAAGGCATCTCCTGTTGGTTTGCTTTCTTCTTTAATGATCAGGAAAAGCAGATATTTAAAGTAATTACTTGGCCAATAGTTCCTTTGACCAGTGGTCTACTCATGTTTAAGCATGTTTCCCAGATTTCAGAGAGTGACTTTCTCTTTGTGTTTACATGATTATTTCTACAGCAAAATAAGAGAACGATTTATTTTTCTCTGCAAAAGTAGCCTCAGGGTAATAGGAAAAATTACATATCTATCATGGTGCATTGTTGTTTGCTTGTAGAAGCTGCAATTTGTTTTCCTCTCTTGCAGTGTTTGCTTTCTCTATGACATAGAGAATATTTGGAGATGTATTATGTATGCATTTGTTCTATGCATATATTCTTGCCCTTGGGTAGAAATCTAGTGTCCATGGAAGAGCGTGGCATTTGATTGAAAGCCAGCGAGCCTGGTAGTTTTCCAACAGTTACAGTTCACGGTTCTGCTGGAGGCAAATACCTCCAACTGTGGATAATGGACCTTCCTTGAGAACCTGAGACAAGTTGCTGGTTAATGTCTCTGAAACAGGCTGTTAAGACTGTTACTACAAATTAGAGTCTGGATCATTCCGAAACCCAAATAGACTTCTTTCATCTTCCAGATGGCCGTCTGATCGGGAGCTGGGCAGGATCACGTTTCAGGTTGTGACTTAATGATTCAGGACAATATTTATGGTTATTACTTGACAGAGGGCAGTGAGGAAAATTAAAGCACAGCCCCATGCTTCATTTATGACAAAAAACAAATTCATGGCAGGGTTGTAGATTAGAGATGGCATCTCCCAGCTCCAGGCAACGCTCAGGCACAGCTCTGGTGATGAGCCCCTTGACCAGGTACAACTTGGTAAGGCTGGTCCCTGACCCCAAAACTTCAGTTGGTGCATTCTCTCTAGAAATAACCAAGTGAACCTCAAAATGGAAATCTTGGGAAAGGTATAGCGATGAGTGAGAGATTTGAGAGGAGACAAATAATACAATTATGTTCTTTGCTGGTATGACAATTACATGCAGCTGAAATATTATGTTTTGAGGCACATTTTTAACTTTATTATTACAGTTGGTAATACCAACAGGAGAAAATAATCGTGCCTGCCAGTAGTGGGTATTCTGTTTATGTAGTGTGTAATTTCTGCATTAACTTTTCCTTCTAAAACATGCTCTACACGGTATAATATTTATTTCTTACATTACCCAGAATTTTAGGAATTCCGTAATTGGGTGCTATGGGGAAGAGAAAGACAAGATGGGGAAGACAAGACATAGAAAGGGGATAAATAAAGCTAGAGTCAGTTAATGAAAGTGTAGATTGTCTAGAAGAAAAGCCAGGAGAAAGTTTATCTTGCTCCATTAATCCTCTACTCTGTGAAATGAGAATGCACATATTGTTCTGGGGGGAAAAAAAGAAAGAAAACTAAACCATATGCCATTAATACATTTGACCAACTGTGACATTTTTTAAATAAGGTTTTAACTGGTTTTATTACACCAACTGTGTAATTTCAAAATGACTCTGTCATCTATTATATCTATTATAAACAAGTACTTTGTTTAACCAAGCCAATAATAACCTTCATAGACAGAGAAGGTTGGGATTTGAGAGAACCAAATCCTCTGATTGTTTAGATAAAGGGAAAGAAGTTCTTTGGGTAGATATAAAAAAGAACACTATCTTGAAAAATTTTCTTTCAATTTATCACGCTATCCCCAATAATTTGATATACTCTTCTGTGATGTATGGAACTGGCTTTCTAGTGCCTGAAGCCCACCTCCAAGTGCACGCCATCTTGGTTTCACACTCACAGTGTAGTTGCCAAAGGTGTGACAAAGTAGGGCTGTGTGAACACCGCTGGGGATGCCCTACAAGGGGGGAAGTTTGCCAGACAACGTGTGACTTACAGAGGAGTCTCTACCTCCAAAAGTCTTCCGCCTGGTTAGACCAAACTGCGAGTGACTTCTGATGCCAGATTGACTGAAAGACAGAACAGGGAGAGGTCTTGCCTCTTTGTATCCTGCAAGGTGCCCCCAGTACCCTCCTGGATTCAAAGAAGAAGCTTCAGATCTCCAAATATTTTTCTGCTGCTGGCCTGCCTTTCTTTTGATACAGGCTTTTAACTCATTGTTATGTGCATTTTTAAATTTCTTTCCAAGCATTTGGCTTTGTTCCTACCTCCTCGAGAAGGTTGGGCTCTCTCATTGTTCAGAAGGGTAGACCCGATGCATCCTCAGAGAGCTGTGTGTGCCCGTTGCTTTCCATGGCTGGTGGTGTTCAGGGTGAGTGAGGCCATAGTCGTCTCCTTTACTGCTGCACACGCTGGCATAATGTTGAGCTGACTCAGTAGGGAACACCAAGGGCCCGGCACCATGGCTCAGGTGGAAGTGTGGGCTTTAGGATGGATAAAGCCAGGTTCACATCCTGCTACTATCCTCCATGTGACCAGAGGAAATGAACCCTCTGAGCCTCCAACTTCATCTGTGAAATGGGAATAGTAATGTCAGTTTCACGGGGCTGTGGTAAGGATGACATGAAATCATATGCCTGAGATGCAGAAAAACACTCCCGAGTTGAAAGGTTGACCTCCGATCTCTGAACTATCAGGAATATGCACCAACTGTGCCTCATACCACAAGGTTGCCGCAGGAACCAAAAGCCCAAGGCTGCAGGACCAGTGTCCCCAGGTGGCCCAGGCTCTGTACTATGACCCCCTTCCTAGCACCAGCACCCTGTGCTATCCCCTTCCTCTGAATAGACCTCACATGTCCAACTTCCTCACATTCAACCTTATTATTTTTTTTTTTAATGATTTTTTATTATATTATGTTAGTCACCATACAGTACATCCCCGGTTTCCGATGTAAGGCTCGATGACTCATTAGTTGCGTATAACACCCAGTGCACCATGCAATACGTGCCCTCCTTACTACCCATCACCGGTCTATCCCATTCCCCCACCCCCCTCCCCTCTGAAGTCCTCAGTTTGTTTCTCATAGTCCATAGTCTCTCATGTTTCATTCCCCCTTCTGATTACCCCCCATTTCTTTATCCCTTTCTTCCCCTACCGATCATCCTAGTTCTTATGTTCCATAGATGAGAGAAATCATATGATAGTTGTCTTTCTCTGCTTGACTTATTTCACTTAGCATTATCTCCTCCAGTGCTGTCCATGTTGTAGCAAATGTTGAGAACTCGTTCTTTCTGATAGCTGAGTAATATTCCATCGTATATATGGACCACAACTTCTTAATCCAGTCATCTGTTGAAGGGCATCTCGGCTCCTTCCACAATTTAGCTATTGTGGACATTGCTGCTATGAACATTGGGGTGCATATGGCCCTTCTCTTCACTACGTCTGTATCTTTGGGGTAAATACCCAGTAGTGCAATGGCTGGGTCATAGGGTAGCTCAATTTTTAACTTTTTAAGGGACCTCCACACTGTTTTCCAGAGTGGCTGTACCAACTTGCATTCCCACAACAATGTAGGAGGGATCCCCTTTCTCCACATCCTCTCCAACAATTGTTGTTTCTTGCCTTGTCTATTTTTGCCATTCTAACTGGCGTAAAGTGGTATCTTAGTGTGGTTTTGATTTGAATTTCCCTGATGGCTAATGGTTTGGAACATTTTTTCATGTGTCTGTTAGCCATTTGTATGTCTTCATTGGAAAAGTGTCTGTTCATATATTCTGCCCATTTTTTGATTTGTTTATTTGTTTCTCGTGTATTGAGTTTGAGAAGTTCTTTGTAGATCTTGGATACCAGTCCTTTATCTGTAGTGTCATTTGCAAATATCTTCTCCCATTCCGTGGGCTGCCTCTTAGTTTTTCTGACTGTTTCCTTGGATGTGCAGAAACTTTTAATCTTGATGAAGTCCCATAAGTTCATTTTATCTTTTGTTTCTCTTGCCTTTGGGGATGTGTCATGAAAAAGGTTGCTTTGGCCGATGTCGTAGAGGTTGTTGCCTATGTTCTCCTCTAGAATTTTGATGGATTCCTGTCTCACATCGAGGTCTTTCATCCATTTGGAGTTTATTTTTGTGTATGGTGTGAGATAGTGGTCAAGTTTCATTTTCTTGCATGTAGCTGTCCAATTTTCCCAGCACCATTTATTGAAGAGACTGTCTTTTTCCCACCAGATGTTTTTTCCTGCTTTATCAAAGATTAGTTGCCCAAAGAGCCGAGGGTCCATTTCTGGGCTCTCTATTCTGTTCCATTGGTCTTTGTGTCTGTTTTTGTGCCAGTACCATGCTGTCTTTGTGATCACAGCTTTGTAGTACAGCTCGAAATCCGGCATTGTGATGCCCCCAGCTTTGTTTTTCCTTTTCAACAGTTCCTTGGAGATTCGGGGCCTTTTCTGTTTCCATACAAATTTAAGGACTGTTTGTTCCAGTTCTTTGAAAAATGTCCTTGGTATTTTGATTGGGATAGCATTGAAAGTGTAGATTGCTCTGGGTAGCATGGACATTTTAACTATGTTAATTCTTCCGATCCATGAGCATGGAATATTTTTCCATCTTTTTATGTCTTCCTCAATGTCTTTTAAGAGTGATTTATAGTTTCTAGAATAAAGGTCCCTTACGTCTCTGGTTAAGTTAATTCCAAGGTAACGTATGGTTTTTGGTGCTATTGTAAATGGGATGGATTCCCTAATTTCTCTTTCTTCGGTCTCGTTATTCATGTATAGAAATGCAACTGATTTCTGAGCATTTATTTTGTATCCTGCCACGTTACTGAATTGCTCTATAACTTCTAATAGTTTGGGAGTGGCTTCTTTTGGGTTTTCCATATAGAGTATCATGTCATCTGCAAAGAGAGACATTTTGACTTCTTCTTTGCCAATTTGAATACCTTTGATCCCTTTTTGTCGTCTGATTGCTGTTGCAAGGACTTCTAGTACTATGTTGAATAATAGTGGCGAGAGTGGGCATCCTTGTCGAGTTCCTGATCTTAAGGGAAAGGCTTCCAGCTTTTCCCCATTGAGAATAATATTTGCAGTAGGCTTTTCATAGATGGCTTTTATGAGATTGAGAAATGTACCTTCTATTCCTACACTCTGAAGGGTTTTAATCAGGAAAGGATGCTGTATTTTGTCAAATGCTTTTTCGGCATCGATTGAGAGGATCATATGGTTCCTGAGTCTTTTCTTGTTGATATGATGTATCACGCTGATTGATTTGCGAATATTGAACCACGCTTGCATCCCAGGTATGAATCCCACTTGATCGTGATGGATAATCCTTTTAATGTACTGTTGGATTCTATTAGCAAGTATCTTGTTGAGGATTTTGGCGTCCATATTCATTAGGGAAATCAGTCTGTAATTCTCCTTTTTGAGGGGGTCTTTGCCTGGTTTGGGGATCAAGGTAATATTGGCCTCATAGAATGAGTTTGGTAGTTTTCCTTCTGTTTCTATTTTTTGAAATAGCTTTAGGAGAATAGGTATTATTTCTTCTTTGAATGTTTGGTAGAATTCCCCAGGAAAACCGTCCGGGCCTGGAGTTTTGTTATTTGGAAGGTTGTTTATCACTGACTCAATTTCTTCATAATTAATTGGCCTGTTTAAGGAATCAATTTCTTCCGGTTTCAATCTTGGTAGTTTATAGGTTTCCAGGAAGGATTCCATCTCTTCCAGATTGCTTAGTTTATTGGCATATAGCTGTTGATAAAAATTTCTAATAATCCTTCCAATTTCAATGGTGCTCGTCGTGACCTCTCCTTTTTCATTCATAATTTTAATAATCTGGGTCCTTTCTCTTTTCTTTTGGATAAGTCTTGCCAGTGGTCTGTCAATTTTATTGATTCTCTCAAAGAACCAGCTTCTAGTCCTGTTGATCTTCTCTACTGTACTTCTGGTTTCTGCTTGATTGATTTCAGCTCTAATTTTGGTCAACTGCTTCCTCGTGTGTGGATTAGGCCTGTCCCTCTGTTGCTGTTCCAGCTTCTTGAGGTGAGAATATAAAAACTGCATTTTAGATTTTTCTATTCTTTTGAGTGAGGCTTGGATGGCTATGTATTTCCCCCTTAGGACTGCCTTTGCAGTATCCCACAGGTTTTGGACTGTTGTATTTTCATTCTCATTGGTCTCCATAAATTGTTTAATTTGATTTTTGATTTCCTGGTTTATCGAGTCATTCCTGAGCAGTATGGTTCTTAGTCTCCAAGTGTTTGAGTTTCTTCCAAATTTTTCCTTGTGGTTGAGTTCCAATTTCAGAGCGTTGTGGTCTGAGAATACGCAGGGGATAATTTCAGTCTTTTGGTATCAGTTGAGACCTGTTTTGTGTCCCAGAACATGGTCTATTCTTGAGAATGTTCCATGGGCATTAGAATAGAATCAGTATTCTTTGGTTCTGGGGTGTAGTGTTCTATATATATCTATGAGGTCCAACTTGTCGAGTATGGCATTCAAAGCCTTTGATTCTTTGCTTAATTTTTGCCAGGGTGTTCTGTCTATTTCTGAGAGTGGAGTGTTGAGGTCCCCTACTATTAATGTATTTTTATTTATATGTCTCTTTATTCTGGTTAAGAGTTGGCTTGTGTATCTTGCTGCTCCCCTGTTGGGGGCATATATATTTATAATTGTCATATCCACTTGTTGAATACTTCCCTTAAGAATAATATAGTGCCCTTCTGCGTCTCTAACTATAGTCTGTAGTTTAAAATCCAATTTATCTGATATGAGAATTGCTACCCCAGCTTTCTTTTGAGGTCCATTTGCGTGAAAGATGGTACTCCATCCCCTTACTCTCAGTCTGAATGCATCTTTGGGTTTGAAATGAGTCTCTTGTAGACAGCAAATGGATGGGTCATGTCTTTTTATCCAATCTGCAACCCTGTGGCGCTTTATGGGATGGTTCAAACCATTTACATTAAGACTGATTACTGAGAGATATGATTTTAATGTTGCCATGTTGCCAGTAAAGTCTTTGTTTGTATTGGCTGTGACTTTCTGTTCTGTATCACTCTTGGGGCCTTTTTACTTTTATAGAACCCCCCCGTAATATCTCCTGTAGGGCTGGTTTCGTGGTTACAAAATTGGTTAGTGACTGGCGATTCTGAAATGTCTTTATTTCTCCATCAATTCTGAATGACAGCCTTGCTGGATAAAGGATCCTTGGCTGCATGTTTTTCTCTGAAAGAGCTTTAAATATGCTCCCCCAACCCTTTCTCTCATTCCAGGTCTGTGTAGACAGGTCTGACGTAATTCTGATGCTTTTGCCTTGGTACGTGAGAAATTTCTTTGCCCTGGCCGCTTTCAATACTGTATCCTTGCATCTAATATTTGCGAATTGCACTATGACGTGATGTGGCGTAGGTTTGTCGTGGTTGAGCTTGGGAGGGGTCCTCTCTGCCTCTTGGACACGAATGTTTGTTTCCCTTGCTAGATTAGGGAAGTTTTCAGCTACAATTTGTTCAAATATCTCTTCTAGACCTCTGTTTTTCTCCACCCCCTCGGGGATGCCGATGATTCTAACATTGGATCGTTTCATTGAGTCAGTAATCTCCTGTAACCTACATTCGTGGGCGTGGATTTTTTTAAGACCAACTTCTATTTTCATTTTTTCCTCTATTAACCCATCCTCCAATTCACTAACCCGTTCCTCTGCTTCTGCGACCCTGGCCGTCAGAGCCTCTAGTTTTGCCTGCATTTGGCTCATAGAATTTTTAATTTCTGTCAGATTCGCTCTCATTTCTGTCCTTAGGGATTCTATATTCTCAGTAACCTTTTCGTTAATAGTTTTTTCAATTCTACTCATCATTTTGACCATCGTTACTCTGAATTCCATTTCTGATAATTTGGTTACATCCATATCCATTATTTCTGTGGCAGAGGCCACAGGATCACTGTCTTTTCTTTGCTGGGGGGGGCTTCTCCTTCTTGTCATTCTGATGAAGAGAGGTTGCGGGGTTTCCAGAGCCCAAATTACTGACTGGGTCCCAGGCCGTGCCCCTTGTTTTATAGGGATCTTAGGGATGTGGGCTTCTTCTTTAAAGATTTTATTTATTTATTTATTTATGTGGCAGCCAACCAGCGAGAGAGGGAACAGAAGCAGGGGAGTGGGAGAGGAAGAAGCAGGCTCCCAGCGGAGGAGCCCAATGAGGGACTCCTTTCCGGAACGCCGGGATCACGCCCTAAAGCCGAAGGCAGGCGCTCAATGACTGCGCCACCCAGGCGCCCGGGTTGTGGGCTTCTTGATTTTTTAGCCTGCCTTCTGGGGGAGGGGCCTGCCGCGCTGATACTCAGGCAACCCTGTTTGGGTAGAGTCTCGGCGTCCCCTGCGAGGGGGGATGGGGAGGGGCACTCCCTGAGCCGGTATTTCCAGGCTTTTGTTCTCTGGCGGCTTTCCCTGGCGGTTTGCTGTGCCTCTTCTGAGAGTCAGAGCAGCAGCGGCCAAATTTCAGCCTCTGTCACAGAACAGAAGGATTGCGGCCCGTTCTCTACTAATGTTCTGGCCACTTTAACTCTGTTACTGTTGGTGCTGCTCAACCCTGCAGCGTCCCGGGATGTGCGCCCTACACCCGGCGTCCCAGCCCTCACTTCCAGGGCCGGCGCGTCTCTGTCCTTTGTGTTTCTAACGCCGCCAGCCACCAGCCGCCCCGCGCGCTCCCGGATCTCCCGGTCTCAGTCTGGATCCAGTGAGCGCACCGGGATTCCGGGGTTCCGCGAGATGCCTGGTGGCGCTCGCACCCGGCTCACGGTCTCAGTCTGCTGTTTTGCGGGTGCCGACCGCGAGCCCCGCCCGCTCTCCCGTGCAAGTGGCTACCGCTTCCCGGTGCCTGAACACGGCGGCTCCCTCCCCCTTCCGTTTATCTTCCGATATCTGTGCACAGTTTCATGGCTCCCCGCTTCGTACCTCAATACTCAGCGCTGGAGATGTTCATTTGTAGAGATCCAGATGCATCTTCCTGCGTCTCAGGCTGGTTCCGTGGTTGTTTAGGCTGGTCTGGTACCTATCCAGCTCGACTCGGAGGACCGGCTGAAAACGGTGTCTCCTACTCCTCCGCCATCTTAACTCCCCACATTCAACCTTATGATACTCTTACGTTATTATCTTGTATTGTTGGAGTCACACATTTGTCAAGCTGAAATTGACCTAACTTACCTTCTGGGTCCATGCTTCTCCTTCCAGGGAAAGGCCTTGAGGCCCAGGAGGTTGTGTGACTTACTAAAGACACGAGAGCTAGCTCGTGGCAAAGCTGGGTCTCCACGTGCACAGGCCAGCAGAGTGTTCACCCCCGAGGCTTATGTTGTTATTTAACCTCTGTGTTTTCATGTCTGATTCCTACCCATGTCTCCACCCCTAATACACCCTCAGCCATCCCTCAGATTTAATGTTCCTCGCAGGCATATCTGCTGGCAGGTGGTCCTGCATTCGAAGGGGGGCAATCGATGGATACTTGCTGAACTGAGCCAGTTGAGGGACGGAGGAATTCCTGGACCTGTCAGTGAACAAACATTTTATCAGTCACCTCCCCTTCAATTTTACAGACATATTGATCTGAAAAGCAATACCAATAAAATTTTCATGTAGGAAGAGGAGACTTATCCCAAACCAATGGTTACTGCATTCCTTCCCCCAGGAGCTCCGTTGTCCTTGCCATGGTGGGAGCTGGGATTCTGAGTTGCTGCACAGGGTGAACGTTTCCTTAGTGCGGAAAGATGGGGGCGGGGCGTCATTCAGTGTCTTTTCTGTACCTTGTGATGAATAGGACCTATTTAGGACAGACGAGCTGATCTCAAACTCAGCCAAGCGGCAGCTCCGAACCTGTGAACTTTCAAACACACGGGCGGAGGGCGAAGATACAGAACCAAGTGGAAGGCACTGCGCAAAGTCAGGGAGGGAGGTGGATGCCGGCAAAGGGGTGGCCAGTCTGCCAATTAGGGGAGAAGTGAAACACATGGCACCTGACATTGGGTGGAGAACGCAGGACGGTTTCAAATACGTATTGGATTCCGTTTTCACCAAGAGGTCAGCTTTAATCAAGTTCCCAATGTAAATATTACCAATATAAACCAAATCATGGAGGTTAAACTGCTGCTCTTGAGGTCAGTGACTCTTGGTCAAGCTGGAAGATTTCACATCAAATGGACCCGCTGGAATTTACCTGGAGGGCCTCGGCGCCTGGCGCGAAACTCGAGCTGGCCGGCTGCTCCGGCTGGGGGCTGGAGGCCTGGCGGCAGCGTCTCCACTTTCAGCTCGGGGCTGCAAAACCAGATGCACAGGGAACACAGGCAGCTGCAGCTTCTCTGGGGCTGAGAATCAAAGTGAATGTCCGATGCCCGAGCTGATGCATCCTGTCTCCTGACCCCACTAGGGAAAGATCCCTGGTGGCCTGGGAGGGGACGCTTCTCCCCTTTGTTCTGAAGCTGTGGTCCCTGATGAACCCTCAGGCAACCCTTTACAAGATGGGCTGCAAGATAGGCTGCAACATCTCGCCACAGAGAAAGGCTCATCTCCAAAGGCAAGAGAAACAAAAGATAAAATGAACTTGTGGGACTTCATCAAGATAAAAAGTTTCTGCACAGCCAAGGAAACAGTAAAAAAAACTAAGAGGCAGCCCACGGAATGGGAGAATATATTTGCAAATGATACTACAGATAAAAGACTGGTATCCAAGATCTACAAAGAACTTCTCAAACTCAATACGCGAGAAACAAATAAACAAATCATAAAATGGGCAGAAGATATGAACAGACACTTTTCCAATGAAGACATACAAATGGCTAACAGACACATGAAAAAATGTTCCAAACCATTAGCCATCAGGGAAATTCAAATCAAAACCACACTAAGATACCACCTTACGCCAGTTAGAATGGCAAAAATTGACAAGGCAAGAAACAACAATTGCTGGAGAGGATGTGGAGAAAGGGGATCCCTCCTACATTGTTGGTGGGAATGCAAGTTGGTACAGCCCCTCTGGAAAACAGTGTGGAGGTCCCTTAAAAAGTTAAAAATTGAGCTACCCTATGACCCAGCCATTGCACTACTGGGTATTTACCGCAAAGATACAGACATAGTGAAGAGAAGGGCCATATGCACCCCAATGTTCATAGCAGCTTTGTCCACAATAGCTAAATTGTGGAAGGAGCCGAGATGCCCTTCAACAGATGACTGGATTAAGAAGTTGTGGTCCATATATACAATGGAATATTACTCAGCTATCAGAAAGAACGAGTTCTCAAAATTTGCTGCAACATGGACGGCACTGGAGGAGATAATGCTAAGCGAAATAAGTCAAGCAGAGAAAGACAATTATCATATGATTTCTCTCATCTATGGAACATAAGAACTAGGAAGATCGTTGGGGGAAGAAAGGGATAAAGAAAGGGGGGTAATCAGAAGGGGGAATGAAGCATGAGAGACTGTGGACTCTGAGAAACAAACAGGGCTTCAGAGGGGAGGGAAGTGGGGAAATGGGATAGACTGGTGATGGGTAGTAAGGAGGGCACGTACTGCATGGTGCACTGGGTGTTATATGCAACTAATGAATCATCGAACTTTACATCAGAAACCAGGGATGTACTGTATGGTGACTAACATAATATAAAAAAAAAACATTAAAAAAAAAAAAGAAAGAAAGAAGGGCTCAGCATAACAAACTAGAGGCAAGCCTGCCCTGAAAGTCGAGTCAGCGTGATCCTGATCATCCGGGCATTTTTGCAGATGTTCTATCTCCCATTGCGCTTTTTGCTTTTGTCTGGCCATGTGGAGTCACCTGTAGGCAGCATCATTTTTTTTTTAAAGATTTTATTTATTTATTTATTTTTGACACACAGAGAGAGTGAGAGAGCACAAGCAGGGGAGCAGCAGGCAGAGGGAGAAGAAGGCTCCCCATTGAGCAAAGAGTCCGACATGGGGCTCAATCCCAGAACCCTAGGCTGAAGGCAGACGCTTAACAGACTGAGCCACCCAGGGGCCCCGTATGCAGCATCATTTGTCTTTGCCTTCTGTTATGCCTGCTGCCCAGTTCCCCAAACCATTGTCTTCATCCCTCTCCCACCATCTACAGCCTTCCATGCCTCCGTGTAGTTTCTTGTCTTCCAAAAAGAATGGGACAAGAAGACAAATAACTACCTTACAAGTCACTGGGTCCCTGGCATCGGGCACTTGTCATCGTCCGTGCTCTCCAGGAGTGATGGAAGGAGAGGGACTCCTTCTAGTTGGGGATTCGAAGGAGATGCTTTTTATTTTTACTTACTTGCAACACCAACCTGCACGCAAAGGTGCTAAGAAAGGCCTTCACCCAGAAGCCATTCCAAGGGACTGGGTTTTAAGGGACTGGGTTTTAGACAAAGATTGGAAAGAAAGGTGTTCCAGATAAAGGGAATAGAGATAACAGAATGTCCACATGGGCAAACACGCAGCGTTTAGTGGGAAGCATGAAGGGGAGACATCCACAATGAGCCCAAAAATGTGGTTGGGGGCCAGTAGGGGCCTCCAGTGCTAGGCAGAGGGGTTGGTATCTGTACGTTCTGTGTGGAGAAGTTGCCCTGTTGTGCTGTTGTCTCCCAAGCCACCAGAAGCCATGGTTACAAATGGCCTTCCCTCCGTCTGCATGTGGACGTGGCATGATAGGGGCTCAGGAATGGGCCTGAGGTCCCCATGCAGGGGAGAGACCACACAGTCTGAAATTCTCTGCTGCCTGGGTTTTGGGTTCTATTTTTTAAAACAAAACATATCGGTCACCTTTTATTCCCTGCAACATATGAAAAAATTGTTGCCTACATTTCTTTTGTTCTTCCAAAGTGCCAATCATTATGCCAAGGGACTTACATGCCTCACTGCATTTAATCTTCATAGTGCTACACAAAGCAGAGCCTCTAACCATTCCCAACTTATAGACGGGAAACTGAGGCAGAGAAAGATTAAGTAACTTGCCCAAGGTCATACAGTGGTATAGACAGGGCTTGAACTCAAATCTGTCTGACATCAGTCTGTGCTCTTAACCATGACTCCCGTTGCTTCCTTAAATGAAATCATTACGCTGTATCTTCTCAGCATTGCTACTTTTGAGTTCTTATTCAATTCTAACCAGGTTCTGAGCAAATACAGTCAGCCATCTGCCTGTCCTACTTCTTTCTTTCAAAAATGGTCTTTTAATTAGAGCTATGAGAAGATCCCTGTGTAGTGTACCCTTAGAGGTAAATCTGTGAAATGCAGCGTGGAGAGGCGGTGTGTCAGGCTCACTAACTTGGAAGGCTGTGGAACGGTAGTCGCTAGAAATTCCCCCAGCGGCTGTGCAGCGGGACCCAGGAGCCATGCGACTGTCCAGGTGGGTGCCTTCCTCCTCACTGAACCACACATCCAGGCCGGAAACACATGACCCCTCTCATTGCCTTAGCTTCGCGCTTCCCCTCGTTCAACACAGAATGGCAAGGGGCGCGGAAGTCCGCTGCCCGTGAAATGCACCTCTTGTCATCTTTATGGGCACACCAGACCATAAACCCCTGAGAGATATGACTGGAATAACCACATTATCTCTTTCAAGGCAAAAAAGAGAGGAGGGTGAACATGGAGATTGATGTACAAAAGCATGGGTCTAAATAAACAATCTACATAAATTTGCATTTGCATGGGAGCATGGTTATAAAATGTGGTCTTCATTAAAGGGAGAGGTTGGTGAGGCACCTCAGCAGGCCTGACACGTGATTTCTGATCATCTGGCCCCCTTGTCACTCTAAAGTCAAATCCTGCATAGGGGACATTTGCCTCCTTTCAATAACCTAACAAAATCACCTGAAATGAGAGCTGCTAATCTATAACATGTAAATATTATACGAACGTTGCAATTAACAGGGATTAAAGATGTATATTCACATGTGCAATTTCCCGGGCGCTTAGAAACAAATGTGTCCCGGCGATATGTTTTGGAAGAATGACTGAAAGTGGGTATCCTGGTAAAGAACTAATTGTAACTCACTGATCCCAAAGGAAAAAGGAACAAAGAATAATCAGGAGTGTCCTCAAAGAACTTCTTAATAGAAAGAAGGGAGGGAACAGTTGTGCTCTTTCTCTCCCAACCCATGACTAAATAAATAGAATGGGAAAACGACCTTGAACAACAGCACGGGGGATGTCGGTTAAAAGAGTGACAAGAGGATTGTTCTGTCCAGGTTGTGATTTGTTCCATGTAAAATGGAGGAAAAGAGAGTAGGGTGGCTTGGGACTCTTTCAGTAGAAGAAATAAGGAAGAAAAACCGTGTCCAGTCTTGCTAAAGATGTTCGGAAGCAAGACTGTATTGTGGGACAGGCACTGAGGTTAAAATGAGAGGACTGACATTTCAGACTCAAGTTTCAATCATTAGGTGTGTGACCTTGGGCAAGTTACATCACTGCTCTGGACTTCATTTTCCTCATCTGTAAAACTGGAGTGGGGAACCAGTAAATATGAAAGGTTGTTTCCAGTTCTAATGTTTGGATTGAGGTTCCTATGGCAAGGGGACTGTGCCTGGGACAGTCCTAATTTATGCCTATTGTCCTGGTGTCATTATTAAGAGTGCACATTTTCACTCTCAGTATCCTGGTTTGGACTATAAATTATATAGTCACCCACCTAAAGCAGTTAATAATATACTTTCCCTTGATATCAGCTTAGACTGTGTCTCACAATACTGATATGAATCAAAAATGAGACAAGTATTTGGCCAAACGATAATAATAATAATAATTTTCATTTATTAAGTTGACCACATGACTGACCTTCTTGCCTAGGGCTTTCCAAGCATTAGCTAATGTAATTCTCATTACAACTCTAGCAGTTAGACGCTACTCATTTTCCTTTTACATTTGGGAACACTCGGGCATCAGAGGTTAAGAAAACTTGCCCAAGCCAGGATTTGAACTTAGGTCTCTCTGACTTCCTCCCGGGAACCAGCACATAAGCTCTCAGCCATGCTGCTTGCCGTATAATGCCTCTTACTAATATTCATAGTACCCAAGGCAAGTGCCTTGACGAGTTTTAGCAGCCAATCTTCTTGGCTGTGAGAGGAAAGCCTTTGCAAGTTCTAAACCATCCCATATGACATTTAGGCTTACAGATGAACATCTTCCAAAAGCACAATGATTTCATATGAACAACAGTTTTTGCTTTCCAAAAGAGACACTCAGACCCCCTGGGTCATTGTGAAAGAGGCTTTGGAGCTCTACACTTTTTGATATTTACCAAATAAGGCCTGCCCAGAGAATATTGGGAAATTGTGATGTTGATTAAACCATGATGTTCCTGTTACCCAGCAAGGCGAACAGTCGAGTGATAAAACAGTCCGGTGTTCTAAAATCATTTTCAAAGCAAAAGAGGGTTTGAACAAAATAAATGATTTGAATGCAAGACATAAACAACCAAACAGGCTTGTAAACGAGACCAGCAACGAGGCATCTGGGACACCAGTTCTGCTCCTGATGACTTTCGGGCGAGCCTTGATGCCTTTCAGATTTCCAAAGAAAAATAAACTGGTGACAAAAGAACAGCAGCTGTGAGCACAATAAGGAAATTAGCTGGAGCAGATTTGTAATTAAGGCCTGAAAATGGCTCAGGATGATCCCTCCCTGAATATAAGTATCTTTCGCTTTTTGCCTCTTTTCAAATCCTGTTTTTGAAAAATAAACAGATACTTAAGCTTCGGTCATGCATGTCCCAACCTGGGATATTAGCTAAAGATATTACTTTTTCTGGGAAAAACAAGAAATTAGCTCATAAGAAGCACAGAACCCCATGAAGTAGAATAACATTGACTTTGGGTTCCCGTTTTGTTTTTATTTTTGTCATTTTTAACTTCGTAAAGACAGAAGAGTTGTCTCTGCTCAAAAGATCGTGTATTTATGTATAATAAAGGAAGGGTGAAGGATCCTGGGGCATGGCGAGGACAATTAATTTTTATTTCCCGATACAAGATGAAGATGAAAATTTTACGATCTTCTCGATTGCCTTTACATCATTTAACAATGGCATCACAGACAAAGTTTAGGCTCTACAGATATCGTTACCCCCTGAAGGTCTTAAAAAAATATAGCAGTATTTTCGCATGGGACGAACTTGAATGTTAAATATATTGCTTGTGCCTTCTAGGCTAGAGATGGCCCTCCACCCCCACAACCCCCAGTGAGATTTACCCTTGTGGGTGTCATGGCTGACATTCCCCAGCAGCTAGTAAAGGGGGACAGACCTAGACCCTCTTGAACTGGAAATTAGTGTGTTTCTCAGAGGAGCCAATACCTACTTCCTGGTCCACCCTGGAGAGTCCACCCTTCCTCCTGCCTCCTGGATCCCATCCCCTCTTCCTGTAAATCACTCGGAGCCCAGAGAAACATAGGAGGAGGGGGTCAGACCCAGGTGTCCCGAATCATTAAGCACACTGTCTCCTCCAGGGGCTGGCCAGGCTCTCTGAGCTTTGACAGCAGTGAAATGTGACAAGAAAGTAAATATCCTAGTGCCCCACTTATCCAGAGGTCAGGCGTCCCTCCACCTCTGCCTTCTGGAACTCAGTTGAGAAGCAGGAAGGAAGCAAAGCAGGCTTGAGGCCCCGGAAACACCAGTCACAAAGCAATGCACTTAACTATGTCTAATTGACTCTTAATTAACACACGCTCCTAACAAGCCCATTTATGTAGACTCCCAGCCCACAACAAATTAAAAGCAGAAAGGTAGAGGGGGGACAAGGAAGGAGGGAAGAGAGATTAGCAGTGATCACGCTAAAGGCAGTAAGAAATGATGGCAAACAGCCCGACATCAAAGGAAGAGATAAAAACAAGCCCCTGAGAAACAGTGTCCCAGAATTAGCAAAATCAGCAACCCACAGCCATTTCTACCAGGTCAGACTGCACGGCACATCTGTTACTGAACACCATAGTTCCTGCTCTAAAAGCCGTGACAACCTGCCTGAAGGAGAGAGCCTGGCGCGGGGAACACGGGAGCCTTGGCCAGGCCCGCACCTCCCACTCCCGCAGCCCCCAGAGTGCTCGGGATCTCCTGGGGAGATGGGTTTAAACACGGAGCCTGGAGCCGGGGGCCCTGGCCCTGGAGATTCGGATCCGAGATGTCCAGATCCTCAGGCCAGCATTTTGCATTTCCACAAGGCCTCTCCCACTGCGATGGTGACTCAGAATCACACTTCCAAAAACACTGCTAACTCCTTCACCAAATTGGGATAGGGCTTAGGCAAGTCAATTACTGGGTCTTGCTGCTTCCGCAAAGGAAAGGATCTAGTGTATCATTTCTTACTTCCCTTACAGGCCAACCAGTTAAGAGCATGTACTGATTTTATGATTAACTCCCAGGCAGCTGCTGAGTGGCCAAAAAGTATTCACGATGACAAAAGACTGATGCCTTTTAAAAAAAAAAGATGTCCTAGCTAGGCACGTTCAATCCATGTCTCTAATCTTTCTGAATTGCAACACCCTGTCAATAAAAATTTGAGGGGTCCTCACTTTCAGTGGTTGTATATTTTAATTTATAACTTACGAATGTGCTGCTAAACTAATCTATTATTTATACCAGAAAACATATACAAGATATCAAATTAGAAGTTTTAATATTTTCTTCACATGTCACTTTTAAAGACCACAGAGATAAAGGTTGGGACAAATTCTATTCAGCATCTAGGAGAATGTGAGCTCTTTTGAGGGCACATTTTGCTTTATTTGTCATTGTGTTCTCAGGACCCAGCACAATTCCTGGCTCATGGTTCAGGAATGGTTATGAATGAATGAATGAATGAATGAATGAATGAATGAATGAATGGAAGGGCGGGAGGAAGGCAGGCAGGCAGACTTGGAATTCAAAGCGGCTCAGCTTCAGTTATCAGGCGTCTCCGTCTATGTGGAATGTCTCTCCATGGTGGTCAACGCTGTGACTGAATACGGAGAATAAGGAGCGAAGTTGAGAAGTATCATTCATATTTGAGGAAACTGCCTGTTAGAATTTAGGGCATATGATCAATATTTATGAAGCTCCAAAAGCCCTCTCTGGGGCGGAATGACTCACAGTTCATGAAAAGGTAAAAGCATTGATTGTTCTGTAACAGGTATGCATTAAATACCATATGTGCCCATGACAGCTTTTGTGTGTGTGTGTGTGTGTGTGTGTGTGTGTTGAAGACATTCTTTAGGGAGTAGTAGAGATTTCCTTTTCCAGGGATAGGCCCTGTCGGATGCATTTCCCTAACTTGTTAATTAATTAATTAATTAATTTATGGTTTGGGGAAACTCAGTTATATTCTTTAAATGTACTTTAAAAATTAATATATACTGGACTGTTCTCTATGCAAAGGCATTTTAAATCCCCTTGCTTAGAACATAGTTCGTGGCTTATGTCACGTGAAGAGTCGCTCTGCAGAGCCCCGTACGTGTGCACCTTCAGTGTTCCGCTTGCCAAAGTGACCGAGGCCGAATTATACTCATCCGCCCATTGGTCACTGACATGGTGATCTCCTTAGTGAGTTACAAGGATCACTGGAAACTGCTGGGTCTGTGAGAAGGAAGTATCTTGGGAAGGGGAGAGTAGACCCGTCTTTGGAGAAACGGAAAAGGTGTTGGATACCTAAATTCACTTAGCCCAGCCCTTCTCAAACATTCTGGAATTAGGACCCCAAATTGTTGATGACCTAAGAGAGTTGACATATATAAATATTAACCGTACTGGAAATTAAAATGGAGAAATCTTTAAAATAGAGAATGCCCATTCCATTCATTAGCTATCAGAGCAATGAAATCTTCATGTCCTACAGCTTCTTGAAAAAGACACTGTAAACTCATGAGAGAATGAAAGTGAAAAAGGCAAATAACATTCCAGTATTATTATGAAAATAGTTTTAACTGGAAGAATCTACTGGAAGGATCTCAAGAAGCCTCAGAGATCCCTGGGCAACCCTTTCTGAACCACTCAGTCAATTCCACAGGCAAAAGCCCGATCCGTGTCCGCTCCTGGAAGAAGCTGTCAACCAAGATGTGAGAGTGACATCTGGCTGGTGAAGTCTGAGAAATTTCATTTGGACGGAGGCTGTGTCGTGACAGCTGGTGGCCCACCAAACTGTGACAAAGCACGTACTGTGGTGTGCTGAATGTGAAGGATACGGTATTTATAAGAATGACCTTTCACCTCTGAAATATTTGGAGCTGGTGACCTTCTCTTCTTGACATGATCCTTGACACAGTGACCCACGTTCCTGTGAATTCTTTGCAGTGACCACCTCTGGAAATCATTAGCTCTTGGGTGTGGGTGAAGAATGCCGAGGGATGGTTCACCTAGGGCTCAGTCCCCGAAGTTCCTAGCAGTATTCTTCTGAACTGAGATCTTTCCATTGCAGCAGGAAGTTTCTGCTGTGTCAGAAACATGGTGGGAGAAGTACTTATTCTCTTGGGCAAATACTTAACATCTCATTATTTTAACTATATAAACACACAAATATTTGTTGAATGAATGAAATATGAAGCATGAAAGCAACTGGATGTATGAACCATGGCCTTGGAAGGACAGATCTCTTCCTCGGGCAAAATGGAGGCAGAATCTTCTCTTTCTTCCAGTGAGAGAGGGGAGTAGGGTGAACTCACTCTGGATAGAGATAGGCTGGTCATCTGGCCATGGGTCAGGGGACTGGAAGCAAAGTTGGTTACAGTGTAGGGTAGTGAGGCTTCTTATTTCAAGACCAAGAAAGGAAGGGCACTAAAGGTATTAAAATAGAAAAAAGGTTCTTTTCTTCACAGTCTCTTTCTTAACTTGTCATGGTCTTTTTTATTTGCTGTCTGATGTCATTTTAAGTAAACAAAAATTAAAATTTTAAATTATTAGTGTGAATCATACCATTCATCTTTATATTGTGGAATGGCAATTTTAAATGGGGATAGAAGAGCACTTAACTTGTCTGCGAAATCACCGACATTATGCAATTTGTTTTTCATACTGCGTACATGCATACGAATTTAATTCTTACCAGAACAGTGGAAACACTTCACAAAACTAACTCAATTGTTTCTATTTCACTTCTTGAAATGTGCACATTCTACCACACTCTGGAAGCAGATGGCTTCCATAACACGCTTACCTTGTACTCTGTTTGAGTCTCGTTAAACACCAACACATGCTGGGCCCGCCAGAATGCTGTGCCCGCGAGGCATTGCCAAAGCTATGTGTCAATAGGGGAGTAAGGAACGGGGACACCCATACTGTGCATACTTCCTCTGCTCACATGCCTGCTCCCTCGTCCCATTGGACCTCACAAGTTCAAGGATAAAAATTTTAAGAATTTCAAGATGGTGACATCTGTGATTTAACCAAGCTAGGGACCCTTCTGAGTGGGGGTCCTGCTTGACGACACAGGACACCCACCCACAGAGCTGACCTGACTCGGGGTGATGCTCCTGGGCTGAGAATGGGGGCTTGTTCTGGGGGGTGGACCTGCTCTTGGGCTCTTGGGACCTGGTTGTGTGTTTTCAGAATGCACAAAACTTATCAGCAGAGCACTGGATGTATATAATGTATAAATCTATAAATCTCTATTGGTGTTTGTGCTCAAAAATGCTTTACTGAGAGGAATACCAGGCAAAAACCAACCAACCAAACAAACAAACAGAAAAAGAACAGGCAAAGGGCACTGTTTCAGAAGACAGCATAAGGAATGAGTCAAGGAGGAGAGTCTAGGGGCTGAGGAGATCCCATCTGGTTGATTTAGCAATGGCTTCCTGATGGGGGTCAGTCCATACCCCCATCCCAACTTCCCCTGGTGGGGGATGATAAGGCCCAGGTGAGCCCTAGCCAGGTAGGTGGGACCTGAATTGGTGTGAGCCCCTTGACCTATAAGGGGAGAATCTAAGTTGTATCCGTGGCGGAGAGCTGAGGATGAAGCCAGGGGCATCACTGGCTCCTGTCAGTTGTCCACGAACAAGAGAGAGACTGAAAATGTGAGTTAAAATGAGAGAAGCCAAGTCAAAAGAAGAGTTATATGCCATTGAGTTCACTATGAGGTAGATGGTCTTTTGCCCATTTTGCAGAGGAGGAAGTGGACAGCCAGAGAGGAAGTGACCTGCTGAGGGTCACAGAACCAGCCGTGGCCAGGTACGTCGAGCACCCTGCTCATCTGCAGGTTGCAGCAGGTTGAGCAGAAATACCCCCATGAGGCAGGAGCTAATAATGTTATCATCCACATTTTACCGATGAGGAACCCAAGGTTCATAAGAAGGTAGTGGTGATGAGAGCTTTTTCTGGACAGAAAGTTGGTCATGTGGGCCACGCACAGTTGGGTCAGCTTGGGTCAAAGTCTGGAGGCCGACTACCGTGGCTGTAATGATGGCCAGCATCCTGTTCGGAGTGAGCTCAATTGCCTAAAGGGTTGGAGGATTCTGAGGGATCAAACAGTCATCCCTGGTTTTAGAAATGGGTGGACACAATCTTTAGCCGCTGGACTAGAAATTATAAATTCCATTTATTTCATCTTTCAAAGCAAGTTCAAGGGCATTAAGAATCACTTTACGATGATCTCTTTGGTATTTACGATATCCCTAAAAGGTAACAAAGCTGCTTCATCTCATATTTCCATCTATGCAGAGCTAAGGGGCAGGGACAAGGCCATCCCACCATGATTGAGAGAGCTGTTGTCCGACTCCAGATCCCGCACCGGCTCTGACACAAGGCTGCATATAATGCAGCTTCTCACTGTCCTTCCATTTCTTGTTTTACCTCATTTGGTTAAACCACGCAAGCTCAGTGCTCGGAACTTCCGTTGTCTTATCTTGAACATCATGTACTGTTCCAGCCCCAGCCAGCCACCCAGGAAGGAAGCGCTCTGTTCCCATTAGACAGAGGGCCTGGCCGGCGACATGGCCACGCTGTCAAAAAGCTCTGTAAGTAACGTTATCTCCACGGCCTTGCAAAGATCTATCAGGACTGGAAAGTACATGGCGGTAGAGTTTAATAGTTATCTCTGGTCTGCTTATCTCACAATCAAATATGAAAAGGAAAACCAGAGGCAAGAGAGGGAGGGTGAGGACAAGGAGGGGAGAAGTGGGGGGGGGGAGGGAGAGAGAGAAATCAAGCATGAGCCTCTTTTCTAATCCATTTTGAGTTTTCCTGAACCCGGTCCTAACTGAACAAATCAATGTATTGGGCCCCGATCTTTGTCACGCTTGTGGGAACCTAAACCGTGCTGATGCTTTATTGTAGTCAACGAAGGGCTCAAACTGCTATTATATGCTTGTCATTCTTAGTATTACTCAAAATATGTTTTTATTATTCTCTCTCTTTTCTTTTTTAACTTTGATAACTTGGTTAAGTATTTCATTAAATATGTAGATGTTGCAGTAAGTGCCTTTCTTTGAGCTGGGGGGAAAAAAGGAAATTTGCATAGCAAGTTCTCAATCTTGGGTTTTTATTTTCCCAAGGCTTCTGGTTTCTCAGAACCTATGCTTTAAACAAGCTATTTCCTTTTGATTTACACTGCAGAGAGTTTTGAGAAGTTCTAAATTAAACGGGTAAAAAAAATTTCAAGTGGCGCAAAAATATTTAGAAAATGTGCCATGGAAAAATGCCTGAATCTATTTTACTTAAAAAGTTATGCCAGGAACTAAACTGTGAATTGGGCAGAAAAGACTCCAAGCCCATTTCTTTCTGCCGTAGGAAATTTAAAAGTACCCATCAACTTCTAGATGGCGGGGGTCATGGAGCTCGGGGATGATCTGGAACCGCCCGTGCCTGCTCGCCTCTGGCGGGGGCGTTTGCACCGGTATAGAGCGCCAGGCTTCAAAGTCAGAGTGTTACTCAGAACCCTTGATTCTGGAAAGCTGTCTAGTTTAGCTCTTCCTCATCCTGTTCGGCTTGAATCCCCTCCCCAACCTAGAGATGGGTTTCTTTCTTCTGCCGACATTCAGCATGTGCGGGCTTGGAATTCCTCTGTCTTCCTCTCCCTTGCTCAGTTATCGCATCTTCCCAGTGTCCCGTCGACAGTCTCTGAGAGTGGGAACAAATGTTCCAGCAGTAATAGTAGCTGGTGCTTCCTGAAGGCTTCCCTGAGCTTTTGTTTACGTTGACCTAAGCTCTTTAGATGTACTATAGCTTTTTTAACTCCCACCATGACCTTGTGAGGTAGTTCTGTGAATCCCCCCATTTTAAAGTTGAGAAAACTGAGAGAAGTTAAGCCACTTGTAAAAGGTATGGCAGGATTTCAGCCTAGGAGGGCTGCTTCCACAGCACGTGCTCATAACCGAATACGATACCCCCACCCTGGGCCCCTGGCACAAACAGGGAAAAGGAGTATAACCCCTGAAGGAGGTGAGTCATGAAGGAGGGCACGAGGGAGGCTTGTGGCTTGGAACGGATCTGTTTCTTGATCCAGATGCTGAATTTGTAGAGCTGAATACTTACACACTTTCATGTATGTGTATCACACTTCCCTTATATTACAATAGAAAAGAGGAAATGGGCAAAAATAAAGAATTAAGGTCTATGTATATCACCAATGGCAACTTGAATGCAGCTCTTGCCACTAGATAGCTCTGGGGGAACGACTTGATCTCTGTCCAAGTCTCAATTTACTCATCGGCAACACTGGGGAGAGATTATTCCTACTTCACAGGGTAGGATTAAATGGCCCACTTTCCATATAGATTCAGAAGAAAAGATAATCTCTTCTTCGATGCCATGGTAATAGGGCGTCCCAGCTGGTTCAGGGAAGGGAGCATCTGGCTTCACAGCTAGTAGCCAGGATCCTTCTTCCTAAATAAATAAAGTGTAGGTATTCTAAAGCCATTTTGTCGGCCGGATCAAGGTGGGCTCCTTCTCCAGGTAAAGAGCTCTTCCTTTCACAACAAATTGCATGACCAGATCCAAGGTCAGCCAGCCTGACACCAATAAATCCACCGGCTTCCCCTCCAGGAGGTGCACATGGGAGAGAGTCCATTCTCCTGTCTCTGGTGTAAATCTTGTGTTCCAGAAGCAAAAAGCTGAAATGAAAATGAACGGATCTATGTTATTTCCTTGCATTTATGACAAAGGCAGAATTCCAAGGAGAAGCACACGAGGAAAGGAAAAAGTTACACTTCTTGGACGAGATGACTGGTACGGTGTCTGCCGGCTGGCTGGCTGGGCTGCAACCCCGTAAGGCCGGAAATCTTCGTTCCCTCCCTTCGCGCTCCATCACGCGGAGCTAGCCCACAGGAGAACGTACGATGCCCACCACGCGGACCCTTCGCTGTGCCCTTCCACGCCTCATGGCCCGCCCTTCTTCACAAAGGCCCATTCTAATTTCACTCACGGTCAGCTCTGCTTGCCATCGTTCTGTCAAAGCAGACAAATTAAACATGTCATGTGACATATGGAAGAAAAGGCTTTCTGATTTACTATGGAACTCTTTATGGATAAGAGTTATTTCTCTTGGCCTGGTACCTGCTCTCAAGGCTTGATCACATTTCAAGGCGCTGCTGCCATTGACTCAAAAAGTCGAGGTCCTCAGATGTTTGCGGCCCGTGGCCGTCTGTGTGCGTACCTATCTGAATAGGGTTGGAAAGCCGCAGCAAGGTTGTTGATGGCACAGTGCAAATGAAGGGAAATTTAAATCTCCCTCCAGCCCTCCCTCACTTCCGTACTTCATGATCGGAAGCATTGGGATAGCTGTGCCCGTTGGGAAAAGGACCGAGGGTCACGTCTCAATGAAAAAAAAAGACATCTTTAGTTTAGCGTGAACAAGTTTGAACACATCATACCGTTTGTTGGGACGTGGGTAGAGAAAGCTCTATTTCCTCCCCCTATTTCTGTTCACAAATAGGACGCTGGCGTGTCTATTTCTGGTGGTGCAGTCCTTTATAAGAAAGAAAGCCCTAGCGGTATGGGAAGGTCAGATTGGGGGTGATCGTTCTCCCTCTAGCTTTTCAGATGTCACAACCAGATGAAGGATAATTTAAGCAGCCCAGAGCTGGGTGATGGGTCTTGCAGAGCTGCCTGTCTGTTGGACCTGGAGGAAAGCTTATCCCAGGCAAGGTAATTTACGACAGAAGACAAGCACAGCTCCCTGCAGGCAGCGCAACCGAAGTCCTGCGAAGAGCCCCTGCTTTATTGAAGAGAGCTGTAAGGCTGAAGACAGAATAACTTATGGCTTTCCAGTGGCTTTCCCCCTTTCTCCTCTTCCTTGTTGTGATTGTTATTTATTATTTGTGGGCAGGGATGAGAGGGTTCACTTTGCCAACTTTTGAACCCTCTCTAAATTCATGGCTCTGAGTTTTGAACCGTCCCTGAACCTTCCTGCGTTTGAGCTTCTATTCTTCTAGCATTCTGCAGCTTCCTGTTGTGGACAGAGAAAAACTCTAGAAGGTTTCTTTTAAAAGGTGGAAATAATTCCTTAAACATCAAATAGCTCTTTTTAAAAAGGCAGCCTGTTTTGATGAGTCAAGTGTAAATGAATTGAAAACATATGCTCCAGATCTCCCCCAGTTTCTGCAGCAAGTTCAGGGCTGAATTACGAAAAGGGCTTCATTGGATTCAGAGCTGGGATGAAATAATGGGCAGGGGATGGGCCAGACGCATTAGTTCTCTTGGTTTCTACTGCTTTGTTCCTTATTTAATAGAAAATGGGCTTTAGTTGAGCTCTGAAAGCTGGAGGGAAGAGGAGGAGACATTTATAAGCAGTCTTGCCAAGTAAGAAATCTGTATTAGGAAATAGAGCACGCTGGCAAAGGACTTAAATTCTTGGTTTAATGGCTGTAACATTAGGAGGCAGAGAGAACTTTGAAATCCGGGCTGTCTAATTCTCCACTCGGTTGAAGCCCGTCTCATCACCTTCACACCCGCAGCTAATTTGGCGCTTCCTTCCCACCCTTCAAGCCCTGTCCTTAAGAACCCTGAGAGGTTATTCGGGTGTAGTACTTTCTATGGCCAATTGCCTTAAATATGTCCGTTTGAAAGTGTGCCCTGCAGATCCAGGCAGCTGGAGCGAGGCAGCCTGGGATCAGGGAGAGGACAGCCGAGGAGAGTCTGCCTTTGACGCGGTCCCCGTGTTCCGGGCTGCCCGGCGCTGCTCGGCCTCAGACCAGCGGGACAGCAGAGCAGACGGCTGGGAATCAGGGTGCGAGAAACGTCTGCCGAGGGCAGCAGTGCTCCTCTGATGCCTATGGGATAGTGCGCTGTAATGTGTGCTCTGGACAGAGCGGCCCCAAACCAGACAGAGCCGCACACAAGGAATGTTTGCTTTTGCCGCTCACATCCTCCATACATGCTTGGGAAAACCGCTTGCTGGCTTCCTGTGTCTGCTGTGTTTCCCCACCTGGCAAAGAGGGGCTTGCCTCGTGCCACCCAGCTTGCGGCGCGACTGCGGGGCGAAGGAGAAATCCCACCGAGAGCTAACTGATCCCTGGTTGCAAGTCCAGCGCCCCCATGAAGCACCAGGCACTGGAGAAACGTGTTCTTAGCCTTAGAGCTCAGGGGGAAAGGAGGTACGCTTTGCCTGCAGTTAGCAAGCAGCTCCAAACACGCTTTCCACTTCTTTGTGGGGAGGAGAACGCAGTTGTTACAAGTTACTTTGTGATGACAGAATGTGCTGAAAAGGAACTGCCAAGAAACCCCGCTGGCCCAGCCCGGGCCCTGGGGTCCCCTGGCCAGCTGGGATTATCTGAAGTGGGCGTCCTCAGAGAGAGCAGGAATTCTCTTCTACCACAGACTGTTGAAACCTCTCCATTCAACTGTTTTAAAAGCTGCAGAGAATTAAAAATAGAAGCTTTTTGGAGGGAGGAGAGGGTCCTTTGGGGGCGCTTTGTTTGCTTTGGTTTCTATCTCCCTCCCTGGAATGCAGTGAAAACCTGGAGAAGCCAGCTCTCAAATGAAGGCTTTGCAGAGAAACGAAACCCCTTCACGCCAGCATGAAGGGTGAGGAGCCCTTTCTGGGTTCTGGTTTTATAATCAATTCTGTTTATAGTAGGAAAGCAATAGCCCCCTCCTTATTCAAACGTTATAGGGCCTAGAGCTTCAATGGGCCACTATTAAGCAGCTGATGTTAATACAGACAAACTTGCCATTGAAGGGGATGACTGGCGCCCTGGCAGTAAAAGTGCCATTCACGTGAGTGAGGTGACGATTGCAAATGGCAGCCACCAGAGACAAAACGGTTGATTGGATGGGCAGGGGGAGAATGACTTGCGTGCTCTTCTGAAAGTTCAATAGAGGGTAGGAGCCGAGGGAGGGGGGTGGATTGAAAGGCAGTCCATAGGCCACTGGGCACTGATTTTAGGTCCTTGGGTCCTAAGAAAATGGGGAAGGGGGAAAGGTCTTGGGTCTCAGGGTAGCCTTTGGCTTTTCTTTCTCTCCCTGTCTCTCCCTCCATCTCTGACTCTGGCTCTGTCTCTGTCTCTGCCCCTCTCTCTCTGTCTCTCTCACACACACACACACACACACACACATACACACAGCCCCATGGCTTATTCTCCTGGCTCAGATTATATAAAACACCAGACTATACTAGGAAAGGAAGAATTCCAAGTGTTCCTCCAGAACTGTCTGAAATAAAGTTTTTTATGAGAGATCCCAGTGGGTTGTCTGACCCTGGGACTTTCATTCTTTTCTCAGAAATCCCTGTGGGGAGAAGTCCCAATAAAAAGCAGTAAATAAATACAGAGGTTCTGAACACATCGGTTGAAAGAGGGAGGTTCCCCACACCATCCCTTCTCTGGCTCTGCAGAGAGGCAGGCACCTCTCTATTTCCCTCTTGCTCCCACCCACCTGGCACGGATGCCCTTCTGCCTCAAGGAGGCTGGAGAGAGGGGCCTTTCCCCTTCGAGAGGCAGAACTCTGAATGGGATCCTTTTGTACCCAGGTGAGGTCTATACAACAGACAACATGCCGAGGTGGACACATCTTCGTGACGCCCTTGCAAAGAAGCCAAGTGTCTCTCGTCTTTCTTCGGTGAAAAGGGGATTATGAGACACGCCCCTCCTCTCTTTACCTCACAAGGGTGATACGAAAATAAAAAAGTTAATTTTTTTGACAGGCGCTGTCATACTCAGGTGACAGGGAAAGCAATATTATGTTTATTATTATGGTTATCGCAGTGTCCCTGTGTGCTCGTCGCTCTCTCATATCACAGGGGTGAGTACGGTGTCCCCGGGAAAAGACAACAAACAGTACAGGCTGCTAATGAGAAAATTCACGGGGCCACACTAGATAACCATTTCCAGTTATCGCTTCCCTGGGCATTGATCATGCTTCATTCCAAAATGACGAAATCAGAGAACCCGGCTACCTTAAAAATAATAGTATGGGGATAGAAAGGACTGAGATAGACCTAAATGTTTTAATTAATATTTTGAGAAATGCAAAACTTCACTTGCTCATGTATGTTTGATTTATATAGACCCGTGCTGTCTGGTTGCCACCGGCCACATGTGGCTAGTAAAGCATCTGAAATGTGGCTTCTTTGAATTAAGATGTGCTGTGAGTGTAAAACGCACTGGCTTTTGAAAGTTTGTCACTACAAGGAAAAGAAAAAAGAATATAAATTACCTTATTCATTCTTTTGTATGTTACATGTTGAAATGATATGATTGCATACATTTTTTTTTAAAGATTTTATTTATTTATTCGACAGGATAGAGACAGCCAGCGAGAGAGGGAACACAAGCAGGGGGAGTGGGAGGGGAAGAAGCAGGCTCATAGCGGAGGAGCCTGATGTGGGACTCGATCCCATAACGCCGGAATCACGCCCTGAGCCGAAGGCAGACGCTTAACCGCTGTGCCACCCAGGCGCCCCGATTGCATACATTTATTAAACATTTTACTAAAATTAATTGTAACTGGTTCTTTTTCTTTTTTAAATTCGGTGTAGGGTGGCCCTCCCCGATAGCAGCTACCAGCAAATATACAATGATGTATGTGGCTGTCTCTGTGGCTTGCGTTGTATTTCTGTTGGGCAGCCCTGGTATGGACTTTAATAATACACAGTGGGGGGATTGCTCTCCGGAATTCAGCATTTCTTTCCCAATTCACAGTATCAGGGATATGACAGCCCTGGACGGACTCTGATGTTACACACAGTGTCAGAAAAAAATCATGAGACACTTTGTGGCAGATGAAAGAGAAGTTACCGAGTGTCCTTCCTGGTGCATTTATCTCCACTTTTCATTGTTTTCCAGCTTTCTTCTTTATAATTCTGCGAGTTGTAGAAAACTGGTAGTAATGAAAATGACTCTTATCTATAGAAATGCAAATTACTCGTGTCTGGTAGAATGTAGGTGATCACTGCTCTCGGTCTGGAGAGACCCTTTCCCCGTTCTATGTACATTTATCTCGCATGCCTTACTGCCCATGTACGTGTGATTCCTTGAATTCTGACCCGATGGCAACATCTTACTTGTTCTCTCATTAACTAATGAATCAAAAAAAAAAAAATCTTTGACGTAAGTTCTTTTTCTATTCGTAGAAGAGTCATGATTTTATCTTCTTAGACAATCCTAGAGAGTTTAGGAGTTCGCAGTCCTCAAGATGAACCGCTGTCTCTCCCTCCTCCCTCCCCCCAGCCACTCCCAGGCCCGCATGTGGAGGCGCTGAATCCCTGAGATGGGACAGAGAATGAGCTTTTCTATAGAAAGTGTTTTACCTGACAGCTGCGTGAACAATACTCGTACACTGAGCAAGCTAAATTGTGGGTTTTTCTGAATTTTGTGAGCCAGCCAGGGAATCCTCCCAGCTAGTGGAATATTTGATTCTAAGAGAGACATGCTGAGTTCCAAATAATGAAAGAGAAACTTGGCATACACCGCGTCGGTAAGGGGTCCCCTGTGGGTATTGATCAAGCACGCAGTGCACAAAATCCCTGAATTTAATGGCAAACGTATATAAAGGAAAGTTGGAATTATGGGCCTTTGTCTTCCCCACCTCTTTTTGTTTGTTTGTTTTGCTTTAAAAAACCAGCCTCATTCTTATTTTACCTTATTGTCATTTTTTTCAACAAGAACTATTTTCCGTCCAAGAAAGTCATGACGAGATGAACCAGGCACACCCATATTTATTTCACGCGCCCATTTATTTCTGGGAACAGAATCGACTTTAAAAACACGAGCAAACTAAAAATATAAAGTAGGTGATGTCACACACTCCATTCTACGAAATTCGGAAATACTACACTCAGAATGTGTATGTTTTGTTTCTTTTCCTTACTTTTTTTTTTTAAGAAGTTGGCTTTTATTAGCAGAAAGATCATTAAATTTTGTGAGTATTGGCCTCCAGCATTTAAGTTTTTACAGAACACATCTATGTTTACTGGTTTTTCACCAGCGGGGATGCATGATTTTTATGTATCTGTAATTCTGAAAGGGAAACATTCCCTCTACAAACGCAGAACAGTCCACTTATAAAATTTATGTTTGTGGCTCTTTTCTTATATAAAGTAGCCACCTTGGAGATTCCATTTAAAGTACAATTAAACAATATTCTCACCTGTATAATCTGCCCAAATGTAATTATTTTCTTTTTTTGGTTCTTTGGTAAATAACACAGGAGGCTTTGTGGCGTGAGGAAGTCCCTTGACCCAGGTACTTTCAATACCATAACTCACTTGGTGAAAATGAAAACCAGCATATGCCTTTCTATAGTTTTTGGTTGTTTGAAATTAATTCTCAACATCTAAAATGGCTGTGAGATACTTTTGATTTTTTTATACTAAGAAATACTTTTTAAAATTGTTAACAGGGGTCGCCTGGGTGGCATAGCGGTTAAGCGTCTGCCTTCGGCTCAGGGCGTGATCCCTGCGTTATGGGATTGAGCCCCACATCAGGCTCCTCCGCTATGAGCCTGCTTCTTCCTCTCCCACTCCTCCTGCTTGTGTTCCCTCTCTCGCTGGCTGTCTCTATCTCTGTCAAATAAATAAATAAAATCTTTAAAAATAAAATAAAATAAAATAAAATTGTTAACAAAGAGGAGTATGTATTTATGCAACTATTCACTCCAGAATAAGATATCATCTTTCAAAAAGTTGATTTATCTAAGTGAAAACCTTTGATAAAATTTAAAAGATCTTTATGTGCTTTTGACGTACGTTATAAAAGAGTTTTGACACATCTTAATTCTCAATAAAATAGGGAAGAGATGCTGGCGTATTACATCTCCTATCATTATTCAAAAATAATAGAACACTATACTTTAAAAATAAAACCTAGGTTTCATTTGCATGGAAAATCTGTTTCTTATGGAAGAGATTTAGTCCGGAATCATTTGCTAAAAGGAGATCCTTTATGCTCTAGCTCTTTTCTGTACCTGGGATTTCTCTAACTGGGATTGTTCTCCCAAGCTGATTTTACCTGTTTCTTCTCTTTGAAAGAGGTTGTTACAGTGGTGACCGACAGTTAAATAAACAGATAGATAGGCACAAAGATACAGATCCTTTCGGGAGAGCAAAGAATTGGGGAATCATTTCCAGAAAATAGATTGATTTTGTATTAAACTGATAATATTTAAAACAATAACACAAGGGTGATGTCTTTGTTGTCTGCTGTGTATTTGGGGCTAAAAAAGTTCTGGAAACAAAAAGTTACTATTTATCACATATGACCATGCTAATTATCAGTATGATTGCTCACATAAAGAATATCACAGACTCTTTATGACATATGGCTTTTTTTGTCAGAAGATCCTCCATTGTTAGCATGCCCATAATTCATGTGAAAAGTAGCTAAGAAGGGAGTAAATTCAGGAGATAGAGAAGTACTTCGGGTATTTGTAATATGAAATCCAGGCAATCCACGAAATGCCTGTCGTGGTTGGGCAAAGTTTTGTATTTGTTTTTATCTTAGACAAGAGATCTTTACTGATATTTCAAAAGTACCCTGACCATCCCCCTTCGGAAAAGCTTTCGAATGCTTTCTAGCAGGATTGCAAAAGCAACTATTTGTCTCTATAACATCCAGATGAAAATAAAAATTTTAAATAGCATCTCGTTACTCGATCCATATGACGCCCAACTGAATCCAAAGACTGTACTTTTCATTCGGATTTTTGGCAGTGTTCAACCTTAAAAAGATATAGTCCTTTAAATAACATGCCATTTCAGACTCCTTTTGTCCAAACTCAGGGCCCCTTTCTGTTGAGCATCATATGGCTGTCTCCTGTCCTGTCTTTCCCACCTTCTCTCCATGAATTAACCAAAGAAAACCCCAGGCTACTCCCGACTGACAGAGGCATGGGTAGTTCAGACCCCATGGGCAGAAAAGCAGTACTGTGATCCATGTAAGCCCGTGATCAGTAGGTGTTCATACAATGGGTCTGTGTCAGGAATAAGCTATTAAAGGAAGAGTGTGTTGTCAATAAGGGGTTTTATTAATTTCAAAGCTCAGGATTCCAGTATTTTTTACAATAACATGAATGAGAAAGTGAGGAATCATTTACAATCAACCGTGACGAAGACGATATTGTCAAAGCCTATTTTTGCTGGGACTATTCCAGAACTTTATCCACAATGGACTCCAATTTCTCATTCTTCAAAGTTTTCCCTATATCCTGAAAAAAAGGCATAGTTTAACCTGCAGGAGAGCGGAAGTTGAAAGAAATTGCAAAGCAACATCTGAATAATGAACATCTTGCCAGGAAAATGTGTCCGATCTCCAAGGAAAGGGTGTTGGAAGAGATGCGAGATGGCGGGGGGATTTTCTCTGACATGATTTTGAATTCTTTGACAGCACTAGCTCCCCATTTACGAAGCCCAGAGAAGTATGCTCGAGAAGCGAGGACGTCCTGGAGACATGATTGGAAGGAGAACTGCACACAGGAAGTTGTTCAAACCAGCTCACTGCTCATCTCGGTATTTTCAGTTTTTCTCTGCATCTCATGCTAATGACAAGCCCGTAAGACAAACCTTTTCCAGATGCTTCAGTGAATTTACTGGGTTTTTTATCCTCCTACAGATAATAATAAATAACTTTCAATTAGGACTCTACAATTTAAAAAGCATTTCATTTTCATAATGATCATTTAAAGTTGCCATCATCATCATAATAATTATTGTTATTATGCTGATTTTTATAAATAAGAATACTGAAGTTCAGACGCTTTTTAATCATCCAAGTAATAGGTGGAGAGGCAGGGATTTTTAAATACAAACCATCAAACCTCAAATCCCCTGCTTTTCTCCCTCCTTTTGGAATGACAATGGGGTAGAAAAAGATATGCTTTTTGGAGTAAAAACTCGAAGAAATGTAATTCTTCATTTAAAATACTTTTACATTTATAGACTTATACAATATTCATACCATTTTGTAATATTTAAGAGGGGAGGAAGTATAATTCTTCACCATAAAAATAAACTAATACCATCGGGCTACGAGTTGCCAGCAACCAAAGCATCCTGATTGCTTCCATACACTGTTGGGGGCATTGATGCAAGTTTGGCCATTGGAAGGAGTGGGGCCAGCACTGTGCAGGCTTCTCTGTGAATCCCCACCATACCTCCACGGTCGGGGTCCTTCCTCCTCCTCTTGCTTTGTTCCCCTCCCCTGATGATTTGTTATTCCATCCAGAGCAAATCCAAAGAGAAAGTCAGGGTCTCCCCACCATGCTGTGCGCTTGCCTCAGAGGCCCTCACCAGATTACCCTTCAGCTGAATTCAAAGAGGAAAATGAGAAAACCAAACCAAAGCAAACCTTTACAGCCGTCTCTTTCTCAAGGCCTGGGCTCCCTTTCCAGCACAGAATAGCTTCTCCCTGATACGGGGTATTCTTCAACAACAGATGGGTCTATAAGTGAAAAGAGACATCCTCATTTGTCTGGTGGCATGTGGACTTCTTCAAATGCACATGTGGCTCTGAGTGCTGTGGAGGGACCACACGACATTAATGCAATTTCCTCTTTAATGGGCCCCCTCTCTACCAGCCCTGATGTTCGGGCATCCTCATTCAAGACGCAGGCCTCCATCAAATCAGCATGAGTGCCACAGAGCTTCGTGGAGCTTCGCCAGAGTAACAGGCCAGCATTTGGGAGAGGCTAGTGATGATGTGATTTCAATTTCATACCATCTGTCCCCAGATTTCTTTCACTACGGGGCTGGTCACTGGCTTTGAAGAACAGTCAGAATGCCAGGTCTCTGGAAGGCTCTGTATGGAGGAGTTGAAAGGACAGGAGACCCTGTAAGCCCCATGGCGCGTCCTCGCCGTGGAGAAGTGGAGAGAGACTGCTGCTCCCATTAAGAGACGTACTTGAAAGTCCTAATGAAAGCAGTGTCAACCTTCAACAGCTGGCTGTGTGTCCGAGAGGCTGGGCAGGAGACGTCACGTTGCTTCCTGGGTGAGAGACGGACCACAGGCTACCAAGGAAGAAGGGGTAAAAGACTGGCTGGCATTCTTCTCAGCAGGGAACTTTTTTCTTCTTGGGAAAATAGAGACTTACCACCTATTGTCGAAACGTAACCCCTTCCAAGCCCTTTCTCCAGCAAGATCTCACCATTGCAGTGAGAACCTAAACTGGAAAACAAAAACAAGGGGGGGAAATGGCTTTTATTGGCCCGTGAGTCAGAGGTTTTTTTTAAATGGTGGATTATTTTACACAGACCCTTGAATGATTATCTTCTTTGCTCCCAGGCAATCCGGATTAATTGATACAATAAAGGTCTGGAAGCCCTAAAATGTTGGCTTAATTCCCAACTCTGGCACAAAAGAAGCTAAATGACTTGCAAGAGAATATGTTGAAAAATCAACAACAATTTTCCTATCTGCAAATAGTGTTGGAGTGCCACTGGGACGCTGTGTGGCATTCAAAAAATTGTGTTCCAAATGCTAATTATTCACCAGTTGGCGTTCCAGATCGTGTCTCTTGACATCAGTAAGTTGATTGCTAACAGGATGATAATACTGGTTTAACTTTTTAAATGTGGGTTTCAAAAGTATAAGTTTTCAAAGTCGCCAGAGAAACAGAATATTGAATGGAGAAAAAAAAAACGTAGGCAAGAATCAGGATGACAACTCGTTCATTTTGCAAAGAGAAAACCAGGGCCCAGCGAGGTTAGCGACCTGGTCAAGGCCACAGAGAAGGTTAGTGACATGCCAGGACAAGAAGGTTGGGTTTGACTTTGATCAGTACCACAACTAGAAACCATTTGGCTTTTTATATGCCTGCTTTCTATGATGATTCCTGGGAAGGGATTTCTCATGACATGGGTCTTTCACGGTCTACATGGGTGACTGGGGGGCAACGTGCCAGGGCACTTTTCGATAGAGCTGCTTCCCCATCATGCACAACGCTCATTCCTCGATGACAGAATTGCCAGCATCTCCTATCAGTCGCTGAAGCCTTAGAAGGCATGAAAATAAACAAAGCCTGACAACTCTGTTCCCGTGTTATGACCTGTTCACCTCCCTGCCACTTCCAACTTCACTTCTCCCTGAGTAGCCTCCCCGTTATTTAAGTCAGCAGGACCTTCAGAAATCAGGCAGTGCGCGCCAAGGCTGCCAGAAGGAAGGGCTGTGCCACCGGCGGTGTGGGTCTGAGCTCTTTAAACTCCAGGTTATGCCTAGCATGGAAGGAGTTGAGGCTGCTCTGAGGGTGGCTTTTAGTCTCGAAATTTCCAGATTTCTTTCCTTTTTCTTAACTGCTTCATGTCCTGGAATTACTAAGGTTCTCACTCCGGTAAAAATTTCTTAAAGTACTCGGGAGTCTACTTTATTCCGGAATGTTCCAAAAGGCAGCTGAACAAAAGCATGGGTGACCCCTTGAATAAATAAAAAGTAAATCCAACTTACAGTTTACTATGGAGGACACTAACAATCATTCAAATTCATATTATATTTTCCAAATTCATTTTAAAATGCCCATTTGTCCGTGGATGTTCACAGCAGCATTTTTCATAGTGGCCTAAAAGTAGAAGCAACCCCGAATCAATGTCTGCGGACTGCTGACTGGGTGCACGACGGTGCGGCGGATCTACATGACGGAATATTTTCCAGCAATAAAGACCGACTAACACATCCTACAATAGGGATGAGCCTCAAAAAGTTATGCCCAGTGAGAGAAGCCAGACCAAAAAACCCACAAAAAAACAAAAACACCCCCCCCCCCACATATGATACGGTTCCTTTTATTTGAAACATCCAGAAAAGGCGCATCTGTAGAAACATAAAGTAGCTTAGTGATCGCCAAAGGCTGGCGGCGGGAATGATCGATGACTGCAGGTGGACACAGGGTTCGTTTTGGGATGCTGGAGTCGTTCTGAAATTAGGTCGTGGCGCTGGTCGTGCAACTCTGGAAATGCGCTCATCAGGGAGCTGCGTGTTCTGAATGAGTAGGTTCTGCGGTGTGGAAATTGCACCTCACTAAAGCAGTTACGACCGACGACCACGCTGCAGATGCCCCAGCTCTTGCTACGGAGGACGTCTCTGGGGGAGAGTGACGTGTGGTGCAGACAGACCTCGGGACTGATTGGGCGTCGGGCTCTCCCTCAGCCCCCAGCTCCTCATGGAAAGCCAGCGACCTTCAAGTCCTTCAGGAGCCCTTGGCATGATGCAACAATTTACAAAATCAACTGTCTGCCCTTGTGAAGTGAAGTCTGACAAAAGTCCTGGTTCAGGGACACATGCATTCCAAGGGAAAAAGCCCACGGCTGCAGCAACAATTTAGGTCTGCAATTAAGACACTTCAAGTGTTGGGGGCTGACAAAGAGTTAAAGTAAATGTTGATTCAGTTGTAAAGTTTTCAAAGATGTAGCTTTGCAGAAGGGTCTTGCACAACTGCAGGGTTTTGTTTATTTATGCATTGTTATTGTCTTTAAAATATTCCTTTTTTTCCCCCCCAGAAAATTTCCAACCGGCACTGGACCCCTAGCAGGGGAGACTGGAAGCAGGTCTGAATAATGCATTCAAGATAATTTCAAAAAATCACCCTTTAACGAGTACCATATTCCCTCCAATTTTCCTTTATATATGATTCACCATTGTGCAAATACTGATGTATAAAGAATGCATTGAATGTGGCAAAAGTTGAAGATAGCCCCTGTGGATAAGACCTAATGGACACCATCCTGAAATAATACATACAGCTCAGCCTCCAGACATGTGTCTTCAATTTAAAATAATTCAGCAATCATGTTCAACCAGAACCTGATTACACAAAATGGGACTTTTTAACTCCCAGACTTGGATCAAATTTTGAGGCCACAAAAAGGGGGGGGGGTGGAGATAATATGTGCCATGTTTATATATTCCAGATACTGTGATTAAATGATCCACACTCAGGTTTAACTGTTTCTTTGAGCTTATCAAGGTACCTATCACCATTTCCCACCTATAGATATTTGCCAAGCCTTTTATGAGAACTTGTGTCAAAGTCCTGGGCCAAGATGCAAAGGGATGAAAGCTGAAAATCAGTTGAGTTCTTCTGTCTGAATATTAGGGTTTCCAAAGCTCTGTCATGTTCTCCACTTTCCTGGAGACTCAGGAAGGAGGAGGCATGACTGGGCAGAGTTGGCTCTTCCTGGCGTGACACTCTGGGTAGCCCGGCACGTCGTGTCTGCTGGGGTCCCCAGAAGATGCTCTGCCCCCCGCCTTTGATCTTTTACCTCTTTGCCCACTGCCTCCCTTCTCCCGAATCACTATGTCTTGTCTCCTTTCTCACAGGCAAGTTGGATCTGTGCCCATATGGGATTTCTGAGATGCTAAGAAGTCCCACATCCTTCTTCCAATGCTTGAGCTGCTACCATTATTGGTACTTAGTATTTCCAATCCCTTGGCTCAGAAGAAATGGTGGATATAAAGGTGTTTGGTGAATCCCAAGCAATGGTCTCTGGTGATAAGATTGCCAGATAAAATACAAACGCTCAGGTCAATTCAAATTTCAGGCAAAGAACAAATAATCTTGAGTATGTGTATGTCCCAAATTTGCACAAGGCATACACATACTAAAAAATTATTTGTTGTTTGAACTTGAATTTAGCCAGGAATTGTAAACTTTCACTTGCTGAATCTGGCAAGCCTATCTATCTAGCGACCACCATGGTGTGGTATATGGTGAGGGAGCCCGCGGCTGAGAAGGATGGGAAGATGAGATTGTAACATGAGCATGTCCACCCCACTGGTGAAGGGCTATGAGCCAGTTCATTTCCCCAGAATTATTAAAGGATCTGATGGTGTACAAACCAGGCAGCTTAAACCAGAGCATACTGGAAATAAAAGGTTTTGTGTGTCTTGTTTTTCAATAAGAGCAACATATTTAGAATGGGTGATCTTCTTTTTAAACAGGTAATACCAATAAATCTATAAACGTTTTGTTGACAGGTTTATTGGTATTTTAGGAGTTAAAAGAAGAAAGCTGGGCACCATTTTGGATACTGGGTGAGGGAAGAGTTCCTGCTGCTTTGGGTTCTGTCTTCTGCGTCTGACCTGGGTGGGGAGGAGGGAGAGGCAGGTAAAACCCGGTGGGAAGTGTGCTGGGGAGGGGGCTGCTGGTGGTGCTGGGGTGTCTACAAACCGGTTTGTCTCAAGAAATCCATTACTAACAATAAAACAGCAAAATTGGCAAGTGACTTGCCTTTCCCCCCATAAGTGAGAGCGGTTTCAACAGTGTGTTTTTCCATCACTTCACTTTTAATCACTTGCACACCAGGTCGGACAGAAAAATGACTGCAAAGTCAACATTCTGGGGATTCTAGGTGAGTGGACTAGGTCCCCAACCATCTGTCATTCATGTGAAAATCAACTGTCACATGTGCTGGGGGTGAAAGATTCCACTGAGATTCACTGCTTCCAGCTAGTTCTAGGAGAGAAGCCCAGAGGGGGACTTTCTCTGCAGTCCAAGCTACCATGTCCTGCCTGTGGACGGTCCCAAATTCCCCTTAGGTTAGTAAACTCACAGAATCAAGAAGAGAGGCTGTCTTCTTTTTCTTCCTTTCTTTCCTCCTTGATATGACAACATTTATTTTTAGGGTCTACTCTGTGCCACGCAGGCTCAGTTCCTGTCTGGAAGAGCTTGGAGTTCAAAAAAAAAGGGAAGATAGTGTTATATGAGGAGAAGGAAGGATTCTGTAAGCGATTGAGAGCATTGGGAGGGTCAAGGAGAAGCTGAGCAGGGAAGAAAGAGGACAAGGTTCTTGGGATGAGAGGACAGGCATAAACTCATTACTGATAGGACCTATCATTGGATAGAAAGCAATGGCGGCAGTTCTCGGAGGCACAAAAAATGTGGCTGATGATGACGTTTCCAAAATGATAGTCCTCGCTGCCCCTCACTTATGAAGGGCGCTGCCTCTGTATGAACCATGAAGGGCTGCTCCGGGACACTGTTCTCGGCTCCCCCTGGGCTCTTTGCCTGGGATGCAGCCACTTTTCAGAGGAAGTGGAGCAGCCTCTGTTTTGCTATATTTACAAGTCCATGTACTGCCGTGGAATGACACAGATCTCCCGGAGGCATCCCTGGGTCTTGATGACCTGACTCATTTTATCCTTCCTTATGTGACCATTCCAAGTTTACAGATTTCCCTTTTCCTTTAGATTGTAAGTCTTGTGAAGGCCAAAGTAATATTCCATTTGTTTCTGTCCCCTAACAGTCCTTTGTGGTGTCAGAGCCATCACAGGGACTCGGAAAACATTTGAATGAACAATATTAACAGAAAAACCTTTCTTTTGCTCTGTTAAAAGTAATGCTAATTAGTTTCTACTGACATACTATTGATGTATCCTAAGAAACCGTCTCCTCAAATTATGGCTTCAACAACGGATCAAAAATCAATTTCCAAATAAGTTTCTTGGTAGAAAGCACTACACCCACACAGACACACACACTCACTCTAGAGCCGTGAAGAAAGTCATTTGTGAATTTAAGAACCACAGAATAACAATAGATAATCCCCACTCAGTTATGATCTGTTCCTAGGGCCAGGGAGAGCGTCAGTAAATGAAACACACAGATCATCTTCAAATCACATAAGCTCCAAGACTACTTTTTTTTTTTTTCTGCAAGAGCTGATAAGTGGAAAGTCTGCCAGTTTGGGAGTTTCACCTTCTCTTATTTTGCATATTCTTTCGGTGAAAGCAGAGAAGTTGCAGACAACGTAGTATCCCATCAAATCTAAGAGGTCATTGGTCGGAAGACATGGAATTGCTTTGGGTGCCACTGAGAAAAAAGGCATTGCCAAGGAAACAGCCCAAATTCAGAGGCAATAAGATGTCGAAAAATGCATGGCTTAGAATCTATGGAATACAGATGATTCTGCCTCCCGTTTGGCCCAGGGCTTTGCATATTATAGGTGGTCAATAAATATTTTTTTGAATGGGTGAGTCAATAAAGGGGACAAGCAGAAATCCTCGGGTTCTATGATGCCTAGAGTCAGCTTCTGAGAACAGTGGACCAGATCTCTTTTTGATGCTTTAAGTAATCACTGTGCAAGGGCAGGGGCCGGCTCTCTGATTGCTGAAAACCAAACAAAACACAGAGAAGGAACAAACTAGATTGCAGATGGCATCCCACCCATCTATCCCCAGAGAGGTCAGGCCTCACGTGTTGTTCCGGGAGGACTGGCGAGTTTTCATCCCCAGGGTTGTTTTTTTTTTTTCTTTGAACAATCGAAGGGATAGCTGTGTGCAAGAATCACCCTGAAGTGTGCAAGAGTGTGCAAGTGAGTGCGTGTAGGTTAAGGAAGGCAGGTGGTTAGAAATGAATAACCGAGAGTGAAACAAATCTCTTTGCAAGAAGCTCACCGGGTTTAGCGCAACTGAGCCCCCACGCCTCAGAAATGCAGCCTGCAGCTCTGTGTCTCCTCTCCTCGATAAATACGGGCACTATTAATGTCACCTTCTGAGCCCCCAAAAATATAGCCGACTCTGTTGAACAGAGCTGGTCAGACTGCGGCAGGTAAATCATCTCCAGATCAGAACGCCGTGTACACAGAATCTTGGGAGCATCTGCAAAGTCTGGGGGGCACGGAGCGACGGATCTGGAATATTGATATGACTCATCGCTTGTCACTTGCGTGCGTGCACGTTCTTGTCCAACAGTAATAAGGAGGTGTTTTCTGACATGGACTTCCTTATGAATTGGCTTTTCGGTCACCTCTTCGGGGGTCCTGCCAGAGAACCAAGAAGCCATTTTAATTAAGAGTAGATTTCAGTTTTTGGAACACTGACCCGCCTTCCGAAATACTCTTTTTCTCGTGCACGTCTAATGCTTGCCCGCGACCACCCTAAGATCGTTGCTGTTTTCAAGAGGACACCGCGCGCGTCTGTCTCACTATTTTCGTCCAGCAGAGTTAGGAGGGAGCAGAACAATTTGGTCGGTGTTAGGCTCTGTCACAAAAGGACTTAAATAAAGAATTTAACACTGAATGTGATTCCAGAGGTTATTTCCCGAGGGCCCGGCACAGGTTCTTGAGCGGAGTGGCTGCTCCAGTAACATTCACTAAGTGACGAATGAGCGACTGACCTTGAGAAGCAGACACCTGCCCCGCAGGGCTGCAGCAGACGCCGCTCGCGGGGTACCACAGGGGCTCCCCGCAATGCACTCTGAAGACTGGGGGGAAGGGCTGTGCCCCAGAAGGAATTCCTGTTCAAAAAGCGTGAGGAGTGGTGGATTTCAGGGGGTTTTCAAACTCTTGTGCTTGCGTCTCCCTGGAAAGAATTCTGAAACTCGTGTACCCTAGTCACTCTGGTAGGCTGGCGTCTAAAGGGGTTCGTCCCAAATTGTAACAGTCACAGAGGACATAATTTCTGGCATGTTTTAAAGACTGACATCAAAAAACAAAACAGTTACATTATCCTTTTTTTTTTTCAAGATTTTATTTATTTATTTATTTATTTATTTATTTATTTATTGAGAGAGAGTGAGCTCTTGGGGGGGGGGAGGGCAGAAGGAGAGAGAGAGTCCCAAGCAGACTCTGCATTCAGTGCAGAGCCAGACATGGGGCTCGATCCCAGGACCCTGAGATCATGACCTGAGTCAAAATCGAGTCAGAAGCTTAACTGACTGCACCACCCAGGTGCCCCGACATTATCCTTTTAAATGTATCCACAGCATCCAAGAAGCAGAGCAGGTGATACCCAGCTCGTGAGTTTTTAAAAAATAATATGGAAAGAAACTCTTGAAATTTTGCATTTCTTTCTTTTCCTAAGTTTTCATAATTCATTTATTTTCTACTCATCCTCCATAATTTCATCCTAATAGGATGTATTTTTAGGCTTAAAAGTCTTGTTATTGAACACTCTATTTTACTTTTTCGTAACAAAAATATGTTTGTGATTTGAAGTGGATATTTTTATTCATTTTGCCTATAATGCTATATTTTTAAAAATTCTACCATGGATATTTAACAAATAACAATCTATTCTTATAAACTTTGCTTTAAATTATTAAACACAAAAAGTAGAAATTACTGAATATTCACCTCTTAATGAAATGAAAGAGGTTTTTGGTTCAATCAGAATTCAAATAAGGTCCATACATGGCAATAGTTTGATGTGTCTCATAAGTCTCTTTTGTCTTTGAATCTCAACTTCTCTCTCTCTCTCCAATTTATTAAAGATCTCAGGTCCCTTTCCTCTAAATTTCCTGTAAATTATTAGTTAGATCTAGAAGTTCGATCAGATTCAAGTTCAACTTTTTGGCAATGATGTTGTATTTTAGCCAATGATACTTAACTTGTGTACCTTTCTTAAGGTTTTAAATTTCAGTGTGTATCTGCCTTTCTAGCCAAGCTACAGAGGCGGGTAAGGACACATCTTCATATCAAAAAGATGGAAGATAATGACATCAAATAGGATTCAAATAGATGATCCCTGGCAATGGGAAATTCAGGCAACTCATTAAGGGCAAGGCCGTGAAGCACGCGGATCATGTGATGGGAGGTTTGGTCATCCCACAGACGAAGAACCTAACCAGGTGAGCTGCTGGCAGAGAGTAGGGGGACCACGGACAGGGTGATGGCAGAAAGCATCTGTGGTCCTGACCAGCTACAGAAGTGGGGATAGAGACAGGGCCTCTAGTCTGAGAAGTAAGGAAGCAGAAGGAGACCTTTAGTAGTATAATGAATGGTGGCATTGCCATCCCAAGTCCCTAGAAGGGTCATACTGTGGGGTAGCGTGGCATATAAACATATCTGGGGTGGGCATGGGCTCATCTACTAGAATCTCTCTAACAGCCTGAGTTTCAGACATACCTGTTTCCCTAAATGCACACATCTCCCAAGACAAGCATTCATTCTCTCAGATCGTATAACTGAACGTTTTAAGAAGAGCAAAAACATTTCCTGGACCATAACTTGATAGATACTCTATCTCTACGGGTTTCATAAGCCATATTGCTTGGTTCTTTCCTTCATATCCCTTCCTCCACACATACTTCCTCCTCTTTGGGCCTCCAGTGGCCATTCTCTAAGTTTTCAAGAGAAAATTTGAAGATTTCTATTTTAATAAGGATTGCTGTGTTCTTAGCTGAATGTCCTTGATCTCCTGCTAGTTCTGCCTTATAAGAGTTTCAAAAGCCATCCCCAATTTGCACAAAAGATCTTAGAATCCACAGAGATTACCAATGTGTGGATATACAAACTACACACATTTTTCAACTATTTGAATAAAATATTCTGTAGCAAGAGAAGATAAAGAAGGAAGAGAGGAAAGAGAGACAGGGTCTACAAGGAGCAAGCGAGACAAAGGGACACAGGGAATTGGTGGGGAGATGCACTAGATGATCATTATTCCTTCCACACATTTCCCCATGGGCAGTTGAATGATTTCTGTGTCTGACTTCAAGGGAAGGGCTGAGTCTCCTGGTGCTCTGGTGTTTCCAGCAGCTGGGTTGGGTCAAGGACAGACATTCAGGAGGGCCCCGGAGGGGTCTAACTTGAAGTGCTCAAGACTAGCTCTCCAGGGCTGCCACACATGGCCTCACTGCCTGAAATTCCATGCTAGGAAATTACCCTTTGGAGCAATAAGTGCCCTGGGTTATAACACCAAAGCCCGAAGAAAAGTATTGCCGCGAAGTCTCACAGCTGCCAATACCTGCCCTCCAACTAATAGGTGAGACCTGGGGCCAGAAGAATAGAAACGTGGAGGGTCATTTGGGCTACAGGCCCCTTGTTGCGAGGCCACACGTCAGGACGGGCCCATCACGAGCTGAGTGAGAGCACGAGAGCCTGGGAGAAGGCAGGGCTCTGAGGAGGAGGCCGCCAGAGAGACGGAGGACAGAGCCCCACCAGCTCTGAGCAGACACTCTGGACTGGAGAGCTTAGGACATGTATCATCTTCTCGGTGAGGTGACACAGCAGTTGCTTAGCATTCAAATGAGTTAGTTAAATAAAGTAAATAAGCCAAGAATCTAATAGAATATCAAACAAATGAAGAGATTGAAATATAATATCTCAAGACTTTCCCAACAGGACAAACACTGTTATCTCACAGAAGAAAGAACATTTCTTGCCCTTTCCTCTTGCCCTTGATAATTTTAAAAGAACAAGAGCCTACCATCTTTGAATAAGTGACATTGCTTCCCAAGAAAGGACATTCACAAATTTTTAAGCACACACACATTATATTCTTGCCCTTATTTTTGTGGGTCTGTGAAAGCTTTGTTATGAACTGACATTTGAAAACAACTGGCTTAGAGAACATAGTTATTAATTAGTTTCTGAATACATCCCATAACATGACATAAAAGTGTGTCAGAATTATATATATGAAATATATGTCGTCCATAGAACTTAAGGACTATCCCCTAGGAGTTCCCTTAGTAAAATTGCTATTGCCTCTTACTAAGATAATACTGCAATGTGTGTTAATAAGTCATAGAAAGTGGTTTATTATTCAATAACAAACATAATATTCATGATATTTGGCTCATAATATTCAACTGGTGTGGTGATCTGATGGAACCCTTCTCCAATATCGCAGGAAAGTCAGGTCAAGGTGAAGCTGAGGAAGGTACCCTTAGCCTGACCCCAGGAGGAGGAGCTGGCCCTTTCTTCATGTCCTTTCCTCCTGCCCCGGTCCACAGAGGAGGGAGATTCATACTCGGGCCACTGGGGAGTTAGCTGCTCTCTCGTCCATCACCTGCGCCCTAAGTGGTGATTATGACATCAGAAAATGGGCTAGGACAGCACTCAGCTGGGGAGGGAAGAAAGCCCAAGTCGGTGTAACAAAGAGTATTCTGTGGAAAGCGTGCGAACGATCCAGCCCCTGGCCAGGTGTCTGGTCCCACGGCCCACGGAGCCACCCTGTGCCCACAAGGGCAGTGTGACTGCACCCCCCATTTCATGCTGCAACAAAATGACCCTCTCCCTTCCCTGGGGTCTGGAATGCAGAACGCTGGGGTGTGCCTGAGGGCCACTGGCGTGTGAGCGTAATGGTACAAAGGAGCACACGTGTGTCTGAAGCAGGGAAAGCTATTCCGCAGAGGCTGTGTGGGCTCCCCACGTCTTGGAAAGGAAATGTTCCAGGCCCAAGGCCCATTCTTCTGTGGCCGAGCAGGGGTTGAAAGACAGCGTGCCCAAGACTGCCTTTCCCCCCCCGGGCTACGTTCTGAGGAGGAGCAGGAACGAAGCTGAGAAGGTCAGAAGGGGCAGGATCATAGCAGGCCTGATGTTGCGAAGTGAGGGCTTTGGGCACCCTGCTGTAATCAACGTGGCTCAGAGAGGCCTTAGGACAGAGGAGCACCGCGGGTAGATCGGGGACTCTTGAGCCAGGCTCCCTGGGTTTGGGTCCTAGCTCTGCTGCTTAGTACTGTGTGACCTTCGTACCCTGTGACCTATTTAACCTCTCTGGGCCTCAGTTTCCTCCTCTATGAAATGAAAAGGATGGCAAGTCCTAGTGCCTGAGTCTTTGATGGGGATTAAATGAGACAGTAAGAAGAGTGCCTGGAAGGGTGCCGGCCCCCTTGTGGCAACGTGGTATTGGAAGGAATTTAAGGACCGAGTCACATGATAAACCATGGCTCGCTGCTCGGCCAGCCACCTCCTGCTTCTCAGCCTCAGTGGCTCCTCTACAAAAGGAAGAGATTAAATGAGATGCTCTCAGGCCTCCAGGCTCTGATAGTCTCTGGCCGTAGTTGCAACACAGGGACAGGCTTGCATCTGAACTTCAAAACGGGCCTCAGTCCCTCACCCTGCCCCATTTGAAGGAGGAAGACTGACAGCCCAAATGGAACCAAAGCTCTTTAAGCAAAAGAGCTCACCCGACTGTCAAGTGTAATCCAAAGAACTCTCATGAGGAACCGTCTTCCGAGTCTCAGGGAAAAGAAAGCGAAGCTGTCTGATAGCTTGTGGATTTACACAAACCAGGTCGCCTCCTGCCCCGCTTTTTGAGCATCGCAAACCAAATGAATTCCCAATGTCAGCAGAATTTTACATATGTTATGCACAAGCACATCACTGGAACAGGAGGAAAGCCATAAATAATGCAAATTGACCATCCGTCTTAGCCCTGGCCAGATGCAGTGGGGGCGGGGGCCACAATTAGCTCGCGGCGCCCTGACAATGGCCGCGGTGGCAGTACATTGGCGAGGCAGAGATATGGGGCTTGCTGAAGGGGAAAGACTGGGAAGCACTGGGCCGGGCAGGAAACAAGGTAGGGAGCGAGGAGCAGAGACTCAGAGAGCGGGACGGAGAGGAGGTGTGCGCAGGGAGGGGCCAGAGCCGGCACAGGGCAAGGCCAGAAGATGGGAGGGCCACCCTTTGAATCCTCGCCACGGCATTTCGATCAAGCTGTTGATTCTGCTCGAGCTGAAATTACAAAGGACCGTGAATTATACATGGAAAATTGTCTGGGCCGGTCCCTTAGCAGATGGGAAAACTGTGGTGGCAAATGAAATTAGCAGGCTGCCTCGCGGAACGAGCTCCTGTGCCTTTGCTCCTTGGTGCTTGCGGAGTCTGCATGGGGTAGAAACACCAGACCATCATCAGGAGGTCTTTTCCACTGTGAACAAAACCACCATAAAAAACAACAAAAAACCCCAAAAACGTGAAACAAAAAACTTCCCTTTTGCAGATTTAAGAGACAAATTCCCTTTTCCAAGAAATTGACAAGTGGTTTTAATTCTTGGAGGCTTGGGTTGGAGTAAGTGTGAGATGAGGCTGGCAGATTTCTCCTTCCCTCACTCACAGCCCACACTGGGCACCATGAACTATGTTATCCCCTCTAGAGGGTTCGGCACTGGGCGCAGATGGAATAGCAGAAAGGAGAGAAAATCAGCTGTCCCAGGAGTGAAGCCTGCTCCCTTCCTCCAAAAACTAGTGGTTTCTGTTGAAATAGCAGCTAACCACCGTTCCTTGGAGGGATCCAACGAAGCCATAGAGCTCAGGGAGCTCCAAGCAGCCAGCACAGCAAAAACCCAGAGACAACAGCAGTCACCAAACAGCGGGAGGAAGGCAGATGGGGAGCTCTCAGAAATCACCCTCCCTTGATTAGCAGGCTTCTGGGGAGTCAGCAGGATTTCCATAAAGTCTGGGCTTTCTGGAAATCAGTTCACTAGGCTTGTATCCTAGGGGGAGACATAACCCAGCAGACAGACACTCAAAATCATAATAATCATTAAAACAACTATAATAATAATGATAATAAGACTAGTTACAATCCTAAATACAAGTGTAATAAAAGCTAGTACTTATTTAATGCTTACTATGTGCCCACCACTGGGTTAAGCACTTTACACGCATTGTCTCACTTAATCCTTAAATAAGACTTGGAGGTCATACTATTATCAGTGCCATTTTAGAGGTGATGAAACGGTGGTGCAGAGAAAAGAAATGTCTTGCAAAAGTCATGGTGGTGCACTGACTGCCAAAGTGATCCCCGTTCTTCACTCTTCCCAGGACCCACACTCCGCACACACTCTGCACTGTGATGTTGCAGCTCTTGCCTGGTCTCACGGCTTGCTTTTGGCCACTAGAATGAGGCTTCACTGCTAGTGTCCCCGCACTGAGCCTGGACCTCCGACACTTCCTTCCACTCTTGCTCTTAGAACTCAGGCGAGCCTTTGGGTGAGCCAGCCCCGACAAGCCTGCTGGAGGATGAAGGGCCACGTGGAACAGAGATTAGCCAGCTCAGCTGAGACCAACCCACCCCCACCAGCCTCCTGCCTGAAGATGCTTGAAAGAGTCCAGAAGAGCTCAGATGAGCCTGGCCCAGATTAGCAGAACCACCAAGTTGATCTGCTGACCAGTGAGCAATAATAAATGGTTGTCGTTTTAAGCCGTCAAACTTGGGGCTGGTTGTCATATAGTAATTAACAACTGAAACAAGGGCCTAAGTACTACTAGCATTCCAAACCAGGTTTCTTTACTCCACAAAATCCTTTGCCTTTTAACTTCTGATTTCCAGTGACATACCCCCATGTTCCCTACCTCACTTGCCAACATCATCTTCTCCAATTCCACCTTTTCCTTTTTTTTTTTTTAATATTTTATTTATTTATTCGACAGAGATAGAGACAGCCAGCGAGAGAGGGAACACAAGCAGGGGGAGCGGGAGAGGAAGAAGCAGGCTCACAGCGGAGGAGCCTGATGTGGGGCTCGATCCCACAATGCTGGGATCACGCCCTGAGCCAAAGGCAGACGCTTAACCGCTGTGCCACCCAGGCGCCCCCCTTTTTTTTTTTTTAAATATTTTATTTTTTATTCGACAGAGATAGAGATAGCCAGCGAGAGAGGGACCACCTTTTCCTTTTCAGTAGATTCTAGTAGCAAACATTCCTAATTGCTGGCAAAGGAGTTGGGAATCTTGGTTGAAAAAGCCAGCAAGGGTGACGCAGTCTTTTCATTGGCCATTGAACAGAAGTGAACACGTGATCCATTTCTGATGATGAGACAGAAGGATGAGCCAACTGAAGGGCTGCAGGCACAGATTTCTTTTTTTCTGAGGATAGAAACACCAGAACATACAACCTTTTTCTGATTTTGTTTGCTGCCCACCATCTTACGACAGTGAAGGGGGTCCACCTGAGGCTGAAGCCCACTGAGGATGGCAGAACACGGACACTAAGGTCACTGTGAGCACTCAAACACAGGCAGAACCATGCTTGGGGTCCATGGTGTTTTTCCTTTGAATTTTCCCTTTTGTTTCAGCCAGTTTGATTTTTTTTTTCTAGTAGCTGAAAGCATCCTAATGGATAGAGTCCCAGTCATAAGATAAAAGGATCCAGCCATCTGGTTGTTGAGTCCTGTGTTCCTACAAAAGCCAAAGTTCAGAGGACACTAAAGCTGATTCCCAGGAGGCGGACCTCAATTCATGGGAGCCCTGTATTTCTGACCCATATCTGCTCCTTTGGGCTGATGTTAGCAGGAAGTGGCTGTCTTGGGACTCAGAGCAGGATGACTGCAGGATGGGGGCAAAGTGAGAAGACTTGGGGGAAGTTCTGGGGAGCATGACGGAAGTGTGGCCAGAGATCGAAGGCCACAACAGATGTTCCACCCATGCATGTTCTCCCTGGGACATTGTCCCTTCAGTTGGTCCCAACCTTTCTTCCCCATCCCTCGACTCGCAGGAGGTGCATGGTATGTGCCTTTGTTCAGAGATGACCCTCGAAATATCTAACAACTGGTATGCTCAGATGCAGACCCATCCAAACATAGGGCCACTGTGGTGCTGGGGCAGGGGAAGCTTGGGGGCCATGGGGAACAGGCCACTGGGTGGGAAGGATCCTTGAGGAGGAGTCAGGGCGGACAAGGTAGAAGATGGACACTGTGGGGCAGGTGGATCGGCAGTCAGGACAGCACGTGTTTACCCGTTTGGACTTATTTGCGGAAATTTCAACAACTTGTTCAGCCATAAGGAGGCATACCAGACAATTCCATTCTAATACGTACTACATTCCACGTGCCTCTGTCTGCTCTGCCAGGCTGTGGACCCCAGAGGCCGGAGGTGCTGTGATCCTCATTTGCATACCCCTAGCACAGAGGCCACTGCGACACAGCTGAGTGAATTGAACAGAATCAACAATATAAACTCACAAGACCCATTCTCTTCATCTAGTCCAGATTCTGAATAAAGAGGAATCTGGCTGGTCACAGCCATTTCCCTCTGAAACAATTATTTCTTTGGAGCAGAGTTATGGAGAGTTAAGGTGACCTCTGACGGTCCGACCTCCTTCGCCCTGAGATAGCTCAAGATTCAACTGTCTCATTGAGGAGAGCAGATGGCAGAGGGAGCTGGGGGGAGAGGGCAGCCCCCTGTGTCTTGCAAGCCGTGGAGCATGCTGTGCCTCCATCATCATTAGTGATTCAACAGTTCTCATTTGACTGAGAAAGAGCGCAAAACCCCACTCCAGACAGCCTTGCCCTGGGAACTCCTCGAATAAGCCAGGAATCCCAGGCCCTGGACACTGTCTGGTTCTTGGCGGCACTGCTGCGTCTTATTCATCTTTCTTTTCCCCAACACCAGTCATGGCAGGGGCTCTGGGGCCAACTGCTGGGAGCCCAAGTGAGGAAATGAATGAATGAGGGCACCCTCTTTGCAAGTAGTTTTGAAATACAGACATGAAATGAACTTCGGAGTCATAGTAATTTGGGTTCACATCCAGGTTTTGTCACTTAATGGCTACTGACGTCAGGCAAACTCCTTAGCTTAGGTAAAGTTCCGTTGCTCGTGTACAAATAGATATAATAAAACCAGGGTCAAGGGCTCACGACCCATGTCGAGTGCCTAGGACAACACTCGTCCGTGCTGGATGAACTGCGGCTACTCCCCTTCTGTCTTCGTTTTCTTCTTTTTCTTCATTTCATCTTTGTTTTAATATTATTACTGCCATGATTACTAGCATGCTTCAACTAAGCGTTACTCTGCATGTTATTAGAACTGCCTAGTTTGAGGGGTTTTTTTTCACCTAAATAATGTCCAGATAAATCAGCATCAGTGTTCTCTTTGAACAGTCTCTGTTGTCCATTTATAGACATTTCAGTCGCAGCCACTAAGGGGAAAGAGCTGTTGGAAACGAGCCCGAGAAAGCATGTAATGTGCACATACGACGGGTACCTACTTCCGTTGATCTTCTCCCTCATAATTTTCGCCGGCACTTACGGTGTGCCGGGCACAGTGCAAAGCTCCTTATTATCCTTATCTCCTTCCTAATCTCTACCACAACCAGGGAGGTGGGTATCAAGGTAGTCGTCAATTTAGAGATAAGGAAACAGGCTCAGAAAGGTTAACTAAGGAGATGCAAGGATGAGAGGGGCAGAGCCAGCATCACCACGCGGCGGTTGCCCCTTTCCGGCCTCCCTTCCTCCCTGAGGGCCAGCGCACTCCTGGTTTTGAGCCATCAGCTCCACCCCTAACTCCAATGAGTCACTCTAATTGGTTGAAACCAACCATGGAAGGCCTATCGTTTTTGCACAGGGATTGGCTCAGGTAAACCAGACCGTACCCGATGAGTTCAGGGCATATCCCCTAGTCAATCACGTTGAAGTGGCGGACTTTTCCTGCACTGGTTGTGAGAATCAGCTCTCCCTTTTCTTCTCCAGCTGGCCCGTCATGAGGAAGCCTGATGGCAACCTGCAGCCAATCTAGCAGCCTTGAGGGGAATTAGGGGAATCAGCCTGAGGTTGAAGCTGAAACAATACGGTAGAGAGAAGAGCTGCTGATGTCCTTGAGCCCCTAGAACAATCGACTCAGAAGCCTGCTCTGCGTCGTGGACCAATATGAGCCACTAAATTTCCTTTGCTCTTATCCCAGTTTGCCCTGGTTTTCCTGTTACTTGCAATCAAAAGCATTCTAAGTGATACGACAAGCATCAAACCAGGTCTGACCCCTGCCCCCACGTTACATTCCTTTCTGCTTCTCTGGGTCACCATCTTCAAACTCACATCTTTATCAGTAGCCTGGTAGTCTCGTTGTGTCTCAGCCGGTCTGCAGCTTTTCTGGGGCAGTTAGTTTTCTGGCCCCCAAGGCCAAGACCCTGGGAGGTAGCTAGTGACTTAGGCCACCCTTTCAAATGAGTGACTGGAGGCCATTAGAACAAAGCTGATGGCTACTTCTGGATCCAGGGTAATGAAAACCTCTTCTTGGGGTGACTCCAGCCAAGGAGGGCTTTAGAGAACGGCAGACTTCAGTGGGGACTAGAAAAGCAAACAGCCAGCTGCAGTGCCTGCTTACCGGGCCCTGACATATTGAACATGGAAAAATGCTAACCCCCTCTAACTACAATCTAATTTGTACAAGTGCTTAGAAAGAACACTGAATTTATCAGAGCTTGAAGTGCAAAATATTAAAAAATAAATCACTGCTAGTAAAATCGTAGAGCTATCAGGAGATCTATTTGAAAAGACAGTGAGCGAAGTCAATCTGAGACACATTCATCAAGCTTTGAAATCATGGAGGCCCCATCACATGGGTTTCCGTCTAGCCAGCCCAAGAGGATCTGAGAATTTAAGGCCAAGAACAGCTGAATCCTGACAGAAATCAGATCATTGGAAATTTTAATAAAAATGTTTGAAGAGGTAAAAGAAAATGCCAGCCCAAGTAGCTGAGAAAAAAGGATGATTTTTTTGCTTTCCCTTTTCCTGAGGGTGCATCCATGATGGGGATTGCTTTGGTCTCCACCTGCAGACATAGTCATGCCCAAGCTTCTAAGCCCAGGTATGAAGTCAGTTTCCCAGACCTGGGATCAGGTGACTCTGTGACCCTAAAGAATTAGCTGTGCTGGGTCTGAGTCTTCTTGGCTGCCTACAATTGAGGGACCCGTACTGATCTCACCTGGAAGCAACCAATCTTCCTGTTTACTTGTTTTGACCCTTGTGGAGGGTTGCACATCCTAAATTCTGACTGGTCAGTTTCTTTTTCCAGGCCTCCAGCCTCAAAAAAGCCTGATCTTGGCCCCAGGGCTGATCCACTCCACTGATGTGTGGTGTCACACCCAGGGTCCATCTGTCCAGCCTTGTCTCTTTCCTCTGGGCCTCCCCAGGCAGAGGGCACCAGGCCAAGACGTGGCTTCCTCCTCCCACCTGCCCCAAACTGCCCTGACTCATTTGTGTATAAACCACTTTTTAAAAAATGAGGCAGTATGGCGTGATGGTTTAGAGAGTGGTGCTTCTCTAACTATATATGGTGAACAGCCTGGGTTTTTCTGTTCAATCTATTGCAGAATAAAATGTGGGCTCCCTGGGCACATCTAGCATGTAGCTTGTACACATGTGACTCACAAGGTAAAGTTGATGGCCCGGAGCTCATCTATACCCTATTCACTGAGATATGCCCACTGACCATGCACTTGGACGTCAAGGCAATGTCACATTATAAAAGATTCCCACTGCTTCCTTTCAGTTTCTGTAGTCGTCTTGTCACAGACCGGCAATGAAGAGTTCATATCTGCAGCTGGCATTTTAGTAATATTTATTTACAACAATGTTTCTCAAAATCTGGTCCCTGGACCAGTAGCATCAGCATCACTCGGGAACTTGCTACAAACACAAATTCTCAAGCTCCCTTCCAGACCTCAGGAACCATCTGAGGATGGAGCCCACAAATCTAGACTTTTACGAGCCCTCTGGGTGATTGTGAGGATGCACACAGCTGGACAGGAGAAAGAGCTAACAACAGCAGCGAGGTTAGGAGATTTCCTCAATTAGAGCCTTAAGTATCATTTCAAGAAAATGGTTAGGTCTTTCTCAGTGACTATTGAGCTCAATTTTTTTTTTTTAAGCTTTGAAATGTATTTGCCCTGAAGTCAATGAGTAGTGCATTCCACAGAAATATATTCTAGTCTTAACCAAGCACACAATTTGGATTTCCAACGTTAATCTTTAACAGATTTAAGAGTGAATGAGCTTTTCCATTTTACAGCTTCTCCTCACTGCACTCCTATCTTTTACACCAGTTTCCAGAAACTCTTCAATAGAAAACACAGAAATGCTCAGAAGGAAGGAGGATCAAAGGAGGGATGACAAGTCTCCCCGAGAGCAAGGATCGTGGCGCCCCCGACCGTGTGTCCACAGTGCCTGGCTCACTGTAGCTGCTCCCTGGATCTTAAAGGAATGGATGAGCAGATGAATGGACAAATGGGAAAGTGAAATTTGATGAGCTAGAACTTTGTGAAAGGATGTTCTGATTAACGGACTTTCTGATTAATTGGCAAATCTTTCAATTCCCTGAAAAAGTGTATTTTGTTTTTCAACTAGTTTGAATGAATTTTTATTCATTGCAACCCAAAGGTCACCTGACTAGAAGACACCGTTCAAGTGCAATGCATTCAAATGACATCTCTTCTAAAGGACATGCTGCCCAAGTGTCTCAGGTCACATAAAATATATAAAATAGGAAATTTCATTTGGGAGATTTTATTACTGAGAATGAATTGTATTGCAAACCACATTCAGAGAAAAGCAGATAAAAGGATTATAACCCATGACACGTGACAAACATATGCTATTATTTTGGGTGAAATGTCGTTATTTTCAGGATTAATACTTAAATGAAGTACACCCACATTTGGCATTGTCATGACCATAATTGGTAAAATGGTTCTAGTGAGAAGCTCGGAGTTGTTCAGACAGGATTTATCAAACAGAAATAGGAAAATTAAGCAAGGAAAATCATATAATGTAAAAAACAAATGAGAGAAAAGTGAAGAACATCCAACAATTAGTTTGGGTACACAGGGCCAAGCAGTTGGAATGATGGGTTCACAGAAATTGACTGGTTCTTTGCCTAAAACTCTGTCGGCACGATGCTAAGACAACCCACCAGTTTAAACTGTTCAGTCCTAAATTGACTGAATTGACCAGTCATCTGGAATGCCTTGAGAATCTGTCTATAACACGTCTGTTTTGAATACAGTGCCTCTCCTGCTTTCGGAATATCTTCAGACACACATCACCCCTACTTACTGGAGAATACATGCTCGGTGGCCACATAAATTCAAGGAGACCTACCAGCATTAACAAGAAAGTTCCAGGGTCTGGAACATTTTGTGATCCAGCTCATCTCATACTGAGAAATCGATGACGTTTTCTAAAACAAAACCTCCAAGGGTGACCTGAATTCAAAACTTAACTCTCCCTCTCTAGCTTTAGGCTTGCACTCCATGAAATGGGAAGAATAGTACAATCTGCCCCAGAGGCTTTGTATTTCTTTATTCCTATGTTTTGCAGATTACCTAAGCTAGCATGCATGAAGCACTTACTGTCGTGCCTGGCATTTGATCAACGTTCGCTATTATTATTAGTTACTCCTCATCAAGCATGAAGCAGAGTTCTCCTTGGTTCGCCCCACAGTAGCTCCTTGGTATTAGCTAGTTGAGTTCACATCCAAAATCAGAGATCGGATGGCTAATGGCAAACTCTTCACTGCAGTGCTGAGTTTACATCACACTTAATGAGCTGGTTGTGAAGGAAATGATGCTTTTCCCACCCAAAAACATATCATCTCTGGAAATATTCCAGCTGATGGCCATGAAGCCATAAAGCAATACCAATAAAAGTAGTATCGGGCTCTGGAAAGAACGACAAACTAAAGAGAATTCCGAACTCATGCCTGCCAAGTTTTCCCTTATTTGGAAGTAGCCCATATGAAATTCTAGAACTCTCTACAGGTCACTCACAGTCTGTCCATTAGCTTTCCTGTTTGCTGTCTTCTTGTCTACTTACGTCAACTCTTCTTAATATTTAAGAACTTTTCAGGAAATTCAGTTTTAGAAAGACAGCCAAGGAGCTTTGAATTGGCAAAAGCTTCACATTTCAGAGGTGATACTAATCTAAAGAAACGCACTATTATCTTAGTAATTTCCAATTGTTCCTGGAAGCATTTTACCGCAGAGACCACTGCCAGCTATTAAGTAGAGGAGACTCGTTTTGGTTGCCAGAATTAGCTAAAATTAAGATCCTTTGACATCTTCTTACAGAAAAAAGTCAGTTTCAGTACAAACAATTCGGAATTTAATAGATTGTGACAGGTTATAAAATTCTATGCATTTGAAAGAAAAGCTTTGCTGGTGGAATAATGTGTTTCTAATTTACACATAATAGGCCTGTGAAGCTATGACTAGAAGGACATTAAAGTAATGAGGAAATTCCAGTTATAGACACTTTCTGTAGAGATCTTAAAGATTATGATTAGGGCAGTCATTTCCCCGAGTACCGTGTACAGCTAAAGCCAAAATGAAGGTGGCCCGGACAAAGAAAGGAGACGAGAAGGGCAAAGAGCCTCAGTTTCGAGGGTAGGGAGAGCATCTGGGGAGGATTTTGCTAAACTTAATAAACACTGCACTGAAGACCTACAAAGGGCCTTGTGCTCGGTGCTTGCCCATGAATGAGGAGGAATCACCCATGAAACGAGCCATAAGAAAGGCCGACTGATTTTTGCAGGTAAAGCTCTTTACAATACAAGAGAATTCTACTTTGCCCCGACTCTTTGTCCCCACCTTGTCCAGTCGAGCCACGCTTAGCCTTCCTCTTGATGATCAAGATGGTGCAAAATGGATCCCTGAAATGCTTTCCTTATTTAAAGAGTCTCAATGCCCCTATATTATTTAAAAACGTACACTAAATGGCAAAGAAAAAGGGCAAATGTCATCTGATAGGAGCATGGGTAGCCGTTCTCTTACCATCAATTGATTTAGAGATAGGGGAAGTCACTTATGCAAAACAGCAGAGAGCATGCTTGTAATGAAAGGCATGTGCTTTCCTTTAAAGCCAATGAGTATTTTTCCGCCCTTTTTTGAGATCCATTTCTCAGGTATAAGTTGATGTAAGCTAGAAACTTGCTTTCGGACTAGAAAATGATTGGAATCTTATTCTGTTATTGCTTCTACTCCTGTTTCCATTTTGGGTGCCGCATCGAGCGTATTATAGGTGGTCGATAAATACTGACCATGCAGGTGTTAGGCAACCTGGCACTTTTGCTCTTTCTTAAAAATTTTCTCCCGGAAGAGTTTCATGGCTCTCTTCTCTTACCTCTGCCTTTCAGAAATGTATTTGTGGGCATCCTGTAAATGCCAGGCATGTTCTAGGTGCTGGAGAATGAGATCCCTGTGTTCACAGAACTGCTACTGTGGGAGGAGAGGTAGGTGGAAGATAGTGCAGAGAATAAGATAATTCTTCCTTGTGCCTCATTTTCCTCATGTGTGAGTCACACTTCAGCTCTACTGCTCTGTGGCCTGATGGGGTCTTGTCCTTCAGAGGAGACTTTCTTAGCCTTGGTTTTGACTGAGTATGAAAGAGAGAGAGATTGCAAAGGAAGTTGGTGGATAGCACGTCTCACCTAGAGCCCTGCCATTGGGCCAGTCTAAGAAGATGATGGGTTTATCGTTTAAAGAACACCATCTAACCACAGAAGAACAGAAAAGGTCCAAATAAAACAAAGAAATGCTTATATGCCAGCAGCTTTGCTCTCCCAAAGCCCATCTCTTTCTGAGCAATTCAAGAGATGTAACATTTAGTAACATTTAGTTACAAGATACTATTTCCTTCCTCATCCTCCACAAGGAGGCCTGTCTTTGTGACCCTCAATAGCTGGACGGTCAGGTCAATTCAGCTACAGAAAACAAACCAGCAATGTTGTTTAGCATCAAATAGATATTTTTAACCGTGTAGCTGTTCTTGGGGTGTTCTCAAATCCATTTGGTCTACAACTCCATTATCCTTCAAGAAAGAATATGATAGGATTTTATTCTCATTCCTCTGTGGTTGTTGTATAAGTGTTTACTACAATAGCACGAGAATTACCTCATTATAGGAAGACTAGAATCTGGGTTTTTGCTGTTCTCAGCATCCTGAGGACTTGAAAACTTCAACTCCACTCAAAGTAAAACCATATTCTTCTGAAAGAATTTTGCACTTAAACTTGCATTGTTGGGTAATGAGGGGTTGGAGTTATTTCAGTGATTTTTAACAAGAAGAAACAGCATTGGTTTGTGGTTAAAAGAAAGATAAGCTATTGTCACTGCTTGGGCTTCTAGAAAACTAAACATCCAAAAGACTAAAATTTGGCCTCCAGTCTGGTCAGTGATTTCTTTTAGAGTAGGCCCATGCACTAGATAATTAAATTCATTTCTTTGCAGAACCTCTCGTGGAATTTTAGATTCAGACAGAATCTTAAAAATTATTTAGTCTTAACTTCACCCCTCCCAAATCTGATATCTATGTCTCTTAAAGGACTAAATGTAGTTACAAATAAATCACCATTTGTGATACATGAAAAAATGCATAGCACAGATATATGCAATGAGATTCATAGGGGGAATCCATGGAGGAACAAGAAGATGCAAAAAAAAAAAAAAATTGCAAGTGGCCAACTGCATATCAGCAACCCATGGTGGGGAGGGTATATGCCCAAACCGGCTGAGTCTATTCATGGCTTCACTGTGACAAGTAGAAATGAACACACCTTCTTTTTAAAAGACGTCCTCAGCCAAGCACATTGCCTTTAAGAAATACAGGTTATAGAAAAATGGCATCCATACAATTCATGCAGTTTCTGAAATCTACACTTTGGAGTCATTATTTGGAAAGTAATTTCCTTTTGCATATGTACTTTGAGCATATGTACATTTGCTTAGTATTTAACACATACCTATTATCTACAAGATTCTTAGAAGAAATCAAAGTGAAATTTATCAAATGGCTTCTGTCTGGTAAGGAATACAAGAAGTCTGAAGGGAATTTTGACAATAGTTTCCAAAAATTGTAAAAATGTACGTATCCTTTGACACTGCAATTCAACTTCTAGGAATTTATCCTAATGCTGCAGATTATAAAAACAAAAACCAGAAGTAATCCGAACGCTCATACTAGGTGTTAAGGGAATTAACACTAGCTTGCTCTAACAAATAATACCAAATCTCAGTGGCTTAACACAATCAAGTTTATTTTTCGCTCAGGATACAGTTGGAGATGGTTGTTTGGTGACTTTCCATGTAGTGATTTAGGGATCCTGACTCCTTTTATGTAGTTCTACTATCTTTCACAACCTCGGAGTCCTCATCTCGACCCCTGCATTCAACAGATGAATGAAGAGAGAGAGCAAAGAGGAACGCCTGGATTTGTTATGGGATGGATATGGCTTACATCATTCTGACCACATTTCATGGGCCAGAACCTGGTCATGTGGCCACAACTAACTGCAAGGGATGCTGGGAAACATAATCTTCCACTATGTCCAAGAAGAGGAAACAGGATTGGTGCGCATCTAGCCGAACTCTGGCATGTTCACAGATTGGCTTAATGAAGTATGTGGTATAGCCATAAACAGGATACTTACACAGCCATTAAAAAGGAAGCTGTAGAAGATTTAATGAAACGGGCGCCTGGGTGGCTCAGTTCGTTAAACATCTGTCTTGGGCTCAGCTCATGATCCCAGGGTCCTGGGATTGAGTCCCACATCAGGCTCCCTGTTCAGCCGGAGCCTGCTTCTCTCTCTGCCTTTGCCTCTCTCTCTCTGTTTCTCATGAATAAATAAATAAAATATTTTTTTAAAAAAGAAGATTTAATGAAACAGAAAAGATTTACACTATGGTAAATGGAAAAGGCAGGCAACAAAACATTTAGGTTATAATCTTGGCTTTGTAAAAAAAACCCGTTTTACCAAAAATATATATATTTATAAATAAAAATCCTAGAACATATACAGTAGTGTTTCTTCCTCAGTGGTGAGATACACCACCTTTCCTACCCTGTGATTTTCTATATTTTCTCCACTTTATACCGTGACTATGAACTACATTTTCTAATCAGAACAGTTGTTAAAAATAACTACCTTAGAATAGTGCTCTCTGATAGCAATATAAAGGAAATCATGCGTGCAATTTTAATTAAAAATAAAAAGAATCAGGTGAGATTAATTTTAATAATATATTTTATTTAACCTAATATGTTCAATATTATCATTTCAACATGTAATCAATAAAAATTAAAATATTAAAAATTGAAATACTGATGAAACTTTTTAATATTTCTTTTTATTTATACAGAGTCTTTGGATATGGATATATCTTACACCTACAGCAGATCTCAGTTTGGATCAGCCTCATCTCAAGGGCAATGGCCACATGTGGCTGGCAACTACTGAATCGGTCAGCAGTACCTGCAAGTGTGCTAAGTGACAGGTAGGGCAATATTCAGGTAGTTCAGAAGAGGATAACACCTCACATGAGGATTGGAAAATTTTCATGAAAGATGTGGCTTTGGCATTGGGCTTCGAAGGATATTATTAATAACACCATCAATTACCGTGATACTGATAATGTCTAACATCTATTACATGCTTGCCACATGCCCATCACTGTGCTAACCACTAGGGGTCGGTAGAGAGGAGGAAACAGACTTTCTGAAGAGGGAGACCACCAGCAGCAGCAAAAGCAGAGACCTTGGAGGAAGGTCAATACACTTCTAAGCATGGGGGGTGAGGGTGGGGTTGGGGAGGGATCGGAACAATTCAGCATTGGACTCTTAGAAAGTAGTAGGAGAAAAAACAGAAGGTTAAAAGCCCCTTGAATGTTAAGGGAGGAACTTCATACCTAGTTCAATGAGAAAATGTGATAATCATAACACAAAACGCTAAGTGCCCATTTTACAGGTGAGGAAACTGAGGCATAGGGAGATGAGGAAATTTCCAATGGTCATGCAATGTGTAACCATGTTTGGCAGAGCCTGGATTCCAACCCCAGCATTTCTGGCTCCCAAGTCTACACCTTAACTGCTCACAATGACCACGAATTTTCAAACCAGAGACCTGGATTTGCATCCCAGACTCTTCAGTCTTTCACTGGGGTTGAATCAGTTCCCTGAACAACTAGGAGCTTCAGCTTCCTCCTCCATGAAAATGAGGTAAGTCCTGCCAAACTGAAGTATCATTGCAAGAATGTAATGACATTGGGCATGGAAAGCACCAATTATACTGTCTGGCACAGAGTAGACGCCGATAAAGGCTGGTTGCCCTGCAAAATGCCATGGGGAGCCACTTCAGGCTTTTAGGCAGGGGAATGGGATGATTGAACTTACACTTGAGGAAGATTTATGCTGGAAATACCTGTCTTCCTTGATTACTTGCCCGGATGGATTGGAGCTGGGAGAGATGTGTTAGGAAGATATTGCAATAGTCCAGATAAGAGGTAACGAGGGCCTGTGCTGGGACAGCGGCAGGGAGATTGCAATCGCATTATCTAACTGCAGGATATTAGAGCCAAAACAGGCCCTATGGAGAACAGAGTCCAGACTTAAATGACTTATCCAAGGATAGATCATGGGACTAGTGAAGTTCATCTAGTTCTCTCATTCACTGTTCTTTCCTTCGCTCAGGCAGCGCTGATGTTAGAGATCAGCACCAAAATATTCAACTCTTAATAGAAACAACAAAACATCTCAGTTTTGTCTAAATCGTATACTTTCTACTCTTCAGTAGCATCCACCGACGAGCTCATGTAATCCTGTCAATGGCCACTCTCCCCACTCCTAAGGGAAGGTAGGTAGACTGGAGTCAGAACAATTTCCACCTTACAGTTAGGTAAACCGAGGCACAGAGGAAGATAAATCTTAGTTCTGGTTCATATTCTCTCTTACTTCTAAATTAGTTTTTTTTTTTTTTTTTTGCTGTAATTAAAGTTTGTTTTGGCTTTGAAGCATTACTAAAATGTTGATACAGGAATGGTGTTCATAAAATTTCATGTTGAACAGAATGTCATGGGAACAGAAAGGCCTATGTCTTTTAAGATTATTCAGATTTTAAAGGTAATGAGTACAGTTCACTTGAAATCGTGTAAAGGAAGACTATTGTGTGATCAACGGGAAATTGGATCTCCGTAGCTGTTTTGTCTTAAATATAGTGCTTGAAGGTATACCTTGCTAAGAAAATGTGCTGAGATGCTATCTCTTTCCATCTCCCACCGAGAGCGGAGAAAAGAAACCAATGTTTATAAAATTAGCTTTCCGGCCTATGAGGAATGGTAAATTCTACCACAGGAGGGCGCAGGAAAGGGCAGATGCTTTTTCAGATTATCGACACGAGGTGGCGCCGCTCTGCTAGTTTTTCTTTATGTCTGTTTTCAATTTCTTATTTTTTTATTCCTTTGTTTGGTAGCGATGTTAATGGAGTAGCTTAAGTCCTGTAAAGAAGCGTTTTCATTTTTCTATTCTTTTCTTAATATGTCTGGGTTTGTCATATATAAGTATATGCTCATATAATATATAAGTGGCCAGGGGAAGGAAAACTAGTTATTCATCACTGTATTCTCCGTACAGTGTACAGATGAGTTATATTTTGCTCTTGCGTTAATTTTCAGGATATTCAAGTATGGGTCCAAATTGACTTTTCCTTTGTGGTCTGTCATTGTCTCAGATTCTTTAGAGTTTCGTTGGACATTTCACTTTAGTTTGAGTTTAAAAGGGACATAATTCTGAATCACATCAGAGCTACTAAAACGTAACATAACTCAAATACTGGAAAGAAAAATAGGTATCAATAAAGGATTTGAAAATGAATTCTTCCATTTGGGTTTATGTAAAAAGGAATTCTCCAGCATAATTTAGTCAATTAGTTGTGTGTCTGAGTTGTGCTGGTCTTTGGAGTTCAAATTCCTAACTACAAAAATAAGGACGTTCCTCCAAATGTCCTCCAAGATCTCTCACGTTGGAACACCTATGACCTTATGAGTTTGTAATCATAGCTGTGCCACCTGCCTGTCCCAAATACCATCCTTGAACCTGTATGCATGCGCTACATTGTTAAAAAGAAAATCTGGATAATTTTCTGTGGCACAACAATGTATGCAGTTATGAGTCCCAGCGAGCTTTTCAGTCTTGGCTACTCGACTGGAATTGCCGTGAGAAGGGAGTCGGCCCACGGAGGAGTGAGCTGAAGGCTCTGTGGAATCACACCCTCGGGACAGAACTGGTTCTGCGTGATGAATCTTCCTGTCGAGAGACTTTGAATCCCACACTGGCTCTACCCCTTACTGGCCGGAGAGGCTAGCCCAGGGATGAGTAAGTAGGCACTGAACTCCGTGCTAGTCACCGTGGTGCACAGGGGAGAAGTAAAACGGTCAGGCCCGATGTGGCTCACAATCTGGGGGTGGGGCACAAGTTGTCTGTTACTGGGAGTTAGAAACTGTGGGCAGTAAGTACCAGATAAGATCAGGTCTGTGCTCTGAACCCTGGTTTGGGCCTAAACCCTGCCCCAATTTTTGCCCACGGTTGTCATCCTGAGACGTGATGTTAAGTCACCACTGGGGACTGGCTGGGTGTAGGGAAGTCAGCCAAGGTGCAGTAGGAAAGACAAGGAAGGGCTAGAGAGAGATCGTAATGAAGTTGCTCAACATTCTCTGCCACCTGGCAGCAAATGTTAGGTGTCATGATCAAGGGGTAATATTTTCTATGAAATAAAAGAAAGTGACATAGACATACACGTAATACAAGTATGAGGTCCCACAGACCTTCAGCAGCCTGGAAACTAGTGACATCTGGAAGTGTGCCAGGTAGCAGGCAGAAATGGAGTAAAACTTCTTGGGCCACGCCATCCTTGGTGATGTCCACTGCGGTTGGTAAAACCCCCAGTGTGAGCTCATCAAACCAAGTGGTGCATATGGAACCTCTTCATGCCATTGTTGGCAACATGGGGCTCTTTTCTAAGCCCTTATAGACAGAGACACCTGTGCGTCTTTAGGCGTGCGTGCCAACCACTCATCAAGACAGAGTGGCTAAATGAGTTGCTAAAGGCCACGAAACATATTAATGTTACAAAAACCAGGACGAATTTGGAATCATTTTATACTTGATGTCATATAGGCTTTGGAGCCCACCATATGAACAAATTGTCTCACTCATGTAGAGCTACTTATTTAATTGAGGAAATGAGCTGAAACTAGTAAAAATAGAATAGACATGGGCCTCCCTGAACCCCTCTGCACCTGTGAGTGATGAGACTGAAAAGTTCTCTTGGGACAGAGTTGATGGGGTGGTGAGGAGGCTGGAAATTGGAAGTGAGTGGGATGGAACCTGAGTCTGGAGACTGAGACAGTGAAATAGGGAAAGGAGCAGAGATGAAGCAGCAGACACTCAGGTAAAAAAAATTCATGAGCCAAACCTTTGTAAAACAGGAATGGCTCATTTAGGTTCAAGATGGCGGCCATCCTGGCAGTCCACAAAGGTGTGGGTCTTCCTAGCCATGAGCTGGCCTTCCTTCTTCCAGTACCGTCTTAAAGCAGTGACTCCCAAATGGTATTCCTCAGCACACTAGCACTCAGAGACGTTAATGGGTGGGGAGAACAAATGACTCTGTATCACTTTAGTTTGGAAAATGCTGGATTAAACAAAGTGAGCAAATTTCTTTCTTGCTTGGAGCTTTTAATGTGCTACAATATATTGTAACTCCTTAAAAGAAAGACTTATCATACAGTGTTTCCCAGACTTTTTGGCTTTAGGACCCATTTTATTTCATTTTATTTTATTTTATTCATATAAAAAATATGGAATGCTTCATGAATTTGCATGTCATCCTTGCACAGAGGCTCGTGCTAATCTCTGTATCATTCAATTTTTAGTATATGTGCTGTCGAATGAGTACTGGACCTTTTTTTAATTTTAATTTTTTATTTATTTTTTATTTTAAAGATTTTTATTTATTTATTTGAGAGAGTGATAGAGAGCATGAGCAGGGGGAGGGGCAGAGGGAGAAGGAGAAGCAGGGAGCTAGACATGGGGCTTGATCCCAGGACCCTGGGATCATGACCTGAGCCAAAGGCAGACCCTTAACCCACTGACCCACCCAGGTGCCACTGGATCTTTTTTTTTTTAATCATAGAGTATCTCAAGACAAATGTTCTGAGAAACCCCTCTTGGAAAACAATATCCTAATGTATACTAATTTATTTCAGATTAAATTCTCTAGCAACTTTGAATGTGAAATATTCAGGATAAAAGAATTGCCAGAGAAGTGAAAGATTCATTGAACCAACCAATCAAGTGTTCTTTTGATTCATTTATTTAAATTATTTGTGTGGGTAGACCCACTCTTAAAAGGCACAGACCCCATCTTTTTTTTTTTTTTAAAGATTTTATTTATTTATTTGACAGAGATAGAGATAGCCAGCGAAAGAGGGAACACAAGCAAGGGGAGTGGGAGAGGAAGAAGCAGGCTCATAGCAGAGGAGCCTGATGTGGGGCTCGATCCCATAACGCCGGGATCACGCCCTGAGCCGAAGGCAGACGCTTAACCGCTGTGCCACCCAGGTGCCCCACAGACCCCATCTTTAGATGATTTTTCTCATAGGCAATGACACGGAATTAGCTCTGCACCCCTACAATTAGGCCTTGCCCAAATGGTGCCACCACCTTGGAATCTGGTGTCATTGTGGCTGTCAGTCTCAGCATAGCCGTGCTATGAGAATAAGAAGAATAAATACAGTTCCTAATTTCCAAGTCAAAGACGGTGTGAATTGATATTACACAGTAAAATGCAATGAGATTAAATCAATAACATCTGCAATAAGGCATAATGAAGGTAAAATTATATCTCTGGCTTCCTGAACAGCTGTGAATCTATTTTTAATGACCCTCATTTTTGGCAGTCAGCTAACAACTTCTAAAATGTCCTAGAAATTGGATTGTTAAGCAGATGAGCACTGCAGTGGCTTGGAATGTCATTAATTTCAGCTGCCTTACCCATCTGCATGGGCGAGATGGAGGCATCATGAATTCACCCCCATCCACCCCACTGAGCACCCCACTAACCGGGCCTTGGGTGGCCCCGGCAAATGCTGGATACAGCCAGGCAGGAGAGCTGGGGGGAGAGGGGCTCCCAGGACGATCATGGGCTGTCGAACGATGGAGAAAAAGGAAAAAGTCCTTGTTTTTGTAATGCCGATTGCCACACATAATTGGCTTTCAAGTCTACCTCGTGCTATTGGAACCTCATAACGCTGCCGAGAGCAAAAGACATTCTAATGGTTCCCTGTTTACCAACAGGGCACTTTGGTTCCATGAGATTGTTCTGCCCAGGACTTGGTCAAGGTCACACCACCAGCAAGTGCAGGAGCCAGCACTCAACCCTGGTCTTCTCGTTCTAAAGCCAGGGCCCTTCCATGGCCCAGTAGGTCCTCTGCTGACTGGAGTAACGGCCGTGGGAAAGACACCATGAAAACTTTGAAATTGAGGAAAGTGAATATTTGGGATTATCCATGTTTTTCTTAGCTGCCTGGCACCTTTGTACTTTGCGGTAGCTTTAGCCAGAAGCTGAGTCTGGGAAACAGACAGTTGATCCCTTTGGCTAATTGTTTTGAGCTCACTTTACTTCTCCAGACTGGCAGGGACAGGGGGGCGGGGGGGGGGTGGCATCCCACACTTTGCACACCATTGTACTTCCTGCACCCCACTGACAGATTCTCAGATTCCCAGGTCAGGCTTCTAGCTAGGTGGCTCAGGAAATCCCAGCCTACACTGTGTTTCAGAAGATGGAAGCTAAGATTCAGATTCCCGTTCAGACTCACTCTTTGCCTGAGTGGAAGCCGACAGGAGGAGGATGAATTTCTTATTCTCTTCCCCGCCCTGAGAAGCCTACGACATTGAGAGAGAAGAGTTTCATGCAGAAGACAAGGCTGCAGCTAAGTGAAGCCGTTAGTTTATGGGACGGATCCCTACTGCCTGACTTACTCTCAGCTGCACAGGCTGATCCTTTGCTGCCTGAAATTTCAGACAATCAAGAGGTTTATGGTGCAGGGGTGAGGCTGTGCCGTGGCATGGTTTTGCACTGGAGAGAAGAGCTTGGCTCCAGCAGAGTCATCTATGACAGAGGGTTATTGGGTACTAAAGTGTTAATGAGTACCTCTGTTCAGCAAGGGGATTATCTCTACGAAGCGAGGGGACACCTTCCAATGGCCAACGGCCGATACAATGGTCAGGGAGGCTGTAAAGAGAGAAGCAAAGTGGAGGGAAGGGGGATTTTGTGATCATGAAACATCATACACCACTAATGATTAACACAACGCCTGCTGTGCTATAAAGCTGTGCTTGCTCCCGAAGACAGCAGGGAGATGGGAGGGATTTCAGTTCATGCAAAGGTGGGCAAATAATGCTCGGAGAAGAAGGCAAGGGAGGTCTAGGGAAAATGGAAGAGCTGGCGCTCCTAGGCCGCTGGGGCTGGTGTGGGCAAACCCCAGGGGCCAGGAGGCAGTACACTGAGCGAGAGGGACACAGGGGCTGGCCTGTGCCAGGACCGGCTTGACATGCCAGAGGGCCAGAGCACCTCCCAGCGCACAGGGGATTGACACATAGCACCCCCCAGCAATCCTCTCCGTTAGGCTCTCCCACATAGATTGATGGGCAAGGTGGATATATTTTGCTGTGGTTTAAGAGAAGCCCTTAAACAGGAGCGTCTAAGTGGCTTGTGTAAGAAGCACACACATTGACCCTCAAGTGTTAACTGAGAGGCACGCCTACCACTGCCCAATGAGCTAGTGATCAGTTATGCAAACCTCACGCCTTCACTGTTCATTGACACGGGTTCAATGTCAGGTTGGCAAGTAGGTTTCCCCTTACGTGTTGACTTCCACGGTTGGCTTCCACCGTGTTCACAAGGTCTCTGAGGCCAGACCCAGTTTCGCAGGAAAGAGTGTTGTGTTCAGTTAGTGCAGTCTGCCCTGGATGAGTGAGGAAGGGGGGAAGGCCCTGCATCTCCAGTCTCCTACTGCCTCCCAGGAGGGGCTCTCACTTTATGTGAAGCTGGTCCAAGTATCAAAAATCAAAGGAACCTCAGACTCACAAGTGAGGGGGGATGAAATGGATGGAGGAGAGCTTCCTGCCAATCTCAAAACACACTACCATTTCAGGCTTCAGAAGCATCAGGAGTCAAATTCACTGCCCACAAGGTTATTTGGAGGAATAGAGTCTCTGAAGAATGATTAAGTAGAAGCCAGAAGGCCAAACTAAGTCGTCCAGTCAAACTGACTTAAAAGTTAAGGGTCAGGGAATTGAGATGACTACCCACCCGCTCACCGTACGCTCTTTTCCTTCTCATCCTGAACAGTGGGGGAAAAGCAATTCCAAAGGGAGAAGGACGACAGAGAGACGTACACACAATATATATAGTACACACAGGTCAAACACATCACATTTGCATATGCATACACGCATACAGACCAGACACATCACGTTTGCCTCATCTGTGTGGTACACTGAGGAGAACAGCGCAGAGAATCGAGCTCCAGAAGCCGCGTTCCCTTGCAGGCCTGGGCCGGGTAGCTGTTACCTTCACTAACTAAAGGAATAGGACCAAAGGCAGTGGACCAACACCCACGATCAGAGGCTGGCCACCTGTTGGGCAGATACCCAGACCCCCACTTCACGGTAGGTTGTGACCCCCTGGCGCGTCCGAGGGAAAGCCACAGACTTGGGGAGCACTTGGCCTCCTGGCTCCTTAAGTCAAAACCTCGGCTCTTGGTGGTGCCTGGAAGCTTCACTGTGAGTTTCAATTAGTTCTGAGAGGACCTGCAGGGCTTGAGTAAATTAAAAAGCAGAGCTTAGCAGTATTTTAAACGGGAAGTACCGTGTTTTCTGAAGTACTTCTGCGTGTTAATATCATTCTCCGAATGATAGCTTCTTAATAAGCGTCATTTCATTGGTAGCATATTGTCATGCTAATAAACAATGGGATTTGTTGTTGAAAAGAAAAGCCCCGCCGAACGTCTGCATGGTTAATTTACCTTCTGTGTTAACATCACACATTTGCGTAGAATTGCTGAGGACTGAATTGCTAAGCATTAAGAGATAGGCGGTAGGTCTAGGAAGAAGTGCTCAGCATCTAGGGGTGGGAGTTAATAGGATCAGGGGGGTCACCACTCCTCTTTCTGGGCTCGGGAGCAGACATCAATAATCACACGAATCTATCGCAGAGCTTACCAACACCCCCAGCAGGAAACAGCACCTCAAAATTGTCCTGCAGACAGCACCCTACAACCTGAGACTTGACACAAACACAATGAAACCTATTTGCGTATAGGGGCCTTATCTGCCTACTAAATCAGGTAGTTTATTATGTGCTCTTCAAAGAATGACAAGAAGTCTCCTTAGATGTTACTTCTGCTGCTCGCCAGTGGCTGAGATTGGAAACCATCCTCCCCAAGTAATTAAACGACAATGGCTTATTAAATATTTTGAGTCCTTTGCACTTTTTCCTGGATACAATCCAAAGTGGTGCAATGTAGGGATTCGTAACGGGGCCTATGAACCCCCAAGTGACCCATATGTATAACTGGAGGATCTATGATCTCAGATGTGAACAAATACATGTATTTCTATTTTCACTACCTTCTAACTGAAATTTAGCATTCCCTTAATGATGAGTGTCGGCAAGAAATCAGAATTAGGACCTGTGATTTTGTCATTAACAGAAATCACAGATTTCAGGGGCGCCTCGGTGGCTCAGTCGTTAAGCGTCTGCCTTCGGCTCAGGGCGTGATCCCGGCATTGTGGGATCGAGCCCCACATCGGGCTCCTCCGCTCGGAGCCTGCTTCTTCCTCTCCCACTCCCCCTGCTTGTGTTCCCTCTCTCTCTGGCTGTCTCTATCTCTGTCGAATAAATAAATAAAATCTTAAAAAAAAAAATCACAGATTTCATACCCCATTGCAGTTGTTGCAGACATTGTGTAGAATCACACTTGTTCATCACGACTCTGAAACGACAATAAGGCCAGAGCAGCTGCTAGTTACTGTTCTTTACTGTGCCATTCTAGAAGCACATGTGATCCTAGACCACACACTTGTGGGGTTTTTTGAAGAATATTTTGATAATTTCATTTTGATATAGTTGGTCTTCTTTTTTATTGCATATATGTTACTTTAACACTAAAAACATGATTCCAGAAGAGGGTCTATGAATAGAAAGGACCCTCCCTTCAGACGAGGAGGCCTGGGCTCCAGTCCTTGCTAAAGATTTTCGTCAAGCCCTCTCTTCTTTTTTTCTTTTTGCCTTTTTTCTATGATAAAATTCATAGAACATAAAATGCACCATAGCAAGGTGAACAATTCAGTGGATTTTCAACCTATTGATGAGGTGATGCAACCGCTCCCACCGTATAATGCCAGAACATTTCCATCACCCCAAAAGGAAGCCCCATCCTGTTAGTAGTCACCCCCCACGTTCCCTCCCTCCAGCCGCCGGCAATCACCAATCTGCCTTCTGTCGCTATGGATTTGTCGAGTCTGGACACGGCCTACAAATGGAGCCATAAATATGTGACCTTTGATGTCTGGCTTCTTTTGCCCTGCATAATATTTTGGGGGTTCGTCCACGGCGTGGCGTGTGTCGGGCTTCGCTCCTTTCTATGACTGAGCAATACTCCATCGTATGGATGTCCCACGCATTGTTGATCCGTCTGGCTGAGTTCTTTATCACTCTTCATTTCTACACTTTTCCACATGAAGAGATGAGGGCAGATCACAGCCAAGAATTCTTCCGGCTTGCAAACCCTGATTTTCTTCCCCCGCCTAGTCTCTGCTGTCTTGTTTGGCATAAAGCTCTGCTTAGATTGGCTCCTGGTCTCCGTCCTCAAAGATTGGCCTATCAAATTCCTGGGAACACATTTTTAAATTTCATCTGCATATCCAAAAAAAAATTTTTTTCATTGATCTGGAGATCTTACTTAATTTAAGCCTTGTGGGTTAACAATCTAAAATGGACGACCGCTCCTTCTTCCCCAGTTACGGTTACAACACCACAGCAACCACCAAACTGTGATGGGCTGGGCCCATGAGTAGGGGACTGAATTTTTTGAAGCCCATTCAACAGAAAACTCCTTTTTAAAAATCCACGGCATGCTGTACGCCCTAGGGAACAATTCAAGGTCTTATCCTCAGGTTCTCACTCTGCCACTCTCAATGCTTAATTCTGGAAAAAAGAAATTTCACCTGTCACTTTAAAATTTCAGCAGATGTCTACAGCTTATTTCCACAAGCCTGTAAAGGATCAGAAAGATAAAGGAGGAAAGGGCTCACGGAGATAAGGGACTGGCAATAAATCCTCAAACTGTGTAAGTAAAGAGTACTGTTAACAGAGTTTCTCTGAGGATCGGAGACAACTTCCTAACTCCTTGACTTTCACTCTTGTCTTTATTAGATTATAAAACAGCGTATACTAACTACAGTCAGAAGTAACACAAAGGCTTCTTACGCAGCACAACAAATACATATTTAATGTGAGAAAAGATTGTAAATTACACATATTATTCAGGTTTGTGCTATCACCCATCCCCCACATGCATAATAAAAAAGGAAGGCGCTATGTTTCATCCCCCCACCTTTCTTGCCATCAGCTGAGCCCTGTTCTGCTTTCAGCCCGTTCCTTTGTTACATAACCACACTCTGAATCCATTCTTTCATTCCCTTCCAAGTGCTTTCCATCACGCCCGCGGTGTCTGAACCTCATTACACCTACCGGCACTCGGTGCTGAAGCATTTACTGCTCTGAGCCCAGCACATTCTTTGCTTGCAAATGCTTCAGATTCTTTTTCTTGGGAGATAAACCAAGAAATCTGCAAATTCATACCTAATCTGTCATAGCCCTGTCACCCGATGCAATCCTCTCCAAACAAAATCCTTTTGGTGAGAGGAAGACAATACCCCGGTTTCATAAATAATTTTTCCCACCAACCTTAATCTGCTGTCTATGAATATTAATGAGTCTCATCGATTCATGTCTCCATTTTATGTCCAATATTAGACACCTTCCCAGAAAGCTCGCTGTCAAGGTTGCAAAGGAGCCTATCGCACACTTTCACATTAAATTAGCAAAATATAAAAGGGGAACTTCTTTGGCTTGTAGACTTCAAGAGGCACCACCCTGAGCCCTGCACGGGCCTTTTACATTGTTCCCAAATTAAAGGTCAGTCCTGGCAGGAAAGGGAGCTAGGTAGGTCACCTCAGTTCTTTTTCATCTCTTCCAGGCAGGGGTTGACCTGGTGAAAACATTTCAGAGACTCATTAAATGTGTTTCTTTTAACAATCTCAATTCCTTTGCTTGCTTTTTTTTTTTTTTTTAATGCCTTCCTTGTTGGGTCTAGGTCTGAATTTTTGTGACATTCCGCTTGCTTTGGCTATTCTTGCTTTTACATTTTCTGCATACAGACCACAGATTAACTGGGATTGGTTCCAGGGTTGCTGCTGGCCTATAGGAAATCTTCTTGAAAATTAGGAGAGTGTTCTTCTGATAGACCAATCAGAAAGCACCATTCCCTCCAGATGGACATAGGAGAAAAAGGAGCTCCCTTTGGACAAACATATGAACATACGTGTGTAGCAGGACCCAGGGTCTGGTGAGGGGAGGTGGCTGCATGTCAGCACCCACTCCCTTTCCTCCCAGCTCCTTGGCTGCTTTCTCTGTTAAATCTTTCACTTATCTCCCTTAGCTGGTTTCTTGGATCCAAAGTGTTTGGGGGACGCCAGAAATTTGCCTTTTATGCTTTTATCCTTCTTTTTTTTTTTTTTTAAGATTTTATTTATTTATTTGACACAGAGAGACAGCCAGCGAGAGAGGGAACACAAGCAGGGGGAGTGGGAGAGGAAGAAGCAGGCTCCTAGCGGAGGAGCCTGATGTGGGGCTCGATCCCAGAACGCTGGGATCACGCCCTGAGCGAAAGGCAGACGCTTAACGACTGCGCCACCCAGGTGCCCCTGCTTTTATCCTTCTTAACTGCAATCCACCCTTTTCTTCTTTACTCATTTTCATAGCATTAATGTTAAACTGCTTGTTTATCTGCCAGGTTTTCCTGAAGCACCCTTAATTCATCTTTCCATCTTTGAGCAATTTGAGTAGAAATTCAAATGATATCCTTGGGTTTTTCATTTATCTGGTTGGTTGATTTTTTAAATACATGCTTTCATATGTTCAAAGACTTGCTTGCTGATAGCATTATTTGTTGCTTAAATGACAAACATATGGCCAGCTGCCAGAGGAGCTATGTTATTTGAGGAGGTCCAGGAAGCCTGGTCTAGGTCTAACTATACCCCTCTTTGCTTACCATCCGTGCCTAAAATTCTACCTTAAAGCCATATTCTTTTGGATTAAGTAAATGCAGCCCTGTTGTAATATACTACACTTGGAAAAAACTAAGGAGATGGCATCAGTCATTGACACTTTAGTGAGAACTAGTTTATCAAATCCTATTCTGAGGGCAGCTGTATGAGAGAAGAAAGATGGTTTGGGGCATGTAATGTACTAACCCCCTAGTGGGAAGGCTTGATTAAGCTGGCAGAACACACTCTGAGCATATTGGTCATTTTTAGGGATTCTGAAGAACAGGAGAGAAAAACTTGCACTTGCCTTGTTTTTGTCTAGAGTAATACAAGGATAGCTCTAAGAAATCTAACTTGGTATCAACTATTCAACAGTATTGATGTTTCCCAATGTGACTAAGGGTGAGACTCCTTTATTTAACTTGTTGGAGCAGCTGAGAATTCGGATTCCTTCCTTGGGCCTACACCAATCACTCCCTGTTCTGACCTCAATCTTTAGTATACACATTGAACTTCCTTGAAGGCCCAGGGTTGGTGATGTTAGCAGGGCAGGACACACACATTTAAGGAATTCATTTCTCACATGAATATGGCCATCTGTGGAAAGATCTATGGGAGACAGGGCATAGGCACCAAGAATACTGAAGAAATGAGGGTCCTTAAAGACCACTGTGAGTACAGTCCTGGGCCTCTCAAAGTGAGCTACTCACACATCTGAGGGTGCAAAACCATGAGTTATACACAAATTAAATATGGTACATCTTCCTGGAGTGTCCTTTTACTAGATAATAACAAATTTAAAATGTTAGTTTTAAATTAAAACAAGCATGATTATACTATGGAACACAGCAGTCACGGGAATTTGAACAGGTACCAAGGAAAATGAATACATGATCACAGAAAACGAGCTTAGATTGTCTAGGCTTGTATTTTCAGAAATAATTTTGCATCAGAATCACCTGCAGAACTTCAAATGAAACTTCAAAACAATTCTGATGCCAGTCCCCTTTCCAAATGGATTCTAGTCCATTGATATTTCTCCAGAGCTCCTCTGGGGATTTGAAGGTACAGCCAGAGTTGAGAACCACCAAATGTGAGCCCAGCTAAGACTCAGAGGGGTGAAGTGATGGACCCAAGATCACACAACTCATTTATATTTGGCCATTGTTCTATCTATGATCTACTTCTCACTAAGATCAGCTGCATAACGTATGGGGCCTAGTGCTAAACAGAAATGCAGATCCCTTGTTATAAGTTGTGAGAATTTTAGGACAGCAACAGCAGAGCATTTCCAAGCGCAGAGTCCTTCCAGGTGTGGGGCCCAGTGCGCATGCTCATGACGTCAGCCCTGCCCCTCAAAAAGCCTGAAGAGTCTGTTCAGCACTGCAGCCTTAAAGCAACCAGACAGATCTACAGGATGGGGAGGGACAGCGCCTTTCCCTACATTTCCCAGTTTATGGGGCCAGTTAACGCCCGTGCACACGCGCGCACACACACACACACACACCTGGGCCTCTGGCAGAAGTGGTTAGCAGAGACTAAATAAGATTTTTCTAGTGTGAAAGTGTGTTTGCTTCTTCATCTAAATTGAGAATGAAACTGTCAGCTTTGACTCTGGCCCATGTTGGATGGATTATAATTCTCGTTTACATTTTCTCCCCATACCACAACCTCCCTCCCTGTCCCCGCACAAATTCTCATACTCCTAAATCTTTGTCTGGAATTGTAGACTCAGATTACAGAAAATCATTTGATCCCAAATGAGTGAGGTCCCTCTCTGAAGTCCATGAGCATATTTGTTGTGTTGGGGTGGGGTGGGCTGAGAACTAGGGGCTGAACACATGCCCCCCCCCCCGCCCCATATCAGAGAAGGCAAGACCAGCAGAGCCCGATCAGATTGCAGAACCTCGGCGTGAGCCTCACACCGAGGAGGCTGTCCTCTCCTGCAGAGGGAGGACGCACACTGCGTGCGGGATGAAGACCTCTGTGAGGGGCGGCAGCAGAAGAGTGTGAAGTCCTGGGGGAGATGCGGGGAGGAGAGGACCAGGCAAACTGCTGCGGGAACCGAGAGTGCATTTGTTCTCGTGAGACCCAGCAGCCGGGCAAGGTACGGAGAGTTAACGAGCCAAGGGGAGGATGGGGGACACCAGGGAATTCAAAGTAAGTGAATGAAATTCTCATTACGTCGCCACTGGAATTAATATGCAAGCTCTCCTCTCTCCCGGGGCCTCTTTCTGGCACTGCTGCAATGAAGTATTTGGAGCCAAAGATGGAGGAAAACCCTAGAGAAAAGCAGGTGATTCATGTTCCTGGGAATTTGCATCCAACCCCGTAGAGGTGGCAGACGGAAACTAGAGCCTGCAAGACTGGGGAAGCTTTCTGAAAACTCCTGAAATCAGTAGCCGTCCAGTCCTGAGAGTGAGGACGCTCTGGTCAGATGGGTGTGGGCAGGACCCCACTTGCTTACCTGGACGGCCTCCTTGATGCTGGACCCCTGTCTGTATCTGATTTACTCAGGCTTATCCCTTAACAACGTCTGGAGACATTGTATAAAAACGACAAAGGATTCATTGAGACTTAGAAAAGCCATATGATGGAATACGCTAGAACCAGTGTGTTAAAGTGTACAACTGCCGGCCACACGCCCATGTAGGGAGGCGATTACACAAACCAAGTGCCAGTCCGGCCAGAAGGGTCTCGGCGCAGCGGCCAGAGTGTGCTCTTGGCTCAGGCAAACTTGAGTGCTGCTCCCACCTCTGTGTAATCAGAGGCCAAGAACCTAACCTCACTCAGTCTTGTTTTCTCCAACTAAAAAACAGTTGCGTTGAACACCTCTTTCATAAACTTGTCCTGAGGGTTAGATAAGGGGGAGTAGCTGTCGAGGTTTTTGCATGGAGCAGAGTCGGTATTCGGCGTTCGCACAGGCATGGTTGGTGCACAGTCGGTATTCAGTGATAACTATTATTGGCCATCCGTCCTCTCTCTCTCTGCCCTCAGCTGGGAATTAATGAAAACCTTAGCCAAGAGTGACTTAAAAAGGAGATGCTTTTGGCCAGGTTCTGTTCCACCCTTTTAACACATTCTTGCCCTAATCGTGCGTCCTCGGCCGGCCTTTTATGTGCAACAAACCCTTGTCCACAAAAAAGCCTCGCAGAATGGGCATCCCGCCACAGCAGGGTTGGTAGATTAGCCGAGAGGACAGACTTGTTTGCTGTTTGCAAACATTGCATCGTGAGTTGACAATGAAGTCCCAATTTGCTTCCTGATCGATTTGGACAATGCCGGAAAATGAGGTCGTCTCTTTCCTTTCCCCCAACGTGTGTCCAGTGAAGTGGCCCCACATTCGTCTCTCTGTGCTATCTTCTAGCAGCATGAGGGCTCCCGCAGAGCAGAACTTCTCCGGGGCTCCAGGCCCTTCAAAGATGCATCTTTGAGCATTTTGTTGCAAAATGAGAAAAGTTAAGGACAACGGAGAAAGTTTTCTTCAACAAAGCTTTCAATTGAAAGGACTCTCCTCTATGCTGAGAATATGGTTTACTTATGTTTTTGATACCAAGATGTGCTTTGTGTGGGTGTGAAACAATAGAGGAGCTGAAAGTGGTTATATTTTATGCCCTGACTTGGCAAAAGAATAAATAGGCAAACCCATGTTTCCCCCCATTACCACCCAATGTAAAAAAAAAAAAAAAATTTACTGGCTCATGAAATAAGAAAGCTGGAAACCACTGATATGGACCACCTTGGCAGTTTAGGGAAAGAAAATAACTTCCAGATTAGCAGCTACCTGGAATATTTTCCCCCAGACTGAGGACCCCTGGGCTTTTGCTGCATAAATTACGTCATGTCTCCTATATACGGCAAATATGGCACATGAGGGTAAGAGGGGCCCTATGAGAGATCATGGGTCTCCCCAGTAGACCAACCATGTGCTAGTAAGGAGGGATGCCAGGGCCAAGGTGCTGCCCCCGTTCCTACCACAGATGTTCAAAGAACATCCTTCCTTCGTGTGAATAGCTCGGAGAACATCTGCTGCTGATGCTGACCCAGCACTTCCAAAATACTACGCTAATATTTAAAACATTTCTAAGTAAAACATCTTCTGTTAGAGCTTCAACTTCAACCTGGTTTTATCTGGGCTTGAGAGAACATTTTTTTTGGTGAGGGTCCAATATCGTAAAATTACTCCTTTCGTTACTTTAACCAGCAGGTCCCAAATTTCACTAGCCATGAGGTCACATTTCAAATAATATATTTTAAATTATGTGATGTCTTGTCCCATCTTCTTGTTTTTGCTAATGCTGCCTCGGCAAGTATTTCTAGACCTCTCAGAGAGGAGCCTGGATGGTTCTCCAAAGCTTTCTTGGGGGTTACCAGATGCTCCAGCCAGCCACTGGGCAACCCCCATGGCCCCAGGTCATCCACCCTTCCAGGCCTTTCCTGTCAGGCCTTGGTCTCCTCCTCCCTCTCTTCCCTTACCAGGCTTTTGTGATTAATTTCTGCTGTCCTCTCCTAGAACGACTGCTTGTTCAAGTCCTTGCCCTCTGCCAAAGTTCAGCTCAGATCACATTTCCTCTAGGAATTGTAAGATCTGTACTGTATACGTAGCCTCTTTTTCTCATTCTCCTGCTGCACTTTGTACCCCCAAAATCCAAGGTGCACGTGAGGAATATGAATGATTATTTATATGTCTATCTTCCTACCACTTCTAGCCACCATGTGAGCTCCAGGATGCAAGGGCTAGATCCTATTTTTTTTTTTTTTGAACTCACCAAAGCACTGACTCTGTATATTGAACATAGTAAGTCTGGTAAATACTGGATAAAACTGAATTGCCTTAAATTCTCACTAAGGTGTAAATGACTGATTGTCATACCTCCCAGAATGTATAAGGAAAAAAACCCTTTGTTTCCTCCCAATAAGAATGTTGGCTCCAATTAGTCCATGGAGGGAAGAGACAGTTCTTGAACCTTTCAGGAAATCATGCAGGATGGACAGCCCGAACAGCACTCACGTGGCTGAAGTGCCAAAGCAGCACATGAATTCCTGACAAGAGTCCCCACTGTGTCCCCTACCAATCACTCCGAACGACAACACAGGCAGATTTTGTACACTAGCAGCCTTATTTAGCCAGCCGTCATTTCCTCTTAAAAAAAAAAAAAAGAAGAAGAAGAGTTAAGGTCAAGTAGAAAAAAAATGCCTTTGAATTAAAATCTTAGCTTTTCTTTGAACATCCAGATGATTAAATGAGATCCAGACGAAAGCAGGCAATTTCCAAAAAATAAAACCCAGCCGGGGGTACTGCATTCCCTCATGCTTCTACCAGTAACCCTGTGGTAAAGTAAAGTAATGATTGATTCGGAGAGAATTATGGCTATTATAAACTGTAATCAGTGGTGGATGAGAATAATTACACAGGGAAAGGGGGGAAAAGCTGAAACATGGCTGAGCAGTGTTCTGATGGATGGGGAAGTCATTTCCTGGCCGTTAATGACTGATTTTTCAACAGTCAGCACACAAGCTTTAATCCCAGAGGGGGGAAGGAGAAAGAAATGGCCACGTTATTAAGGATGCTACTGACTTAACCTTTCCAATTTTAATCTGAATATAGCTGATGCCTGTCCCCCTGTCTGTCCTTGCTCTTGTTCCTGCTATTGCAGACATACCCTCTGGCGGGGTGAGGTTAGGGCTGGCCTTTATCTGAGAGACAACACAGAGTTACGGTTGCACAGAGCTCCCCTAAATCATGGGGGTGGGATATGGAGTCAGGGCGTCAGAAGTGTAAGGGCCACAGAAATCACCTGGTCTAGTCTGCTCGTTTTATAGGTGACCCCTGAGAGGTGAAGTGACTTGTCCAAGTCACACAGCCGAGGGACTTGAAACCTGAGGGGAGACTGCCCACACAGGAGCAGAAGGGAAACTGGTCTCATCACAGATCTCTGAGGGAGACAGCTTTGCCAAACCCATTTTGATCCTGGCACCAGCTCAGTCTCCTGCCCTCGGAGACAGACTCTGGAATTCTGCCTGCAGAAGTTGTTACTGAGGGAGGTTACAAGAGGTCTGAGAGAGCATGAGGCTGTGGAATGATCTATTTTGGTTTACAGATGAACAGTGAATCCTCTAATCTGTGACCCTAATGGACGGAGGGAGGGATCGAGGGAGACACTGAGAGAGAGTAAGTGAGAAAGAGAGAGAGAGAGGAGGAGGGAGGGAGGGAATGCAATTTATCTTATTTGCAGCCATAAAACAGGATAACTGATGGAAAGAGACTAGAAGTCATAAACTGTGTAAAGCAGGACAGCCAGAGTTAGTTGGTGACAGACAGTCCCTTTCAGAGCCCTATGACTTTGAAGAGCCTTTCGAATAACTTCATGAAGTATTGAGCTTCTCTCTGCTTCTGCCAGAGCCCCCTTAAGTGGAGAAGATGCGTGATGGTGAATGGTGTGGGACAAATTCTAGCAACCTCTCCCCTCTCTCCTACCCAAGGACAAAGCCCATCAGGAGGAAAGGAAGGATCATGTTCTAAGAACACATGACTGCCTCTGAGGCTAAATTATGTCAAGATATAAGATCAGGAATGTCCAGATGCTGTTTATCCCATCTTAATTAAATTTGGACTTCTTTGGGGGAAAAATACCTCAGTTCCAGGAAAAGTTGTTTTGATTCTGAGGCTGTTTGGATTCTGTTTTACAAAAACAAACATTTTAATCAAGATGCCATCATCCCTAGATTTTCACTGTGAAGGTATCTTTTGAAGCAAACTCTCTTGAGTCAAGATATGTCCTTAATAATATTCTATTCAATGCTGTCGAATAATCTTGGTTTTTTCTCTGTTCTCATTTTTAGTTTCCTGAAAGTATTTCAAACAGGATCAATTCCTTTTCAGACACACTTTACAGTGATGCTTTGAGAAACCATTTGTCCATCTGGTATTCCTTTCCCCTCCTTCAGGTAAGCACACCTCACTCTTTCCTTTAGGGAACCATGCCTCCCCTATTCCATGGGATCCTGATAGATCTACAAATACTAAAATTGCATCCCCCTACACAGCACCCCACCCCACTCCACAGGCACTCTGTGCCCCCCAGTGCAGAGGGGGCATGTGATCCTGATGGGCCAGGCCAAGCCCTCTCTTCCCAAGCCAGAGGGATTAGCTCTGAAATGGCCATCTTTCTTGAGACTTTCTATGTAGATGCGAGAAAGAGTGTGTACGCCTCTTCAATTTGGAATAATAGCCATTAGGATATGGTCTTTGAGCTGCCTGGACTATCTTTCCATTTGTAGAGAAAGAGCCACAGGAAGAGAGAGAGAGAGAGAAAGGGACTAACGACTGACCTTATATGTCATCCAAGCCCCTGGATCCTGCAGAACCCGACTTTTTAAATCCCATAACCCTAGACCCCCCAGTTATGGGAACTGACGGACTCTCTGGTGTAAGCTAGATGAAATTGGGTTACTCTTTCTCATTACCTAGAGTCCTGACAAAGACTAAGACTTTTCATTGGGCCTGCTCTGATTTAAATTTTGGCCAGAAGGCCTAGTACTTATTTTTTTTATTGAAATATTTATAATGAATTACTGTGCTAGTAACAAAGGGCTATATAGTACTTCATAGAGCAGAAAGTAAACATATCTTTTGACTATAACTTTGATTTCCAGCTCACTATGCATCTAGTTACAACCAGTCTTTGAATTACATGTTCTGAATGAACAAAACAAATGACTGAACAGATGGATGGGCTAAAAGTCTTCCAGATATCACCCAGCACCTGCTGCAAGCCTTCATGGTGCTGGAGAGTTGTTGGAATGACCAACTCTCTTCCTTAACCATACACACACACACACACACAAACACAAACCAACATTATCCTACAAGGACTAACCTTGTAGAAAAATAACAAAAGCTCTCTAAAGAAAATATTTGGAATAACTGTTTGACATGTGATTTATGAGGAGTGCCATTCCCTCACGGGTAATACCAAAGGTGGGACCAAATTTTAAGAACTCCAAAGGGATGCAGAAACTCCAGGGAGAATATTCAGATATCTAGATTTTCCCTTTCCTTTTGGGACCCAACCTTCCATATCTTTAAGGATTAGGTCATACATAATGAAGCTCTTCTTCTAACTCTCTTTTTTTTAAAGATTTATTTATTTATTTTAGAGAGAGAGAGAGAGTGCGCACATGAGCAGGGGATGGGTCAAAGGGAGAGGGAGAGAGAGAATTTCAAGCAGACACCCCTCTGAGTGCAGAGCCTGATGTGGGGCTTGATCTCATGACCCTGAGATCATGACCTGAGCCGAAAGCAAGAGTTGAACGCTCAACTGACTGAGCCGCCCTGAAGCCCTTCCTCTCTTATAGGTTCTGCCCTGCTCTACACAGAGCCATCAGTGTGAGAGCAGGACATGCGCTGAGGTGCAAGTCCTGAGAACTCTCAGGTGGAGGATGAGTGTTTCAGGCTGCCGGCCGAGGCATTCCTAAGGCTCTTCCCCATGGAGGAGCCTCGGAGGCCACACAGCACAAGGGGTACTGTTAGAGGGAGCAGTGTCCATGACTGGCAGAATAGGCCGGGGAGGGCAGCCATGCCAGCAGAGCACATAAGGTCCTTTGTATCTGGCCCAGGCTTGCCCTGCCCCAAGAGAAAACATCCTACTCTGCCCTGTTCCGCTCCTATAAAGTGCAGTTTCTCACTTGGGAGGACAAAGAGAGGGAAGCTGCCCCTGGGCAGAAATATCAATTAAGGTCGCTGTCACTACAGTGGCACACAGCTTCTGCTCCAGGCAGGGCCTCCCCCATTTTATCCTGTCAAAGGTGGCCATCTTCACAAAAAATAAATGGATTATTCTGCAACAGTCCCTTGACCCCAGAAAATGGAAGACAAACCCTATTATAGCTAGTGGGTGGCCCTTTGTCTTATCTGTTGTTGACCTTCTGGGTGTGACATATTTCTGTGGGTTTCCCAGCAGGTCATTTGTCTGTATTTGTGGGTCTTTGAAGTTAATCATGATATGCATGTTATGTGTTATATGTATGTTATTACATGATTATCTCATATCTCATATATGCACACACAGAGTCATAGACACACATGGGCGTATACATTTATTCACATTTATTTATATAAGTGCATGGTGTGTATGTATATAACCACACACAGACACACCTGCCTTACCCATAATTGTCTCTTTGTCACACACAAAGTGTTTTGCAGATTTTTAAAACAAATGGCTTAAGTGACATTTCTGTTGCTAAAACTGAGAATGCTCACTGTAGAAAAATTAGAAGATGTGCAAATGTGTGAGGGGAAAAGAAATAGCACTGATAACCCCACTGAATAGCGGAAGCCTTCGTGCTTTATCCATTCCTGCCTTTCACATGCACATTGGAGGGCTATCCTTTTTTGACAGTTAGAATTGTGCTATGTACAATTCTGCACACCAGTCTTTTTCACTTAGTCCTATGGGAGGCATTTCCCCTACATTTATCAAAAAAATTTTAAGCCTACCTTACACATTTCTTTCCAGGAGCCTTCAGTAAATACGAGTGTGTGGTGTCTGGGTGGGACCAGGGAGCATGCTGTACCCTGCACCCTCTCTCTCTGAAATCGTCGCCAGGTCTCCCTGAACGAGATGAGGAGTGGACATGGCAGGTGCTCACGGGCACGCACTCCCTTCAACCCCCCCCCCATACACACACCCGGCCCCTGCACCAGTGTTGGACCCACCGCTTGCCCTGATCCAGAGCAGGCCTCTTGCTTCGCACGGGCAAAGTGCAGGTCCCTCACCTAGGAGGCGGGCAGGCAGCCCTGGTTCCAGATGGCCCCTGACACTTTCCCTGCAGGAAAAGCACCTGTGAGGCCCGCAGACGGAGGCTCAGACCATGAGCAGGCACTTCCCTTCCCGCCTCTCCAGGGCATCTGCATTCTTAGGAGCCTAACAGCAGGCTGAAGGTGCTCACGGCTGTTTGTGTAAGTGACGGCTCCCTGTGTGGTGTGTATGTTATTCAGAGAAGCAGGGGGACGGACTGCCTGGGGGAAGAGTCTTGCCGAGTGCCTGAGTGAGTAATAGACTTTAGCGAGGGGTAGTAGCTCTCGGCTCAGCCACCCCAGGGCCTGGCTGCCCCCACCCCATCTGCATGCCAGCCTTTACCAGATCTGCTTCCATTTAGCTGGGCTCAGAAGCACCGAATTCAGAAAAGGGGGGAAAAAAAAACAAGAAACAGGATAGAGAACAAACATTGTAAAGAAGTCTGTTAAGGAAAGATTTAGGCACAAAGACATTTTTATATATTTTTAAAGCACCAATAAATTCTTTCTCATAAAAATGACAGGAAACCAATTTGGAATGAAAGGGAGAAACTTACAGAGTTACCAGATATACTTGAAAGCAAATGAATACAAGAGAAAGAGCTGAACCCCACAGCAGTGATGGAAGTGAGAGGCTGGTTTGGCCTTTGCTGGCCCAGCCTGAACTCAGTGCCCTGGAGTAGCCTGACCCCAGGCCATCAGAAGGCGCCCTCCTGGAAGCTGTGCGGGTTGAGGTGGGGAAAGGGTCAAGGTGCGCTGGAGTCTCAGTGCCAACCTAGCTCAGTCCTGGAGATCTGCCCAGGGAGGTGTCTGCTGAAACCGGCCTTCCCCTCCCCAGGTCCAAGCAGATGCCCACAGCCAGGGAAGGGGCCCAGATGGGATCACAAGCCTCTGTGGTGTCTCTGAGTGAGTGCCTCTTACCCCTGAGTCTACTGTGTCGGGATTGTCTGGGACTCTGCATTCATTAACGAGGCCCTTCTCTCTTTCTGTTAGTTCACAACACACAGGAGATTTCTCCTCCTAAAATTATGAAACATTGACTTAAAAACAACCACCACCTCCTGATTCATTGTCTGCTCTCAAATCTTAGCTAAATCTTAAATTTGAGAAAATTGCTTTAAGACAAATGGTATCTGTTATTTAATTACAGAATTGACACACTTCTATTTTAAACATTTAGGAAAATTGAGAAAAGCATAAAATATTCACCCATACTATTATCTGGAGACTCTATGGTCTTTTCTTTTCTCTGCCTTCCTTCTTTTCCTTTTTCCCAGTTGAACTGGGATGGTAAATGCTAGACCCTTGGACTTTCCTAAAATTGGGGCATTTTTGAAAAGTCTCAGGAAGTGATATGAAAACCATGGGACATCAGGATTAAAAATGTTGGGCGAATCCTGCTATCCTCTCCTCAGAGATGCTCAGAGAAGCCTTGCAGAAAATACCATCGTTGGGCTTGGTTTACAAAATCTCATGATCTTATTTGATTCCAGAATAATTTATTTCCTATAACATCCATTGCCATCCTGTGGAACCATTCTGAATACACGGCTTTGAGATTGCTGCTAAATCATGAGAAATTGGAACAGCCCGCTGTGTTTTCTTGTGCTGCTGGCTTGTATACTGTAAAGAGCAGCTGTTGGCAGCCCCAAGCCCTCATATGATGCTTTTGATTTGGGGCTGGCCTTTGAAATACCATTGATTGCAACTGAAGCTTGATACATTGGATAGTTTTATTATTGGACCTCCTCTCACTATTCTGTTGAAAACCTTTGGTGTTTTGTTTCCTAATGATTATCATCATCGTTATCACTAATGACATTTATTGAACATTTACAGCTTCCAGGCACTGTGCTGAGCCCTTTACATGAATTATCCTATTTAACCTCATACCAGCTTTATCAAGGAAACAACATTCTCCTTCTCATTTACTAGATAAGGAAACTGAGGTTCAAATTGGCTAAGTAATGTGCTTCCAAGTGGCTCCACTGAGATTGAAATCCACATGGCCTGTCTGTTGTTAACAATCATATGCTATTTGCTTCAAAAATCTCAGCTCCAAGGTTTGCAAACATCCACAGAAGGAGACTTAGTGTACACGATCTTAAGATTTTATGTATTTTTCTCTCAACATATGTATAGTCCTAATCAATCTAATTACCTAGTTGACTTCCCTCTCTCCCCTGTCCCTTTCCTTTCGCAATTACTTATTAAATTTCTATTAGATATGAAATGCTGAATCAAATGTTAAAGTGAATATTCAGTCTAAGACATGGGCTCCTCCCTTTGGAGGTTAACAGTCTAATGTAAGATCCCAATGAATAAAGTATTGACTGAAACAGAGCACATGTTTCCTTGAAAACCCAGAGGAATAGCATCTATATCAATGGGGGCCAGTGAGAACTTTCCAATGAAGGTGGCAAGAGAGGTAAGTTTTAAAGGGTAGGTGTCCATTAAGTAGGCCAAGGATTGCCATTCCAAGAATAGATGGGCATGCTCAAGGAATGGAGGCAGGAGATGGCCCAGGAGTTTGGAAAGCCACTAGTGCTGGAGGTGGGTTGGGCTGGAATGAAGGGCAGTGACCCTCATAGAGGGTCAGGCAGGGTCAGGTCCAGAAGGGGTTCCGTGTGCTAAGCTGGGGGATTTTAGATGTACGGAGAATGAGATGATTGTTTGTGTTTTAGGAACACCCGTCCAACAGGGGGTTGCTGGGGAAGCTGCCTGAGGAGGAGGGATGAGGTGTAGTGAGTTGAATACGGAACTGCCTGCCCTAAGGCAATGACGGTGTGGATGAACAAGAAGAGATAGATGAAGGAAAGATGCAGGAGGAGATATTGAGAGGATCTGATTGACTTTTAGAGTGGGATGTGAGTGAGGAATGAAAATGACTCCTGGATGTTTGTGGTAATGATGGTGGTGGGAATGGAAAGCAGGGAAGACAGCCCTAGAGGATGGCCAGCACTGCTGACTGGGGATGCAAGGTGAGGTGGTGTGGAGCCTGCGTGTCCGGCTTAGACAGCTCCGTGGGGGATGGTACCATTGAGACAAGTTGGGCTTTTATCTCAAGAATCCTTCCTACTCTTTGACTTGTCCATTCTCCTAAAATTGTGAAACATTAATTTAAAAGAACCCCAACCTATATTTCTGTTTTCTGTTCTCAAATCTTAGCTACATTTTAAATTTGACAAAACTGTTTTCAGATAACTATTTTCATTACAGAATTAATACATCTATATTTATACATTTAGGAAAATTAAGAAAAGTATGAAATGTTTACCCATACTACTACCTTAAAGAGACGTATCTGGAGGTCATGTATTTTCTTTTTCTCTGCACTCTCCCATACCTTCCCTCACCTTCTTTCCTACATGTTCATTTTATTTATTTATTTAGTTCACTTCATTTCCTATGTGTTCACTCATCTGTTTATTCAACTGATATTTACTGAACATCAACTGTATGCCAGGCACCATTGTAGGCATTGGGAATATAGCAATAAAAAAAAAAAAAAAAACCAGTACCTCAAGGAGTGTAAATTCTAATGGGAGAAACTTTTGATAATAAATAAGCAAATAAAGGACAAAATGGACAAAAATGAATAAAACTGGGCATGAGAGCTATGGAGTACTAGAGAGAGATTTGCCATTTTATGGAGTGTTCTGGAAGGACTTCTCTGGTAACTTGAGGCCTTCAGTGGAGCCATGAAAGAATACGGGAGCAAGTCACGAAACAAATCCAGGGAAAGAATGTTCTGGGCACAGGGAGCATGAATTGTCAAAGGCTTGAGGTGACAGATGCTTAGCATGCTTCAGGACAAGCTCATGGTTAGATCAGAAGGAGTGAAGGGGAGAACAGCAGATGAAGTCATGGAAGGAACAGGGAGCCAGATCAGACTTAGTGGGGAACAAATTCTTGGAGAGCAACATGGAGACCAGTTTAGGGGGCTATTCCGATATCGTGCAGAAGAGATGACAGTGGCTTGGACCAGTGCAGTAGTGGTGAAGTGGTGAGAAGCAATTGGATCTGGATCCATTTCGAAAGCAGTCTAGGGGGATGTGTGAGGTAGGGGTCAAAGATAACGCCAAGGGTTTTGACCTAACTGGAAGAATGGAGCTTTCGTTCACCGACATGTATGGTATTTATTTATATACTTGCATATGTTTTTATATGGTTGAAATATAACTTTGCATCCTGCTCTGCCCCTCCTTTCCCACTAATTTCCTCTAAAAGCAGAAAATTAAAGGAAGCCAAACAGAAGACATACTTCCTGTTCATCTTCTTACTTTTTCTATCCTTATCCCCTCTTCTCTCTGTTTTCTTGTCAGAAAAACAAAAATATATGTGAATTAAACCATGCATTCCGAATTTTGCTTGTGAGGGAACTTGGCTAGAGGCTGCACTTTATTTGAACTGTGTGGCCCGTGGCCAAGGGAAATAAAGTTTAATTAATGCTAATTTTCCTAACCCCTTTCTTTGCCTTTTCAGCAAAATAAAACTACCTTTGGGAGAACTGGCAAAAAAAAAAAAAAAGGTTAAAACAGACACCACACTACTAAATCTAGCCATTGATACAGCAAAAATATTTTCCTACATGGTTTTGTTTAGTCACAAATGATAAAATATTTTATCTTGCTCCTTCTCCTGTTTTGTTTTGTTTGTTTTTTAGTTTGAGCATCAGCTGATTTTCATTCGTCTTTATTTCTTTAGAAGATTTAGACAGTCCATGAGCTTGTTTGCATTGGGCTGTGACCTGAATGCCGAGCTTGGCTGGCCATTGTTACAGCTGCTAAATTGTAGGGTGCCGCTGACAGGGTGGGCCACCCAGTGGGATACTCAATTAGGGTTCAATTTGTTGGCCTTTCTGGTCTGTGAGATTACACTAGACCAGCTACTGGGGGCCCAGTTATTAAAAAGAAATCCGTGCTCATTTCTATAGGTAACAGCTTTTGTTAACTATGCTTAGAACCAAAGAATGTCCTCATTGGTCTACTGGTGAAGACCATCAGCTGCTAGAGTTTAAGGGATTGCTTTCTTGCCTTTGGTCTATCTGCTGAACATCTTTCAGGTTATGTTTACAAATCAGTTGAAGTATAGATTGTGCAGTGGTCTCTGGGAGCTACAGCATTCCCATGAGAAAATGCTGTAACGTAAAGCCTTAGAATCTTATGGCTGGATAATCATTTGAGGAAAGCGAATCTGGTCCCATCCTCTCCCCCATTGCCTCATGCCCAGATCAAAAACCAAAGAAAACGAAACTAAAAAAATGAAAAGAAACAAAATCCTCCACCCATCCCCCACCATTATCACTTCCATCCTATTTTTAAAATGAGGAAGCCAAGGCCAAGACTGTGAGGGGGTTTGCCCAGGGTTAGCCAGTGTGTGAACAGCAGAGCCTGGGGCTTGGCTCAGAAGGTTGGTGCAAAGGACCCAGTGGCTGTCGTGAAGACTCAGCCACATTTGCTGATTGGTTACTTTTTGGCTATGGCCTCAGATGAGGTCATAATGAAGGCAGTGACATATCACACCTGGACTACTCACTGCAGTAGCTTTCAAAGTAAGATCCCTTCACAGTCCTTTTCCTTCTCCAGCTCCCACTGGAAAGATCTGGAGCATTGAGAGCTAGGGTCAGTTGAGGCAAAGGAGCAGAAGCTCAGAGCATCATAGAGATAAGACCAAAAGTTGTGACATGGGGGCGCCTTCAATGGAGAGATATTTTTACTTATGAGGCTCCATTCCTGCTAATGATGGAAAACAATCTTCTCAATTCAAGCTACAACATTCTCTTCTGATAATAATAATGGCCTCTTTGGGGATACATTCCCTCCTCTCAAGGGTTTTCCCTACCTCCTCTCACACAAGGAGTTGTCTTGGATAGTTGCAAGGGAAGCCCATGCATCCTCCTGGCATCGGGAGATTCTCTTGGACTTGCTGAATCTGTTACTTGATGACCGAAGCTGGTGTATCTACCTGTGGCCAGGTGCTCTTCATAGCCTGATGGTTCCCTCATCTCCTACCTCTCCTGGTTCTCTGAGGCCTGCTGGTGGTTCCTACTGAGAACCCAGCTGGAGGGCTCGATTCTGGAGGAAAAGGACGAATATAGCTTCCTAATCTGGAAGGACCTTAAGCCTACCTTAGGGTCCTCTGCTGAAGTTCCAGTCCTCTAGGTACAGGAATAGAGAAGGGAGAACACCAATCTGGTCTCCTGGTTGTCTTCTTTTCTCAGAGGCTGCCCCTCCCCTTTCCCTCATTCATATGAGCCTTTTTCTTTCTCCTTCCCTGATAGATACAATCCTCCCTCCACGGTCCCTGATTTAGACAAGGAAACTTGATGATCAGATGCCACCAGGCTTGGCCCATGATATGTAAAGAACCAGCTTTGGGAGTTAGGAGAACATTCTTTGTTCCTTCTCACAACAAAGTTTGGCTCCTGCAAAAATAAAAAGGGTGGGTATCTACTGACAATTATTTTTTTGCCTTGCTGCTTAACATCAGAATCTCCTTCCCCTTTCTTGACCAGGTGCTCCATGCGACCAGACACAAGGTTCTGCCATGGTACGAGTTTGATGAAAGCTGAGAGATCAGATACCCAATCTGCTCTTGCAGACTCCTGGCTCCTAGGTCATGCAAAGATGCGAAGTTCCTGGATAACTCTGATTCTTGCCTGATTTCTGAATCTGTTCCTTCAGTCAGCCTCTGGATGTTATCAGCTCCCAGATATCCCTCCTATAAATTTATTTTTAGCTTATTTAGATTCAGTTTCTGTTGTCTGCAACAATATACCATTTTGGCACATGCCTTCAGATTATCATGTGCCTATAAACTTAAAAAAATATTTTTGGAAACTCCAAGTTGAGCAATGGCTTGCCTGTTCTTTAGTGATTCTACTTTTTCCATGAAGTGATTGATTTTTTTGTTTTAATTGGGGTGGGAGGGGGTGTTGGGACAACTAGGAATTAGGGATTATCAGGAATTAATACATTAGTTTAATATGTCAGAAATATTATTCTCACCACACATTTTGGGAAGTTTCTGGATGGTCTGGAGTAGCATTGTTCATTCAGAAACATAGGAACACAGAGGACTATACCTTGAACTATATTAATTGTCATGTACGATAAGGTTTGGCTTGCTTGGAGTCTCTGATGAGATACAGGACATCATGAAGATGTCAGTTGGGGTTGCAGTCATCTGAAGGCTTGACTGGGGCTGGAGGATCTGCTTTGATAGTGGCTTATTCACATTACTAGTGAATTGGTGCTGGCTATTGGCAGGACATCTTGCTTCTTCCCCTTCTTCTATGGGTGTCTCCATAGAGCTGCCTGACTTGGCAGGTGGCTTCCTTCAGTGGGAGTCATCCAAAAGACCGAAGCAAAAACTGCAATTACTTTATGAACTAGCCTACTGTATTCTATTGGTCACAAAATCAAACCCTGACGCATTATGGGAGGGGCTTACATAAAGGTGTGAATATGAGGAAGCAAGGATCATTGGGGGCCACCTTTGAGGCTGGCTTCCATAGTAACTGAGGTGTGCTTTATTTATTTATTTTTAAAGATTTTATTTATTTGACAGAGAGAGACACAGCAAGAGAGGGAACACAAGCAGGGGGAGTGGGAGAGGGAGAAGCAGGCTTCCCGTTGAGTGGGGAGCCCAATGCAGGGCTCGATTCCAGGACCCCGGGATCATGACCTGAGCTGAAGGCAGATGCTTAATGACTGAGCCACCCAGGCACCCCTGAGGTGTGCTTTAAGATGGTAGGAACAGATGACCCAGTGGAGATATACAGAGACCCATGCACCATCATCAAATTCACCGCTATAATATATACTCTGTGGAGAAGCCTTAGGATTAAGAGGAATTCAAATGTTTCTCCTGTGGAAACACTCTTATTCACAGCCTCTTCACCTTTCCTTAATCTTAGAAAAATAAACCCCCTCCATCATTTTGTTATGTCAGATGTAAATATTTAGAAATCAATTCTTGGTCAGCATCTGAGAGGGTGATGTGTCTTCACTGTCACTTAGTACTACCGTCTCAGCCAAAGTATCCTCTAGATAGTACCTTGTTATGTCTTTTTAGTTAGTAGATAGTTTGTCATTTTGACTTACTGGGAGAAGAAGAGGAGGATCCAGGAGGAGCCACAAAGCTCTTCCAGAGTCTTTATTTTAGATAAAGACAGTCCTTATTTTTGTTTACAAAAATCATGCAGTGTGGCATATGTCCATGGAATCCTACCATGTTGTAACTGGAAGAGATCTTAGCGGTAGTGTATTCTAGCTCCCTTCTCTTGTGGAGGAGGAAGCTGATGTCCTGACCAATGAGGAAACTCATCCATTAATCAGACAGCTCATTAGGTGCAAGTCTAGAATCCAAACTCTTGATTCCTAGTCCATTGTATTTCCTACCATTCCAAACTGTTTCTAAATCTTCATTTCATAAATTTTCTGAGGTGAAATATTCACCTGTATTGCAAGTTTTCTGATGTAGACCACTCCCTTTTTTGGGGGAAGTCAGTCTTTTGGAATCAGACTCTATTTTGAGAATTTGGTGGCAGTTATGTGTTCACTTCCAGAAATATGCATGTACTCATATACACAACATTTGGTGTGCAAATTCAGGGAGTATACATCACCCGAACGCCATCCTAGGGGAGTGTGCAAGTTGGGTCAAAAAACTTTGTTTAAAGTTTATTTATAAATGTTGCTTTAAATATTAATGCCTTCTGCACTTCCAAAATTATACTGTAAAAGCATTCTTGATGGGCTTTGTCTCCCAGCATTTAAACAACTTTCTGAGTCAGATTATGTTTCTTCCTTTGGAAGCTGCGTTATCTTTCGGTTTCTCAACTTGCAATGATTTTTCCTCAAGCCCTTGAAATGTTTTTTTTTCTTTAATGTATCTCCCAAAGAATACTATTTCAGGTCTATCTTTGTTTAGGGAGACTGTCTTTATTTTATTTAATTGAGAATATTTTTGTCTTATAGACTATTTAATATTTGAAAGACTGTAAGGTTAAACCCACCTCCTGTTGACCTCCCCCCACTGTGCATCAGGCATTATTTCATCACCACATGACAAGTCCAATCAGAATTCAAAGTCTGCACTGACAGTCTTAATCTGTGGGGTCATGTTTAAGTTTATCACTTAACAATCCAGAAACAGGCTTCTTTGGATTGTTCATTTAGGTCATTCATTCTGACATTCAACCTCATGACTATTTCATATTTTTTCCTCCCTCCTCAAATTCCAATGTCCCCCCCATCCTCATCTCAGCCAAATACCTTACTTTCTATTTCACTAATAAACTGAAGTAATCTGAAGAAAACATTCACTAGTTACTATTACCATGTTCTTCCATCTCCTCACACTTATACTGTGGGTGCCATGTGCCCTCTGGTTAGGATGAGTGAACTGTCCAAGGTTGATCTCTTCACCTGTGTACTAGGTGTTACTCCTTCTTTCTACTTAAGGATGCAGCATAGCAATCTCCTCTTTTTACTCAAGGATCAGCCTCTCTCTATATATACTGGATTGTTCCCATCAGCATACAACCCTACCACAATCTCATTCACTATAAAACAAAGCAAAGAACACTTTCTTGATCTCATATCACCCTCAAGCTATGGTCAGATTTCTCTGCTCCTAGTTACAGCAAAAGTCCTTGAAAGAGATGTCTCTACTGTCAGTGTTCATTTCAGCTCCTCTCATTTTCTTTCGAATCCCCTCCAACCAGGATTTCACCCCCACCAACCTGTGGGAAAGACTCTCATCAAGGTCACCAGTGGATGCCATGTTGGTTACAACAACTACTTGCCCAGCCTCGGGTGTGCCATCTACAGCTCTTCTGAGACCTAGCCCCGAGCGGCATATTTGTAAACACTCAGGTTTTCACAAAGGGAAGGAAAGAGACTTAACCCAAGTGGTCCCCAGATTTGATAATGCTGCCTGTCTAGCCTCTATTTTGTACAATGTAATTGTATGAGATAAGTGAGCCCATCTAATTGAAAATATAAACTTGTCTAGGTCGATATATACAAAGTGGTGCATCAGCAATTGTCCTGTAACTTTGGACTGTTCAAGCAGAGAGGTAGAATAACAGACATTCTGCACCTCCCCCATCCCTCCCCATCCTTTCTGCCTCAGTTGGAGCTATTTGGCCTTGAAGGATTTGAGCGACTGTCTCAGTGTTTGCTTTCCATTTTCCTGGGGAGAAGGGCCCAAAGTCTAGAATGTCACATATTTTACTTCAAAGGAAAATACTCAGCAGGAGAATGGAGTCTTAGGAGCTGAGCAAGCTGCACCCTGTCTCAACAGACAGCAACCACAATGGTGTCTCCATGGGCCCTGGGGGAGATAACTGCTCATCAGCCTTCCAGAGGAGGCTCAGAATGGACAAGACAGCCGTGGTGGGCTCTGGGGGATAGGGGAGGCATTCCTAATAGATCTACATTATAAGGGACTGTTTTATAAGTGACTCACGATTTATTGCAGTGGGATATGTATGTCTTCCTCACCAACCAGGAGGGAAGAAAAGGATCTCAATCCATCTTTTAAGAACTCAGACTATTTCTTCTTTGTCTCCTCATGGGGCATTCTCCATTCTATCTCCTTCCAGAATGAAAGGTTCATTTATTTCCCTAGATAAGGTCTGAATAAGGGCAAGATATAATTTAAATGCAGTCACGCTTAAGATAAATCAGTCATAAAGAGGCAATTATTTTATATTAAATCTGTGTCCTTTCTGAAAAGGAATTTGTATTTATCAATTAACTCATTTTCACCATTTAATTTTTCTAAAGGAGATCACGAACTTAAAAAAATCGTTGGTTTTTTTTCTATTTGTAGAAAGATTTAGATAACTTGGGGATTTCTATCATATTATGTAGTCCTGTTTTTCATCAACATTTTCTAAATAATATTAAGAAATACTGTAGATCTAATTTTTTTCCTTAAACATTCAAAAGCTCATGCTGCATTTTTGTCATACATTTCTTATTAGATTAGTAATAGGAATGCATAGCAGGCAACCGAGCACAGCAAATAATCAAATGTCATTTGTAACCAGATGAGTTTGAACTCACTGCATGAATACCACTGCATGATCTAAGACCTGCTACTTAATCTTGTAAAGTCTCAATATCCTCACCATAAAAGAGCGATGCACATAACATCTAATTGTAGCAAGTCTCAGTTTCTTCAACCAGAAAATGGGGATACGAATGGCAAATAATTGTAGTGAATATCTATTGTTTTTACCTGTCATGTATTTTTTTTTTTCTCTCGGCAGCTTTTCTTCCCCTCTTCTTGGCCTATAAGGTCCTGGTGGAACTCATCTCCTTCTAGGGTTGGGGTTGGGCATGAGACTCAGAAATGCCAATCAGAGTACCATATTTCCTTGGCCAAAGGTAGGTGATGTGTATGTGTCCTAAGCTGGACCAGTGACTCTTGCCAATGCTTCTGGAAAATCAGTGCACACTCTCCTCGAGGATTGCAAAACTGATAGTATGTAAGCCTAGGGCTGTGGTTGCCTTTTTTGGTCACCCTATAAAAAATCCTTCTTGGGAAAGAAACCAATATAAAGAAAAGCAAAGCCAAAAAAAAAAAAAATTTGGAGAAAGCATCATAGAGATATCATTTGAACTGCTGGCTCCAGATATGTCCAAAGTGCAACACAGCTTTACATTTCTTAATAGTGTAAAAAAAAAAATCCCATATTTTCAAAAGCCAACTTGCAATACTTTTCCGTTACTTGCAATCAAACGAATTCTGAATACTGCAGATACTGACACCTAGAGGTGGGGAGTCACAAGGGATTAAACCTAAAAGATGAACCTGGTTAAGTCAGGATGGAAGATGGAGTGCTGAGGCTTCCCATTCTCCTAGCTAGAAAGTTGGTAAGCCCTGCAATGTGGTGACAAACTTTAGCCTTGTAGGCATTGGTAACTCACCCAAAATTTGCAGCTCTTTGCCTTCCAGACAAATGTTAGAATTGAATTTTATGGCCCCTGTGATTAGGTGGAGCCACGTGATCTACCTATTCTGGCCAATAAATTTTGAGTAGTGTTGAGCACTTAATGCTGGTGCAAGATTTTCCAGAACATTCCTTGCCCGCACATAGAAACCAACAATGTTCAAGACGCCGGCTTCTCTATCAGCCTGGATTCCCGAGCATGGAGGATGTTTGGAAGTATCCCTGCTGACCACCGAGGGCCATGAAACATGAGGAAGAAATAAATCTTAGTAGTTATCAGCCACAGAGGTTTTAGAGGTGTTGGTTAATGCAGTGCAATTCAGTCGTTCATGGCCAGTGTGCCTATTTTATCTTGAGATTTAAACTATATTCCTATCAAAGCTCAAGCCTTAAGAGGCACCTAGGTGGCCAAGCTGGATAAGCGTCCAACTCAGTTTGTGCTCAGGTTGTGATCTCAGGGTCATGGGATTGAGCCCCACGTCGGGCTCTGCCCTCAGCAGCAGAGTCTGCTTGAGATTCTTTATCCCTCGCCCTCTGCCCCTCCCCCTCTCTAAAATTAATAAATAAGTCTTAAAAAAATAATACATGTAAGGAGTTCAGAAGAGTGCCTGAACGTCAGCAACTGTTTTAGACGCTCCGATTATTATTAGCTAAGATAATGGATAGATAGCTCGAAGCAACTTGAATTGCCAAAGAAACCTGAGCTTGGTATTCAAATGCTTGTAATTGCTCAGACCGTAAGATGTGCGGTCCCAAACCCCCACACGCACAAGGTGGGCTGCCACAGGAGTGAATGCAGCCTTTGGAAGGTTCTGGAACCTCTTCTCTAAGATCTGCTCCCATCGTGGGCAGTGTACAGGAGAGGGCCTTCCAGAGAGCAGAGCTGGGGGTGGCCAAACCGACTGCTCCCATGGCGCACTCCACTGGCAGGGCAGCCAGGATAGGCTATTCTTGTCCCGCATGAGATAGCACCAGTTTTCAATAGTGGCCACTGTATGTTGTTTTATTTTTTCCCTTTCCTAAATGAAATATTTTTATTGCGATTACCCTATTTTTCTTCCACCATTGAATACTGGGTGTGATTTGGATTTGCCAAGGTGAGGACTGGAGCTGAGTCTGGTGATAAGGCTCAAAGAGAATGGAAGTGCTCTGATTAATAGAGGGAGAGAAAAATAGGTAGGTTTCCTGGGCGTGGAAAGGCACGGAGAGGCTTGCAAGATAATGTGAGGCTGTAGGCAGCATATGGAATCAAGAAGTCCTGAAAAAATGCCTGGGGGTGGGTGGAAGACAGGGAAGAGAGGGCAAAAATGTAAGAATGAGATCACCTAATAATTTATTGTACACGGTTACCTGCTCCAGTGAAACCCCCTTCTGCCTCCTCAAGCCTCCTGTTGTGTCTGCTGCTCACAAAAGCGTGTGCGAGCAGGTTTTTGTGGCGATTAAGGAAAGGCTCATTGTACATCTGGGTCAACATGGTCACGAATATGGATACACTTAACTCAACAATTAGGTCGAGAAGCCCTCGTAGCCAAAAGAATGATGCCCTAACTTTTTAGAATTCACAGAGATGTAAAAGGAAGTCCTTGACGGGCCACAGAGTGTGGGATGGAGTTCCCAGCCCTTCATATCCGGACATCAACGGGCAAGGAGGCCTCAGCTGACGATGGGTTTCACGTTTTGTCAGGTGTCAAAAGCCTTGCTGAGATGGGAATGAACATTTCCAGGGCATATCTTTTCAGAGTGCCAAACAATGAAATTGGGAGTGAAAAGTGCTTATGTCTGTATAGCACCCCAAAGTTGATAAACCCTTCAGAGCTCTTCCGACAGCCTGGAAGTTGGACGGCTCCTGTCTGGTTTGCGTGGGCGACTGCAGCCTGGGATCGTTTCTTTGTCTTTTCGCCTTTCTAGTATTTCCATTTCAGGTTTCATCTCTGATCCCAGAGGAGACTTTCATGGTTTCCTCTGCAAACAGCTGAATGATCATTCCCATCAGGACAGACAAGTTCTCAGGTTTCAAGGTGAATTGTCTGCTAGTGGCCCTGGCTGAGCTGACAGTCCTCTCAGCAGGTGACATACAGTCATCCTGTCTGCCTCTGAGCCGCTGTGTGCAAGAGGAGGAGTGTGACACATCACTGCAGCTCACACAGTGGCGGTCGCCGTCTCCTGCGCTGTCCTCGGTCTCTCCATCGCCTGGCCGAGAGCACACCGCGTCTATTGGGATTGGCTTCCACTACCCTGAGAGGACGCCCCTCGGAAATCCATCGCCTATCCTGTTATCTGGGACCACTGGGGGATCTGGCATGGGGATTAAGAACAACTACCAGGGAGCCCTGATTGAGAGGAAATCCAAGCCTGCCTTCAACCCTTACACTGGCAGAGCTCCTTATACAATTACAAAGCGTTTCCATGTATACTAGAAACTTTCCTAACCAATCTCCACTCCATCCGCTTGCCAGGCCCACTGACCCTCTCCATTCCTTCCATAAAACGTGCTGGCTAAGAACCACAGCATACCCAACGCTCCAGACTAGAAACTGACTCTCTAGCACAAGGTCTTTGCAAACTCCAGGCTGAGCTCCATGAGCGGGACATCAACATGATTTAGTAGTTTGCTCCCAGAATTTAAAAACAAAAGAGGAGTAAAATAGATCGAAAAAAAAATCAAAGCACATGACACATTGTAAGGATAAGCTGTGTTTTCTGAAATTCATGTTTGAGGGGCATGTGTGTGTTTGTATTTGTATGAGGGTGTGTGTTTGCATGTGTGTGCATGTGTGTATGTACTGAGACTTTCTCACTCTGGACGGACATTCACATAGTTTGAAAGCTACTGCTCTAATATGCCCACGAGCCTCTGCTCCTACCAGTTGTGTGGCATAATAACAGAGTTGCAGTTATTTCTAGATTTATTTTTAGCAGTTATACTTGAATAAATTTATATTAGCACTTATACTAATTTAAATTAATTTATTTAAAGCAGATGAGCTATGAATGTAAAGAGGCAGAGAGTTGTTTCCATAAAAAGAGCTGAACGATTTGGAAATACTTCATAAAGTGAGTTGCTAAAAATAATTGTGCTGTCAAATTAAGTTTGGGTAAGATCACTGTAAAATATCTGGTGAAAATGTTTTAAAAATTCAGGAATCTCAATTTATATAATTTTACAAGGGTCTTTCAGTTGTAACTTCCTTAAAGAAATGGATATGAGGGGCACCTGAGTGGCTCAGTCGGTTAAGCATCTGCCTTCAGCTCAGGTCATGATCTCAGGGTCCTGGGATGGGGCCCCTGCATTGGGCTCCTTGCTTGGTGGGGAGTCTGCTTCTCCCTCTCCCTGTGTCTCTCCCTCCCGCTCATGGTTGCACATGTGTGCACGCAAGCTCGTTCTCTCTCTCCTCGCAAATAAATAAATAAATAATCCAAAAAAAGAAAAAGAAAAATAGAAAGAAAAGAAAATGGATTTGAGCAAGAAAGACCATAGGAAAACCCCATCAACAAATCCACACTGAAAGAAGAGGCCTATGTCCTAGAGCAAAGCTTGGTCAGTGAATGTACAGGTATGTGTATTAGACCAAAATAAAGTATCTATAGTATATATTTATCCTTTTCTATGATTCTTTGACATAACAGAACTTTTTAGTTAACACGTCATCCTTTCAGGTGCAACCAAGCTAGGTAAAAGACAGCCTCTAGTAAACATCCATCTCATTTGATCCAGAGAGGCAGGTAATGCCAATATCAGCATCCCCATTCTGTAGATGAGGAAACTGAGGCCAGGGAGTAAATAGGGGCAAACCCAGGCTAACTGGGGAAAGTATGGCAAGCCTCAGAAGTTTAGTCTAGTGATTTTTTTTCAGCTGCACAATAATCCATTGTATGCTATGGAAATTTTTAAAAGGACATTCATTTTCTTATTTCTCTAATGTCAAAAAGGGAAACAAAGATAACAAAAGTCTTCTCCTTCAGTTAATGATGTCCCTGGTGAGGGAAGACTTACCAGCTCTCTGGTTCCATTTTGATTATTATCTTTGTCAGTTCCTTATTTTTCTTATTTTTCTACTACAAACAAAATCATTCTTGGCTATATGACAAGGCGCTTTCAATATCACAGGTGTCACTGGTAGATCTCCAATGACTGGTAGATCAACAAACCAGCAAACAGTTATATGGCACAGACATTAATCCCATAGCAAGTGATACTAGTTCATTGATTCATTCAATCTATTGATCTTCTATGATGTTCCAGGCACTGTTCTGGTTATACTGGGGAAGCAGGGAAGGGTAGAATGAATGTGAACTTGCAGTCAGAACACTTAGGCTCAGGTTTTGACTCTTTCACCTACATAACTACTCTTCAACCACAACAAAAATTGTTGACTATCTACTACATAGATGTCAGAACATGTCAGATTTATTGTTAGACTAAGTTTGTAAAATATTGGAGGAAATGTTAAAAATCCAAGAATCTTAATTCATACAATTTCACAAGCGCCCTTAAATTGTAAAATTTCTTTAAAGAAATGGATTTGTTCAAGAGATTCCATTGACAGGGATGTATTGTGTGGTGACTAACATAATATAATAAAAAAAAATTTTAAAAAAAGAGATTCCATTGGCACCTCCATTAGCAAATCTACCGATTGATTACATGTCTAGATGTTGAAGATTCTGTGCTAAACAGGACTCACTGGGAAGATGACAGTGAATGGCGCCCACAGTTTGCCCTCAGGGAGCTACAGTCTAGCAGGGAAGACAGACTTCGGGTGAATAACTACACAAGTAAGTAATTACATCTGTGATAGAGCTATGAAGAGGAAGGCCAGGACTGGGGAAGCATGTAGCAAACTGGAGGGTTAGAAGTCACTTTCTTGAGCCCTTGCGTCTCCTCCCTCATCTGTAAAATGGAGATGGACATAACTGCCCTTCCTGTTGTCCTGGAAGGGGTTTCATGAGGATCAAATAAGAAATCGAATATGAAAGTGCCCTACACATGTAGGAATGTTATTAGAAATAGTCTCTCGCACAGCCCGGGATCCAGTGGTACTTACTAAATGTAGGACAACAGAAGAGATAGAGTGAGAAATATTTATGGAAGAAGAAGTCAATTATTTGGGGGGAAATGCATCATGTACTTGAATAGCTAGAAAGTTTAGGAACTTACTTTTTGTTTGTTTTTGCTTTTGACTGGAGCTAATGTTTGTCGAGGTTTTTTCCAAATCTGCTAAGGACTTCTCTTCCCCCTCACTCCCTTCACATCTGAGCCTTAAGCACAGGACACCTGCTTGCTTCTAACTCAGCCAGGGTTGAGTTTTATTCTCAATTTTTCAACATTACCCAAGTAGTGTCCAAGCTCCAGACATTTGGGCCGAGAACCTTTCCTAAGAGCTCTGTGTCAATGTGACAGAAGTCATCTCAGCCTTTTCCCTATTTTCCCCCAGCCTTCGGTCTATCTTTTCCTCCCTCATTCGTGGCTGGCGACCTCCCCCTTCACACACACAATCCTATTTTTACAGAGAAGAATGAGGCTGCATGGACTGCAGGAGTTCCTTCCTCCTCAAAATAACAGCTCCTGGGTCCTCTTCTGTCAAACCTGTCTCTAAAGTGCTTTGTTTCCCTTTCAAGGCCAATCCAAAGCTGACTGCTGCCCACTCCTTCTTGACTCTGGCCTTCGCTCTTCATTTCTCCTCTGGTGCTCTCCCTTTAGTCCATGCACAGCTGGTCTCCCCTATCTTGGAGAAAGACTTGCCCCTCGCCCCACTGCATCTTCAAACCACCATGCAATTTCTCTCCCTCCCATCTCTGCCACTTTCTTGGTGAGTCCTCCACACTTCCCACCTCCTCACAACTTGCTCTTTCTGAATGTTGTGCCTGCCTCTCCTGCTCCTGCAATTGCTCTCAGGAAAGGCTCCATGACTTTCTAACAAACCCAGTGATGTTTTTGTCAGTCCCCCTCCTCCATGAGAAGAGCAAGACTGTATGAAGGGGGAACCAGAGACTCAGGCAATGCAAAGGGTCAAAGGGAACTGAAGGGGATTGGATCAAGAGTGTGGGTGTGTTCATGGCCCCGTGTTCCTTTCTCTTTCTCTTTCTTGGAGCAGTCATCAGTGGTCACCTCTGTGCATAATCCCAGGTTCTCCATGAAGTCCCTAGCCCTTTTTTTAGTCACTAGGGACCATTAGAACTCTGGCATTACAATATCATGCAGTTTCTGAATAGCCTGAACAACTTACATGGCTTTCAAATGTTCTATTACGCTGTCAAAACTTTGGGACTTAATTAAAGCACACAACCCAAGGCTTATGAGGCTCCTCGTCCCATTAAATCCTATCAAGTGCTTGCCTCCAGAAGGTAAAGAGCTTTACTTAGGAATGCATGGAAAAAACTGGAATTTGTCTGAATGGAGTAAGTGCTCAAAACACAGGAGGTATTAGAGTATTAATGAGCACACGGGTTCGTAGAGAAACTTCCCCCTCATGGCTTCATTAACCAATCTGCCTGTTTTTTCCATTTTTTTAGTAAGCAGGGGAAAAAAATTGGTTTGCAGTGATGATTGTCAAGAGAATACAATAAAAGAGCAAATTACTTTCTCTTCTTATGTGCCAGAAATGAGAAACACCTTGGCTTGGCCTGGCCTCTAGGGGGCCATTCTGTGGTCTCCTTCTTTTTGTCAACCATCCTAATGACAGTGTGAGAAGACTGACCATGCTGCCTCTCACCCCCTACCCTTGGATTGACCTAAACCATGTAACCAACCATGTCTTGAATCAAATATTTTATCACCATGGACAAGTTCTGAGCCTCAAAATATGATCTTTGCAAATTATGTAGACTGCAATTGTTGTATATAGAGAAATACAGGAAGATTTTCATGTTCAGTTTCAATGTGTCCACCATGGGCAAATCAGTAAAACTTTGTACATGTCATTGAAATTAAAAAATACCTCTGTTTAGCTACAAAATGCATTAACTTCGCTTTTGATCAGGATTCTAGAGAACACCCTAAAGTCTCAGTACTAGGAATAGGTGTGCTTCTAACCAACATCTTACTTTTTTCTTTAATCTTTCGATACTATGCATCACGGAACTGTCCACATTTCCCTATTTTGCAATGGCCATAAGGAAACTCAGGGTGAAATTTGTAGCCTGATGCTGGTAGCAAAGTGTATGACCTGCATTGACAGGCAAAATAAAAGGTCTACATTTTATAGCTAATTTTTCCCTTGGTGTGGCACAATTTTTAAATCTTATGATTTTGTTTTTCCTATTGTTTTCACATGTAATTCTATAAGCTCCCACAAATCATAGTAAAATAAAATCCAAACTCTTTTTTATGGCCAAAGAAAAAAAAAAAAAGCAAAATCTCTCTCATTTTGCTCCTGATCCCTCTCTGATACATCTGCCATCACTCTTCTCCCTGTTCACACCAGCCTCTCTGCTGTTCCTTGTGCTCCCCAAGCGCTTACCTATCTCAGAGCTTTTGCACCTGCTGTTCCCTCTTCCTGCCAAGTTCTTGCCCTCCAAGTCTCACTCTTTCCCTCTGCTCCAGTGTCACCTCTGCAGATAGGCTTCTCTGGCCATCATGGCTAAAGCAGCTTCCTCTAGTCCTTTGCCTCCTACCCTGCGTTACTGATTTTAGAACATTTGTTGTGACCTCACATTATAGAACATTCTATATCGGCAGCCTGCAGGAGAGTGGTTAAGAACATGGACTTGGGAACCAGACTGCGTTCATATTCCAACTTGACCACTTTCTAGTTGTGTGACCTTGGCCAAATTATTTCACCTCTTTGGGCTTCAGTTTCTTTGTCTATAAATGAAAAACATATAAAACAGTGCACATAGCAATGCTAAGTATTTCATTTGTGAATAAATAGATTAAAACTTACTGTTTATCATCTAATGCTCACTTGATCTGTCTTATGCATCCCTATATTCTTAAACTGAAGAACAGTACCTGACATACGGTTGGTGCATAATCTGCTGAATAAATTCTCTGCTGGAATCAGGCAAGGGCATTAAAAGTTAAATAAATCCATCCTAAACCTGGGGTTAAAGAGGAAGAGCACTGGGCTAAGAATCGGAAGAGATTTCATTTCTTGCTTTGCCACTTGGAAGCCAGGTGATTTCAGGCAAAGTAGTTATAATCTGCCCAAGTCAACTAAACAAACTGGAATAAGAGAAGTCTGCTCTGCTCCAGAGGTGTTGGGAAAGTAAACAAACCCACCCTTGCTCCATTAATAAGGGCTATGTAGTGTTCCCCAAGGAGAAAGTGAAGCTGGGTTGATTAAGCACCTCTATGTGGTGGGCTCTGAAATGAGCTCTGGGAATATGGAGACTAAAGACGTGGTTCACCCTGGGAATATAAAGACGAAAGACTTTTTAATTTATTTATTTTATTTGTTTGGTCAGCTCTAAGGGAACTGATAAAATCACAAGGAAGAAAGAAAAGTAAACAATTACAACAGAGTGATGAGTGCACTGGTTGGGGTAAGTTTTGGAAGCCCAGAAGAAAGGCACCTATCAGTGTGGCCTTCACACTGAAACTCGGGAGGGTAAAGTGGAATTGGCTGGGTGGGGAGGGTTGTTCTAGACAGAAAGAGTGTGTGTGCAAAGATGTGGAGCTGTTTCCATCTCACATTTCAGGAACTGAAGGTCGTTCAGCACACCAGGTGGTGGGTGCATGTGAGAGGAAATGGCCACTGAGGATACGGGACAAGTAGGCAGGGGCCCCATCTTATGGGGTGATACTAAGATTCTCCTCCTCGTCCTCCACCTTCTCCGTAAACATGGGTGAGTATCCTCTGGAGCTCAGCGATCTCTCCTCGCCCTGGGAGCCATCTTGATTCTTGTCGGCCTCAAAGCTGCCTGCTGAGATGTGTGCCCTGTGCCTGAGGGAAGCCGAAAGCGTTCCTCAGAGAGGAGGTGGGTGATAACCCAGGTCATCAGACCTTGTCAGATTTTTTCTAGACAGACATGCACTAAGCCTTCCAACACTTGAAGGGAAGGCTGAAGAGAGGGCATGGGTGGAAGAGAAAGAAGAGCAGTCGAAGTCAATCTTTTAGACACCTTGAACCTATTCTTTCTTTTCTCCAAATTATTTCTTTCATTGCTTTCTCCCATCATGACAGATGAGTTCCACTGATGACCCCATTTCTTCACCCATCTCTGTATCTGTGCCCTTTGCCACGTGAGCTGTGGCAGCAAGAGGTAGACTCTATTTCCCCACCCACTGAACATGGCTTGGCTTGCTTTGGCCAATAGAGTGCATTGGAAGTGCTGGCATGCAGTTTCCAAGCCTAGTCCTCAGTTCCCTGCTGGAACCCTGCCTCTGCTATGAGGACAAGTCTGGGCTGGCCTTCTGCAACAGGAGAGGCAAAATAGGAGATAGCAGAGTCATTCCCATGGAAGCCATTCTAGACCAGTGACCCCCAGACAGCACAGCAGGTAACTGCAGAAGCATGAACAAGTTCTAGCTGAGGCGTGCCAAGCCCTGACCACCAGCAGAACAACTTACCCAACGCTTAGTCTTGGGAGAGATGATTAATGGTTGTTGGTTAAACTACATTGTTTTAGAGGGTTTGCTACTCAGAATAGCTAGTTAACATAGCTAACAAAATTCTTTTCCTTTTTGTCCCTGCTCCCCCAAAAAGGGTTGAGGAGGCATGATCCTGGTGAATAAATTAGGGAGAGGTCTTGAGTTACCATCAGGGGTTTCTTCTCTCTAATCTTTCATCCTAGGATTAAAATTTCTACTTATGTGAGTACTAAATGCCAGAGGGATACCACTTGTGCTGTGAAACATGTTTTCCATTCTGATAAACCACTTTTCCCTTTACCCACAGCACAGCTCCTCCGCATTCTAAGGTTGAAGGTCAGTGCTAATTGGCATGGCTGCTCAAATCTTCTCTGGGCATCACCTCACAAAAAATCCTTGCGAAGTGGAGGATGGCTGGGGGTGGGGGGCAGGACAGCACAATTCCAATCAAGGACTGAAGATAATTTTACTCGCTCACTATGGGCCTCGTTTGTTGGTAATAAAATAAAGGCTGGGAGCTCAGCAACCGAAGTGGCTCCAGAGCTGATGTGTGGTCAAGTGGTCCTGATGAAAAGGCAGGGAATTGTAAAGCCCACTTGCCCTTTAATGGGCACTTTGTGCTTGTCTGGCTTCTCAGCCAGAGATCAGGGAAAATCTATTAGTGAGATCCACACCATTCACTTCTCATGTTAGAGCCGTCTGGGAGAAGTCTTACACATTCCATTTCTGATCCTCTAATTGGAACTGCTGACTGACTGGTGTACCTGAGTGGCTTATGGGGATGCGGAGAGCTGCAGTACCACAGCATTTGAAAGGGCCGCGGGAGATGTCATTCACATTGTCCGCAGATCCCTCTGGGTGGTTATGGATGGATGCCAGGAGCAGCCGGCCTGGAAGGCCTCTGTGCAGAGATGGCTGATTCGTAGTGACCTCTGACTGCACTCCTGCAGCTGAGTTCTGCCGACCCCGGTGAGCTGAGACTGAGTGTGTTGGAAGGAAGCTGGCAAAGAGGCAAGGCTCATTTTCTGAGCCTTCTTCCCTCAGAGTCTCAGAAACCCAGACAGGATGTCTTCTGAAAGTGGTCTTTTGACTAGAGTTTTCAATAGCAGAAGGTGGGAGCTACTTGGAAATTTAACAGGGAAAACCATGCAGATGTGGCCGGTTGGCTCCAAGGAATCACCCTCATGGGTCTTCGGATGGCTGAAGGAGTTACGGACCATCGTGCTGGTCAATAGTTTGCACCCTCACAACTTGCTCATTTAGTCGGTCATTCCCTGGTAGGCCAGGCCTGCTGCTGTTTGCAGGTGACAAGGTGTACTTGGTCAATGTGAGTGGGATGGGTGGGACTCCAGGGGAAGCCAGGCTTCTTCCCACATTTCATTCCTTTGCATTTCACAGCAAAGGCTTCTTCTAAAGAAGGCATTCAAGTTATTTATCTAACTTTTACTGGGCACCTACTACGTGCTGGGATCCTTGTGCATGGGAATGCAAGAAGGAACACAGTGTGGCACCTCGGAATGCCCTGTCCTTCTGATTCTCTGGGTACCCAGCACAGCAGCCCTTTGCCCTCTGTGCGCACCAGGCTCTAATGTAACTGGAAGTACCTGGAAGGTTGGAGTGGGGTTTTCTCCTTAGCCAAGAAATGTAATGGGAGACCCTTCATTTTTATGTATCTATGAAATTGAAAGTTTTATATTTTGTTAATTTTTATCCCATTACATTCCAAAATGTGTGTGTGTGTGTCTGTGTGTGTGTGTCTGTGTGTGTATTACAGGTTATAAGATAAAAAGGGAAAGGATACAAGGGAGACTACGAGGAGGAAGAAACACACAAAATATGTGTCATGAAATCCTGTAAATTTGATTGGGGCAGGTATGGGGAGCACAAATTTGGCTCTAAGCACCTTGCTTCCTAGGAAAGAAGAAAACCTGTCTGGAATGTGTGCGCAGAAGCCCCAGCGCTGCGAGGGTTCCTTATTGTGTCCACATCCTGCAGAGAGGTGGGCTGGGTGTGCGAGGGGCTGTGCTCCAGAGGGGCCACCTGCTCTTATCTTTCCTTTTTACCAGGGTGAATATGAGAAAGTCACTACACAGGAGGCTTTAGGCTCAGGTGCCGGTTGTGCTTAGGGACTAGATTTTAGAGATCTAGAGCCCTCTTGTTCTTTGACAGTTAGGTTGGGAAGCAGCCTCTCCAGCTGGAGGGAAGGGGACCCACTGTCTCAGCTAGCTTGTTGCCGTGCAACAAGCCAGAGAATCTCTTGGGTCATTCTTTGAACCATCTTTTTGTTTCCAAATCTCCATATTTATACTTTACAGCTTCCTGAAATTAATGCCTTCATCTCTGGGCAAACCCCAAAGAATGGGACCACTAAGCAATAGTGTATGTCATAGTAGCAAACGTGGGGCCAAAGGATCTTGTGTTGACCCTCATATCACACTGCAGAAATGCTGCCCACAATATGCCACGTGAGGCATTGCCTTCGGGTCCCTCCTCTCCCCATAATATAAGAAGCATTCCCGTAATCTCTATTACGTGGCAGAATCCTGGGAACTTGCTCCTGGAGGTGTCTCATCACTGTGCCCTGAGGGCTCTTACTGCCTTTACTCCTCCTCCCTGCCTATGTATTATCTTTATCCCTTCTTATCTCCCCCAGATAAAGGAAGAATATAACTGAAGATACTCCCCCTGGATTTGTCACAGAGCTGGCTAATGTGTTGGGTCAGCCACACATTCTTCCAGTCCAATCTACTATTGAGTACTGAGACAATCAATTTCTTAGGTAATAAAACTAATTTCTTAGCAACCGGATAGGTCTACATTATCTATAACACAACTGTGCCAAGGTATTTCAAAAATCTACAAAGTGATGATGAAGTATCTACTCATTATAGGTTAATAAGCTGATAGTATAAGACATTTATTCATTTTCATATAAATGTAGTAGCTACCCGTTATCATGATTTATTCCCCAAATTGAGTCTTGTGTGCTTAAATAGAGAAGTTACAACATAAAAGGTTTATCTTTACAGCTGTCACTGGTGTCATATTTATACACATGCTACATTCACCAACACTTTAACAACTGAGTAGCAATATAAATTGAATAACTTTAAAGACTATATATGTTTCCCTCTAGTACAAGTGTACATTCATTTATATTACAACATCATTTCTGTAAAGGATTGGCTGTAGCAGAATGGAATCCAAATGGGTTTAACCATTGCTTCCTTTTTCTCTACTTGAAGCATACAAAATATCACTTTAGTTTCCTTTCTTATTACTATAAAAATAATATGAAATGGAAAGGAATGACAGATGAAAATATATGCATAATAAATTATTAGCATGAAAGTTAACTTTTTACTTATACTTGCCAGATTACTGTTCACATTTTAATATTTCTCACATTTTTTGTAGAGGAAGGCCCTAACATCCTATGATATAATCATTGTTAGTGAGGGCTCCAAAGTCAGGTGGACTTAGATTTTAAAGAGCTGTGTGGTCTGCTGAAAGCCTTTGAATCTTCTAAGCCTCAGTTTCTTCATCTAATAAGGGAGATTATAGATATATCATATATTTTATGATATCATATATCATATATATATTACATGGATGTATATTAATTAATAAGGGAGATAATATTCCTCTCATGCATATGTTGTAAGGATCAATGAAATAGTGTATGCAAAGCATTAGCATTTGGAGTACCAGCCAAATAGTAAGTACTTAATAAATGCTAATCTGTATTATAAGGATTGCTATTATTTATTTACTTACTTATTTATTTATTTGAGAGAGAGAGAGAGTGTGCGCAAGTGGGGGTGGGATGGGCAGAGAGAAAAGGAGAGAGAGAGAATCTTAAGCAGACTTCATGCCCAGCAGGGAGCCTGATGTGGGGCTAACTCCCATGACCCTGAGATCATGACCTGAGCCAAAACTATGAGTCGCTTAACAGACTGAGACACCCAGGCACCCCTAGTATTTGTCATTATTTTAAAAGTTGGGCAAAAGGATTCCAAATCAAGCTGTCCATATTTTTCCTATAAGTTCTTTTTAAAAAGGAGGGCACGTATTGCATGGTGCACTGGGTGTTATACGCAACTAATGAATCATAGAACTTTACATCAAAAACCAGGGATGTACTATACGGTGACTAACATAATATAATAAAAAATATTATTATTATTTTAAAAAAAGAAACTTTAAGTAAGCTCAGCTGTTAGTTTTATTCTTTTTCTAACACTCAGACCAACTGAAAGAGAGTTGGAGTCCCTAGGAGTTGCTGCTGTATAATTTCAGTCCATGTGCAGGTGTAAGCATTAACATTAAAGATGGAAGGTCTATATTGGCATTTTTGGTCACTATGTTTTACAGGAAATTCAGACTTCTTGTCCAAGATCACAGAGTGAGAGGTAGAGAAGAGACCAGAATGGAGGTTCTTTGACTACTGAGTGAATTTCTTTCATTATCAATTTTCAAATGGTTATTGAATTAAACTCAGTTAATATGAAACTCATTTAATATGAAAATCATTAAAATGAACATGGGGTCCTAATATTAGGATTTATTATTAGGATTCTAATAACAGGATTTGTGTTCATGTATGGAGAAAACTCTCTTGACATTATAAATGTAATCCTGCTACATTATGTATGTTAATATATGTTACATAGCATCAACACCCAACAGCTGAATTGCTATACTATACAACACCAGGTATCCTTTTCGAACGTCCTGTAAAAACTAAATATTCTATTTTCTGATAATGTTATGCCCCTCCTACACTTTACTCCTGCCAAAGGAAGGGGAAAAAAGAGAGAGACAAAACAGATGGATATGTTTTAGTTCATTCAAGGCAATCAGATAAAAGTAGTTGCTAATTCCTAATAAATCAAGCATTCTGTCCTTTCATTTTCAAATAATTTTTAACCCCTCCAGTTGACATTGCATTTCTTTTGCAATGTTATTTATTGCCATCCATGTAAATAGGCTACTTTGGAGAACAAAATGGAAAACTCTGTGAAGTGCGCTTGGAGTAGCAAGTGACGTGTGACCAGTTCTTACAGAGTGGAGGATGTGTTCTTGGTATGTTAATGGTTCCCAGCATTATGTCCCCTTTGTTCTTTGCGGCTGATACAAGTCTGGAAAGTGTACTTTAGATGTTATTTGCATTAGACTTCCTTTTCTATGTCATAGAATGATGAGATCCTCATAGAGAAGACTGAGAAATAAGAAAGGATTCTGAGGAAGAAAGATCTTCTGACTCTTAAGAGTACCTGCTATCTATTTGCAGAACCAAATTGGACCCACTACGTATAGACAGCAAGCCTCAAGCAGCCCACGGCCCCGGGACAGCTTCAGAGAGACCTGGGCAAGTCATGCTACCTTCCTTGTCTTCTAGTTTTTGCATCTAAAAAATGAAAAGAATGATATGTACCCTACCTCTCAGGGCTGAAATGTGATTCTATATGCAACATACCTGGTGCAGAGAAGAAAGCTGTTATCATCATCAGTGGTGGTGCTGTTGTAACAATAAGTCACAGACTAAAAACCAGTATGTAAGGGAATGTCGCCAAAATAGCAGAAGAAATGGAGTTCTCAGAGGCCATCAAAGGTAAAGAGTAGTATGTGCTCAAAATATGGACAAGGATTTGGGGTGGATTTGAGAGGCCAGAGGGCTACTGGCACCATCTTCATCAACCCAAAGACGCTGTTGTCAGGCAAGCACTGGAGAGCTCTTGTTGAGAGAAGCTACTGCAGGATGTCTACAAGACTAGACTGTAATGGGAGAACCTGCCACATATTCTTCCAACAAAAAATGGAAACCTGCAACATTGTGTCTCCCTTTGCATCCATTCTGTAATATGGCAAAGGACTGATTAAGCCCCAGTGTCAGCCCACGACTTGAGGTCTTTAGGGCCTCCATTTTAATGTGCATGATCTCAGTGTTACCCCAGGGGGCACATCTTAAAGGGGCAGGGTTCCCCTCTCCAAGAACATTTGGAGTCCAAATAAACAAGGAGTCCTGGTCTCCTGAACCAGGAGAAAGGTTGGGCAAATCCAAAGGAGGGGAGGAGAGACTTTTTCTAAATGGTCTACACAGAAGGACACACTACATTTTTAAATAACTTCCATTAGACTTCTCTTATCACAATACCTATGCTACAAGCAAAGACAACACATCAACAAATCCTTACACACAGGAGGAGAACCTGAAGTCAGGTTTACATTTTTAGCTCTAAAGCAACAACTCTTAAAAAGCACATACACATTTATTCAACATTTGACAAAATTATAGTCATGATGCATGAGGCATCATATACCCAGCACCCCCCTGTTTCTTGGATCTCAAATCTACCAGGGCTGCTTCACAGGGAGCTGTATCAACATGACAGGAGAGATGAGAGGAAAAGGAGGTGGAGAGGCACCCTGCCTGTCACAGACCAGGAAGCCTGAGCTAGGTGGAATCAGGACCCTCGCACACAGACCCGGTATTTCCTCTGCTGTTGCTGAGCCAGATCTCCACGTAGCCGAAAGTTTAAGACATGAGCCCGCGCCATGTCTCTCAGCGTGTCAGGCGCCAGTTTGGCACAAAATGCACCGAAGCCCAGTGACACACGAATGCATCAGAACTTGGGGGGTGAGTGGCAGGGTCCCTCCGAGCTTCCCAAACAGCTTTGCAAAGATCTGTAATTTGGCAAAGCTCAAAAACCTCTTACATTAACTGAAGATACTTTTCCTTTCATTTTTAAAAATTGTGGTAAAATATTACATAACACGAAATTTACCATTTTAACCATTTTTAAACATACAATTCAGTGGCATTAAGTATATTCATGCTGTTGTGCAACCATCATCACTCTCCATCTCTAGAACTTTTTATCATCCCAAACTGAAACTCTGTACCTATTAGATAATAACTCCCCATCTCCCTTCATCCTCAAATCCATTCATATTATAAATGACATTTAATGTTAGACATAGTTTGCATTCCCAGTTGCTCCCATGTATTATTGTCAAAAAAACCCCAGTTTTGATGCCCTTATGTGCTGCTGCATGAGATACTGATGAAGGCTTCTGGAATTTTTATTTTTCACCACAGAACTGAGTTTTCACCACATACATTAAGACGCTTAACTTGAGTGCGTGGCATACTTGAATCCTGCCTCCTGTCAAACTCTTAAGTGGTTTCTGCAAGGGACAGAGGGTGCCAGTCGTTACTAGTGACTATTCTAAGACATATCATGACATAGATTTTCCTGCTCAGCAGCGGGGCGGGATTTCAAAGGCTTGGGCTGGAAAAGGATGCCAATATCTAGCTCCACTCCTGCTCTTAGGCTTATTTCTCCAGCCTTTATTCTTCCAAACTCCAACAAAACACACCTACTTTCCCTAAGACCCATTCCCTCACTACCCATCCCTTACTAGAATATATTCGACTGTAACAGAGTTATGGCCATACAGCCCAGTATTCCAAATAGACTGCCTTCTATGTTCTCACAGTGCGCTGAATTTGTCTTGATTCCCTTCAAAGGCTTTACAAATATTATAACAGATTAGATGTACAACTTGAATCAGCATAACTAACTGTAGGAGCTGTCTCTTGGTCAAAATGAGATTTTCCATTTTAACCCACAGTTAGCTAATCAGGTCTTCACTTGTTGCCTCATTAAGTCCTACAAGCATTTATTAAACACCATCTAGGTGTCTGTTGCTGTGCCAGGCACAGGAGATCCAAAGATTCTTGAGTTACAATCCAGTGGAAAGACAAACAGAACATCAAGCCAGAGCCCAGCGTAGCTCTATGGAAGACGTGTTTTGTGGGAAATAAAATGCAGTGGGAGCCCGTAGAAGGGGTGACACTGCATCCCAGACTTCACAGAGGATGTGACCCCTGAACTGACCCCTGAACAAGGAAGAGAGGGAAGGTGTTCCATGCAGAAGAGCAGCACGTTTACAGACTCGGAGTCTTCCTAGTGGTTACTTAGGGTGGAGGAGGGCAAGACTTAAGAGCACATGAACCTGCTAGTTTGAGTGACTAGGTAGACAGTAACTATGTTCATTGTAACCTTACTGCAAATAACATCTTCAGTTTTAATACTGGTTTAGTCTATCATCTGTGGGGAAAAAAATGAGCTGCAGGAGTTTTCCCATAGATGTATCTTCTGTCATTTTTAAATAAATCTCAGTGCAATATTGCCTTGGGTCCAGGTTGCAGAGATATATGACTGTAACAACTGATATCTTCACTTCATAGAACCACTAATTTATGACTTTTACTCCAACTTTTTATTTTGAAAAATTTCAAATCTATAGAACTTTTGAAAGAATAGTACAATGAACACCTGCACACCCTTCATTTAGATTCAACAACTGTCAACATTTTGCCACATTCTCTCTTTCTCTCTCTCTCTCTTTCTTTCTTCTTTCTTTTTCTGTCTCTGTCATTACTGAGCCATTTGAAAGTGAGTTGCACTTGGGGCGCCTCGGTGGCTCAGTCAGTTAAGCATCTGCCTTTGGCTCCGGTCATGATCCCAGGGTCCTGGGATGGAGCCCCACATTGGGCTCCCTGCACAGTGGGGAGTCTGCTTCTCTCTGCCTCTCTACCCCATCCCTTCTCTCTCTGCACCTCTCGTTCTGCCCCTCTCCCCTCTCCCTCTTCCTCTCTGTCCCTCTCCCCACTCCTGCTCTCTCTCTCTCTTTCGAATAAATAAATAAAATCTTTTTTAAAAAAAGGAAAATGAGTTGCACTTATTATGATACTTCAACCCTAAATGCATCTTCTTAGAGCAAGGACTCTTTTCTATATAACCACAGAATCATTATTGCTGGATTTTGTTTTTGTTTCTCATGATTATACTCAAGTTAAACATTTTGGTAGGAATATGAAATAGATGATGTTATGTACTTCCCCACCATATCAGAAGGCACAATGACAGTCTTTCTTGTTACCAATGGTTCTAATTTGGACCACTTGGTTAGGTGATATCCTTCAATTCTCTCCATTGTAATTCATAAGTAATCCGTATGACAAGAATTTGAGACTATGCAACATATTATCTAGTGGTTAGAGCATCTGTTGATGACTCTTGCCTATCGATAATTATACTGGGAGGTTTTCATTTTAAATTAATTAGTTATGGTTCCTCCACTTCAGCAGTTAAAGTCAGATTTTTTTTTTGCTATTGTGTTTGTTGTCTAAAAATTTGAGACCAAAGATCATCCAATTCTATAAAAATATTTCTCATGAAATAGAGCATATGTTAGGAAAATGGCCAAAAAAACACTGTACAGCTATATTTTAGAAATCAACATGTATTTTTTAGAAAGGATAACTCTTGTACAAGATTTAATACTGTCCATGATGTTCAGCTTTTGTAGTTTGTGGAAAAAATGCTGTAATATGTCATTTAACATCATAAAGGAATCTCATATCTGTCCACTGATAACTCATTGGCAATACACCACAGCTGTTAAAACGCAGCTCAGGAAAGAAAAAAAAAAAAAACCCACAAGCCAACCATCTGACTTTAATTAGGAAAGAGAATAGTCCCCAAATGTACAAAGATGAGGTCTTTTGCAGGTCAAAGTATTATAGTGGAATTTGAAAAAAGGTAATCTAATGGCCCTATATGTGAAGGTTAGCTTATGCATGAAAGGATTTCTAATATGGAGACACAGTCCCCACCCTTTCCTGACAACAAGCCAACCTTTGCTATGGGTTCAGTAAACACTCACCTAGGCACAAAAATCCATGCTTTCTAGTTACCGAGGGCCTGTCAGACACCACGGCAGAGACGCTATTAACCTAGATGGGGAAGGCTGTGGGAAGAGCAGGTTCTGGGGATGAAGAAGATCAGGATTTCAGTTTAGGGCAGGACACATCTGAGACACCCATCAGACATCCAAGTGGAGATACAGAGTTGAGAGTCAGGCATATGAGCTAATGCTTAACGGAATCGTCATAGCTGGGGGCATACATTTCAGAATCATTTGGCAATAGATGCTACCTAAAACCTTGGAACTGGGAGAGAATCAGCAAGGGGATGAGTACAGAGAGAGGAGAAGAGATTAAGAGACCCAAGGACCAAGCCAGGGACACATCAATGCTATGAGGTGAAGGGGCAAGAGAACTAGTACAGGATACTACGAAGGAACAGCCAGTGGGGTTGAAGGAAAGTGAAGTGCATGGTATCTTGGAGAACAAGTGAAGAAATCACGTCCATGAGGAGGGAGTAATTAACTGCGGTGTTACTGAGAGTCAAGTTCAATGGAGACCAAGATCTGGATTTAGCAACATGGAGGTCACTGGTGATACGGACAAGCACAGGTTTGGTGGGGTGGCAGTGTTCAAACTCCCGCGGGCATTGGCTGAAGTGAGAAGAGGGAAGGAAAAGGCAGCACTGATATCGTATGTATTTCAAGGGGGTTCGCTGTAAGGTGGGAGGAAGCAGGCCAATAAAAAGGGTAGTGCCTGCAGGAGAAAAACGCAAGATAATTTTGTTTGTGTTTGTTTTTAAGATGAGAGAGATAACAGTAGGGTTGTGCACTGGTGGAAATGAGTTAGGAGAGAGGGGAAACTGTTGATATAGGAGAAAGCAGCGAGAATTGCTGAAGCAAAGCCTTTGAGTTAGAAACAGAGGGGAGGGGCAGCAGCATACCAGTCCAGGCCCTGGTAGGTAGGAAGATAGTGTTGTGGGAGTTTGTGGAACTTATTTTCCGATAGTTTCCATTTTATGCTCCAGTGAAGTGGGAAGCAAGGGCATCAGCTAAGAGTGAAGAGAGAGGAAAAGGTGTTAGAGATTTAAGGGGTTATGAGTTTGTGAAGTAGTTATCTGTGAGGGAAGGAAATGTCAATCAATTTCAAAAAATTGGAAGTAGTGCAAACAATAGTCTGTAGTCACAATGCAATAAAACTGGAATTTAGCAATAAGAACAAAAAGTTCCTACTCCCTGAATATTAATAATTCTATCTTAAGTAATTTGGGTGAAGGCGGAAAGCCAAATTAAAACCATTAAATGTTCTGAAAATGAAGATAATGAAAAGACTATCTGCAAAGTCTCTGCCACAACAACCAAGTGGGATTTATTCTAGAAATGCAAGGAGGGTATCTATTTACTTATTCCGTGTTAATAGATTCCAGATGGAAAATCATATAATCAATCCCATAGATGTTGAAAAAAAAATCTGATTTTATAAAACTAAGCACCCATTCAAATTGCATTCTTAATAAATTCAATACAAGCATTTCAATTTTGCTACTGTTATGTAACATTATTCTGGGGATACTAGCCTATGCAATTACATGAGAGAAAGAAATTGGAGATATAAAAAGAAGAAAGTAAAATAATCATTATAATGACCATTATGGGACTACATATCTGGAAAAATTAAATGTATCCATTGAAAATCTATTACAAACAATAAAAGAAATCAGTAAAATGGCTAGGTACAGAATTAACATACTGAAATTAAAAAAAAAGCTTTTTAAAAACAAGCAACAGGTAGTTAGAAGATGTAATAAAAGATCTCACAAACAGTAGTAACAAGTGTAAAATATTTTAAAATAAACCCTAAAAGATACTTATGAAGATAACTTTAAAATGTTCCTGAGACAAAAGATCTCAACAAGTGGAGAGGCAACAAGAGACTCAATATCATTAATATATTAATTTTCTTAAGTTGATTCATAAATTTAATGGGTTAAAATAAAAGTATTAAAGTCATTTTTGACAAGACAAGCTGATTCCAAAGTTTATGTGGAAAATGAACAAGCAATAATATCTGGAAGAATTATGAAAAAATTTCTGAGAAAAAATCACTAATGTAGAACCACACTTTCAGACATTAAAACATAGTATAAAGCTACAACAATTAGATAGATAACAATAGGATAGAGAAGAGCATAGTGTTGACATATAACTAGACAGCAATTAACAAAATGATCTAAAACACAAGTAGAAATTTAGAATACATACATATAGGATACATATGCACCAACAGGAATTTATATGATTAAGGTAGCATTTGAAATCATTGAGAGACAGATAGATTACATAATAAATAATGTTTGAATAACTGGGTATTATTCTAGAAAAAAAATTAGGGTCAATCCATGTCTCGCTTCTCACACCGGAATGAATTCCAAACGACAATTAGAGATTTAAATGTCAAAATGATGGACACATGAAAGTCTTAAACATTAGCTTACATGTGCAGTAAAAAAAAACCAACAAAAAACAAAACAAAACAAAAAAACTTTGGAAAGATACTCAAGAAATTGATAACATTCAATTATGCAATAAAATGTTATCAACTATAGTCACCATGTTTTACATCAGATCCTCAGAACTTACTTGTCTTATAGCTCAAAGATTGTACCCTTTACCAATCTCTCCCTATTTCCCCCATCCCCTAGCACAACCACTTTCCTATTCTGCTTCTATAAGTTTGACTTTTTAATAGATTCCACATATAAGTGATAACCATGCAGTATTTGTCTGGCTTATTTCACTTAGCGTTATATCCTTAAAATCTAACCATGTTGCCACAAATGGCAGGATTTCCTTATTTCTCATGGCTAAACAATATTTACTATGTATATGTACCAAGTTGTCTGCGTCCATTCATCCACTGAGGGACACTTAGGTTGTTTCCACATCTTAGCTACTGTTATTAATGCAGCAAAGAACGGGGTAGGGGGGCAGATATCTCTTCAATACCCTGTTTTTTATTTCCTTTGGATATGTACTTAGAAATGCAACTGCTGGATCATATAGTAGTTCTATTTTTAATTTTCCAAGATACCTTCATATTGTTTTCCATAGTGGCTATACCAGTTACATTCCTACCCACAGTATATAGGGCTCCATTTTCTCCACATTGGCCCAACAGTTACCTCTTATCTTTTTGACGATAACCATTCAAACAGATGTCAAGTGATACCTCATTCTAGTTTTGATCTGCATTTCCCTGATTAGGGACATTGAGTACCTTTTAATGTACCTGTGGCCATTTGTATATCTTCTTTGGAAACATGTCTATTCAGGGTCGCCTGGGTGGCTCAGGAGTGGGATTACTGGATCATACAGTAGTTCTACTTTTAAAGTTTTGAAGAACTGCATATTCTTTTCCATAGTGGCTGCTCCAATTTACATTCCCACCAACAGTGCACAAGGGTTCCTTTTTCTCCACATCCTCACCAACACTTGTTATTTCTTGTCTTTTTGATTCTACCCATTCTGACAGGTGGGAGGTCATATCACATCCTGGCTTTGATTTGCATTTCCCTGATGATGAGGGATGATGGGCACTTTTCATGTGTCTGTTGGCCATCTGGATGTCTTCTTTGGAGAATGTCTCTTCAGGTCCTCTGCTCATTTTTAATCAGATTATGTGGGGTTTTTTGGTGTTCAGTTATAGAAGTTCTTTATATATTCTGGATATTAACTCCTTATTGGATATATCATATGCAAATATCTTCTTCCATCCTGTAGGTTGCCTTTTCATTTTGTTGATGGTTTCCTTTGTTCACAGGCCCCATTCTGGACAGAGAACATATCCTGAGCATATCTGTCCTCCTTCTAGTTTTGTTTTTGTCTTGATTTGCTTTTGTCTCCTCTGAACTGAAGTTTTCCCCTCCCAGCTCCCCAAGAGACTCAGATTGAGTACCTAGGGCACTCCAGCTCTGTGCTCAGAGTCTGTGAATGCTCAAGAGAGAGGGACTGGAGAATGCTTTCAAGGATGATTCTGAGCGGGAAGAAGTATAGGCCGCAGGCCGTCAGGAGCTGGGTCCCTCGCTGGCTCTTGTGCTGACTTCAGGCACATTGCCCTCTGATTTCTCATGTGCGAGTTGGGGACGGGCATAAAGAACAGGAAGACAAATTGTCATGTGAATGACAGGTGGATCAAAAAGTATTGCTTTCCTCACTGTTTCTTTCTTTCTTTCTTTCTTTCTTTCTTTCTTTCTTTCTTTCTTTCTTTCTTTTTCTTTCTTTCTTTCTTTTTCTTTTTTCTTTCTTTCTTTCTTTCTTTCTTTTTCTTTTTTCTTTCTTTCTTTCTTTCTTTCTTTCTTTCTTTCTTTCTTTCTTTCTTTCTTTTTTTAGTTTTTTAGTTTGTTTCTCTAACCTTACTCCCTTTTTACCTTTTCAATCTAAATTCATTATTTCCTACTCAGACCTTTCCCTCCTCTTCTTCTCAAAGTTGGAGGACAGCAGCTTACCACTCTTCAGTCTGTGGACAAGAGGTCCCAGGAGACTATTCCTTGCTAATTTGGCCACCTCTCCTGAAACAGCTTTGGTTAAAGTCTTGAGCCTTTTAGTGGGAAAGGGGTTTTGTGCAAGTCATTTCTGGCCGCCTGGTTTGACTGGAGGCAGGAAATGCAGGTCTGCTGAGCACTGAGGGGAAAAGATTCATATTTGGCAACCAAACCACATACATCATTTCAGAATTTAAGAACTGGGGCCCAAATTTGCTCTGAATCAGTGATACCTCTCAGTCATGGCAGATTTTTTAAAGTCTTTAAGTTTCACCCTTAATAGAAATAAACTTCACAGCCATGTGACCCACAAGAATAATTTCAAGTCTTTGGAAAATTATTCTCTTCTATTTGATAGCTCACGTGGTAGAAGTGATATTACACCCACCCACTAATTCTAATACTCAGAGTACAGGAGAGCAATTTATTTTATATTTATGCTTTCTTTTACGAGTCTGATTGAAATAAAATGCTGGCTGGAGGTACATTAGAGTTCTCTGAACAGAGTCTCAACAGAATTGGGAAGAATATAAGCTGGTTGTTCTGAGCAGAAACTCAAAGTACAACCATTTCGACTGTTCGTCCAGAAATACTTTTTGTGTGTGGTTTGTTTTTGGTTCTCTTCCAATTTGCATGTTTACCAAAATCCCAAGGAAAGGAAAAAACCATTAAGATTTTTTCTGTAATCCATTTAAGTCAAAAATGGAGAAGAAAGAGAAAAATTTGTAGCTTTCAAACACCATTAGTTTGCTAATGATAGCTTTCATCCTATGACAGTTCTCAGACTGATAAGATGCTCTAAACATCCACCACGAAGGAAGAGGGCCATTTATAGGCCCCCGCTCTGTCTCTGCAGCTTGCACATGTTTTCAAACATAATTTCATGCCTGCTTTCTGACAGCTCATTAAACAAAGGCCTCTTGGTGCCTATATTGCCCGTCTCCCCGCTGAGAGTGTAACATATTTACGGCCTTTGCAGATTGCTGGCTGCTGGCGCCTTCTCTTCCCCGTGGCCTGCCTGCCAACTGCTTATCAGTCTCCCCCAAAGGTGACATCCTCCTCGTTTGTTTGGGTAGCGATGGTCCTGTGTTTGACCCTCGGAGGCCAGCAGCGGCGTGATTAGGAGCGGCTCCTGCAGCAGCTAGATAAGGGCAATCATGCTGGTGAAGACAGCGAGGGGCTGCTCAGGGGAGCCTCGCCAGGCGGAGTGCTCCCATTCAGGAACACGCCGGCAGTTCGTTAGCTCGACAGCTGGCAGTGTGCAGACCTTGTGGGATTTCTGCCTGAGAGAAAGCAAACAAGGTTTCGGGAGTGTTGAGGAGCTATCTGGGGCTGTGTACAAGGGTGATCAGAGGCGATTGCTCCTCATTACCTGCCTCTTGACTGCCATTAAGCCATCATTACACATCCAAACCCATAAAAGCCCCTATGAATGCAGCACCTTATACTTAATTTTTATCCTTTTCTCCTGCTTTTGCCAAAAGCGTTTTGCTGGGGTCCTGGGAGGACAGATGAAGACATCTTGGAGGCGGTGAGAGGCTGCAGGCTGCATCCATCTGCCATTTCAGGATCTGACAAAACTGGTAACAGGTTTCTGCCACTGCAGTGTCCTGGGGGGTGATGCATCATTTCCAATGAATAGGAATGGAGAGAGAACGGGGAGGGGAGGAGGTAAAAGAGGGAAGGAGGGAAGGAGAGAGAGTAAGACCTCGTTCTTCCCAGCCAGGTGTCCCTGAATTCAGCCCTTAGCTGTTGTGGGTTAATGGCCATCTCCAGGGGCAGGGTTTTAGTCCAAGCCTCAGAAGTCCTTGGCCCCAGAAATGCCCATGTTGTCCCTCTGGGATCTGACTGGTGGCAAAGTAGGAAAAAGATTTTGGTGTGACTGCATTTGCCTTCGTGGTGGATGATGACAATGGCCACCACTTTTCCAGCACTTCCTATGAACGAGGCAGTGCATAACCATTTTCGTCTCACGTAACTGAACACCATTCAGGTAGACCCACTGCGCCAATGATAAAACAGGGGCTCACAGAGACTAGAAGGCCGCACCAAACTCACAGCCAGTCAGCAAGAGAGTCCAGGGCTGTTGGTTCCAACGTCCACACTCTGAACCCCCCAGCTTCTGGTGAATCCGTGACCACACTGGAACGTCACTGCAGATTGAGCTGTTGTTAAGCCTGTTTCCCCAGGGGGCCTGCCCATCAGCCAGAGAGGCGGTGAACCGTGGAGACCCCCAGCATTCTGCATGAGGAGGGGTTCCCAGGCAAGGGATGAGCAACCTTCCTCTTTTCACTTCTCAGAAGCACCCTTGCTGATTCTGTACAGGGCATCCTCAGGTGACACTTTGAGAAAACATTTCCTAACCTGGGTGCTCCCTGGAGAGAGAGCATTTCCTAACCTGGGAGCTCCCTGGGGAGAGAGCAGACTCATTTACCTGTTCCTCTAGGACCCCACAGAGTTCTCCCAGCACATAGTAGGTGCGCAGTCAGGAGAATGGTTCTGTTTAATTTTATTCCTCTATATCTTGTTTCAAATTGTATTGAAAATTCCATATCGTTTAATCCTCTTGGAAGGAAGCAGGGAATAAATCTACAAATAAAATTTATGTTTCCAATATGCCCCGAGCACTGACAAGGTGATGTCTTTCATTGTCACACCACCTCCTCCTTCCATGCAGACAGCTGAGCCTCTGACCTCCACAGTTCAGCATGGAGATAGCTCAGCCAGACCTTACTGTTTTATTGAATACTTACACCAGAATTATCATTGCTTAGAAAGCATCCCTCTGTGCACATTTGTTAGTTGATATGTATAAGCCTGGGCATCTATTACATATGAAAACTATTTGCTATATTTCTTACAAATAATTTGAACTTAGCTTGTTTTCTGGGTATGGTCGAGAGCTTTGTTGTACTACAGTTTCTGCGAATTGATCTATGTGCATTGTGCATTTTAATTCTTTATGCATGGTACTTTTGATGAATCCTGACTTGGAAAATAGGTATCACTATCTCCACTTTATGGATGAGGAGAGTGAGCCTCAGAGAAACTAAGTGACTTTCCTAAGATGACATAGGTAGCAGGTGGCAGAGGCAAGATTTTAACAAGCTCTGGATGAATCTAAAATAAAGCACTACCTCTATGTTACCATGTTGCTTAAAGAACAAACCGATGATTTCAAAACTGGATTTAAAAAATGCTGGAAGGAAGTAATGGTAAATATTAATGGCAGTTGCCTTTGGGAGATGCAATTCTGATTCTTTGTACTTTTCTGTATTTTCTAAATTTTATAACTTTTATCATTGTGGGAAAGCTGAAACACACACTACCAGAGAACACACTATCTTAATAAATTTAATTACTGTTAATTTGTCAGGAGACTTTTGTTTTGTTCATTTGATATATGTTTTTGATAAACAACAACAACACCGCAAATAGTAAGGTACAGTAGGATTTCCTCCTGACTAAAAATATTCTGACCACAATGAAACTAGATTATTGCCAGTAGAAGAATTCTTGGTTTGGTTCTTGGCAACAGAAAACAGAACAGCATTTGCTATAACTTGAAAACCACCATTTTCAATCTTTCAGATCGCCTGTTGTTTACAACTAAGGATGGGGTGAAGGGTCTTACATTTTTTCACCACCCTGCAAGTTCGCAAAGGACTTTCTCACCTGTCATTTCCTCTTGGTTTCAATAATCATTGATTCAATACACCCCCGTGCACTAGGCCCTGTGCACAGTGATTTTCTGAACATTTTAACCTGAGTCCCAGCAGCCTTAGAAAGTGGGCTGATGTGTTCTATTATTTCTTTTACCAGTGAGGACACTGAAGATGAAGTGACGTGCTGAGGGGCTTGCAAGGCAAGGGCAGGAGAGCTCCAGTTTTAGCTATTCAACTCCAAACCCAGTATCTTTGAACTTCATCACCTCCTGGCGCTTCTCAGGGTCAGATCCGTTCTTGAGCAATACATCATAAAGGTTATGCTGGATCTTTTGATATCTTTTCAAATGTTGTATTTCAGAACCCATTTTTCACTCTCTCACTTGCCCAGGGACTACCGTACCATCTTATGCCCCATTCAACCACCCTATGGATGATATCTCAGGACTCCAGACTCTCTCCTTCTCCTCTCTCACCCCTCTCTGCCTCCCAGTAAAACCTGGGGAACGTGTTTTCCATTTGCTTGGAAACTTGCAGGGTGGTGAAAAAAATGATAATGCATGATGGGGATTCCTAGGCAACATTCCTGCTTTTTTAGAAAGAGGACATTTATGAATGTTGTGCCTTTGCCCAAAGAAGTTCCCCAGTGGTGGGATAATTAGATAATATAGGAGGTCAATGGGGAGAAAAATGAAAAGGAAAAAATACCATAGATAAGCACTGGAGAAAAACACATGAAAACATCATTTCATTTGAGAGAAATGCTTCATTAGCAGATGCCCAAATGTTATAACTCCTGGAGAGCCATTTGGCCAGGGATAACAAAAGTCTTTTAAAAATTCATAACCTTTGACTCAGTAAATCCAGTTCTGAGAATGCATCCTAAGGAATAATTCTAAAGACAGAAAGAGCTTTGTGCACAAAGACATTCACCACAGAGTTACTTATGATATAGAAAAATGGCAAAAAGGATATTGATTATGTAAATTGTGATACAATGGAATATAGTCATTCTGGATAATGTCTGCAAAATGTTCTGAAATAATGTGAAAAGATAAAATGAAAAGAGCAGACTATAATTTTAATCATTATCACATTATGATAATCATGTCCAATATTTGGAAGCTAATTATCTACTTATGTTTAGAAATTGCTACTGTGGGTAATGTTTTTCTTCTTCCTACATTTTAAAAATTTTTTCCAAGTTTTCTTAAATGAACATGTCAGTTTTCCGACGGAAAAAAAAATAAACTTCTTTGGAAATATTATTTTACTCAATCCTGGTTTTTACTTAACTCAGGTAATATACAAGTGTCTATATCCAAGAGTGATGTCAGAAACAAACATACTTTGTAACTGTGCAGAAAAGAGTCATTAGAGCAGGTGTCATTGCTATCCTTGTGATAGGCCTGCTTACAAGGTTGGCCCTTGGATGGTATCTGGGAACTTAGATTCCCAGAGGGTCCAGGTGTATTTGGGCCACTGTAATAAAAGGCCAGTGACTGGGTGGCCTAGAAACAAACATTTACTTCACGTAGTTCTGGAGGTTGGAAGTCAAGGATCATGGAAGCAGCGGGTTGGGTGTCTGGTGAGAAACTGTCTCCTGCGTGGCCAAAGGGGTGAGGAATTTTCTTGGGTCACCTTCATAGGGCACTAATCCTGTTCACAAGGGCTCCACCCTCAGGATCTAAGCACCTGCCAAAGTACCCTCCTCCAAATACCATCATATTGACATTAGATTTCAACATATAAATTTGGGAGGGATATATTGAAGTCCATAGAAGTTCCCACCACCATTAAGTAAGAGTGTCTCACAATGTTTAAACTATTTGGACAAACCATAAAGTTGATGTTAAACACCTGCTTTCCCTCTGGGAGGGTAGAATTTGGGTTATTGGCTAGGCAGAAGCTGCCTATGTGACCAAGCCCCCCCCCCCAAACCCCAGGTATTGAGTCTCTACCAAGCTTCCCAAAATGACAGCATCCTACATTTGTTGTCACAGTTCGTTGCTGTGTGCATCCTGTGTGACTCCCCTGGGAGAGGGCCTTGGAAGCTTATGCCTGATTTCTCCGGACTTTACCCATGTGCCTTTTCCCTCCCTTTCTTTTAACTGTAATAAATCATATCTGTAAGTATGACTACATGCTGGGTCTTGTGAATCCTCCAAGTGAATTGTGGAATCTTAGGGTGGTCTTGGGACCTCTTAACATAATCATCATCATCATGCAGCTCTAAAAAAAAATCACTTTCTTCCCATTTTTTGTCCTTAAGAATTTAGCTATATATAAACTACAGAATGGTGCTTTTCTAAAATATATTAAACCCACAAATTCTAGTGCTAGGAAAGAGAACCGTGTCATATTTTTGCTTTACAGATGAGGAAATGAGTGAGTGAAGTGAGGCATCCAAATCAGCATCAGAACCTCGGACTCCTGACTCTTCGTTTCTACAACACTCCATCCCCTTTCACAGATCACTGTTTTTCTGTGAATGGCTGACCATGAGGCATACAGGGAAAAGATAAATAATTACAACGATATAATGTGGAGTAAGGGAAGAGTGGTTGGGGATATTGGATGTAAATCAGAGAGAAATGATAAAATGGGATTTCCTTCATTGTTTATAAGGGGTGAATCAATAGTTGGTGATAGAATAGGAAGCACACACAGGATGGTCTCGGGCTGTAGAGTCAATTACTCTAAGTAAGGAAATACTTGCGAAAGGTGCACCCTAGAATGAAAAGTGGACCAACTTGCTCCTCCTTCTTTACACTGGTAGTTAGGTACAAGCCATTGAAAATGAGGTGTTGTTGGCATTTCCCCTTGGAAATGCACATGTCCAATCAGGGTTGACTACAATAAAATTGAATATTTTCATGCTTCTTTCAAGTAGTCAATACTTTCCTGGCTTACCTCCTAAGGGGGAAAGGGGAAGGGTTACAGAGAGTGAGAATCTTTAAAATTGGGGAAATTTCAATCGAACGTCTACTTCTTACACTTCAAAGATCTTATTCATAAATTTAGAAATCTGCCAATCTATGCTCATCACTTAAAATCTGATGAGAGAATATCATTCTTAAAAATCTGCATTGCACTTATCATAATCCTATTCATTCAAAGGTAAGACCATCTCTGGGTCTCTCCTATTGATGAACACTGGTAGCAGTGATGAAGAGATGATCCAAATTCCACAGAGAAAACAGACCCCCAAGACCATGCTGTAAATCCTATGGCCACATCTCACCAAGGAAGAAGGCATTGGGGAAAATCAAGAACAGAATTCACACTTAGCTACATAGAATCACAAATAAGTAATTGCTTACTACTTCCCTTCTTCTTCTACTTTCCTGCTTTTCCCCCTACTGGGTCCAACAGTGGAAAAGACTAGCTTCACAAAGGCCTTCACCACACTGACCTCAAAGAACATCTGATGAAAAAATGATCCCTTTTAATCTATCAGGAGATTTAAAAATATTATAAGTCAATATTTTATTAGTCCATTTGTATATTCCATTTCCTTGGTGTTTGGGATTTTTCTGGTCATTGGCTTATTAAAAATGGGCATCTAGAATGCAATTCTGGCTTGTGTCCATAAGAAAAGAAAGTTCTGGGGTGGCCCCACAATTTTTATGTTCTTTTTTCGACTTTTGTCCTAATTCTCATTCTCAAGACAATCTAAAAATCCCTCTCACTGAAAAGAAAGTCATACAAAAATAAAATTCTTTTAAATAAATACAAAAAATGACACAAGAGGTATCTATCCTTGATAGGGGTTATTTGATGGGAAAGGTTTAGGGTAGTATACTGTCCTAGGTCAGGTTTCCTGGAGACATCTTCAGACGCTGAGGCAGGGAATTCCCCGGGGAGCGACCTTGAGAAGAACATATCTAAGGTAGCAGGATGGGGCGGAGGGAGAGGTTGAATCGAAAGCAGTTGCAACAGAAGGCCTCAGCTCATCCCACTGGGATCTCTGGAGCTGAGATGGTCCTGCAGGGTTGTCACAAATCCAAGGCAAAGGGCTGGGTCTTTGTATCCCTGCATTAATCAGTCGTTAGACTCCGGCTACCTCTGGGAAGAGGGCAATACAGCTTCCTCTGGCAGCAGGCAATTCCCTGAAATGATCGCAGCTGTGAGCCTTCAGCAGCCAACTCTCCTGGCAGCTGAGGGAATGAGTACCTCAGTCCAAAATGGGACCTAAGCAGGTACACCGCATTTGTGTTCTTTCATATCTTTATAATCCGTGTGCACATTCGAAAGAGGAAATCATTGGCTATCCCTTTATTCAACATTATACTGGTTTTTTACTCTCCAGTCCTCAAAGTTAAATGTGAAAGAAATATCATATTATCTATGATGTTACCTAATTTTGCAATTCCCAGTCTCCATCCTGCCAAGATACATTGGAAATGGAATATCAGTTATTCTTGGGGCTTCCTTCCCAAATCAGGGCTATTCCTAGGTTCTATTGTCCAAAGCAGGGCCAAGGTGTGCAGGCAGGGGGGAAGGTGGGGGATGGATATTTATAACAAGGCCATTCTGGTTGTCCCTAAGACCACTGACTCCTTTCACTTGGTCCCTTCAGAGCCATACTTGTGAAACACTGAGACCTATAATCCTGTTTCCCAAGCCATTCCTTCCAGAGACTTGCCACCTCCCCAGAACACTGCCAGAAAGAAGGTTCCTCTTCCTCACTGCACCAGACCCAATGACATCTTTCTTTCTGTGACCCCAGGGAATATCTTTCTGACTCAGGAGCAGCCCCTATCTACCTACTATACTTAAAAGGCATTCCACTTTTTCCAACAAACCCCAATTCCCTTGACTCTTCAGCAAACAAACACCCAAAGCTTCTTTTCTAGAAGCAGGGAGGGCTTAATCTTCAAACCCTCTTGGAAGGAAATATTTGCAGTCTACCTTTCTCAGGAATCAAAGAAAGGAAGAAAAGCAAAACAGTTCAGTTCCTGTATTAAAACTGTCTGAAGATGATTTTTTTGCCAAATCACTTAGAGAGCTCTCATTTGCTGCATATTCTGGCTACAAGAAAAAAGTAATGTATTTTTCAATAGTCACAACCAATTGAGTTTTATATACAAGACAATTTCAAGAACAGTTGTCCAAAATGACTCTTAAGTTGAAAGGTTACCTCTTTGAGCCTGAGTCTGAATATAAACACATTGAAACATTTTCTTTTAAATGTATCCAAATTTTAGGCTGGTATTTCCCTCCAACCTAGCCTGTGTATTGTAATGATTTCTGTTAGCAAGCATTTTGAACTTAAAACCCTCGTTCTGACACACTGGCAACGTAATCAGCTACAGGCAGTCCCCAATCTTTGAATCTGTTGCTTGCCAAAAGATTGTTTGCACATCTGTTTTTATTAGAATATATGTTTCAAGTGTCACAAAACAATAGCATAAATTGTGTGTGTGGCAGGGGGAGATTTCGATTTCTTTATGGCAGGATAGTTTCTTTCCCCCTGTTCATAGAATTTATTATTTAATGTTTATACTATAAAACTAATACATGCTCAATGCAGAAAAACTCAGGAAATGGAGGAACACAAAATTTTAATCTATAATTTCACCACTGTTAAAATTAGGCATATGCCCTAATATTTTTTCTATGATTAGGAATATGTATTCTTTTTATCAAAAATTCTTCCCATACTGCCCATTGTTTTGTAGAAATCTGCATTTATTTGATAATATACTGGAAAAAGAAAAGGCTGATATTTCAGGAAGATGGCATAGTCCCACTTCCCTTTCTGTGTCTTTATTCTTTGCCTTGCTCTGTTCTCCCCAGTTTCCCACTTCCAAGCACCCCCGCCCCCAGACACACACACACACACACACACACACACACACACACACACACACACACACACACCTGCTTTCCCTGTCTCACTACCTAGCTCCTTTCTCAGCCTCCTAGTTGACTTCAGTACAGCTGATCCTGTTTGGGCTTGGAAAGAAATCTGAGTGACAATATTCACATCAGCTGTAAATGATAGGCAGCGTCTTAACACCCGTCTCTAAGTTGCTCATTAAGGGATGTTTATTAACCCCAGAGAATCCTTCATTGATCTACTTTCAAATAATATAATATCACAAACTAGACTCAATGTCTTTAGCCCCCATCTGTCTACAAACTAACTCCTCTTATTCAACGAGACTTGAATTTCAGCCTTATTTTTGTCTCCCCCATTCTTGCTCACCCTCCCAGTGCCAACACAGTCAGGTCCCAGGCCTGCTGGCCTCACTTCCAGCTCCCTCATGCAGCAGCCCTTTCTCTCCATGCTTTCTGTCACTGCCCTAGGGTAGCTGTCGTTCAACACCACCAAGATTTCCAGCATTCTTCCTCCAGGCCTTCTGTTCTGGGCTCCTGTCTTTGCTTCTTCCACCTGTCTTAGCCACTGACAATAGTGATCTTCCTGAAACATAGCCCAAACCATGTCCCTACTGCCAACAGAATGAAGTCCAAACGCTCAGGCACCCGTGCCCCCCATCAGCCTCACCCTCTACCACCCCTGACTTCATATGCACTGTGCCACAACCAAGCATATATAGACTCCACTCCCTGTGAGCCCCTCAAGCTTTCCCTGGTCCTGGCTTTTGTTCTTTTTGTCTTGTCAGTCTGAACACACACTCTGTCTCTCTCTCTGCCCCTTCACATGTGTATTTGTATCTAACAAATGCTTACATGATGCGTGCAATATACAGCCACATGCTGTTCGTGTCAGTTTCTCCATGGGAACTCATTTAACCCTCATACTAGCCATAAGGGGTAATGACTATTATTATCCCCATTTTAAAGATGGGAAAACTGAGTTGTAGAATAAATTTCTCTGCTGCCTGTTCAAATACTACCCACATTCTCAGCCTCAGATTAAATGCCATTACCCACAAAGCATTCCCTACTATTCTGAAATGGAATAATGAGAATAATGAGGTGAAAGAAGAGGATAGGAAGGAGCAGGAGGAGAAAACAATTTTAATAACTACTGCCAAGCTTTCTGCTTAGTATCTCACTTGAACAGAAAATTTTAATCCTTCCCACAAAGCTATGAGTTAAGTACTATTATCCTAGTTTCTCAAGTGACAAAACCAAGACTCAGAGAGGTTAAGAGCCTTCTCCAAAGTCAAATAGCTAGTTTCTAAGTGGCAGAGCAGGGAAATGCCCCTGCACCTGAAATTCCTATCAGTCCCTACCTGATGATGCTTTGTATATAGTGTATGTACCCTATAGATGCATTGTGTGTGTGTGTGTGTGTGTGTGTGTGTGTGTGTGTGTGTGTGTATCTATCTCCCCGTGGTAGATGGCATTATTGTTCCCAATTATTTGCTGCCCTCCCTGCCAGAGGAGCGGACATCCCAGCCTGTGGCCCTATGGCTTGCGGTGACTGCTTCTCTGTGGGAGAACATTCACATCTGCCAATGAGATTGGAAAATGGCCTTTAATGGCTGTCGTGTGCCTTTTTCCCTCCCTGTTCTCTTTCTCCTTCTCCATCTGACATATAAATGCCATAGTTTGGATAGAGGCTGCTCCTTCACCCTGAGTCCCAGAATGAAGCAAACACACTAGTGAGTCTGCAGGTGATGTGAGCATGAATAATAAGCCTGCTTTGTAAGCCACTGGTTGGGGGATTGTTTGTTACAATAGCGTAACTTACCAAAAGCTGACTGATAAACACCTCTTTTAGATAATAAGCATTTTGAAGGCAAGATATTTGATTCATCTTTGTACCCTCCTGTTCCACTCCCCATCTACCCATGCAAACCTTCATTTGGAAGACCCTCAATAAATATTGGTTGACTAAATGAATACAAATGAATGTAATAAATAAATAAGTGAACTAAAACAATATAGGGACAAAAATATAAAACCAAATGCCTTCCTCCCCCCCCACCCCTGCTTTTCTCCCTCCTTCTTTCTTCCCTCCCATTCTCTTCTCTCTTCTCTTTCTCTCTCTCTTTCCCAATAATAGGCAAGCTGTCACTTGTGCCACATTTAGTATTTAACAGGTGGAGCTGGCCTCCAAAATGAGGCTATATATCCAGGCAGGAAGCATTTCAATTTTGACTCTAGATTTACATAACTATCCATAGCTCAATGAGAGACTATTCTTTCTCAGAGCCAAAAGTGCCCAAATAGTGCCCAGACATGGACCGTGCGATCGAACATTTGGTGGTAGTACTGGGACTCACAGATTAAGATCTGGAATTCCAAGGATGCTGTGTCTTTTTTTGCGAGAATTTCTAGCTTAATCAGTAGTCCTTGAAACTTTCCCACTCTCCGTTATTCCATAATTCACGCACATCTGAGGTGGTTCTCCAGGAGGAGCTGTAGAAATTTAAATCCAATCCCAAAGCCACATAAATTTGTGAATCACCTCTGAAACTGTGACCTGTTTATCAAGAGCAAATAAACAGCAACCACCACATAGCTCTCTAGTTGTTCAACATTCTTCGCTGAGGATGTAGGGAAATGAATTCAGGTTTCAGTTGCTCGCGGTTCTCCGCACATACTCACTCGACTTGGCCGACAGATGAAAGGGAGTAGAGGTATTCAGCGTCCTTTTAATTTTCCTTCGCTTCTGACGTCACAGCCCTGGAGGCTGTGCCATATCAGCAAGAAAAGTCATCTTACGAATTTAGAGGTAAACAAGGCAATTGTGTCAGAGCCCTTTCATGCTTGAAACTCCCATGATCGGAAGTATCAAATAAATCAAACTTTTCAACAAATTTTACCACCTCGCTAAACAGAAGTTAAAAAAATTTTTTTTTGTGATGCTCTCTTGGCTTCTACTTTTTTCGTTGCTGTTGTTGCTTGTATGCCCCTTTATTTTTTTATTTTTTTTACATATAAAAGCAACTTTAACTACTTGAAACTTTACAATTTCATTAAATTAATGCAATGTTAGTAACTGTCCATATAATTAAATGAAGTTTATCTTAATTTTTTTATAATAATTTTTTATTATGTCATGTTAGTCACCATACAGTACATCCCTGGTTTTTGATGAAAAGTTCCATGATTCATTACTTGCGTATAACACCCAGTGCACCGTGCAATACGTGCCCTCCTTACTACCCATCACCGGCCTATCCCATTCCCCCACCCCCCTCCCCTCTGAAGCCCTCAGTTTGTTTCCCAGAGTCCATAGTCTCTCATGGTTCATTACCCCTTCTGTTGGCTTCTACTTCTGACAAATATCCCATGAATTAGCCACGATGAAGGGCCAAATAGAAGAAGATTAGTAATCTGGCTCACAATCTCTACCTTAACACGGAATTCCCCGGCTTGCAAAGTTCACAGCAGAGATTGCACTAATGAACGAACAAGTGGAAGCTGGTACACAAACTTTTCCTTTGACTTCACTAATCATATTGAAACCTTTTTCCCCACTCTGTACTAGAAAGTACCCAATCTGTTGCAAGTAACTTTACTTTTTTCCACATTCCTAATTTCTCAGATATTTTGCAGGCCTTACAAGTACATAGAAGATTTTTGCTAAAATTCTCAGGCAGTTGAGCAGTGTTTGACCCACAGGTCACAGAATGAGGACTCTGTTCATTCAGTAAATGTTGGCTTCTCCTTTTTGTTCTGAGAAATGTTGTAGCAGCTATTATTGTTGGTAATTTACCATTATTACTATTAGTCACCAAATAGGGAGCCCTTAATCATTAAGTATCTATATTTTTTTAGAGTGTGTAGTTAATGATTTTTTAATTTTGTTATGATAGTCACCATACAGTACTTCACTAGTGTCTATATTTTTAACACATAAGTTTCTTTTTAATGCTGTTTAATTTGCTTTTCCCATTTTTCATGATATCTTCCTCCACTCAGGCTGACTCAGGTTTAGGTTTGCAGTCAGCGAGTGGTGATATCTTGTGTCACACGCATAGGTGACCCTCTCTGCCAACGTTCAGCCAGTGTCCCTGGAATGAAACTTATCAGGCACAGTATTGTTCATTCCAATGTGTTTAGTAAAAATCTCTGCTACGTGTCCGCTCTGGGAATTTCTCCTCATGTATTTCAAGCACAGCCAGAATGAGGCTGACAGGAACACTAAAAGAAGACTTCTTTCCACTGTCCCTCCACTAAGAAATGTCAGGCCCCACAAGTTGGGGACGCCTTCATCCTTGCTACAAAGACATACGGAGGCAGAGCTACAACTGCAAGCTGGCATCACATCTGTCCACCAAGACTCTGATTATAGAAAGAGGGCTTGGCTCTATCAAGATATTAACTTGGCACTTTTCATCTTCATTCAAATGCCTTTGGGGGTTGGGGGGGAGAAACGCTGAGCCAACCCCGAACAATAACATGGCAATAAAAGTGAGAATCATTATCATTGAGTCTCTGGATTTGATTCTCAGCAAAGAGAATGCATAGGAAGTGCCTTTGAGGAAGAGCCAACATTCCAAGCTCTACCTTTGTCCTCCTCCCACCGCCCCCCCTTGTTGATTCTTTGATGTTCATGGGGAAAATCCTTTATAGGGGCCAGATCCTCTCCCATTGCATTCCCTCAAGCCTTTATAATAAGAGCGAGCCCTTGCATTTGTGTGGTGCTCTTGGCTTACAAACTGCTTCCACATCCTTCGCCCCACCTCTGCAGCACACTGGAGAGGAAGAGGACTCTGTTCTCAGGATGCATATTCAGCTTGAGTCCCTGCCCCAGCCATCTTGCCTAAGGTTAAGCAAGTCCACATTCCCAACAAACCTTGTGTAACTTGGAATTTCCTTAGCAGCCACTGGGGCAGTGACATATCTCTCATCCAGGTTTCTCTGACCTGACAGCTTGACTGGCAAATGGTAGGAGCATGGAGAATCCTAAAGGCTAAAGGAACAAGCCCCATGTGCTGGGGCAGGGGCCTTTCTACCATGGCTTCTGTGTTTTGCACACCTGTTGGCTCATGTTTCCAAAGGCAGTTGACATCTGCTGACCCAGAGGCTACCTGAGCCTGGAAATAAAGGGGGCTGAAGTCTCTCTGTTTCTGGGCACAGGTTTCAACATCTGTAACCCATAAGTAACAAGGAGTAGCAGGATTTGGGCCTTGTGATTCCAACAGTCCTTCCTGCTTTCCTGTGATCTGGTCTCTCATGCAGTTCTTTCTATAAATTTTCTTTTATTGGAAAACAGAATCTCATGCATAGAAAAAAATGAAAAGAGTACAAGGTTGTATACAAAGAAAAACGTACACCTCCCTTCTGCCCCCAAGCTTCCCATGTCTCTTGCCAGAAGTTACAACTGTTAATGGTTTCTTGTATATCCTTCCAGGACTATTCTATACATATACAAGGAAACAAATACATATATATAAACTAGAAGTTCTTAACAAAATTTAATAATCAAGCTGCATCAATAGAAAACCAAAAAGAGAGATAGTGTGAGATAATTCAGCATCATTCAGAAGCCATCTATGGGCCAAATTCTTCATTAGCTCTTAAGACACTCACATATTAGGGGCGCCTGGGTGGCATAGCGGTTAAGCGTCTGCCTTCAGCTCAGGGCGTGATCCCGGCGATCTGGGATCGAGCCCCACATCAGGCTCTTCTGCTATGAGCCTGCTTCTTCCTCTCCCACTCCCCCTGCTTGTGTTCCCTCTCTCGCTGGCTGTCTCTATCTCTGTTGAATAAATAAATAAAATCTTTAAAAAAAAAAAAGACACTCACATATTAAAGCTTTTCAAATGATAAACTCAACATATGTTACACACTTTTTTTTTTGCACTAAGCCTACAACCAAAGTGAATAATCTTGCTTTGTCAGTGTAATTCCCTCCCTACGAGAAAGCTCTTATACGGAATCAACCAGCTTTTAAAACTTTAAAAATAATTTAATTTCTAAGAAACTAGCGGCTCCTTGTAACTATGTTGTTGAACCTTTGCTTAGAAACTGACTCTCTCTTTACACATTGAGTAGGACTGTTATCGCGAAGCCCTCCCTTTAGGCTCATGCAGATATTCTAATTTCCTTCCATCTAGCCAGGTCCTCCAGGAACTCCTAAAGTCACAGGCTCTGTTGGTTGGCTTCCGTCCACTGGAAAACACCCTCAGGCCAGACAAACACTGGAAAATACCAAGTCCTGATACTAACAGTTAACATTCACTTAGAACTTCCCGGTGCCTGGCACTATCCAAAAATTTCACATTCATATGTATGCGCTCTCTGACCCCATGAGGTAGTATGCCTAGTAGCCATATTTTACAGTTGAAGAAAATAGATCTTGGAGAAGTTAAGTAACTGGCCCAAGATCAAAGTATTGCTCTAAGAAGTGGCATGCAGAACATGTTTTGATTCCACAGCCTGTGCTCCTAACCCCTTGGATCATGAGATCATACTAACTTTCAAGTGAATCTTGATTCCCATTCACTACATTCCCCAACCTCACCAGCAATCTCGTGTAGTAATGGACACCATTCACCCTGCAAGGAAGGCTTTCCTTTCTCCTGCAGTGAGGCTGATCCCACCTGGCTCCAGGACCCCAAGTTCCTCAGGCAATCCCCTAACACCTGTTCTCAGACCTTGACAGATATATCTGGATAGGAATTTGCACATGTGGCATCTTTGTACTGTTTTATTATTTATTACTATAACTTGCTATTTGTATGAGGTTAAAGGACCTTTCCCCCTTGTGGACTGACTGGCTTGGAGGCCAAACCTGTCTTGGTGAACTGGGGCCAAGAGGAAGGTGCGTCTGTGATATGAAGGTTTAGCCCAATGACGGGTGGGAGGTGAGCTTCACCCCAGACCTGTCTTGTTGCTACGGAGTGAACGTGCACTTTGGAAATCAAGATAAGATACTTCACCCTGGCTTAGGAAGTGACACGTACAGAGGGAAATGTAAATGTCTTGATTGTGGAATGTGAACCGGGCACGGGCAGTGGATTGTGAACAGACGCTGTGTCTGTCTCATTAGTATTCCCGGCATGGGCCATGCTACCATCAATCCCGACATTGCGTTCCTACCTGGGGACTCCTGCTTCTGCATCCCAGAGGATCTTTACCTTTTGAGGAAATATAGCTTGCATGGTCTCCAGGCATGTTCCAGAATTGCTGTGGCTGCTGATGTGTGAGATGAGGAAGCCTATTTCCAGGGAACCCTGCCATCTCTGAGGGCCATTGGGCAATTACTTTTCCTTTCTCATTACTCTCCCTGTTTAACATTCACCAAGCTCTCCCCGGAATGAAAGTGCAGGAGGCACACCTCTTCAAAGACCAGGTGAGGCCAGCAAGAGCTGCTACATCCCACTGGCACATACCCATTGACAAAATGAGATCACAAATAGCAGCGTGGGTGGAAACTCCCTTCTGGGTGAATGACTTTATCAAATCAAAGGCCTCAATCAAAGGAGGATCAGGTTTCAGTGATTGCACGTGGCACAGGAAAGCAGGTGGAAAACCCAAAGGACCAGGCTGGCCAGTTCTGTTCCCTCCCCACACATATCACTAGCCCCTTCCTTTCAGCTTTCCCTTGGTGGCTGAGGAGGGTAAGCATTCCCTTCTGAGCCTGAAATACAAATGAGTTAGAATCTCTGTGGAGGTCGCACGGTGAATTCGGTGCCGGTTTAGAGAAGGTCCCCCCAACAAGAGGACCAAGTGTCTCTGACACACAGAGAAAGAGTAGCGACAATAAATGGGGGGGGGGGGGTTAGGCTGTCTGTTTTCCCTAGTCAGTTGCTTGTTCTCAATCTCAGGCTCTGCTCCAAAGCTGAATTTGTTTCTGACAGGCTTCTCAGTTTAGTAGCGCCACCATTCTTTTAGTCTGAGAGAGAAGCATGTGAGTGTCGGTGAAGGGGTAGGTAAAGGTACAAATGTAGGAAAAAGTGGAGGTGTGAGTGTACAATTTTCTCTTGATGCCATTAAAAGGGAAATAGGGACAGTCAGCTCCCGTCTGTTTAATGGATGACCATTTGGTGGAGAGTGGGGCTGTCGTATTCAATATCCTCTTTGGACCAAAGAATCTTTCCCGTCCTTGCTTATCCTCTTCAACTCCTTACTCTGCATAAAACTATTACAAGGCTAGATCTGAATGTTCTTGTTTTCTCTGGTGACAGATTCCTTACACCCCTTTCACATTTGGGTGGTTAATATTTCCAGAAAAAAAGCCAGTTGCATTAATGGAATGTAGCATAAATGAAAACAATAATAGCTGCATAGTGTGTTTTCCTACCTGCCAAGAAACAAAACTGCCTGTGGTTTTTAAAAATGGGATGCCGCATAGAAGACACAAGAAGCAAGTGTCTGGTCTTTCTCCAAAAGAGGCTGCCTTGAAAACTCTTGCCCAGTCATTAAACCAAAGAGGTCTGTTTTCTTACAGTGAGGTCTTTTGCTCTTTCAATTGCATTTTCTGCCACATTTGTGAAATTTTGTTTATGCGCAGGGATCTCGTTAGGAAGAAAAAAATTGGGTCGATAGAAGTTTCTCAGATTCTTTTCTTATGTACTTAATGTCCTTATGGGATAAATTTCATGGTTTCTACAGTAAAAGTAGCACTGATTTGGGGTTTCCTGGTGCAGATAGATATCTTTTCATCACTTTCAAGTTGAAGTAAAAGGAGCATGATAATGTGAAACTTTGGAACACTTTGATTCCTAAAAAGAGAATGTGGGGACATGCTGCAGATCCATATAGAAATCATCTTGAGAGCATTAGAAAGATTCCTGATTCCTATCTTGCTTTCAGGATCCCCTAAGCAAAATGGCACCTACTTGTTACAGTTGATATCCATGGTGTTCATGTACTCCATGCGTGTCCTGGGAGGCAGCTATTCAACTTTAGCTTTTGCCTCCGGTGCCGAACCTTGTCTTTATGAGACACGTTGATACTTAGCAGGTTGAAGACAGATTCCAAGCAGTAGGTGGTCTGGGTCCCCACCAAGCAGTAGAGAAGGCCATGAGTTGACAGTCTTCAAGTCTGTCTGCGTTATCCCTTTCATCTTTCAAAGTCTGGGGAGAAGGGAGACTAGGTGGAGGAATGCGCCCCAGGAGGACTCGACAGGGATGGTTAGAAAAATGCACAACCAGTCTGATCTGCACATGCTGTGGATTATGTCCTTTAAGAGAAAGACAAGGAGCTGATTATGGTAGAAGGGTGATATGTTTAGCTCCCTCTTGGTCCATTGGCTCTGAAGTGAGTGAGAATAACATACCATACAACTCTGGATTCATCTTGCTTTGGGGACCAGAATGCCTGCTGCTCTGGAGAGATTTTTTCCCCCCAGGGCAATTTCTTTGCAGAGTCCACCCATTTTTCATTGTATGTTTCAAAATTCAGCTCTTATTGGCTCTTAACAATAGAGAACAAACTGAGGGTTGACAGAGGGAGATCGGGGGGTGGGCTAGATGGGTGATGGGTATTAAAGAGGCCCTCGTTGTGACGAACACTGGGTGTTGTATGTTAAGTGAGGAATCACTGAATTCTACTCAGAAACCAATATTGCACTGTATATTCACTAACTAGAATATTTTTTTAAAAATTCAGCTCTTACTAATTGCAGCTGCATCATGAAAAAGACTAGTTATTCCTCCTCCTCAGCTTTTTCAACTCAACAATGAAGAAAATGAAGAGAAACCTAGGACATCTAACAAAAACGTCCCCCAGTCTCTGCTTTCGAAGGCAGAGCATGGAGAGTTGGGTGTAGCTATTCTCTCGCTGGATCCTTTTAAAGAAATAGCTATTTTCCAGCACATGATCGAGAGGCCAAGTGTCCAGAAATGGTCACCACGTACCTGCTTGCTGCTCCTGATTTCTTGCTGAACCCCAAAACTACGTCCACACAGAAACTTTCTCCAAAGCGGCCTTCCTGATATTGGTGTTGGGATTTAGTTCTACTTGTTTTGCTCTCACAAGGAAATAACTGGTTTCAGTTTTGTCTTTCTTGGTTTATTTTCAAACTTCTCCTCAAAGCAGTACTATTGTATTAGGCTGATGATGCTACCATCATTCTTTTTTTTTTTTTTTTCTAAGCAATAACCTAGCTCTCTCCCTGAGATAAACGTCTTCATCTTGAACCTCAGTTTATCCAGTCTCATCCAAGGTGATTTTCTCAAAAGAGCATTAAACTTTTCTACATGGATGCACTTAGGGCCCCCTGTCATTTTAGAGGCTTAAGCAATCACCTTTACCAGGAATATTAAATCAATCCTCTTTGAAGATCTCACCTTTTCAAAACATGAGCTATATCTGACATTGATTTCTAAAAAATTCCCATTGACTCATGAGCCGGACCTAGACATCGATTTCAGAAGATGGACCTACATTTTCTCAGTAACAGGGTTTTGCTTTCTTCTTGTGATGTAATATGGCCCTCATATTCCTAATACAAACTTATGAACTTTGCACTGCTGAATTGATGCTATAAAAACAAAATCATCTTCACACCAAAGGCCATGTATGTGTGATTTTGACAGCCCTGTGCATCATATCGCAAGCAACAATTTTTCTTAATATCAGCCACCGAAACAAAGTTATGAGTGAGTGATGTTGCTGTTATATAGACCCACTGATGGCCAAGCCAAGTGCTGTGCGATTTCTCTTCTGGAAATTGTTTGCTATCTCTGCCTTTTATGCATCCAAGCACTAAAAAAAATCATTTGACTTCAGCCTCACGTTGCCCTGCCACCACTTACATGTTCCAAACCTTCCAAGGGAAATCAAACCATTCCAAACACAAGTCATATCTATTTCAAATCACCAGGTCATAGAAATGATGCAGGTATTTATCTGACTCTTTATTTTCCTCCTCTTAATTAAAACTGTCGGAAGTTAATTTCTTGGCCTTTTTAACCTATTGCTCTATTTGCCCAAAGATGCAATTTATAAAATTACTACCTACCAGCAGTAACCACAGCAATAACCAGGTGGCTTTCAGGAATGCTTGTTTATTTTAAATGAGACATCTTGGCCTTTTTTATTTTTAACTTCACAGGGGGAAATTAAGCATTTGTACTTTTTGTTTGGGGCTCTAATCACTGGAGCAAACTCGAGAAAAGAAAACAGAGCCCACAGGAATGAGGAATAATTTACAATTAAACCCATGAAGATGAAAGGGAGAGAGCAAAGGGAATTAATGACTTAACAAGAGTTCAGCCTGACCTGCTCCATAGTTTTGCTGACTTCCTGACAGAACTGAATGTCGCTTTAACTCACTGTGAGCCGACCTACAAATGGCACCTGGCCTCAATCTGGCCACTAAGTGTGGGTCTTAACATTTTCTTTTTGTATCTCTGAGAAGCAGAGGAAGAGAAGTTCTGGGAATCCAAACTTATTTTTCCCTGTCTGGCTTTTCTCAAACCTGCTCCCTGTGTTCTATTTATATGTAATGACTTAATTTTTTTTTTCTTTTTACCAAATCCTTATAGATGATATTCCAAAGGCATTGGTTCACTTTTTTCTTCATTGATTTGCATATTCATTTATTTCACTTATTCTTTCAGTGGACCTTTATGAAGCTCCAAACTAGACACCACACAAGGGGACAAGGGGTGGAGGGGGAGGGAGACACACCAAAGGGAATTAGCAAAGTTCTTGCCTTCTAAGACATGAGAATTTAGAAGCAGAGAAATGCAAAGTATGTTGGGTTCAATGGAAGTTTATGAACAAAATTCCATGGAAATTCTGAGAAGCTAAAAATCTATCCTTGGTAAGAAGCTTAAAAAAGACTTTGAGAGGACTTAATCTTGGAATTTGCTTGGCAAGATGGAATCATTTCCAAGAAGCAGACAGTGAGCTAATGGAAAGCAGTGAGTAGAAAAATGGGAAGAAGAGGGTACGGTGGTGGAGGGGAGCGGAACTTCTGGTTTACCATAAAGCTTAAGAGGGTGGACGAGGCAGGCTGGCAGATGATCACGCAAGGAATGACACTTTGGACGTGTCTGGAGTGGGGACCTTGTCATGGAGAAACTCTCCTATCTAGGCCTTATGAGTTTCATTCAGAATCATAGACTTCTGGAGTTGAAGGGGCTGTTAGAAATCTAGGCCAGTCTCCACACACTTTACAGATAAGGAACCTGAGGTCCAGGCCGTTAAATTACCCATCTGGGATCACCCAGCCACTTAGGAGCAGAGCGTGGACCAGAGCTCTTTGAAGTCAGCTTTTTTATTGCTTGGAAATCACAGAAATCAGTAAGAAGGAGATAATAGTCTGAGAAGGCAAGATTTGAAGACAAAAAAACCCACAGCGTTTTTACTATAGATTCGGGCTTGTTTTCTCAGGAGAACAGGAGTACTGCTTGGATATGCACTTTGGAAGGACTTAGAGTTAGGGGTGGGCCCCACGGGGCTCGAGACCAGAAGAGAGGGTTCTCAGCACAATGAACCGACCACCTTACCCTAAAGCGGTTTGTCATCCTCTACACAGAGCTCTGGGCAGCCTTCCTTCTGACTTATTCTCAACTAGGAACGGACAACCAAAGAATACAAGCTTTTGAGGAAAGTCCATAATACATCAGAAAATATATAAGATAAACCAAGTGGAAAGCGGGATTCCTGAGGATTTAGAGAAAAGGGATACCACTACCTCTTAGGCCTAGAAGATGTGAGCAGACATTTGAACACTTGACTTCCAGTAACTTATCATGGCGTCACCATAACAGGGGAACACACATTTATTTTTTTTTTAAGATTTTACTTATTTATTTGATAGAGAGAAAGAACACGCACAAGCAGGCAGAGCAGCAGAAAGAGGGAGAGGGAGAAGCAGTCTTCCCTACTGAGCAGGGAGCCCGAAGTGGGTTCGATCTTGGCACAGTTGATAGAATTTGGTATCCAAAGATTAGATGGTGAAGGAAAAGAATTTCTAGTTAAATTGGATCTAAATTTCAAGGTCTGATTGTGACCTTATCTTCAAAATAAAACAAAGTATTAAATAATGTAAGTTTATTGGATTTATCAAATTTTATCTGATAATTGTAACTATGCGTTTTGAGAACAGATGAAGAATTCATCAATTGTAACCTTTTTTTTTTTTTTTGTGAGGGAGAGGTGTAATTTTTCCGTGTGGCTCTTTTTTTTTTTTTTTTTTTTTTAGGAAACTAATGCAGAATATATTTTTTTCTTTATTTTTAAAACACACTTTAAAAAATAACTGACAATTCCGTGTGCCTCTTTGAGTTCTATTCTCCTTTCTCAGTGTGATCTCTAACAGGTCATTCTCACAGAGACATTTGGGAGTATTAGTTCTCTCAAAGGTCTCTCTTAATCCTTTGATATCAAACCATTCTCTTTTGGAGCTAGTGTCCCCCACACAAAGAAATCCTTCTTGCCTAAAGCAAAACCATGCTCACAAAAAAACAAAACAAAACAACCCAATACACATATATCCTCCATAAGTTAAAACTTTTATCTCTTTCATGTGATTAAATTGTGATGTTGAATTTATTTGGTGACCCCTTTGGTAAGGACCATGATCAGCTCACCTGGAGGATGTAGGCCCACTGAAAGCTGAGAAGTGGCTGGTGGGGTTCATGGGTCCACAAATAATACCCCCTTTGCTGCTACAATAAATCCAGAGTTATAAATGCTGCAGAAGGTGTGACTTTAGGTTAATGACTACAGAAGGACGTGGCTGGATATCAGTGATGGTGGAAGATTCTGTGTCCAAGTGTGATGGTTAATTTTGTGTGTCAACCTGATGGCCATAAGATGCCCCTATATTCGGTGAAACATTATTCTGGGTGTGTTTGTAAAGGTGTTTCTGGATAAGATCTGAATTAGTAGACTGAGGAGTGCAGATTGCCCTCCCTAACATGGGCTGGCCTCATCTAATCAGCAGAAGGCCTGCATAGAGCAAAAAAGGTGAATACAAGGGAATTCTCCCTGCCTGACTGCCTACAGCTGGGACATCATTTTTTTTCCCTGCCTTCAGACTCAAACTGAAATATCAGTTCTTCCTGGGTCTCAAGCCTATTAGCTCTTAGATGGGAACTTACATCATCAGCTCTTCAGACCCAGACTGGGACTACACTAGCAGCTCTCTAGCCTGCCAACTGAAGTTCTTGGGACTTGTCATTCTCCATATATACACAAGGGGGTGACACGTGTATCAGATGTTCCTAGTTCAAATCCTATCTCTGCCAATACTAGCTATGACTCATTTTCCTTCCATATGCCTCAGTTTCCCCCCTGTAAAATGGGGTTAATAAAAACCACCCCACAGGGGTTTTGTAAGCATTTAATAAATGAAAATATTTAAAACAATACATAGTAAGTGCTCAGTATATGTCATCTATAGCCTTTGATCTCAGGGATACACACAGCTGATGAATCTTGTATTTACATTCTTGGATTTGGTTTCTCCTGGATGGGATATTGAGTATGACCCATGAGGTCTTTACATTTCATCCCTCCCTTTATGAGCTTTTCCTTGTTTTCCCATCTCTTAATTACCCTGAATCACAATCATTCTTGTAAATATTTATATCCCCAGGCTGACATTGTCATCCTGACCAACAGAATCCATCTCTGAGATCTCAGAACTCAGAATCTTAGAAAATGTTAGAACTAGAAAGTAGTTAAAGAGCATCTACTGAAAACAGATTTAAATTTTTTCCCTTTTATGAGATAATCAAAAGTTATACATGCTCTTCGTGGTAAAATTTGGAAAGCAGAGAAAAAGATAATCTTTCCTGAGTTTGCCTGGTAGATAAGTCACTTCTTTCTTTGGATTCCCACACCAATTTTTTTATAACCCTCTTTTATAATACTTGATGGTTTGTGTTTTTCATCCATCTTCCTCAAGACAAGGAGAAGGTCCTCTTTCCTTGCATCAGTGAAGGTGTCCACCACCTTCACTCATGAATGGATGTATGACTAAGTTACTGACTGATTGATTATATGACAGGATGAGTGGGTAAGTGAATATAGGAAGGAAGGAATAAAACAAACCAGCATTTTTCACCACAGCCTTATCCTATGGGTGTCAGATCACCTGAGACTAGAATGAAAGTTCTTACTCTAACTCAGGCTGTATTAAATGTGTACATATTTTTATGACTTACATTGAAAATTAAGCACTTGGTAATGACCTATTTCATTTTTATGAATGTGTAAATTAGGACAATAAAATCTGAAATTAAATTCACAGACCAGCTTCGACTCAGCCATCTCCAGTTTTCCTTGCTATGTCCTTTCTAGGGCACTCAGCTCAGAATTTTATTTCAGTATATTTTAAAATTTCCTGGGTTATCTTTTTCCCTGCATTAACCTTTTTGCTAAATCCAATTGTTCTTTTTAGATGTGACTGAATGATCTAAGGTTAGATGTAGTAAGTAAAAAAAAGTGGATTCACAAAGGTATGCACTGAGGAGCCTCAGGGAGTAGATCTTACAGTAGTTCTTATCCGGGGCTTTCTCAGGAGTATAATCATAGAGGCTTCAAATATAAAGAGCTAATAAAGCTAATAAAGCTGGACCTGATCAAACTTCTAGATCCATTAATAAATTGTAGGAAATAGAGAGGACAGAGAAATGTGGGGGACGTAGTCAACAAAATCACAACTGCTAGAAATTCTGCAAGGTAAAGACTAGTTCCTTCAAAAAATAAACAGGGAGAACATGAGGTCTGGGTGGGAGACGTAAGGGCAACCTATTGATAAGAGGGACATCAAGTAAACCCAAGGTATGGGCCTTGTTTGCTTGATTCCAGCAAAAAATGATTAAAATAAAGTGACATTTGTGAGAGTAATGTATATTAACAATTTTTTTATCAACTTTGAAAAGGTGAGATAATGATATTGTGGTTGTATAAAACTGAGGGCTTCAGAGGGGAGGGGGTGGGGGAATAGGATAGGCTGGTGATGGGTAGTAAGGAGGGCACGTATTGCATGGTGCACTGGGTGTTATACGCAACTAATGAATCATTGAACTTTACATCGAAAGAAAGAAAGAAAGAAAGAAAGAAAGAAAGAAAGAAAGAAAGAAAGAAAGAAAAAAGAAGGAAAGAAAGAAAGAAAGAAAGAAAGAAAGAAAGAAAGAAAGAAAGAAAGAAAGAAAGAAAGAATTCTTATCTGGGGCACCTGGATGGCTTAGTCAGTTAAGCATCTGCCTTCAGCTCAGGTCATGATCCCAGGGTGCTGGTATCGAGCCCCTCATCAGGGATCCTGCTTCTCCCTCTCCCACTCCCCTGCTTGTTCTCTCTCTCTGTCAAATAAATAAATAAAATCTTTAAAAAAAATAAAGGTATTCTTATCTTTTACAGGTATATACTAAAGTATTTATAACAAAAAAAATTGTAATTTTTCAGATTCAAAATAATACAGAACAGAGTTCTACTTCTAGCCAAGATGGAGTAACAGGGGCCAGGTTTATCCCCTTCCTGAAGCCCTCTCTCCTCCAAAAAAGACAAAATATATGAAACAGTGGTTTTTAAGGCAGTGGACATCAGGCAACAAAAGATAATCTTCTCTGAGAGATGGGGAAAAATAGGTGAGTCCTATCATTGCCACTGTTTCCTGCACTGAAAACGCCTCTAGATGATAGCACAGGAAAGATATAACCCAAGAAGAACACAAGGGACTCCCTGAGTTCGAGAGATAGAGCTGAGACTCTAAGCAAGAATTGTTGGCAGGACAGAATATTGGAAATGAGAGAGTTGCACAGAAAAAAATCCTAGAGATATGCAGAGTCACCCTTGAGCATTCAACACAGTATAGGTCAGTGCATCCATGGGGGAAAGTATCTGAGGGTAGGGGAAGAACTATCCAAAAGGGCAAGAGGGATTAGTACCCACATCCCACACAAAGTTGAGACTAGTGCATGTTCCCACTAACCAGACTAAAGAACCTATGATTTAAGAGGCATGTGGTTGAACATTCAGGATGGTCTTGCCTCAGTAATGGGGGATAGACTCAGTAATGGGGCTTAGACCGAGCATTGCTCTGGATTTTCTCAACAAATCATAAAAGTAAGATACAAAAAGATCCAGTTGTTTCCAGGTAACTTAACTGCGTCCCAGAACTGCTCAAGAACTCTTTTAGAATACAAAAATGTCCTCTACCCAAAAAGGTAAAATTTATAATGTCTGGCATCCAATAAAAAATTACAGGTATGCAAAAAGCAGAAAAACTCTATCCATAATGAAGAGGATAATCAATCAATAGAGACTGACAGAGAACTAGCAAAGATTTTAGAAATAGCAGATAAGGACATTAAAAGTCCTAATAAGTGTATTTCAGGTGTCCCAATGCAGTGGTCAGAATGGATATCTAATATGAGAAAAAACAAAATATAAGACAAAAAATTGCTAGAAACAAAGAGAGACATTTTATAATGATAAAAGGGTCAATTCATCCAGAATATAAAGCAATTTATACATCTATTCACCTAATACTAAAGCCTAAAAATACAGGAAGCAAAAACTGCAGAATTGAAGGTGGAAATAAATAATTCAACAATAATAGCAGGAGATGTCAATACCCTCTCTCACTAATGGATAAAACAACTAGACAAAATTAACAAGTAAATAAAAGATTAGAACAACACTGTCAACCAACATGGACTAATATATGTAGAACACTCCTGCAACAACAGTAGAACTGCATTCATTTTAAGTGCGCACATAGCATTTACCAAGATAGACCATAATGTGAGCCATAAAACAGATTTTAATAAATTTTAAAGAATTCTAGTTATACAAAGTTTTTTCTCTGACCACAACAAAATTACATTAAAGATTGTAACAGAAAAAGGTGCTGGGTGGCTTAGTTGGTTAAGCAGCCAACTCGGTTTTGGCTCAGGTCATGATCTCAGGGTCCTGAAATCAAGCCCCGCATCGGGCTCTGTGCTCAGTGGGGAATTTACTTGAGATTCTCTCTCCCTCTCCCTCTGCCTCTCACCCCAACTCATGCATGCATGCACACTCTCTCTCCCCCCTCTCTTTCTCTCTCTAAAATAAATAATTAAAAAAAAGAAATTGTAACAGAAAGATATTAGGGAAATCCCTAAATATTTGTAAATCAAATAACACCTTCTAAGCAACCCATGATTCATAAAAGCAATCAAAACAGAATTTACAAAGTTTTTTTTCAATTCAATGAAAAGGGAAACACAACATTATCAGAATGTGGGAAGCAGCTGAAACAGCATTTATAGAAAATGTATACCAAAGTAGCAAAGAATCAATTACCTGAACTTCTACTTTAAGAAGCTAAACAAAGAAGAGCAAATTAAGTCAAAGTAATCAGAACAAAGGAAATAATTAAGGTCAAAGTGGAAATCAACTAAGAATAATAAAGAAAATCAATGAAAAAAACTGGTTCTTTGAGAAGATCAATAAAGCTGTTAAAATTCTAGCTAGACTGATAAATTTACCAATATCAGAAATGAGAAAGGTGTCAAAATTACAGGTTCTACAGATACTAAAATGATAACAAGGGACTACAACTAACATTATACGTATAAACTTGACAACTTAGCTAAAATGGACAAATTCTTTGAGAGACACAAAATATCAAGACTCACTCAAGAAAAAAAAATACAGATAAATTGAATGATCCCAATCTATTAAAGAAATTAAGTTTGTAGTTAAAATATTTTCACAAAGAGAACTCCAGGTCCAGATGACTTCATTGGTGAATTCCACAAAACATTTAAGAGAGAAATAATACAAGTTCTATATAAACTCTTCCAAAAAATTCAAGACAATGGAATATTTTTCAACTTATTCTCTGAGGTCGGCGTTACACTGATACAAAAATAAGGCAATGACATTATAAGAAAAAATGCCCACAGAAAACAGAGGTCCTTACAAAGTTATTGTGAGAGCCAATGAGACAATCAATCCTCAAATTCTCTCTACTCTACCCTCTAATTACCATATAAGTCACTTCTTCCCACCCCTGTGAACTTTCAGGCCCCCAACTTGGTTTGGATGACTACCCAAATCTCCTATTGTCTTCCCTTTTACCTTCACTCCCCCAAATCTCAATACTATAGATGAATGGATTCTTCTGAAATTGTAAATCTTGGCCTCAAAGGTGCTCCTTTCCCCAGGTTAGAGGCCAATTCCTTGACAAGTTCTGTAAGATTCTTTCAGGATCTGGTCTGTTGGCCCCCAAGCTCATTTCTTGTCTCTCCCCTTCTTCATACATCTCTCCATGATCCAGCCACATTGATCTGCTTGCTCTTCCCCAACACATAAGTCATACGCTTGCTCTTGCTTCCGGACTCTGATATCCACTGATCCCTCTTCTTGGAATATTTTCTCTATCCTACCCATCCTTGTCTCATCTTCTTCTGGTTAACTACAAATATTATTTCAAGAGAGATATCAGTTCTTCCATGAAACCTTTCCTGACTCTCCCCATCCATCCAACCCTGGGCCAGGTGCCCTCCTAATGCTCTCATAGATCATTTTGCTGCAACTGCTGCAGAATTTATTATAATCTATCACAACCGTTTGTTTATCTTCTCACTAGGTTCTCACCTCTTCAAGGGCAAAGACCATGCATTGCTTACTGTGGTCCTCCCAACACACAGACGACTCTGTGAGGTAAAAAGGATGCTCAACAAGTATTTCCTAAATGGCTAATAAATTTCATTTATTAAATGTTTACACTGTTCTAGGCACTGTGCAAGGGACTTTATGAACAACATCTTTTTTTAAGCATATCCATCCAAGAGGTACTATTCTAATAGATACTTTACAGAGGAGGAAACTGAGGTACAGAAAATGATATGACTGATATGACATCACAACAGATATAGAGCCAGAATTCAAGCTCAAGTCAATGGATTTCTAGAATTTATGCTACTAACCACAATAGTTTACGAATGAATCAATTAATCAATGAATGATTTCAACATCTACTTACTAAGTACCTACCATATGTTAGGGTCTGTTCTAGATGCTGAAGATATTGTAGAAAATAAAATAAAACAAAATTCATGCCTTCAAGGAGCTTATATTCTAGAGGGAAAGACAGTCAATAAACAAAGCGCATAAATAATCTGATGTGTTATGGAGGGAACAAAAGCAAGAAAGAGAGATTGGCAGTCACTCAATTTTAAATAGGGTGGTCCGGGGAAGTATCACCAGGAAAATGACATTTCAGCAATGACCCAAAGGTGAATATGAATGAGTGCTTTTCTAACACTTCAGAATGATAATTTGCCTTATGTTTTTGTTTGTTAAATTTGACAACCCTGCACTCATGGCAAAGCTCACCTCCAGGTCAGACTAGGAAGAATTGTTTTTCATTACTAATTGTGGGTCTACAGGACCTGTGTTTTTCTGAAAATTCTGGAATATGAGATCACAGAGCATTGGTATATTAGCATGCAGCTTCAGCAGAGTTCTGCTTGGCAGCTCCACATAGATATCTCCCAGAAGCAAGAAATATCATTTTGCAGATCTTGACAGATGGGTTTTGCCCATGAGGGAGGACATTTAGGACAATTCATACCAACTGGCATATCAACAGACTTTGAAAGTGAGCTATTAAAAATGGGATTGTGTTAGCTCTGATTTATGCTGAACAAAATAAGCAAAACAAGAAACCCATTAGAAGGAAGATATAAGACATTTAACATTTGAGAACTTTGAAAGGCAGGAGAAGGGTGCATAATTAGTTCTTATTTTGCTAGATTGTAAAATTCTGCTTTTCAAGGAAGAGCTGAATCGTATAATGATTTCTCATTGAACCTAAAATGTTATCTAAACTTGGGCAGAGCCAGAGATGCATTTGAGGGGGTTTCCTCTTAAGTGCTGTACACTATACAACCATGGGGCCAACTCCAAATTGAGAACACTTAGAACAAGTACAACCCCTAATAATGTGTCTTTCAAATTGCTTTTCCTCAACTCTAGTCTCCATAGGCTCTTACCTGGCACGTCCTTTATGTGACAAGCTTAATGTCATTTCCTCAGCAAGTATTCCTGCACCTCTAGGACTGCATTAAATCTCGTTATCTGTCCCTTCTCATAACACTTATCATACCGATAATTAGTTGTACGGTCCGTTTTCCCCACTAGCCTGGGGCTATGCATTCACTATATCCATCACTATCTCTCCAACACCCAGCACGGTTTGGGTCAATAGATGGTGCTCAATAAATATGAATTGACTTGATTAAAAGCTTTCAAGGGGTTGGCAGCCTCACCAAGCTGAGCTTATTGTGGAATCTGGTCTACCTTGAATGAAATGAGACTCAGCAGAGTCAAGAAGAATGGTAAATTGTAATTCTTTAAGTAACAAGTGTGCATAGCACTGCTTTTAAAAGTGAAAAAATTATATAAACACTATCCATTAAAAAAAGGTGAAGCCTCAGGGTGCAGCAGTTTGTCTTCTAAGATCAAAGGAATAAAGCTGATATATATATGGTGTCCTAGACTTTTCTTCTGTAGACAGTAAGCTGAGTACATATTATAAGGTAATAAGGAGATTATGATCAACAGATATACAAGTTGATCCCGCTTCCATGAGCATCCACTTGTTTGGGTGACATACTCACTTGCTGATAAGATTTGATAACTTCTCACATCTCTTCCATTTCTAATGTTCTACATCTCCATAAAGGTAATCCAGACTAAAGAGATACAATGTCCACAGGAATAATAATATATTTGAAGCTAGCCTAGGGTTTCTCAATCTTAGCACTATTGATATTTGGACACAATAAATTTGGGGGGGGGGGAGTCCTGCCCTGTGCATCGGAGGATATTTATTAGCATACCTGAAATCTAGCCACTAGATGTCAGCAGCACCCCTTCCCCAACATGACACCTTAAAATGTCTTTAAACATCGTCAAATGCCCCTGTGAGCAACATCAACCTCAGCTGAGAATCACTGAGCTACTATTTACTGAGTGCTTAAAACATTCCACCCCTCTACTAAGTGCTCACAGGAGAGAGCTTCTCATTTAATCTTTCCAAAAATTACTGTGAGATAGGAATAATCAGTATACCCATTCTACAGATTGGGAAAGGTCAAAGATTGCTGAGAGGCATGCCACTGGTAAGTAGTGGAACTCAGGCTTTTCATCTCTACTCTAGACTTCAAGTGGTTGTGGGAAAAAGAGGTAAATTGGGATTTGGTGGGGGAGAGCCAAGTCAACACTGAGCATTAGCTAATGTGAAGGCTTTATAACTGCTTTCCAGCAAAGGCCAGCTAGGGACAGCTAGGAATTCCTTATAGGACTTCATTAAGGAGGTAACCCCAGGGCAATCAGAGCTAGTCTATCTTCATTTACTGTCTGTGAGCTTGCCAGCTGTCAGCGGGCTGCGTGCTTAAGTAAACAAGAAAGATATGAACAAGAAGATGAAAGCCAAAATTAAATGATTGTTGTTATTATTTGTTCTCTAACATTTAGAAACAGTGAACCCATACAAGGTTAGTCTATTGCCTGTGTGTCAGATTTCAACCTGGGGTGCCAGACTTAAAATCGGATGCCAAATTTCTGATCCCAAAGATCTCTGGCCCACCCTTGCCCTCCATGTCTGGAAGAGCCAGAGGAAGAACGGAGGCAAGCCTAAAGTGAAGGCTCTGTGTGTGGTAAAACTGCTTTATGAGCCATCCCCATCCTGTCTCGGCAACAGAAAAGCAATCCCACTGACATTGGAGAAGGCTCCTGACATTCCCTGTGAGGCCAGAGGGGAGGGACAAGACTCCCCCCAGGCTGGGCTGATGGAAAGTTCCTTAACTACCAGGACAGTTAGTCTCTCAGCAAGATGGTTAATAAGAAGCCCTCCCTGTGGGATGTGGCGCTGGCTGGAGAAGCTGCCCCAGAGGAGAAAATGGGAAGTTTCCTGCAGAATACTCCCAGGCCAAGTTGCCAGCTCTGAACTTCTACACCCCAAACCAGGGCTCCACATCTATGGGCCCTGCGAGGTCTGTAAGGGAGAAACCCTCACAGACACACCAAAAGGCGCATAGAGAAATGCCTATAGCAGTACTGCTAACGGTAATGAAACTTGGATACAAGCACAAATTTAAGATTACTTAAATAAATAAACCGAAAGAAAGAAAGAAAGAAAGAAAGAAAGAAAGAAAGAAAGAAAGAAGCAGGCTTTCTCTGAATAAGATGGAATATAGGAACCAGGTTTACCCTCCTGCCTAAAACAACCAACCAACCAACACACACACCAATAAGAACAACAACAAAATTGACAAAATACATAAAACCAACAGTTTTTAAGATCCTGGAAATTAGGCAATGAAAGACAATGATTTCTGAGAGACAAAAAAATGAGATGAGCCCTACAATTACCTGACTTAAGAGAGTTTCCAGGCCAAGCAAAGGAAGGGCATACTCAAGTAAGGCCAAGCCGACTCCCTGATTTTTGCCCATAAAAATACAAGTTGTGTCTTATGGAGATGCGGATGATGTCACCTGTAAACATCGACCAGTTAAGCATCTATATGTAAATTCATTTACAACAGAAAGTGTAAAATACTTAGAATTAAAATAAATGAAGTCACTATATATTAATATTTGTTGGAGTCAGGTAAAGTGATACTTAGAGGGAAAATTATAAATCTGAATACATTTATCATAAACCAAAAAGAAATGAAAATAAACTAGCTAATTGTTCAACTAAAGAAAGCTAGAGAAGAAGCAAGTGAATAAGCATAAAGAAGGAAATAAAGGTATTGGTGGAATCAATGATTTTAGAAAATTTAAAAAATTTTAAATAATTAAAAATAAATGTTGAGTCTTTGAAAACACCAATATGTTTACCAAAACTTACAGTAAAATTGATCGACGAAAAAAGGGAAAAACCCAAGTAACAAAATATAGAACGAAAAAGAGACAACCTCAAATAAAGCAAAGACTTAAAAAAATCTTACAAGCAGATTATTATTATGAACAACTACACTAAATTTTTTTAAAAAGATTTTATTTATTTATTTGACAGAGAGAGAGACAGCCGGTGAGAGAGGAAGCAGGGGGAGTGGGAGAGGAAGAAGCAGGCTCTCAATGGAGCAGAGAGCCCGACACGGAGCTCCATCCCAGGACCCTGGGCTCATGCCCTGGGCGGAAAGCAGACGCTTAACGACTGAGCCACCCAGGCGCCCCTACAGGCCAATAAATTTTACAACCTAGATGCAAATGCAAATTTTCAAGAAAAATATAAAATGCTAAAATTGACCCTAAAGAAACAGAATATTCCCAATATTACAGCTAGTATTTGAAATTTTGATAACCTAAGACTGAAGATTTTTACTTTAAGGAAGAGCATCACAGATAAAATTAACGAACTGAAGACATTAACAATATGTGAAACTCACAAATGCTTAATATCTACAGCCAATAAAGAACTCTCTAAAATCAACAAGAAAAAAACCCGGAGGTTATCCAGTTACCATGGCTGCAAAACAAATCACCTCCAAATTTGGTGGCTTCAAAGAACACATTCGTTTTGCTCATGGATTGGCAGCTCGGGCAGGGCTGAGCGGCGGCGGCTCAGCTCTGCTCCGCTCAGTTTCCACTGCAGCTTGATGTCTGGGTACAGGAGCCATGTAAAGGGGGCAAACTAGAGCCTTGTAGGCCAAATCCTCTTTTTCTACATCCCACGAACTAAGAATGGCTTAAATATGGACTATTTGGCTCTTTGAGAAAATGGTTGCTGACTCGTATCCTAAAGCCCACTCATTCACACGTGCCACAACTGATGAGGGCAAGCAGCTGACTTCTTAGCTGGAGCCTTAGGCGGAAACATCTAATACTGTTTCCTCATGTGGTCTGGCTCCCTCACAATATGGTAGTTGCGTTTCAAGGGCAGGAAGAGAAAAAGAAAAGAGAAACAGAGACAGGAGAGAGAGAGAAAAAAAAAAATTTTTTTTTTTAAAAACAGAGAAGCTATATTGCTTTTTATGATCTAACCCCAAAACTCATGCAGTGATTTTTTTTTAAAGATTTATTTATTTATTTGACAGAGATAGAGACGGCCAGCGAGAGAGGGAACACAAGCAGGGGGAGTGGGAGAGGAAGAAGCAGGCTCATAGCTGAAGAGCCTGATGTGGGGCTCGATCCCAGATCGCCGGGATCACGCCCTGAGCCGAAGGCAGACGCTTAACCGCTGTGCCACCCAGGCGCCCCTCATGCAGTGATTTTTCACCACATTCTATTAATTGAGGTAGATACAAAGTCCTACCTAGATTCAAGGAAGGGGAACTAAACTCCTCATCTTGATGGAAAAATGCTGAAGTTCTGGAAGTGAATGTGGAAAGGAAAATATCACTATGGTCATTTTTGGAAAATACAATCTGCTATAAAAGGAAACCAAAAAAGAAATGTGCAAAGTCAAATGAAAGAGATGTCAAATGAAAATAATGAGATCTCATTAATATCTACTAGATTGGGAAAAGAAAAAATAACATTGGATAATATTAAGCACCATTGGAGTTGTGGAAGAAACAGTAAACTTCATGACCTTATAGTGAATGGTGCAATTTATTGGAAAGCGATTTGGAGTAATTTAGTCAAAGTGTATATATGCCTATCCAGCATTTCCACCCTTGGTATATATATAATTGGAATACGCTCATAGGAGTACCCGAGGAGGATGTCCAGTAAAACACTGTTTGCACTACAAAAAAAAAACAAACCAAAAAACAAAAAACAAAACAAAACAAAACAAACCAACATGGAAACAGTTAAATCCCTATCAATAGAAGAATGAATAAACAAAATGCAATATATGCAAATCATAAAATTCTATGCAGCACCTTGATATAAATAGATCTCAAAAATATAGTGAGTGATGAAAGTAAGAAATGGAGAGGCAGGTACAGCAGAGGGAAGGGGACCCACCCAGGGGATGGATGAGAATGTAGGAAATCAGGAAGAAGCATGTCAAAATTAAATTTATTTTTCTAGAAAAAAAAAGAGATCACTTGAGCTTAGTAAAAAACAGTTTTCTTAGGCCTCGCTCCTGGAAATGCTGATTTGATAGGCCTAAGGTAGAACCCAAGAATCTATATATTTTTTATAACTGTCTAGATGAATCCCAAGATCAGGTGAATTTTGAAAACATGTTACTTTAAACATATTCAGAGTTGCAAGCAAGTTTCAGTTTATATTCCTGGTTTGCAAGCAACAGAAACTGACTCAGGCTGACAAAAGCAAATGTGGTATTTATTAGAAGGATGTCAGGGCATTCAGAGAATTGTCAGGAAGGACGCAGAACCTGGCTTGGAAAAAGCAAGAACCCCACAACTCCAGAGGGTCTGGACAGCAACAGCTGGAATGAATGGGGACAAGTTGTGTCCCATTCTTTTTAATGCTTTGCTCACAAAGCAACTTGAATGCTGGGAAGTATCTAATTAGCCTAGAAAAGGCAAATCATCTTAATCAATAGTCCCATCAGCTTGTGTTTAGTACGTAATTCCCTAAACATAACCCAGGCTGTTGTTACAAAGCAATGTGTGTGGGCAGTTACAAAGCATTAATTTCCCACTATGTCTGGGCAGAGAGGACAGAATCAGAAGAAATCAGAAGAGGGGCATGGAAAAATGAGAGATTTAGGGGCGCCTGGGTGGCACAGCGGTTAAGCGTTTGCCTTTGGCTCAGGGCGTGATCTCGGCGTTATGGGATCGAGCACCACATCAGGCTCCTCCGCTATGAGCCTGCTTCTTCCTCTCCCACTCTCCCTGCTTGTGTTCCCTCTTTTGCTGGCTGTCTCTATCTCTGTCGAATAAATAAATAAAATCTTAAAAAAAAAAAAAAGAAAAAAGAAAAATGAGAGATTTAGGAGTTAGATTAGATTTGGGTTCAAATTCTGATTATGCCTCATCGGTCTTACCCTGGGCAGGTTCCTTAAGCCACTCTGCCATGTAACCTCCTGTCAGGGCTATGTTGTCATGTGCAAAATGCCTGGGATAGCTGGTTCTTTCTTTGCCACCTTGTCTGGCATCAGGGCAAATGATCCAATATGCTCATACCAATGGGCTGGAGATGGTGGAGTCAGGTGGGAAAGGCTCGTGCAAATGAGCTTTCATGGTTAGGAGAGTAAAGATATTTGAAACCCGGTATCTCTTTACAGGCCACTTATAGGGCTAACATGCTGAGATTACCTGAGCCTCTGCTTGAGGCAGTTGGAGCCTCTCATATGAACTGGCTAAACATCTCAAACCTTTGGAACTTCCTATTATCATCACCATCACCACCATCATCATCATCTCAGGACTCCTGGGTGTTCTCCAGTCTTTTCTTTGGCCAGCATATTTATGTTTGATGAATATGTTGTACACATTAAAAGTAGATCAACGGTTTTCCCTCCTTAAATCCATTTGTTTAAAAATGAAGGGCTTGAAACAAAGATTAAACCGAGCAATGTGATCATCTATAAACAGTGCTCCCAGATACCTGCTGCCCCCATTAGCCTTGCCAGCTGCTATTTATTGCTCTTCCTCAGTGCTGTGGTGTCTGTCTCCATGAGGCCTGTGATAACAGACCGATATAAACAATGAACTCCACTAGGGGCAGAGGTTAAGTCAGTCAGCTGAGTCCCCTTGGAAGGCAACGTTCTCAAGAGTTCTGCTGCTGCTGACTTTAAATATGGGTGGCCTCCAAAGTTAACAAAAGGTCAGCGCTTAATCCACCATGAAAACCAGATTCCTGGTCCTCCTGGTGTTATCTCATCCTCCCTTATCCCAACCAGGCATTAGGTAAAGCACCCATTTACTATGCTGTCAGGTTTTTTAATAATCCCTTAAAAAGTTATAGATGGCATCCACCCACAGAAACACTCAGATGGTGGTAGAGAGAACGGTGGGAAGTTTATAAGACAGCGAGATGTCAAAAATAAGGAGGTTCTGGAAAGACATTAGGGATGACATATACATAAGGAGAAATCCAAAGAGGAATTACAGATAAAGGCACAAAAAGTCAATCATAAATGAAGAATTAGGGTACAGAAAGAGGTAAGAAGGGCTTAGAACAAGGACATTTTCTTGAGATTTTTTGGTACAAATATATTTGGGTTACACCTGGATCTTGTAACAAGTTTTAATTTCTGTAAAATTTTTCAAAAGTAATTTTCCCCAACTGAATTCACCCAAAAAAATTACTTCTGAGAGAACCTACTCATTTCTGGGATTTATCCAAGGGGGTAGTTTGAATAAAATGACACGATGAGTATGTTAAACCAACATATAAAGTCAGTTTCAGTTTTTTGGGACTTCAGAGCCTTCTTCTCCTTTATCACTGTACTTCATTCTACCTGAGTGTGCAACACCTGCAATGAGAATTTTTAATATAATATGAATTATGGAATGTGTATACATCTATACAATGGGATACCATGTAGCCATGAAAAATTATGTTGTAGAACCATATTTTTTTAAAGTATGGTTTGAGAAAGAACAATATCAGAATCAGCTAGGGGTGCCTATTAAAATCACAGACTCCTGGATCCTAGTCCAGACTTATTGGTTCAGGGTCTCTGTGGTGAAGAACTAAGACGAGGCAGTTGAACAGCCTCTCCAGGTGATTCTTAAGCACAGTAAAAGTTTAGAGACTTTGTGGTGGAAAAATATGTAATGTTTTAGAAAAATGTTTTTATATAATATGTGTGGTCTAACTCCAATTTTGTAAAACAGGAAAATGCATAAAGATGCTAAGAATATAGATTGGAAAGTAGAATGGTTCACACCAAATATGAGCAGCTGTTATCTCTGGGGTATAGGATAATAAATGATTTTTTGTTGTCTTTCTATATTTTGGCTTTGAAATTTTTATAATGAAAATATATACTAATGTAACAGGATAACTCTTGATTTTCCTTAAAATATTGGCATTTGAATGGATTCTGAGAAAGGCCTTACTGATAGTGGCTTGTAAAACAGCAAGAATACGAAGAGTCTGCAAGATGGTAACCTGCCAAGGATGGAGCCTAGAAAAGAGAAAGGGTCTTCTTGAGGCAAGAGCCCGGGCAGGGGTGGGAAAGAGGTAGTGGGGGGGGGGGCAGGAAAGACAGACTTCGACCCCATGCACGCATGTTGGATAAGTACTTGAACTGTATTTTTTTAAGCCTTTAATGTTTGGGAAAAAGTGTTTAAACATCTCACGGGAAAAAGGTTGAACCACAAGCTATAGACCCCATCCTCTGTTGTTGTTTTATTTCCACTTAAAGCTACTCTTTATCATGATGTACTTACATGAGGAACTGTTTTGCAGTGGTGCTGCAGCTCGTGTGTGAGCTCCGTGGGAGACAGGAACCCTGTGCACAGAAGAGCTCTCTGAGGAGCAGCTCGGGGGCTGGTCTGAACGAGCGTGTTCACGGAGAAGGGTGATTGGTTATGTTTTCTGACTTGTTGGCGGGTTGCAGTTTTGATGAGGAGAATATTACCAGTGACTACAACTCAGAGAAAAGACAGTTTCTCCGAATCCTATTTCTGAAGTCTAAAATGTACACACACTATACAGTGAGGAAATAAATGACATTTCACAAATAGTGCCCTATTGTAATGTTATGTATCAATGGCTAGTATCATATACCAAAGATTCTTTTGTGTGGCATTTATAATTAAGAAATATATATTTTTCTATTCATTGTGCTAAGTATTGGGAGATGTTTGTTATATCAGGGTTTATTTAGAAATCAAGTGCTTTACCTTTATTTGGTTTCCTGTTCAGAAAACTGAAAGGATTTAAATACTCATATCTCATCAATATCGCCTTTTAGATCTTTTCCAATCCCAAGATTAAATAGCTCTATGATTCTCTCCCCAACAGACTGCAAAAACAAGCTGCAAATGTATGTAATACTTTGCACTTCAGTGCATTTGTGGCAGAAGAAAAGCAATAGAACAAATATGCATTGGGTGCCACTGTTAAATCATTATACAAATATCTGTCTATTATAAATTAATACTGGAAACATATTTAAGGAAGTGAATTTATAGTTTTTAAATTGCATTACATATCCCATTAATTTCCCAACAATATCTTGAGATAGAACGTAAAGAAAGGAATTCAATTTTCTGATTTTGCTGGTAGAATACCTGAGATGTTAAGATGCTGGTTATCTGTGACTATGGAGAGTATGAGGGAAAAAAGATTACATTCACAGCAACCTGCTGATTTAGTAAGTCTAGTGAAAGAAATGGTCAACTCAATGCGGGGTGAGGGATGGGAGGTGAGGGAGGGACGATCTAATTCGATGAGGAAGTCCAACCTAAGCAACTGTTTCGTTAATTGGACTTGTATCATGACAGTCAATACAAAGGCCATATGGAGAATCAAACATTGGCTTGTTATTCAAGATGTTGAAACAATTGGTTGGTTCTGTTACACACGAAAAAGAAAAGGTCAATTCAATAAGAAAAAAATTACAAAAATCATTTGCCTTGTTTGAATAGAGAAAGTAACCAGTTAATTGAAGTTTCAAACTGGGGTGAGGCATGATCTATTATTGGATGCATTTAATACCTGTCTAATCATTTATTCTCCAGAATAAATATTTCTTATCGAACAAATAAGCCACATAAAAAACAGGCTCTAGTGGGCTCTTATTCTAGAGTATCAGGCCTGTATCTTGAAATGCTCCATATTCTCCTCTCTTCCTTTTGTCCCGCCCTGTGAGCCAGGAGGCCTGGACACAGTTTTTACAATAGCTCCTCGTGGAAAAGCAGAAGAGGAGGGGGACCCTGTGGATCATTTCCTGCTGTTTGTGGGTGTTCGCAAGAAGGTCAGAGAACATAAGATTTAAGCTGTTGCCCTTCGAAGGCCAGAGACTGTGATCATGCATGAGCCAGTAACTAAGGCTTTCTGTTCATAAAGGGACAATAACACTTGGTAGCCCCTACGGCAAAATTGTTTGTCTCTTCAGAGCTTCGATTTCTTTCTTTATAAAGTGAGGGTAATAAGAATATTCATCCCACAGGGTCCTAGGCCAAGCACTGTAGCAAGTGCTTGACATACATTCTCTCATTTAATTCTCACGACAATCTCCTGACGTAAGTATAACTATATCGCCTTTTTACAGATGAGGAGTCTGAGACACAGAGGCATTTAGTAATCTGCTCAAGGTCACACACTGAGTAAGTGGTAGAAGCAAGGATTGAGCCCAAGTCTATCTCATATTCAAGTTTGGGCTTTTAACCCACACACCTCCTCCTCTTTACACACATGTCAACTAGCAATCCAGCTTTTATGTCATATGTAGATGGCCTAAAGCAAGGGTCTGGTAAATCTCAAGGCTTCCAAGCACATGTTTCGGAGGACAGTGACCTAAACAAACCTTTCCCCACATCAGCTCCTATCACTCATGCAGCACAGGGTGTCAGGAGGGTGAAACCTCAGGTCCTTTAGCCGAGGCCTATTCGGCGGGATACTATGGGCCAAGCCAGAAGGCAGCCATATGTGGCCCCAGCATGTTCTCTCTCAATAGAGGCCTCTGTTTCAATTGGCTGGTATCAAACCAACCTAATGAACCATGGCTTACATGCACCAACCCCTCTCTTCACAGAGCATCAATACAGAGCAAAACAGGAGAGGCGCTCCTCTCTGTGTCTTTCCTAAGGAAACTTAGGAACTCTCCTCACTATCTGTAAACCCCACCTCAGAGTTGGAGAAACTGCGGCCCAAGGCAACTAGGCCTCAGAACGACAGCCTACCCCATGTTCCCAGGTTTACTTCCAATTAATCACCTTTCTGGATGGGAAGTTCTCCAGGCATATCCATTTCATGTGACCTTGCAGAGCTAGTCCTGCTGGACCAGTTCAGTTATTGTCTTGCAGAGAATTGCCAAAGCCGCTCAGCCCCGGGATTGGAGGAAGGCGGAAGGTCATAGCTTCTCTCTGAGACCCCACCACGTCCCATCACCCCTTTTAAATCCCCATCCCCACTTTCAGCAATGCCCCCAACTACAGACCCCCAAAGACTCTGCCCTCCTGGGGAACATTCCTGTGACCTGAGTGACTCCTTCCCCATATCAAAACATATCAATCTATCGTCTCATTCCCAGCCAATCTAATAAAGAAATGTATTCTGCTATGACGATGATTTAATATGTGACATCAAACAACCTACCAAAGTCTTTCATTTTTATGATGTATTTTTTTTCCTTTAATAGTCCCTGAGTGCTTAGCAATATCCATATGTAAAAAGAAATCATATCTTCAGCTTTTCTCACGTACTAAAAGAAATCTCCCTAGAACCCTAATAGAAGGTTCCCAGTACTGCACATGGGAACAGAAGTTGATGTCCTGTCTTTAGTTGGCATGTACTTGGGAACTCATGCCCTCTGAGTCAGTGAAAAGTCCCCCTAAAGAGCATCTACAAATGGTTTATTGCATGTTTAAGTGGGACTGATAGACTAATTGTTCCTAGAGTTGGCTTTTTTTTTCTTTGCAGGAAATCCATGTCCCTATGTGCGTATTTCTTCTCCTTGTGTAAACTCTGCACACTTGTTAAAGTTTTAAAAAATATATATATTGTAAGCAAGACTTTCCAGAATGGCATCCCTGGGACCAGAGGTATAATTTAACTTTAGGTTGTGTCCACACAGGCATGGGGAAATGGTGAGTTGAAATAATTATTCAGGGGGCGCCTGGGTGGCACAGCGGTTAAGCGTCTGCCTTCAGCTCAGGGCGTGATCCTGGCGTTGTGGGATCGAGCCCCACATCAGGCTCTTCCACTATGAGCCTGCTTCTTCCTCTCCCACTCCCCTGCTTGTGTTCCCTCTCTTGCTGGCTGTCTCTATCTCTGTCAAATAAATAAATAAAGTCTTTAAAAAAAAAAAAAAAAGAAAGAAAGAAATAATTATTCAGATAATTCAAGTAAAATGGCCCTTTTCTGCCACTAAGAGAAGAGCATTTTTCCTATGGTCAGACCTTTCCAGATTGGCTGTTAATCTTGATTTTGTTTTTCTCCTGGAGGTGGGGGCACTGGGGAGGACTGGAGAGGTTAGAATGGGGAAAACCGTTGCATTTCATTCACAGAACTGGGACCACATCCAGTTCAAGGCCCACGAAGGCTTCATTTCTAGGTTTTAAGCCATTCCAAATCTTCACCTTGGTCTGGTAATTAGATAAACAGAGACAAATGAGCCAATTGGCACCGTGGTACTTGAGTCACAATGACTTGGGAACAAATGCTTCCTCTCTCAATAATAACTGTGTGCCAGATCCAAGAAACATCCATTTCCTTGCGCTGGCTTTCTGGGCACAGGTGATTGAATTCCTCCCCCATCTGCAGCCTAAATGTGCTATCACCGGCCATTTCAAAGCAGAAACGTTGCCTTAAGTTTGGCATAGCCTAGGCGAGAGCTTGCCTCATTCGGGGATGATAGCTCCTTTTACAAGCTTTATTATTGGCATAATCATTCTTTCAAATGGATCCCTGGAGGTTTTGCCTTCCCCAGCTGCTGTGCATTTTCTCTGATGGGTTTTAAAAATAAACAACAAAAAGTTCCCGAAGTCAAGGAATACTGAAGAGTTGGCAGCACTGTCGAGAGAAGTATCCCTGGGACAGAGAGTAGGAGGGTGGTTGCCAGGGGCAGGGAGCACCGAGAGTTAGTGTTGAATGGGGAGGGGGTTTCAGTTGGGGTGGACGAAAAAGTTCTGGAGATGGATGGTGATGGTCATTGTTCAATAATGTGAATGTACTAATGCCACCGAACTCCACGCTTAAAAATGGTCAAAATGTGGGAATGGGATAGACCGGTGATGGGTAGTAAGGAGGGCACGTACTGCATGGTGCACTGGGTGTTATACGCAACTAATGAATCATGGAACTTTACATCAAAAACCAGGGATGTACTGTATGGTGACTAACATAATATAATAAAAAATATTATTATAAAAATGGTCAAAATGGTAAATATTATGTTATGCATATTTTATCATAATAAAAGAAAATTTTTAAAAAGGGTCAAGACCACATCCAGCACTTGTCAATATTTCATGAGATGGTTTCTATCAGGGAAATTTTTCTTGAGACGTCCCCCCAACCCCCGCCCCTACCCTGCCCTGCTTTTTTTTTTTTTTTTTTTTTTGGATACTGACTTTTCTGTCTCACTCTAGGTCTGTGTTGCGGCCTTTGCATAGCAGTGTTCAAAGAACAGGCCAAAGAGAGAGTGGCTACACTCTATGCAGATACAGGCTATGTGGAATCAAACTGAAAACAAGAACGGCTTTCCCCATTGATTGTCTACGTAAACAGGACAAGGTTATGACTAAGTCATAACTCAGGGCATTGGAAATCCAGAGTTTCTGGCTGTTTTGAAACGTGCATGAAGAATCGGGAATTCCTCCTGGGCTTGAGGAGGGTCTTAGTGAGACCTTCAAATCTTCTTCCCATAGCCCCCATGGATATGCCTCGCTGTACATTTTCTCAGACCATCAAATTATTGCCTGGTATCTAGTATGCTGACTTGGTTAAGAGACATTCTACATTTAACTAAAATCAAAAATGTTCACCAAAGAAATGTATTTCTTCCCAGATAATTTACAAGATTTTATTTGGTGGTAGTGTGGTGGTTTTGTTGGTTTTTTGCCTTTTTGTTATTTGCATATCAAAACCATTTATGGGGATATTTTAACAAAGGGATGGAACTGACAATAGAGTAAAATAAGGGTCGCTAGGAAGATCTTCATAAATACCTTAGAATGTTCTTTAAAGCAAATTCCTTACTTTAAAAAAAACCGCAATCACATTTCTTGCAACCCCTGAGGAATTTTGCTTAAGTGCAGTACATTGCTCCAAAAGGAAGAGAGAGGGAAAACCAAGTGGAGAGGCTAAACCCCCGGCAGAATAGCGATCAGTGTTAATGCTCTCTCACACCTTCTGCTCTGCCATTATTTCCACAGTTAAGTAGTTACCCAACAGCAGCGCTGACACTAGTACCTGTGCTCTTGCATCAAAATCTCGCTTAATGAGACCAACTTGTGTGTAGCAACGGCTGTTTTTAATCATTTCTGCAGACAAGATAAAGTCATTATGTATAGTCATTGCATCCTTTTCAAATTATTAATTTGAAAAGCTAAAAATGGCCCCCAGCTGATTGGAAGCACAAGCATTCAGACAGACGCAACGGCTGTTGAAGTTTTGCACCTTCCGAAAATAACACTTAAGTCTGGCTCTGAAACATTCAGGATCTGCAGGAGAAATGAAACTTTACGGAACCGACGGTGCACATGAAAGAAAGACACTTTGAGTGTGAGCACTAACAGTAGCTATGTTAGTATTTCAAACTTTTTACTTTTAAAGGATCCCCTCGATCACTGGGCCACAATTTCAAGGTTTTGCCACTATGGTGTTGCTCTTATCCTATTAACTTTTAGGATATTACTTCTATCCTATTAATCTGCTTGGGGTTACTCCCAACATATCTACCTCCTACCGTGTGCAGTGGCAATATACAGCAATTTACAGCTTCCCCTGATGTGAACCTCAGAATTCTGACTTTAAGTCTCTGCTTCTCCATATCTGAGTCCCCAGCTTCCTTCCTCCTCCATCACACCCTCCACTCCCAAAATAAAAGTAACTGAGAAATATGAAGAAGACTCACAGTGAAGAGGTGAGATGAGTTGAGTTAATAGCATATTAACTGGAGCTTTAAATGAAAGAGGCACCTTTAATAACTAAGTCCATCTTCCCATAAAAGCAAAGTCTGACAGTCTTGATGAGAAAAAATGTCGTCTTGTTCACGAATGGCTTAGTATCTTACCTGCGTCTGAAATCTCTGCGTGCTCAAAGGAAATAGATGGGTTCTCTTTAAGGACAGAAATGAGATGACAATTTAGATGGTGTCATTGACTGACCTCCAGGAGAGATCAAGAATTGATTACCAAACATCACTTGATAGGTACATAATGCATTGCTTGGGAGGAAAGAAGATCCAATAAAATATCCTAATAATGTCCTGGACTGGCCAAGAATGGAGTGGGGAAGAGAGAGGAGAGAGATACAGCTGACCTCACCTGAGAGTCTGTGTTGTCTTTTCAATTTTCATTGCACTGTTGAGAAGATAAGGAGTATCAAGAGCTCTTAAAAAAACCATATTTTATTTCATACCTAGTGAGAGCAGCTGCAGTTATAGGAGGCCAATCAATACAATAAGGCTGGCACTTCCTTCTAAAATCATTTTTGTCTAATTGCTGTACATTGCATTATTATTTTTAGTCTTATTAGCAGCTTTGATTGCTTTGATTTTGGGCTGTTTTCATATCAGATTCTCAATTCTGTCTTCAGGCTCCTAACATCCACTTAGGTCTTTGCCACTTTCTTTGTAGTAAGACCTTTTTTAAAATCCGGAATTTCAGGAAAGAGTGTTCCAAGGGTCCGACAGGTGTAGCAGGCCATTTGCTGAGCTATTCCAAATGGAAAATTGATCCGAAAGCACCAAAATATTTTTTCAGCTTTTAAAATGTTTTTCTAGGAAACAGGAAAGCAAAGGGAGAGCTAAAGGAATGTGGGGGGGGCACATACACGTGCCTGTGTGAATATTGAGGAAGGAAATATGGACGGGAAGTCATTTTCCCACGTTCGGGATCAATGTTCATCACATATTGATAATTTACTGCCCCAAAATTATTTCTAGAAACTATACAATTGTGAGTCTGCATGAAACTTTCCAAAAGTCATTACATCTGAGTCGGACTGGACTTTGGCCCTCCAAGGTCTTACAAGATAAATTAGAAAAGGTTACCGTTTCTAAGGAAAAAGTTTAAATAAAGTACTTAAGTTAGAAGTTAGTAACCGGCATGAAGCACGTCATTAGCCCCCCGAAGCCGAAGCAGCTGTCATCCCATCTCTGGTCTAGCCAGCCTGGAACTCTCAGCCAGCCCCTTGAAGCTTCAGCCTCAGGTTCCCAATCTATAAACTGATGTTTCCAAACTGTCAGTTTGAATTTTTGACTTCCTCATATCCTCTCTGTCCTGAACAGTAGTAATTACGGTTTGACACCCTCCTCCTCACTCCCTTTGTTCTTGAAGCCCATGGAATGATTTAGATCTTTAATGATTTGCACTGTTGTTTGGGGATGAAAAACACTTAGATTCAGTGATCCTTCCAGTTCTATTAGGATTCAAAATACAAAAGGTGGCTGGGTTGGCTGAACGACTGGCTTCTGCTCAGGTCCTGATCTCAGGGTTCTGGGATGGAGCCTTGAGTAGGCTCCCTGCTCAGCGGGAGTCTGCTTGTCCCTCTGCCCCTCCCCCCACATGCTCGTGTGCGTGCGCGCGCTCTCTCTCTCTCAAATAAATAAAATCTTATTTAAAAAAAAATACAAAAGAATACCACAGGGTATTTTCACACAGAGCACAGTGTAAAACATCAAAGTCCAGAAACATCCAGAATGCTCTAGTGCCTGTTATCTCCTGCCACAGAACAATAAAAATTCTGCATATGCTCAGGCTCTGTTAATTTTTTTAAAGATTTATTCATTTATTTGAGAGACAGTGAGAAAGAGAGAGAGAACACAAGCAGGGAGAGCAGCAGAGGGAGAGGGAGAAGGAGGCTCCCCACTGAGCAGGAAGCCTGATGTGGGGCTCGATCCCAGGACCCCAGCACCATGACCTGAGCTGAAGGCAGACACTTAACTAACTGAGCCACCCAAGCACCTGAGCCTCTGTTAATTTTGTTCCAACCCATTTTCAATTTCTTCTTTTTTTACCCCTGAAGGAGAGTACAAATTTGGAAATATCAGAAATCAAGAAATAAAGTAAGATAGGATTAGAGATGATTTTTATTTCCTCATTTACTTTTCTGTGTTCTTCAGCTTCTCTCTAACCTACATCTATTACTTCTGAAATCAGAATAAGAATGACAAACCAGAGAAAGAATTAGATATTAACCAATATTCAAAAGTCAGACTTTATCTTCTTCTGGGCATATGGTTGCATTTCAGAAATCCAGGAAGATGTTAAAAATCAAGCATTTCTTTCTAAAAATGGTAGCTCAGAAAATGAGAACATCTGATTCTATGTGAGAAATATGGCACTTGATAAGTCTGATGGTTTTTGATTTTTTGCCTTTGAGTATTTTCAACTTCATATACAGTATTCTAATCTGCTTCACTTGTTATAGACTTCAAAATCATAATCCTTTTGTTTTAATATATTGCTCCCATATTACCACCTGACATGTGCTCTATCTGGCCATAGTTATTGATTTGTCAGTTTCTCCCTCCACTAGAATATTCTATTCACGAGGGCAGGAACAATGTCTGTTCTGCTCTCCACCATATCTCAGAAGCTTAAAATGGTGCACAAAGCAGGTGTTCAGTACACACTGGAGGAATGATCAAGCGAATGAACGTTTACCTACTTAGTGTTGGGACTTGAAGAGGCAAACAGCAAGACAGAAGGGCAAGACCTATCGACAGGCCACCTAAATATAGATCCTGTTACATTAGATAAGTCACTATTTATCAACTGTTCATTAGTTTTGCAGACCAAAACTAACAAAACAGAATAAAAACAGAGTTTTGCCCATGTATCAAATATGGATCAGTTAATGGAGCAAAGATAAACATTAACCAAGTTCACGGGAGGCTGAAATACAGACCAGAATGTAAAGTTATTCACTGAAATGAGAACCAAGTGGAACTATTATGCTGAGCAAGTATGGCTCATAGGTTGTAAGCATCAAGTACCTTTATTTTCATCTTTCTCTGTTGCTTTAAGTGTGAATTCCATGGGTCTGTCTGGTTCTTCCCTTGGCCCTGGATGAAGACTCAGAAAGGTCAAATGACTTCTCTGGCCATTCCTAAGTAATAAATAAAAGTCCTACAGTCAGTTCAAGTGGAAAAATGCAGTTTTAGTTCAGTAATGAAGATGTCCAATGACATATAATAACCAATACTCTGAGACTTCTTCCTTACCCTAGCCTCCACTCACTCACAGGCATGAAGCCTAAGTCAAAGGCAGATTGGGTCAGTTTTTCTCAGTTTTCTCTCCTTGAGTTGCTCTCCTTCTAGTAGCAGGTTTGACCCTTCCTTGTTGGAGCCGGGAAAGGGAGGAGAGGTAAGGGAAGCAGGCATACTCTTCCAGGAATGGTGCTGCAGCTCTGTTTGGTGTCTGTTTGCTGTTTTTATTGATGGGGGTACCAGCACCCCACCATGACGGGCACTGGAGTTGGGGAGAAAAGAAGTAGTTCATCTGCATTCAGTTCCCTTAACAAATGATACCCACACAAGTGTTTCCCCTCTGCCTGTTGCTTAAGAGTCCTTCCTCAGCACCTATATGTCTCTTATGGGTTGAATTGTGTTTCCCCCCAAAAGATAAACTGAATTCCTAACCTCAGAATGTGAACCTATTTGGAAGTAGAGTCATTGCAGATGTAATTAGGTAAGTTAAGATGAGGTCATACCAGAGTTTGGAGGACTCTTAATCCCATATAAACGGTGTCCTTAGAAGAAGAGAGAACTTTAGACGCAGAGGCAGACAGGGAAAATGACCATGTGACAGTGAAGGCAGACAGTAGAGTTACAGAAGAGACAAAGAAGGATCCTTCCCTATAGCTTCAGAGGAAGCATGATCCTGCCAACACCTTAATTTCAGACTTCTGGCTTCCAGAACTGCGAGGGAATAAGCTTCTGTTGTTTTAAGCCGTCAGTTTGTGGTACTCTGTTAAAGCAGCCCTAGCAAACTAACCCAGCCGCTGCCTGGCTATTTCCACTTTCTATTCATACCTCAAGGCAGCCCTCTGGACTGGATATAAGACAACACCGTGCTGGCTCTCACTTGTCCACCATCCACTTCTTGCCTGGGCAACACGCGTGCCTCCTTTTCTCCCAAGAATTGTGGAAGGGCTATTATTTCCCAAACCACATCCCTTAATTCTCCTACCATACGCCTCTTCAGCTAAGCAAATGTGCTTTAGATTTCTCAGGTGTGACTCAGAAACCAGCGTCCGAGGCCCCCAAATTGCCAAGGACGTATCTCATGTTCTCCAGGCTTTCTCTTTAAGGCACCTCTTTCTCCATATTGGCTCCAGAAACTCCTGAGTTTACATATGAAGCAAATATGAGAGACTAATGAGAGTTTTTGAATCCCCATTACAAGTTTCTGTGGTGGAAAATCCGATTGCCCGAGTTCTGTGTCAAGTGCCCACCCCTCTAATCAACCTTGGTCTGGGGAGCAAGGTGGTATACCACAAATACAGGTTTCAGAACCAACCACTGTGGGTGGGGAAGGCTCAGAGAATGGAGCTGTAGGTAGAAATAACTTCATTTCTATTTCAGGGAAGGGGTCAATAGCAAACCCTTAAATGGAGTAGAGCCAGGGTTTTCTGCTCCTCACACAGCTCTGGATATTTCCAGCCTTTCTGGATCTCTAATTCTCATTTTTTATGTTCCATGCAGACCCCATCCTTCTGCTGACATATTCTCTATCACATGGGCTACTGCCACTGATTCGGCTATAGTTTCTCTAGATCTCTAGGCAGCCATTCTGTCTCTTTAGGGTAATTTTGCATATATTTGATTTCATGCATTAGAGTTGATACAATTAATAATACTAAACTTGGGGGGAAGAGTGAGTGCTGGCACTTACCTTCATTAAGTTGCAAAACCTCAGTAAAATTTAGTAAAATTCGGTAGCTCTTAGCCTCATTTATGAGAAAATTTTAACTTACTTAAGAATAAATTACATCAGTGAGTTTGTGATTTTTATGAGAATAAATCTTTGAATTTCATAAATAAAATGTCATCTTATGAACAAACCTAAGTACACTTAGTGCAAATTGACCTTAGAGTCTTGATTTTCTGAGCCTCTCAGTAAATCAGAGCAGGTCAGTTCACTCTTCTGCATCTGCAACCCTCATTTCAAAAATGAGCATTAATCACCTTTGCATGTCTGTTAAAATTCCGATTCCTGAGCCTGACCTCGGATTTCCTGAGAATTCCTGGGTTGGAGCCTGACAACTTGCATTACTACAAATTCCCCAGGGGACTTCTTCTGCTCAGTAAATATAAGAATTCCTAGGAGAGCAGGGCGCCTGGGTGGCTCAGTCAGTTAAGTGTCTGCCTTTGGCTCAGGTCGTGATCCTCCAAGTCGTGGGATTGAGCCCCACTTCAGGCTCCCTGCTTGGTGGGGAATCTGCTTCTCCCTCTGCCTCTCCCTCCTGTGCTCTCTCTCTCTCTCTGCTCTCTCTCTCAGATAAATAAATTAAAAAAAAAAAAAAAAGAATTCCTAGGAGACAATGTAGTCCCCTAGCTCAAACATTCTATGTTCCTAAATTAACACTGTTTCTAATTTAAAAGAATTATACATGTTTTCAGTGGCCCTCCAAATATTCTGCCCAATTTATTTCCAAAAAGGAGCTATAATATTATTTTTTACTCAATGTTCCAAAGTTCTAGAAGTTGTATATAACACTTTTGAGTAAAAGAAATTTGCTTCAAAGGACACATCACATATGTGTACTGATTTGGGGGGTAGGGGCAAGGGTTTGAATTCCAGTTCTCACATGTACTAACTAGCTCTACTTTTTTGGCAAATAACTTCATTTCTATTTCAGGGAATATTTTATCTACAGGAAAATAGAACCAAATGTTTCCACTTTGCAGGATGGCTGTGAGACCAAGAGGTAGGTAGCATAGCGTCATGGTGAAGAGCAGGGACTCAGGAAGCGATTTAGATCCAAATCCACACTCTGCCACTACACAGCTGGGGGGCCTCGGGTGAGCTCCCCATTCTCTCTAAACTTCATTTTCTTCATTTGTCAAAGAACAACCAGAATCATGGAGCAGAGTCGGCATGGGGAATCATGTGAGTTAATATGTGTGAAGTGCTCAGAATGGGACCTGGCACAGCAAGCTCTATCTAAGTGTTAGTTAAATTGGAAACAAGATTCTGTACATGACAGTGTTTTGTAATAGACTAACCAAATGTAAAGAATTAAGAAAAAAAACATGTTATTAATAATCCTGTTCAAAGCATTCAGAAAGCCTTGTAGCTCTTGAAATGTCTCTGAAGTCACAATAGAAAAGAGCTTTAGAATCCATTTTCCAAATCATCAATTATCCCTTCTGCTGTCATAATTAATTCCTATTGTTATACTTAATAATGGCCAACATCATCATCTTGGGCTTATTGTTTTATTCTATTAAGCTATTTCATTACACTCAGATGGGCTGAGGGAATGTATGTAATTGACTTGTGAAAATTATTCAATTTGCACAAGAAATTCATCCAATGTGTAAGAAAATTGGTTCAAAGAAAAGCCACACTAACTAAATTATGGGCCTTTCTATTTGCTTTCCCACTCTTCTAAGGAATATTTTTTATATGTATCAACTGAATAGACAAGAAAAATGTAATTGAATTTTATTTGGAATTTTGAGGATGCCTCATTATCAAGAAGCCCTTATCTTTTTACAGAACAGAGTCATTGACATCCAGACCCTAATGTCATGTGTAGACTATGAGAAGCCGTAAGAGAAAGGGCGCTCGAGAGGGGAAAATAGCCCCAGTCGGCAGCTGGTACTCATATTGGCTGAATACTGACCTGAAAATGATGGCCTTACACCAAAAGGTACCAAATAACCTTGAATTGGTGTGGTATGTCCTCCTCATCCCTACCTCCTCCCCTATCATCAGCAGGAATGGGGGTTCAGGATAAAGTTGAGGGGTTTTTTTTCAGTAATAGAAAAAACATAAACTACATTTTTGGCACATTTGAGTAGATAAATATAACAGAGTCAGAAGTTTATCACATTAGTAATATTACCAATCATAGTTGTCCTGACACACCTGTCAAGTAAATAGTATTATCCCCTACTTTATAGATCATTAATGGAACAGAATAGAGAACCCAGAAATGGACCCTCGGCTCTTGGGGCAGCTAATCTTTGACAAAGCAGGAAAAAACATCCAGTGGAAAAAAAGACAGTCTCTTCAATAAATGGTGCTGGGAAAATTCGACAGCTACATGGAAAAGAATGAAACTTGACCACTCTCTCCCACCATACACCAAGAGAAACTCCAAATGGATGAAAGACCTCAATGTGAGACAGGACTCCATCAAAATCCTAGAGGAGAGCACAGGCAGCAACTTCTTTGACTTCGGCCACAGCAACCTTTTTTATGACACATCTCCAAAGGCAAGAGAAACAAAAGATAAAATGAACTTGTGGGACTTCATCAAGATAAAAAGCTTCTGGGGCGCCTGGGTGGCTCAGTCGTTGGGCGTCTGCCTTCGGCTCAGGGCGTGATCCTGGTGTTATGGGATCGAGCCCCACATCAGGCTCCTCCGCTATGAGCCTGCTTCTTCCTCTCCCACTCCCCCTGCTTGTGTTCCCTCTCTCGCTGGCTCTCCCTCTCTCTGTCAAATAAATAAATAAAATCTTTAAAAAAAAAAAAAGATAAAAAGCTTCTGCACAGCCAAGGAAACAGTCAAAAAAATTAAGAGGCAGCCCACGGAATGGGAGAATATATTTGCAAATGATGCTACAGATAAAAGACTGGTATCCAAGATCTACAAAGAACTTCTCAAACTCAATACACAAGAAACAAATAAACAAATCATAAAATGGGCAGAAGATATGAACAGACACTTTTCCAATGAAGACATACAAATGGCTAACAGACACATGAAAAAATGTTCCAAACCATTAGCCATCAGGGAAATTCAAATCAAAACCACACTGAGATACCACCTTACACCAGTTAGAATGGCAAAAATTGACAAGGCAAGAAACAACAATTGCTGGAGAGGATGTGGAGAAAGGGGATCCCTCTTACATTGTTGGTGGGAATGCAAGTTGGTACAGCCACTCTGGAAAACAGTGTGGAGGTCCCTTAAAAAGTTAAAAATTGAGCTACCCTATGATCCAGCCATTGCACTACTGGGTATTTACCCCAAAGATAAAGACGTAGTGAAGAGAAGGGACATATGCACCCCAATGTTCATAGCAGCATTGTCCACAATAGCTAAATCATGGAAGGAGCCGAGATGCCTTCAACAGATAACTGGATTAAGAAGATGTGGTCCATATACACAATGGAATATTACTCAGCCATCAAAAAGAATGATTTCTCAACATTTGCTGCAACATGGACGGGACTGGAGGAGATAATGCTAAGTGAAATAAGTCAAGCAGAGAAAGACAATTATCATATGGTTTCTCTCATCTATGGAACATAAGAACTAGGAAGATCGGTAGGAGAAGAAAGGGATTAAGAAAGGGGGGGTAATCAGAAGAGGGAATGAAGCATGAGAGACTATGGACTCTGAGAAACAAACTGAGGGCTTCAGAGGGGAGGGGGGTGGGGGAATGGGATAGGCTGTTGATGGGTAGTAAGGAGGGCACGTACTGCATGGTGCACTGGGTGTCATACACAACTAATGAATCATGGAACTTTACATCAAAAACCAGGGATGTACTGTATGGTGACTAACATAATAAAAAAATTATTATAATAAAAAAATAAAATAAATAAAAAAATAAAATTCACTTCATATCTAAAAAAGGAGAGGAGGTGAGAAAAACACTATAAAATTGTTGCTTAATCTGAGCACTCATACGTATTGATATTGTTGAACGTCAATAAATATTGCTTCAGTATTACTGCTCACCTTAATAAATAAATATTTAAATAAATAAATAAATTGAAGTGCTCTTAATAAATATTGCTCATCTTAAATAAATATGGCTCATCTCTGTGATTTTCATCTTTAAATAGTTATTTGAAGATGAGATGAATCCTTGTCAACAAGATGAGTAGCACAGTTCTCGACGTATCATATATGCTCTACCTCTGCTTCTCTTCATCTTTGGGGACCCTGTGGCAGAAGTTTGTCCTTTATGTCATATTTTGACAAAGAGCCAAAGCCACCTTGCATATAATGCCATTGAGGCAAGAGAGTTTTGAGCAGATTCTCCCAATTAATGAGTAGTTCAAAAATAATTCCCTTCTTTGCTCAGGCTCCGAGTCCCAAGTTGCCCTTGTCCAGGATTTAAGTCAAAAGCAGGGTCGCTGTGATCAATGCCAGAAGGACTCACAGAGAATAGGAAGCCAGGGGAATCCTGGAACTGAGGACATTCCACAGTGAATCTTCCATTTTTACCCAGACGTCAAGGTTCTACAAGACACTTAAGTGCTATCCCAGTGAGACATGGCTCTAACATATTTCTCCACTGGTGGTGTTTACAGTGTTTCTTTGTTTTTAGTGCCTTGTTTGTGACTTTTATGCCATTACAGCATAAACAAAACTGTGAATTATGCTTTATCGTGAAGTTGACGCCTTGTTTTGCATTGTTATGGGCAGTTATAATTATTTTCTTCTTTAGGGCCTTGAAATCACAGCAATGCTTAGTACATGCTCTTGGTGACCTGCCCACATCCCTCTCCTGGGGCACCCATCTCCCAGCTGCTGTACAAATTGGTTGCTAACAGCTCACAGCTGCACCCTTCCCCGCTTCAGCGATTTGCCAGCAGCCAGCTGGACTGCACAGTTAGAGACGCCGGGGAAGTTCTGCACCACCCCTTCCTGGGAGGAACGACAACCCCCAAACTGACTGATACATTCATATCAAAGCCCAGCCTGCTTCCCTCAAAATGGAACAACCATTTGTACTCGGAGGCCTCCCGTGGGATCGGGCTGAGGCGAGACAACTAAACCCACTTGGCAATCTTTGTCCTGCTTGTTTCTGCCCTATACCCCCTCCCTCATTCTCTTACAGATTTCATCTGTGAGCAAGTCCCTCAATATATGTTGCTCAAGAATCACCACCTCAGATTTTACTTCTAGAGCATGTGACTTATGAGACACCTTGGGATGTGATCTTTTGAGGGAGCCATGCTATAGAACAAGAGTAAAGAACTCACCATGATCAGTGAAAGGTGGGCTTAGGTGTACGTTCAGGTTATTGCTGGTCAGAATTTGAGAAAATTTGCAGTTTTTTTTAACTATTTCATTTTTCAGATGATAAATCAAAAGCTTCCTGGCCTTAGCTAGGACGAGATCCAGCCCACCAAGTTAAATCCAGTGGGCTGAGAGTCGGAGAATGGATATAAGGATTTACCACCAATCTGAAGACAATGAACAGAGCTTCCCCCAACTCTCTCCTCCTCCTGCGTGGGCAGCTACAATGCAAAATGGGCAACAGGCAATGGTGACAGAATGACTAGTATGCAATGGAGACGTTCCCATTTCTTTTGGGAAAAAAAACAAAAACAAACGAGAATTGGGCATCATATCACTTTTCATGCAGAATCCTAACTATCCAAATAAACATGCCTGTGGCCAGGACTTGTGGAACCTGGTTTCGGTTCTTACTGTGCTACATGCCAGCTATGTGACTTTGGGCAAAGTCACTTTACTATTGGCAGCCTCAGTTTCCTCCTTGGTAAAATGGGTAAAGTAGAGGAAATGGTCTTTGGGAATATAAACATAGCATTGGGGACCGTGGGTGGGAAATTCCATCCCACCTCATAAATCTCAGAGTAGGAGAAAAACCTTTTAACTGTCATAAATGTGAACCGACCATGAAAATTATGTGAAATCAGCTACATAAGTTGTACAACATCAGTCATGGATCCATTTGTTCTGTGACAGTGTAAAAATTGCAGATTTCCCAATTTGGAGGAAAAAACCCTACTACTCCCACATACGAGTAACCCGAGCCCCTCCAGTACATATTAAATTTCATCACACTACTTCCATGACTGAAAGTAGCAGAATGGTGGAACTAGAGGGGTCTTATGATCTCCCCTGGAATCCTTGGCAAGTTATTGCTGTCTTTTCACTATAACAACATAGATTCTTCAGGAAACATAATCCAATGTGTCTCCCCTTGGCTGAGCCACCTCTTTTACTAGGCAAAACAATTTTCCTTCTGGGTGAGAAAGAGGTGTGAAGACAGATTAATGGCTCCTGTGTCTTAGCGCATGTGCATGTGGTCAAGTGGAAGTTCCAAGCACTGTGTTCTCACTGAAGTCATGCCATGAATCATCTCTTCTGTCACCTCCAAATATCTGATTCCTCCAAGCAGGCAGGTCAACAATTCATGTTTTAAAAACTTTACCAGGACTGTCTATTTCTCTGTGCTGGAAGCTGGCTTAAAAGTTTATTTTTCTTCTTTAGTGTAAGCCCTAAAGAATGGTTGGCATTATTTGGTAAGAAACACAGGGGTTTCAGGAAAGATCTTAGCATCTGCATAACACTAACAAGACATCCCACCATAAACAAAAACAAGACACAGAAGCCGATGAGCAGAGGACGTCATCAGACCTGAATTCAAATCAAAATTCGCTACTAGCCAAATGTGCTAGATCACCTTTATGTCAGGACAACTGCAATGTGGGCATGAGTAAACTTTTAGACACAAAAATCCATTTTACCAGTCCTCTTGGAGTTCATTCCAGAGATTCCACAAGCAGCAAGTTATTCATTTATCTATCCATTCCATCAGTAAGCACTTATTGATCACTCCTACATAGCACTGTGCTAGGAACAAGGGACACAGAGTTAAATAAGACATGCTTTCCTTCCTTTGGGAACTCAAAGTCTACTGGAAGAAACATTTAAAAATATAAGTAGAACACAACGTCATAAGGGCCATAATACAGATATGCACAGGGGTCTATGGTAATAGTCATTCTGCTTGGAAAGATCAGGGAAGGCTTCACAGAAGAAGTCACATTCAAAAAGAATCATTCAAGGATGTATAGGTGTTTTCCAGATAGAGAAAGAGGCAAGTGTCTTTCTGGTAAAAAGAAACAATAGAATCAAGGCAAATAACCTGGAAGTGAATGACTATTGGTAAGAGGAAGTAGAACAGTATGACTGTTTATGATGGGGGAGGGTGTGAAGAAGGGCCTTATATACCAAACCAAGGATTTTTAACTTGATTCTATAAGCCATCAACAGCCATAAGAGTGGGGGGTTGGGAGGGGTTTTGTTTAAAGTTTGGGAGAGACATGATCAAATCTGAATTTTAGCAAGAGCACCCTGGCAGCTGTATGGATATAAACTGTACTAGGCAAAATCTGAAAACAAGAATAAGGTAGGAGATTATTTCAGTAATGGAAGAATGGGTATTAAGACTGTGGCCATGGAGATAGCCACTTGCATGACCTTGAGGGCAAGTGTCTCCTTAATTTTGCTTCCTAGGCTCCTCATCTACTTCATCCTATTCCATGCTCTGTTGAAAAACCTTGATCTAAGCCAAAAGGGAACCTAAGAGAGAGAGATGCAGCAAGAAAGAAGGGTGAAATGTGGGCTATCTACTTACAGAAGGAAGTTAAAATCATGAAAGACGATGAGACCATCCAGGGAAAGGTAATAAAAAAGAGAAGGTAATTTAAGAGTCCTGGAGAACCCAATCACTTAAAGATGAGCAAAGGAGGTTCCAGCAAGTCTCTTAAGTACCCCTGGAAAGTTAACAACAGCATCTCTTTGATCCTGGGAAGAGGAGAGGGCTCTCTAGATTGATGAGGAAGTCAAAGCTTAATCTGGACAAGGATTCTGTGGCAGAGGTGGCCACAGAGCCAGCTAGCTCTCAATATCCATTCTCCTTTTCCATGGTGATTCAATTTTATCCTAAGTGTAAGGTCTCCAAGAATAAAAGCTACATTTCCCAGACTCCCTTAAAAGTAGTATGGCCATATGACTAAGTTCTGTTCAATGGGATGCGAGCGGAGGTGGTGTGGACAACTTGCACACTGCTCTCTCAAAGGGAAGGGAAAACTCACCCTTTTCCCTTCTTCCTTCTTCATGCATGCTGGGACAGCAAACTTGGTGGCAAGCCATTTTGGACCATGTACATGAGGGTAATCTGCTGAGGATAACAGATGGAGGAGCCAGAACCTCTACAGGTACTATTGAGCATTGCTACCACACCTGCTCAGACATTAATCTTTGTAAGTCACTAACATGGAGCTGAACCTCTAACCAATACAATGCCTAGAGCTATATAGAATTCTTTAGCATTGACCACCCTAAAGCTTTCGTAAATCAAAGTATGGATGCGATCTTTGAAGAATGAAATTTCATATCTGGTGTTAGGGTTTGAAGATCCGTTTTCTCCCAAATTCTAAGCCAAGTGAAAAATAAGACAAAAGAGTAAAAGACAAAAGGATCAAAACATCACTATAACTACTGGTAATGCAGAAGCTGGAGAATATATGGCCCATACCTATGGCAATTGGGCTTCCTAACACTGAACTAAACACAATTACCCAGGATTCAATTAATTATCCAGCATGCATGGGACAACGGGTCTACTCTAGACCTCCCCTACAGAGCCGGCAGAAGTGTTACACTAGCGAAACTCCCTCCACATGGAAAAACAGTAGGACGAGGGAAGAAGCATTAGTGCCTAATATTCAGGTCCCACTGGGATGGCAAAAGATGCAATGTGAGGCCCATTTAGCTTGGAAGTAACACCTGAGATAAGGTGAACCAAGGATCTCCAATATTAGGAAAATCTGAGCTTAAAGCTCACCAGTAATGTGCATCAACAGAGGTTTTTATAACTCAGGTTGTTCAGGTTTCAGAGTATCAAATGGATATTTGCAATTCCATATCCGCATCCCTGCCTGTAACTTCTGCCTGAGCTCACCACTTTGGATTTGATCATTACTTCTCTTCGAGATGGGAGCGTGAGGGCAAACCAAGTTCCCAGTAATGTTTTCCTCCATGCGAGGAGGAAACAGATCATTCCACTAGCCCACAACTTTCATGTGGCCAGTCATTCCAACAAGGAAGGACTGGCGTCAATAGTAAGGCTAACTCATCGCTAAATTATAAATTCCTGCAGTAAAGATGAGAGGACATGCAGCAATCTCCATCCATAGACTAAACCAGTCAGAGGAAAGATCAATGGTTCTCCACGGGAGGCTGGGCACTGCTCCTAGGGGATATACAGAAATATTTGTGTTTGGGGGAGAATTTTTGATTGACACAAATGACTGGGGTTTGTGCTGACATTTACTGGGCAGTACATATCTTACATCATATGGGACACTTGCCCCATCTAAAATATTAATTGCACTGGTTTAGATGAACTTAATCTAGAAGATGTCCCTTACTGCAGCTCACACCACAATGTAGAAAAATGTAAAGCAGAGCCTAGGTCTTATTATCCATATCTTCCTCCTCTGTGCATCTTATCTTAGGGTGAGTCTCTCAGGAACAGGGAATTTTGGAAGGCTAGGTCCATAACTATTCCTGAGCACTATCTCACAACATTACTAAACTCTGTTTCCAAGCAGTTATTGTTCATTCATTTACTCAATAAGTATTTGTTGAGCAGCTACTAGACGCCAGATACTGTTCACGGTCTTAGGGATATAGGAGTAAAACAAACAAACAAATACAAAAACCCTCTGATCTATTCAATATTGTTTAAGGTAAAATTCCTCACTGTGTTTAAATAAAGAAGCCAGGAATTATATAAATTTATAAGGGGCGGGGCGCCTGGGTGGCACAGCGGTTAAAAGCGTCTGCCTTCGGCTCAGGGCGTGATCCTGGAGTTCCGGGATCGAGCCCCACATCAGGCTCCTCAGCTATGAGCCTGCTTCTTCCTCTCCCACTCCCCCTGCTTGTGTTCCCTCTCTCACTGGCTGTCTCTATCTCTGTCAAATAAATAAATAAAAAATCTTTAAAAAAAAAAAAAAAAATTTATAAGGGGCACCTGGGTGGCTCAGTCAGTTAAGAATCCGACTCTTGATTTTTGGCTCAGGTCATGATCTCAAGGTTGTGAGATGAAGCACGTGTCGGACTCTGCACCCGGTGTGGAGTCTACTGAAGATTCTCTCTCTTCCTCTCCTTCTGCCCCTCCTCCCACTCTGCTCTTGCTCGCTCTCTCTCTCTCTCTCAAAAGAAAAATTTGTAAGTAAAAAGGGAAGTTCACCTTCATTGTATAAATGAAGAAACTGAGACCCAAAGAGGCTCAGAGCTTGTTCAAGGTCATATGGTAGCACAGAAGGACTGGGGCCCATAAATGCCAGCTGACTGCAGTTTCTCCAGAATTTTATTGCTTTGTGTTTTATTTCCATCTCTATGAAAGATGACGTCAAAGACTCAGGAATAGGAGCACCTGGATGGCTCAGTCGGTTAAGGGTCTGCCTTCAGCTCAAGTCATGATCCCGTGGTCCTGGGATTGAGCCCCACATCAGGCTCCCTGCTCAGTGGGGAGCCTGCTTCTCCCTCTCCCTCTACTAATTCCCCTGCTTGTGCTTTCTCTCGCTCTCTCTCCCACTCTCTGTCAAATAAATAAATAAAATCTTAAAAAAAAAAAGACTCAGGAATAACAATTGCTTAACCTTTGGTTCATGAAGCTTAAGATTCCTTCATGATAATCCCCACAAATTATCCTTCCTAGTTGGAAAGATCAATGGACAAATGGAAAGGTGAACAGTTATAAAGCAGGCTTTCTAAAAATTTTTAATAATTTCAATTCAACAAATATCTATTGAGCATCTACTGTGTACCAGGTACTCTACTCTGTGCTCTGGGGACTCTAAGATGAATGGACTCTTCTTCCTACCCTCAGGAAAGTTACTGTGTGGTGAAAGAGCCAAATGGTATGCAACGACAGCACTGGACGGAATATGATAAATGCCATAATACAATTAAAAAACCTGTGGGAGTTGAGAGGAAGAGACGAACACCAGTACTTCCATAAAGGGTTTCCTAATTTCCCCAAATGGCATTTGAAATGGCACTTGAAAGATGGACGGAATGTTTATAGAGGGGGAAAGACCTACTTCAAATTCTCATTGAAGATGACAAATCTCTTAGAGGTCAAAGAAAAAATCTGAAACCCAAAGATGACAAAAAGCAAACCAAGATAAGTTTTCTTAGCCACAATTAGGCAGTTCTGGTCCTGAAAAATCACTGAGAGACATTTCCACATCAGGACAAATCCCAGGGTCTTAGTAATGATAATAAAAATGGTAATGAACATGACTGCATTTACTAAGCACACACTGTACATCAGGAGCTGGACTCATCACATGCATGCATTCTCTCATTTAAACCTCAAAACAATATTTTGAAATAGATGCAACTGTCATCCACATGTTACTGGGGGAAATTGTGCTGTACAGGGAACGTGTCACATGTCTGAGGTCACACACATGATAAGTGTCAAGGCTGAGCTTGAAGCTCAGGGCTTGCTGTCTCCAGCCGACATCGTCCCTACATGGTTCTTTGATAAATGCTTTCCCTCAAAGTTTCACCATTTGTTCTCGCTAGCATTTCAGAAGCAAATAAACAGTAGCATATTTCAAAAGGGCTGGTTTAGCCAGCTTGCACCTGTCACACATCCTTGTGATCCTGGACTACCATTACTGCCCCCCAAAGAGGTGTTTTCAACTGGGCCTGACTAGTCAGTAATCTCTTAGCCATATCAGATCTAATCAAACCAATCCCTAAGATTCTGAAACCACTATGTACACTCTGGATCAGCGAACCAGAAGCCATCCTGCCAAAGACTTCATCTGTTCAGCTCCTGTTTCTTCTTCAGACCCAAGTCAGCTCTTATGCCTTCCCTCTCAGCCTCCCTCTGAGCACAACACCCTCTCTTCACAGCTTTGCCCTCACAACTCCTACTTCCAGTATCATTTATATGGCACTGACTCATATTCTGCCTGCTGCACAAAGAACTCTGTCTCCCATCGTTGTGCTTACTTGGTTCCATTTCATCCCACAAGGGAGCAAATAATATGAGAACTAATGCTTCTAGTCCTTCCCTCAACTCCCACTGTTGCCCTTCCATAAGAGAGGAGAAAAAAGTCTTATCAGATTCAGGCGAAGGGGGCAGGATTAGCTGTTAAGCACCCTGAGTGGATCTGGGCAGAATGCTCTCTAGACCTATCTACCCCCAGCACTCAGGCATAGTGGACTCAACTACTACTTCCACTCATGTGCAGCAAATGGATGGAGCAGGGTCAGGCCCTGGCGGGTCTGGTCTATTCTCTAATCTACCCAGCTTCTCATGTTGTGCCTGCCTGTCTGGCTCATGGGCTACGGCCAGGAAGGAGGAGGAGAAGCTTGCCACCTCCTCCAATCTAGCTATATCATTAAGAGGCTGACACAGGGTATGGATCCTCATTTGGCGTTGGGTGTATGATCTCACCTGATTAGTAATTTGGATTGTTTTACCTACGGTACATTCTCAATACATTTATATGCATGGATGGGTCTTCCCCCATCTGGTGGAAGCTCACTGAGCACAGCGGCAGTGTCGCATGGTGGGAAGAACCCTAGACTGGGTGTCAGAATACCCAGCTCCAGGCCAGGCTGTGCTTTCCATTTCTAGGCCTTTGTTTCCTTATCTTTAAGGTGGGAAAGACAGCGTTCATGTACTCATGTTCATCTCCTGACAGAATGGTAAGAGTTAGAACAAACAGTGTACAGAAGAGTAAACTGTAAAGTGCCCTACATGTGTAAGGGCTTATTATTATTATTATTATTATTATTATTATTATTATCCTCAAACTTTTTTACTAATAGAAAAGGGAGCTCTCTTTTATTCAATACCTACTATGTGCCAGGCGCTTGAAATACATTCATGAGCCTCTTGAGGTAATGTCTTGTTTGAAAAGCCCAGTGCAATGGTTCCCAAACTTTGCTGCACATTAGAATCACCAGGGCTTTTTTAAAAAAAACAATGATGCCTGGCTCCCACCCCAGATGCCTGACTAATTGGTATGTGGTGTGACCTGACATTGGGACTTTTAAAAGATCCCCAGAGGACAAAAATGTGCATTTTGGACACTATTGGCACGATCTTTTGACAGCTAAAGAAGGACACAGGCAGATTTGGATGAATCAGGTTTGAGGATTTATTCCTCACCTCCTCAGCCAACCATTTCTAGACTCCTATAGCCAGGAGAGAATACGGCGCCCAGCTGGGCGGCCACATGTCCGGGTGGTGGGCATCAGCCTGTGGCAGTGGGCAGGGTGAACAGCTGTGGGATCCAACATTTGGGAGATCACTTAGCCCAAGAACAAACAGGAGCTGAGGGGAAGTGGACATCCTTTTAACAAGCTCTTTAGCCCTCTCGAGGACCTCAGGGCCATTGTTTACTTTCCCTTGGGGTGCGGCAAATGTGAATATAAGAATAGGGAGCCCCAGTAAGCAATTGAATAGTACCAAACCTGGTCTTTCTGAGGAACACCAGAGCATACCCTGTGGCTAACCCCACATTTCTCTCACGCCCCAGCTCATTTTCTCCAGTTCAACTTAATTCTTTAAAAGTCTGCTAGTGAAAGCACTTTAGGGAATTTTTCCACTTAAGAATAAAACAAGTACAGATCCCTTTCTGTCAGTTTCTTAAGCAAACTACATGTTTCCAAGTAATAGCAGCTCCTAGTAAAATCTTGTAAATCCTGTTAGTTCTACAGGTTTAAACCTCCTTTTTAAACTAGTTTTCTAGAGAATTTTGTAAAAGTAGTTCCATAAATATGGCAGGTTCTCTTTCAAACTCTGCAAACTGGCATCTACTGTTTTAATACAGCCTTGTCAGTTTCCCACATTTATTGGCCAGCCTAAGGGGACATGGGTGATTATTCTAATGATTTTTTTAAGATTGATTTATTTATTTTGGAGAGAGAGAGAAAGCAAGAGAATCTCAAGCAGACTCCCCACTGAGTGTGGAGCCTGAGGCAGGACTTGATCTCAAGACGCTGAGATCAGGACCTGAGCTGAAATCAAGAGTCGAATGCTTAACCAACTGAACCACGCAGGTGCCACGGGAAGAGACGATTATTGCAAAATAGTAGTGCATATAGCCCAGCTTCCTGATGGAGACAGCCTGGGTCCTGGTAGATAGGTAGGAATTATTTTACTGCACAGAGAGACTGAGGCTCAGTCATGACGTGTCTTACAGGAGTGCTGAGGTTCAAATTTTTGTCTGACTCCAAAGTGTAAATGTGTGTATACTTGCCCAGTGTGCCATGTCACCACCTTCCACATAACTTTAAGCCCCAGATATCTTTTCCTCATTAAATTAGAGAGCGTGTGGAACATCAGATCCCCACCTTTCTTTCCCTAAGCCAGATCTTCTTTATATCGATGATCTAGAGCTTGACAATACGATATTCACCAGTTGTTTGGAGAAGATGGTGTGAATGAAAAAAGTTGGCAACTCTAATTCATTTCCCAATCTGAAAGATTTCACATCATAGAAAAATTCTTAAGCTTTTCCCCAGTGACTGCCTTGACATGGCAGCAGGGTTAGCTTTTGGGTAAGAAGGGGAGAGGATGAATTACACAGATTATCACTTGAGAATATTCCTTCAGGTCCTAGAAGAGAACTGTTGTTGGCATGTCCACTCTTCTTCTCTATCACCCCAAGATCTCAATATGCCATTGTGTCCTCTGCAGTCACTTACTCGAAGCTCTAGGTGCCAGAGCCTAGACATATGAATGGATAACCCAGAATTTGCCTTCAACTGTGTTGGAACTGATATACTATTTTTGATAATCCAGAAGAAAATAAGATATAGGACATTTTCCTTTTGTGAAGACAAAAACCCAAAGAAGAAAGCAAGTGCCAAACAAACAAACAAACAAACAAACAAACAAACAAACAACTGGACTGTCCCTTGGCATCCTTTCTGCCTTAGTCAACACTCTTTATTTCCTATCACTCTTAACTCATAATCGTGGACATGTTCCTTTGAAGAATAACACAGTCAGCTCTGCACAATAGGAAAGAAATCTTTGGCCTGAAAACTCTTCTCCAGGTGCAGAGACCCAAAGCAAGGCCACCTTAATGCTGTCTTCCCTAATAGGCAGCAAGGGAAGGAGTGGGAACATGGTGAGTGGATAAAAGGAAAAGCTGCAAGTGATGGCTTTAAATAAATGGGGGCAGAACTTTCACACAGAGAAAGGAAAGTCATTCAGCACCATTTGTACAAAGTACAGGGCCCTTCCCTTTGATACCTCACAAGTAGGATAGAAGAACCTCCCATTCTGCCTCTAGGTCAATGTCAAGCTGACATTGTGATTATTTACTGTGTTAGCCTTGCCTCTGGACATCAGCTCTCATCTCCAAATATGAAAGCAACAGAGTAGGGAACTAACAGGAACAGAATGCTTGCCATATATCAACATTGTTCTGGGTATATTATGTGCATTATTTCATCTAATTTAATTCAGCACTCCACCACACCCCATTTTACAAACGAGGGATGGGAGCTTATGTGACTGATCCAAGATCATGCAACATGTAAACTCATAAATGGCTCATCTGAGACTCACATTCACTTGCTCCAGAACCTGTGTGTGGTTGCCATTTTATCAATATCAATAAGGGTTTTGTTCTCTTTAACAAATTTACCAGAGTTTACCCAATAAAATGAAGGCTGCCTTTCCAAGGATGAAAATACCTGCCCCCAAAGACATTGTAAAGATCAAATACAATGAAATAAACTTGAAAGCACCCGAGATACTAGGACAAGGCACTCACAAGCATGGGTCCGTTCCCCTAGAAGCCAGCCTCCTGCTCTACAGTGCTCCCCTGGCCAATCATGGTTCAGGCAACACTTTCAGAATGATCTTCCGAGATAGGTGTGAGTCCCAGAAACCTTATCAGTGCACACACACACCCTGTTCTTGACTCAACCATGGTAACCTACTTCTGATTACCAGCCCGATTCCCTGACTTGTTCTGAATGACTTAGAAATGTAAAAATGAAATTTAATCACTCTTAGAAACAAGAACATGTCACTACTGAAGACAGTCAAGATTATGCTGCTGACTCTGAAGTCTTAAAGGGACTCCCCAAAAGTATTTCCATTAAAAGCAGCATCACGGGTCTTCCAGGTAAACCACTGTACAGAGAATTGCATTCATTTGTATGGATATTTTAATATGTTTATTACCCTATACTTGTGCCTCCAGGGGAATTGCAAACTTTCCATGCCTAGAATGTTATTATTAGGGCGCTTTACTTCAGAGGAGAATGTGAGTTAATTTGGGCCGCCATAACAAAATACCATAGATCGGGGGGCTTAAACAACAGAAATTTACTTCTCACAGTTCTGGAGGCTAGAAGTCCATATTAAGATGCCAGCCAATTCAGTTTCTGGTGAGAGCTCTCATTCTGCATTGCAGATGGCTGCCTTCTTGCTACAACCTCAGTAGAGAAAGAAAGAAGGAGGGAGAGTGAGAGAAATCTCTACCTCTTCTTACAAGGCCAAAGTCATATCAGATAAGGGCCCCTGCCATTATGACCTCATTTAACTTTACCTCCTCAAGATCTTATCTCCAGATATAGTCACATTGGGGGTTAAGACATCAACACATGAATTTGGGGGTTGGGACACAAGAATTTTAAATCTCTTGTCTTTTTTTAATCAAGCAAATTTTTCCAATGGCATTTGGGTTTGGGATCTTACAAACACATGGATATTCATTCACCGATCTCAGAGTTGGACTATTAATTAGCAAGATACTCCTTTCTGATACTCTTTTTGCTTTCACCTTTTTTCTGAATGATATACACCAGACAACAGAAGAACAATACTACTTTTATCTTTAAACTGGATATTATTTGCTTACTAATGCCCCAAACTGGGATGCCTTTATGAAAAAGACACATTTGCTAGGGCATCACCTTTCCTTAAAGGGCAAGAAGAAGCAAAGAGGAGAGGTGCAAGTTGACAAGAAATGCTACAAATGTTTCTTTAAGGCCTCCCTTGTTAATATCAGTATTTGCTCCCTTGTACCAATAAAACTAAATTACTGGTCTTTGGGACCCCCCAAGCATGAAAAGCCATAACAGTAATCTGAGCCAACTAAGGCTAGAGATACAAGACTTGATTAAGATTAATTTCCTAATTTAAAAATTATTTTGGTGGGGTGGGAAAGGGCACTTCAGTCCTGTCACCTCAGCACACACCCAGACCCCGTGCATGACCGATCTGATTGCTGTGGCAAGTCCTGCCCATCCGAGTTTATATCAGCTCAGGGCAGCTAGTGTGTGGTAGGCAGAGATTACAGCCTGCCCTGCCACCATTTTCTACCCTCTGGTTACATTTCCCTTCACAGCAAAGATGAAAATGGTCATGAAGTTTGAGTCCCAAGGCCACCCCCACCCCCGTCTCACTCCTTTGAGGTGACCTGCTCCTCCCTCTGACCAGCAGAGCAGCAAGAAACATCTGCAGCTCAAAAGAAACACATGAACAGCTGCTCTCCCCGGATTAAGGGTCAATAGACTTCCTGATCCAGCAGATCCTCTCCCCTCGCGGGGCGTCTGGTTGCTTTTGCACGTCACTGTTCGAAACTCCATGTTTCTTCTCCAGCCCTGGCCATTGTACTCTGCCCAACTTGTATAGAGCATCAAGATGGCCCGCTATCTTCCCCCCAGTGGCTCCCTATTGTCCCCCAGCAAAGGAGGGGGCTGTGCCAGACACACGGCGGGCCCGTCCCTTGGCTTCCCTTTGCAAAGCCCAAGAGAAAGATGCCGAGGAGGACAACAGCTGCAGTGCTGGCTTGCTCTTGACAAATGGGCCTGTCACTCTTCCTATTGATTAGCGATATTATGACATTTCCCTTCAAAAACGCAGATGTGGCAGGGCTAGTGACAAGGCCACGGCTCTGGGTGGAAAATAAGGTTTGCCATTGTTGGCTCTTCCCCCTCTACATCTGTTCAGCTTCAGAGTTCAAACCAAGATTCTGAGAGTGTTCAAATGATTTGAAGAAGTAGAAGTTCTGACAGTCCGAGAAATACATACTAATAAGCCATCACTGTACACACGGAAGAGAGAGCACACGGCAAATCTGCCCGGGACACGGCAGAAAGCAAGGGCCATCTGAGGCACTTGGAAAGTGGGGCCTCCCTGTCTTGGCAGAGCTGCTCCTCAGGTCTCCTGACTCCATAAATCAAGCCATGGAGGGGTCTGTCACTTCTGTCCCTTTGCATGAAACGCATGAAGGGAACTGGTGAATTGGTGCTTCATTGCCTTCTCCCCTCCGAAAGTGCCTTTAATCTCACCCTGGCCCTAGGGGGCTGACGGTGTATTAGGGGGGAAATGCACCTAATTCCATTTTCTTTCCCTTGTACAGAGCACTCAGATGATAACATGTGCCTACTTTAATTTGTGAAACTTCTGTGGGGTACCTCCCCCCAACCTATTCCCAACATCTATTCCCATGTCAAGGGGAAGAAAAAAAAAAGTGTTCTAAATAGCAGTCCATTTATGTAAAAAAAGGAAAAGTGCATCTTGCAGTCCAACATATGGTACATTTTGAGGTAAATTACAGGTAATTCATGAACATTTCCAGCAGGGAGATTGCCATCATGGGACTCTTGTATATCCATTACGTTCTCTTCTCATTTTTGTGGTTAAAGGAATCTCTCAAGCCTTTGAAGCAGAAAAGGCAACACTCTCTCTGCACCATTTTGTCTGCTAAGGAAAGTTATTATCCTGCTAACACACGGGACTGATCCAGCAACTTGATTTCGGCAAAGCTGATGGAAAGCAGGCTGCGAGGGGCATGTGTAGCACGGGTTTTACAGCGTGAAAGATCTGGGGGTTGGCAAGCGCAACAGTTAAATAGGAAAATAAAATCTGAGCAAACTAGAAACAGCCAGGCGGACACTATTGGATGAAAGAGAAAAGAAAAGAGGAAGTCACTTGGGGGATGGGGAGGAGAAACAAAAGGAAGAAAAATATTGCCTGTTGGCCCTGGGGGTCGGTGATGTAAATTAATATGAGCTAAATGGGATGTGACCAATTTGTAAGGCATTTGTTTCTCTCTTGTGAGATGGGAGATCTCCATCCCAAGCAATCAGAACTCGCCTTAGGCTACCCCTGACTAGTCGCTATAATGGTGTTGACCACCTCTCTTAATATATGGAACTCCTCACAGCTACTATGACACCCCAAGTCCAACAACCTTGTAAATTTACTCCTGTGACACTAATGTCTCTCTCCTTGGGACATATCGGATCCTGGTTTGTTGGGAAAGATGAAGGGGAGGAGAGCAGAGGAGAAAGGAAGGACAAAACAAGCACGCTCAGCATAGTTGGCCCCTCTGTATTGTTTGAGCAGCCTTTGTGTCTGGACCGCCTGCAAGAATTATGCAACTTCCAACATCTCCTTCACATCAAAGAGCTTCTGGAAGAGCTCTTCGAGCTCTGAGGCTGAGTTGCCCTGTGCCTCCCCTACCCTCGTACTAAATCAAGCTTTTATCTGCCTTCCCATCAGAACTGATGCTAAGTGTCCCTGACACACACATCCTCCAAATAATTTGAACTTGATCTGAGGCTTTCGGCCCTCTTGACTCAAAAAAATTGTCTATGATTTGCTTGGCAGCCATCCACCTCAGCATGGGCAATTGTGGGCAGTGATGTTGATGTTCCTGAAGGAGCAGTTGCCATGGCAACACAGAGTTCAAAGGAAGGGCCCTCAGTAGTATCAGAATAGGGGAGAGTGATAAAGTAATGAAGGCTTGTGTCTTCTCAGGGAGGGGCAGGAACTGGCCAAGTGATGGTGGGGGGTGGAGGGCAACATGGGCAATTCACCATTACAGTTATGTCTGAACTATGCATTTATTTGGCTTTTGGGGGAATTAGTAGCTTAGTGTAAAGTATACATGATAAAGATTTTTACCACTATATCCTAGCCTCAACTTTGCGGGTAGATAGGTGAGTGATCTTCACCTTGCTGCTCATTAGTTTCCTCATCTGCAAAACAAAGGGTTGAACTAATAAAATCCAACCTCCTTTCAGTTGCTAAAATGCTCCGATTCAATTACTCTAGGCAATCTAGGGACTTTCTGCAGTATTTTGATGCAGACTACATTCTGCTTAGCAAGGCCTTGCAAAACAGAAAAATGGGCGGATATCCATTGATACAGGGAACAATGCTTCTTAAGCACCTAGTTGGTTCAGGGCACTCACTGTTCAAGGTGCTGAGAGGGTGAAAAAGGCGGATAAAGCCCTTGTTCTCAGCAAACGGCATTCTAGCAGGAGGGACAGGCGTCATACAAATAAATACACAACAGATCATTTAACAACGATTGCAGATAAGGCCACCAGGTTGAATACAGCCTGTAACTGGAAAATCCCAGGTGGTCTAGGTGGGCTAGGGGAGTGTCAGGGAGGCTTCTTATAATAAGCGGTCTTTGGGAGAAGCCCTGAAGGGTGAATAGGAGTTAACTAGACAAAGGGAGGAAGGAGAAAGCCTTGCAGACCGAGGGAAGACAGACCAAGGGAACGGCAAGTGAAGCCAGTAAGTGGGAAGGAACTCAGATGAGCTGTGCAGGGGACCTGGGGAGGTGGGCGTGGCCCTGTCAGAGTAAGTCAAAAAGACTACCTTTGGCTGTTCTGTTTTTAACCTATGAGCAATGAGAGGTCATTGAGGTTTATAAACAGGGCTAGCTACTCGGATTTACATTTTCGTAAGATCACTCTTGCTACATCATGGAGGACAATGGCAATTGGGGGTTGGAGAGGTGGCATTTAGGTATCAGAGATGAGAACATCCTCAAGACAATTGTAAATAATTCAGGAATCAAATTTCTTTTACTTCAAGTTACCTATTTTGATAGAGGCAATTCAAAAAATAATTTCACAATTTTTTCTCCTTTGCCTTGCCTGAGTAGACACATCCTATAATGACTTTCCTGAACCTCAATTGGTCGAAACGGCCCAAGGAATTCATGCGACCAGTGGTGAATTATTATTGATCTATTATTCTTCCAGTGTACCCCCACTGGCCTGCAGACATTCCCTGTTCCGAGCGGGGTTGGAGTAAGGGAAAGTATGTATGAATGTTCATTTTCAAATTCTGAAATGCTTTCTCCTAAAATTCATAAATGTTCACATAGCCACCCATGGAGTTGTACTCAATAATACATCTACGTTGAAACAAAACAAATCTCAGCTTCAAAAATGCAAAAAGTGTGTCTGGAAAGAGTTATTTTCATAGCAACGTTTATTGGGGTCTTGGGGGTGTCAGATTGCCCATTGCAGGGAGAAGTTCTGGGCAACCAGGTTTTTAGGGTAAGAACAACTCAAGAGTTAGCTAGGTGATCAGTGTGGGATGCCTGGGGCACAGAGACAGGCCAGTAAAGGGGTTGCACAGAAGACCCTTGTCACTTTTTTCAGTTAAAATGTATTGCATTTTTGCTATCATCTATGGCCCATGCTAAACGCTTTAAGTCCCTCACCTTGTTAAAGAACAAGGACCTTGCAGAACAACCTCATGGGTAGGTTTATTATTATCTCCGCTTCACAGATGATGAAAGGGAGATGTGGAACACGTACTTTGCCCACCCATGGCAGTGGGCTTTTAGGCCTTCACATGTACCCTCTCTGCTCTACTGTCCAACTGACCCCAATGGAGGAAAATTATGGGAAGAAGCTCAAAGAGGAGAGCATCATTCTTCCAGTCATTTTCTCCCTCAATCTCATGCCTCCTTCCTCTCTCATTCCTGCCTCCTCTTTCCCACTCCTAGAAGGAGGCCATGGGGGAAAGATTTATGAACAAGGAAAAGCTCTCTAACCCCCTTATAAACTTTATGGGCCATGTGGACATGTACAAATCAGATATAAACATGATGTCCAGGGCCAGAGTTCTGTAAATAGTGATATCACTGAGGAAAATCTCCAGGAGAATCTGGTTCCCGGGAGAGAACAGACGAGGGTCCTGAAAACAGTGTGTGAAGAATGATGAAAGCTGCTTTGAAGTGAGGCCCAGGGCCTGTGGTGTTTTCAGCAGCTTTCCCCCTGCAGCCCTTGGAATTTAGCTGCAATAAAAAAAAATACCAAAAGAAAACAGCTGGTCTGGTTGGATTTGTTAAAGTAGAAGCAACGTGTGGCCCTGTGGAGAGGAAAGGATGGTGGGAAAGCAGGTGTGATGAGGAGGAGGACTGAGGGGTGGTCTTCAGAATTAGTGCATTAGGCCCACCACAGTGTTGCCATACATGTCAAACACTGAACAAGTAACAAGGCACTTCCAGTGAATTCTCCCCTTGGATCCAGACTAGCCCTGTTGGGTAACTAGGGAAGTATTAGCATACCCATTTTATAGATGAGAAAGCTAGAGTCTTGACTTTGGCCAAGGGGAACCCGTGAGGGGTTATACTGCCTGGACAGTGTCATCTCATGACAAAGATGAGGGTTCTGAGTCCAGCTCTACCTGTGCCTGAGAGTTTCTTATCTGTGTCCAAACTCAAGAAGGTTCTGTGACAGAATTGGTTGCTGAGGGCCTGACACCTAAAGAAACATTGGGGAGCATTCTCACTCATTTATTCCAGCATTATTCCTGAGCCCAGTGACCCTTAAATAGAATCATACTGTAATACTGCAATTAAGGTGGACAGTAGTCAGTCTTGAAGATCGCCACCTCTTGGCATCCATAGCCTTGTGTAGCTCCTCTGACATTGTACTAGGGTTGGACTGTGTGACCAATAGCATATGGCCAAAGGGATGGCATGTCATTCTGAGACATAGAAGACTACAGCTTCCATCTTGGATTCTCTCATTCTCTCTCCTCCTCGAATCACTTGCTCTGAGTAAAGCCAGCCTGTACATTATGAGGATAGTTAGGCAGCTTATTGAGAGGTCCCCATGGCAAGGATCTGAGTTCTGCAGTTAACAGTCAGTGAGCAGCTGAGGCCTTTCAACAACCACATGACTGAGCTTGGAACTAGATCTTTCCCCAGCCAAACCTTCAGATGATGGCAGCCCCAAATGATAGACTGACTGCAACTCATGAGAAACTATGAGCCAAAACCACCCAGGAAAGCTGTTCTCAAATTACTGACCCATAGAAACTGGGATCAGAAAGGTTTGTTGTTTTAACTTGCTAATTTGTTATACACCAATAAGTAACTAACACATTGTGTATGCCATAGCTCTTCTGCTCTGAAGCACTAGGGTGAAATAGCAGAGGAAGAGAACTGTATAATTTCTAATACTTTACTGCTGTTCATCTAAGAAAGTTGCTCAACAAAAACTCTGCACTGTAAAGGGTGCCACAAAAGAAGGACTTTTCATGAATAGATTATAATACTATCGATGGGATTAAATAGACATTCTGCCAAGAGCTGGGATATGAACAGCAAAAAAGAAGAAGATGGAGGAGAACAAGAAGAAGAAGAAAGGGAAGGGGAATGGGAGGGGGAAGGGGAGGAGGAGAGGGAGAGAGAGAGGGAGAAGGAGAAGAAGGAGGAGAAGAAGAGGAAGAGGAAGAAGAAGAAGTAGTACTATGATGGCAGATGACTTAGAGGCCTGAGCTGAATCTCAGGGATGAGTAGGGGGAGGAGAAGTCAGGAAGAGAAGTGAGCAAAATAGCAAAGAAAGAAAGAATAGAATATGTATGAATAATAAGAAAGGCTTCAGTATGACTAAAACAAAGTGGAAAATAACATGAGATGAAGCTGGTTTGCCAAGGGAACATCAGCCTAGGTTAAAGATGGCAAACAATGGTCACCCAACTAAATCAGTTGCTTCAAGTAAAGATCAAATATTGAGTCACACAGTTCATATATAGCTGTGCTGTCCAATATGGCAGTCACCAGCCACATAGAGGTATTTAAATTTAAATTAAGTAAAGTAAAGTAAACTAAAATTCAATTCCTCAGCTGTATCATGAACATTTCAAGTGCTCAACAGCCAAGCATAGCTAATGGCTACTGTATTGTACAGTGCAGATATAAAAAATTTCTAACATCATAGAAAGTTCTATTAGACAACTTTCATATATACCATTCACTAGATAAAATCACAAGCATATATTGAAATTTTAAGACAAGTTGTGTAAAAGATCTGCCAGCATCACATAGATCCTATCTGATACAACTTTGAGTAGACAAATGCTGTCTAGGTACCGAGGCTTAGACTACAATGGTCCAAAACCTATGTGACACTGCAAAGGCAGGCCTAAGGTGAAAATACATAGCCATCCAAGCCTCACTCAAAAGAAGAGAAAAATCTAAAATGCAGTTGTTATATTCTCACCTCAAGCAGCTGGAGCTGGAACAGTAGAACAGGCCTAACCCATGCACGAGAGAGCAGTCGATCAAGATTAGAGCAGAGATCAATGAATTAGAAACCAGGAGCACAGTAGAGCAGATCAACAGAACTAGAAGCTGGTTCTTTGAAAGAAAAAATAAGATCGATAAGCCACTGGCCAGACTTACTCAAAAGAATAGAGAAAGGACCCAAATTAATAAAATTATGAATGAAAAGGGAGAGGTCACAACCAACACCAATGAAATAGGAAGGATCATTAGAAACTTTTATCAACAGCTTTATGCCAATAAATTAAACAACCTGGAAGAAATGGATGCCTTTCTGGAAACCTATAAACTACAACGACTGAAACAGGAAGATATTATTTAAACACACTGATTAATTATGAAGAGATTGAAGCAGTGATCAAAAACCTCCCCAAAAACAAGAGTCCAGGGCCTGACAGATTCCCCCGGGGAATTCTACCAAATATTCAAAGAAGAAATAATACCTATTCTCCTGAAGCTCTTTCAAAAAATAGAAACAGAAGGAAAACTACCAAACTCATTCTATGAGGCCAGTATTACCTTGATCCCCAAACCAGGCAAAGACCCCATTAAAAAGGAGAATTACAGACTGATATCCCTGATGAATATGGACGCCAAAATTCTCAACAAGATCCTAGCTAATAGGATCCAACAGTACATTAAAAGGATTATCCATCATGACCAAGTGGGATTCATCCCTGGGATGCAAGGGTGGTTCAACATTCGCAAATCGATCAGTGTGATAGATCATATCAACAAGAAAAAAGTCAAGAACCATATGATCCTCTCAATTGATGCAGAAAAAGCATTTGACAAAATACAGCATCCTTTCCTGATTAAAACACTTCAGAGTGTAGGGATAGAGGATACATTCCTCAATTTCATAAAAACCATCTATGAAAAGCCTACAGCAAATCATTCTTAATGGGGAAAAGCTGGAACCCTTTCCCTTAAGATCAGGAACATGACAAGAATACCCACTCTTGCCATTATTATTCAACAAAGTACTAGAAGTCCTTGCAACAGCAATCAAACAACAAAAAGGGATAAAAGGTATCCAAATCAACAAAGAAGAAGTCAATCTCTCTCTCTTCGCAGATGACATGATACTCTATATGGAAAACCCAAAAGAATCCACCCCCAAACTACTAGAAGTTATAGAGCAATTCAGTAATGTGGTGGGATACTAAAGCAATGCTCAGAAATCAGTTGCATTTCTATACATGAACAATGAGACTGAAGAAAGAGAAATTAGGGAATCCATTCCATTTACAATAGCACCAAAAATCATATGTTATCTCGGAATTAACTTAACCAGAGACGTAAAGAATCTATAGTCTAGAAACTACAAATTACTCTTGAAAGACATTGAAGAAGACACAAAACGATGGAAAAATATTCCATGCTCATGGATCAGAAGAATTAACATAGTTAAAATGTCTATGCTACCTGAGCAATCTACACTTTCAATGCCATCCCGATCAAAATACCAATGACATTTTTCAAAGAACTGGAACAAACAGCTTTTAAATTTGTGTGGAACCAGAAAAGGCCCCGAATCGCCAAGGAATTGTTGAAAAGGAAAAACAAAGCTGGGGGCATCACGTTGCCGGATTTCAAGCTATACTACAAAGCTGTGATCCCAAAGACAGCATGGTACCGGCACAAAAACAGACACATAGACCAATGGAACAGAATAGAGAACCCAGAAATGGACCCTCGGCTCTTTGGGCAACTAATCTTTGACAAAGCAGGAAAAAACATCCAGTGGAAAAAAAGACAGTCTCTTCAATAAATGGTGCTGGGAAAATTCGACAGCTACATGGAAAAGAATGAAACTTGACCACTCTCTCCCACCATACACAAAGATAAACTCCAAATAGACGAAAGACCTTGATGTGAGACAGGAATCCACCAAAATCCTAGAAGAGAACATAGGCAGCAACCTCTTTCGCATCGGCCACAGCAACTTTTTTCATGACACATCTCCAAACGCAAGAGAAACAAAAGATAAAATGAACTTGTGGGACTTCATCAAGATAAAAAGCTTCTGCACAGCCAAGGAAACAGTCAAAAAAACTAAGAGGCAGCCCACAGAATGGGAGAAGATATTTGCAAATGACACTACAGATAAAAGACTAGTAGCCAAGATCTTCAAAGAACTTCTCAAACTCAATACACAAGAAACAAATAAACAAATAAAAAAATGGGCAGAAGATATGAACAAACACTTTTCCCATAAAGACATACAAGTGGCTAAAGACACATGAGAAAATGTTCAAAATCATTAGCCATCAGGGAAATTCAAATCAAAACCACACTGAGATACTACCTTACGCCAGTTAAAATAGCAAAAATTGACAAGGCAGGAAACAACAATTGTTGGAGAGGATGCGGAGAAAGGGGATCCCTCTTACATTGTTGGTGGGAATGCAAGTTGGTACAGCCACTTTGGAAAACAGTGTGGAGGTCCCTTAAAAAGTTAAAAATTGAGCTACCCTATGACCCAGCCATTGCACTACTGGGTATTTACCCCAAAGATACAGATGTAGTGAAGAGAAGGGACATATGCACCCCAATGTTCATAGCAGCATTGTCCACAATAGCTAAATCATGGAAGGAGCTGAGATGCCCTTCAACAGAAGACTGGATTAAGAAGATGTGGTCCATATATACAATGGAATATTACTCAGCCATCAAAAAGAATGATTTCTCAACATTTGCTGCAACATGGATGGGACTGGAGGAGATAATGCTAAGCGAAATAAGTCAAGCAGAGAAAGACAATTATCGTATGGTTCCACTTGTTTATGGAACATAAGAAGTAGGAAGATCAGTAGGAGAAGAAAGGGAAGAAGAAAGGGGGGTGGTAAACAGAAGGGGGAATGAAGCATGAGAGACTATGGACTCTGGGAAACAAACTGAGGGCTTCAGAGGGGAGGGGGTGGGGGAATGGGATAGGCTGGTGATGGGTAGTAAGGAGGGCACGTATTGCACGGTGCACTGGGTGTTATATGCAAGTAATGAATCATGGAACTTTACATCAAAAAAAAAAAAAAAACAAAATCTCCTGGAATGTAATTGTAATGGGATTTTTCATGTGCCTTCCTCACATTCTTAGCATGTATATTTCTGAAAGGTAAGTAATTGCATAATACTAACTATATACATGTGCTTAATGTGTAGTTTTATAAATATTGGTAAATTTCATCAAAAAACTATCCATGGTATTTTTCTCTCCACTGAAATCCTTAGTATCTCTCATAGCAATAGCGTCCTGTGGAACTCAATTGGAGAAACTTTTATAGACCATGAGGAATTTGAGGAGAGTGATATGACTAGCCTCACAATTTAATAGCATATGTGAAAAGCATCAAGCAGGATGTTTTCAGGCAAGGGCTAGTGAGATGTGAGGGGAGGGGCAACCATGAGGATATGGTTGCGGTGGTCCAGGAGAGAACCATGAGGGCCTGAAGTAGGACATGACTAGAGAGGGGTCCCTGGGTAAGGTGACAGAGATGCAAAAAGATAACCTACACATGGTCTTTGCTCTGAGCATGCTCCCAGTCTTGTAGGATGCCTCAAAGATAAGGACAGATATGTCACTGTCTAAAGGATGCAAGGCCTTGCTACAGAAAGCCATTTAAAATATCAGATGATGGCTCTGGAGAACATTCCCCACCTCCTACATCTTGTCCCATGGCTGAAAACTACATCTTTAGATTAATACATTTAGTTAAGATACTCTACCTCCAGGATCCTCTTTTCAGAAGGGACAGAAAAGCAGTCTGGATAACAGTTTCGGGATACAGATTCTGAAGCCAGACCACAGGAAGCCAATACCAGCTCCACCACTTGCCAGCTGTGTCACTTGGACAAGTCACTTAGCCTTTCTGTGCTTTGGCTTCATCATCTGTAAAATTGGGCCATTAGCAGTGCCTGGCTTATAGGGCTGTTAAGATGTTGAATTAGTTTTATGACAAATGCTTATAACAGAGCTTGAAACATAAAGAGTGCTACATAAATGTTTGCCCTAATTATATTTTTTCAGTCTTGACCAGGTAAGTAAGCAATGACCACATGTGACAGCTCAATTGATTCCAGGGCATGTGGTCAATGTAATTGGATGGATAGCAGGAAATGAAGAATGTTTGGGGAGCACATGGAGCGGCTGCAATGAGCTCCTCAATCTCAGGTGATCAGATTGAAGAACTGCCAGGGGAGACAGGTGAGCTTTAGTGAAAGAGGTAAGAGCATGGCAAAGACAAGTCTCCCTTGCTTTACAATTTTTGGTGATGCTGACATTGGCTTTGGAGTCAGTCGTAGCTCTGCCTTTTAATAGCTGTGAACCTCAACATCTCCATCAACAAAACAGAATAATACCTGCATCATGAGGTTATTGGGATGATTAAATAAGATAATATGTCAAAAGTATGGTTGACACTTGAACTGCACAGGTCCACTTATATGTGGATTTTTAAAAATACACTACATTACTGTAAATGTATCTTATTTTCTAAAAGATTTTTATTTATTTATTTATTTGAGAGTGAGCAGAAGGGAGAGGGAGAGAGAATCTGAAGCAGACTCCACTCTGAGTGCGGACCCCAAAGCTGGTCTTGATCTCACAACCATAAGATCATGACCTGAGCTGAAACCAAGAGTCCAACACTTAACTGAGCCACCCAGACACCCCTGTCTTCTCTTTTCCTTTTGATTTTTTAAATAACGTTTTCTTTTCTCTAGCTTACTTTATTGTGAGAATACAGCATATAATATATATATCATACAAAATATGTGTTAATCCACTGTTAATGTTTCAATAAGACTTCTGGTCAACAGTAGGGTATTACTAATTAAGTTTATGGGGACCCAAAAGTTATATGTGAATTTTCAACTGCATCAGAGGTTAGTGCCCCAATTCCTGCATTGTTTAAGGGTCAACTGTAATTTACAAATAGTAGGCCATCAATAAATGGTACTTTTTACTATATTTCATTGTAAGGTATCAATGATTATAAGATCGTTGATTATAAACCAATCTCAGAAATATGAACATGTGAAAAACAGAATATAGATAGAATGGAATGAAAGGGGAGGAAGCTCATATTTACCAATTCCTTCTGTGTATCTAGCCAATGTACCAAGAAATATGGTATACATTATTCATTAAATTCTCTAAACAGCCCTAGAAAGTATGTGACATTATTATCTCTACTTTACAACCATGGAAACTGAAACCCAGAAAGTTCTAGAGCCTGCTCAGAGTCATGCAGCTGCTAAGTGCTAGCACACCATTTCAAATCCTCTCTAACTTCTCCTAAGCCTTCATTTTGGCCCTTTCCTCAGACTGGGTATGGCCTTGGTTGGGGAGAGGCTGCAGATGAGTGAAGGGGCCACATGGCTGTCCCTTCACAATCTCATTAAGGATGTTGGCTTCTAGTAGAGAGCATGAATGTGTCCCCTCCTACCCCCTTCTTCAGGAAGGGAGGAAGTGGGATATCAGAGCATGGGCCCACGCAGAGGGCTGGCTACCCTGCTAATGGGGAAAGGTCTCCCAATGAGGGTCAGGCAGAAGCAGCTCTTCACCTGATGGCCCCAGAACTGGTCTCCTGTGTGCAACCAGGCTTGGCTCTGTATGGGGTTCAAGTTGTCATGGGGATAGCAAGTGGGGAATTGTGATCTTGATGTAGAAGAATAGTAATGCTCCTAGTTTCTCCCAACATTTGTTATGAACCCTGGATCTCATGGAAAACAACATCCTGGATGTGCAGGGAAAGAAGGCAAACAGAGTAGTAAAGATGTGGGGAAGAGTAGGAAATGAGAAATGAACAGAAGACACAGGCATTCTTACCAATGCCATTAATGCCAGGGACTATTCAGATTCCAGCAGCCAAATTAAACAGGGGATGAAGGGAATCTCTTTGGCCACTCCTAGGGGATGAACCAGTTCCTCAAACAAACAAACAAACAAACAAACAAAAAACAACAAAGAACTTATCAAACTCAACACCCAAAAAACAAATAATCCAGTCAAGAAATGGGCAGAAGACATGAACAGACACTTCTCCAAAGAAGACATACAAATGGCCAACAGATACATGAAAAAATGCTCCACATTCACTTGTCATCAGGGAAATACAAATCAAAACCACAGTGAGATACGACCTTACACCAGTTAGAATGGCTAAAATTAACAGGACAGGAAACAACAAATGTTGACAAGGATGTGGAGAAAGGGGAACCTTCCTACATTGTTGGTGGGAATGCAAGCTGGTACAGCGGCTCTGGAAAACAGTATGGCGATTCCTCAAGAAGTTAAAAATAGAGCTACCCTATGACCCAGCAATTGCACTACTGTGTATTTACCCCAAAGATACAGATGTAGTGAAAAGAAGGGGCACCTGCACCCCAATGTTCATAGCAGCAATGTCCACAATAGCCAGACTGTGGAAGGTTCCAAGATGTCCATCAACAGATGAATGGATAAAGAAGATGTGGATCACATATACAATGGATATTACTCAGCCATCAGAAAGGATGAATACCCACCATTTACATCGACATGGATGGAACTGGAGGGGATTACGCTAGGTAAATATAAGTGAATCAGAGGAAGACAATTTTATGTTTTCCCTTATATGTGGAATGTAAGAAATAGCACAGAGGATCATAGGGGAAGGGAGGGAAAACTGAATGGGAAGAAATCGGAGAGGGAGACAAACCATGAGACTCTTGACACTGGGAAACAAACTGAGGCTTGCAGAAGGGGAGGTGGGTAAGGGGATGGGGTAACTGATGATGGGCATTAAGGAGGGCATGTGATGTGATGAGCACCAGGTGGTATACACAACTAATGAATCACTGAACACTACATCAGAAACAAATGTACTATATGTTGGCTAATTGAATTAAAAAAAACAAATAAACAAAAACAAAACAAAACAAAAAACGCAGCCATTAAAGTTACATAATAATACTAAAATGATAGATAACAAATACGCATGAGGCACTTTGCTGAGCAATTCCCACGTACCAACTCATTTAATCCTTGTAGCAACCCTACAAGGTAGATGCCATCAGTCTCATTGTACAGAGGGAGGAAAAATCTTAGGCTCAAAAGATTAAGGAACTTTCCCAAGGTCATGGATGGGAAAAGTCAAAGCAAAGTCTAAATCTAGGTGTAGATGATTCAAGAGGCTGCACTCCTACTCAGATTGCCATATTGATCAGGAAATGTTGGAAAATTTCTATTTCAATGTCGACGAGGCAATGCCAATTAGATGCTCTGGGACTGATGTCCAGCTTGCCTCTAGAATACAAAAATTAAATAATTCTGATCCATTGTTAAGGAACATTTATGATCCATGGTCTGAAAAGACACACGTATTTCACACATAATCATATACGGCTTACTATAATATAATTTAATAACAGCTCTATGAGGTAGAGATGAGAGTCACCCTTTTAAATAGAGGAAATACCAGTTCTAATTTGCTTTTGGTACAGATCAGACCACGGATTCACATCTAGTTAAATCTGGCTTCGGTGCTCATTCTCTTGCCACTATGATACACCACCTGATTCATATTATGTGTTAAATGACATGGCTGCTCGTAGTTAAAGCGGAGAGAAAAGGATATTTGCATCTTTTTTGTTGTTGTTCTGTGATTTGTATGTGTACACTTAATATTAATCTAAAAATACTTTGCTGCAAGTTTGTTGGTTTTGTTTCAATACCTACTTTTACCCCTGATACTCTAAGCAACAATCTGTTAGCAGTGCGCTACCCACTTACACCCCACGTATTTTATCCTAATAAGTTCACTGAATGGCTAATGCCAACCCAGATTATTGGAGATAATTTGGGAATGGCCTATCGCCACATTGGAAAACTGGCCAATTCCATCCCCTATTTATGGCTGTCAAGGCAGACCGCAGACCTGGGGGCCACCTTTCTCGGATTCCCCCATGTAACTTCACATCTTTTGCGGCTCCATCCAGCTGCCGGCTGGTTGCAATTCGCCTTAGGCAGTCTGCTGCAATTTTCCGTGTCCCAATCTTATCCCCCATTACAAAAAAAGATGGGAAATATAATGGGCTGAAAGAATTCCGATAGCAAATGCCAGACATCAAATTACACAGGTAGTAATCACACAGATTAGGAAACATAATGAATACAATACTCAAGCTGAACACAGACAATGAATTTTTCAGTATGATACAAGCTTCTTGTTAATAAAATGAAATAACAATTTTCTTCTTATTAAAGCTAAAGCGATCTCTATTTTCTAAAGGGACAATGTCACCCAGACCTCTGGGCTGAAATGATTTGAAACTCAATACACACAGGACCAAATGGACTAATAGACATTTTGGCTGACTGTTACATTTCAGATCGTGCTGCTGTTATTGTTCATTATGGAGTGGTTTGGAAGTTTCACCTAATGTTTCTGAAACCTTCTCAGAAACAAATGTATTATTTACAACATGTTGGACACAGAAAAGTACTGATGTGGAAATCAGGAGACCTGGGTTTTAGTTCTAACTCCCGCTGTCAGATTTAGCGACTTTGACTATGCAGAGTGATGTACTGGTGAAGCAGTGGGAGGCGTCTACCCAGAGGGTAAGGAATAAGGCGGTGCATTGTCTATAGCCAATTTCAAACCGTAAGAAGACTGACCAAAGTCAGCCCACTTCTGTTACCATGCTCCATCCCCTCAACAAGGTCAGCGATAAAACGCTCCTCCTCCCTCTCCAGTGTTCTGCTGGTCTAAGTTCTTAGTAATTGATTTTAGTGAATAAATACACAAATAAATCAAACCACGCTCCAAATTGGCACATTTTTATTACTTATCTTTTAATAAACACTGTATTCTACATGAACGTTAAATTTTATTTATTTATTTTAAAGATTTTATTTATTTATTCGACAGAGATAGAGACAGCCAGCAAGAGAGGGAACACAAGCAGGGGGAGCGGGAGAGGAAGAAGCAGGCTCATAGCAGAAGAGCCTGACGTGGGGCTCGATCCCAGATCGCCGGGATCACGCCCTGAGCCGAAGGCAGACGCTTAACCGCTGTGCCACCCAGGCGCCCCTAAACGTTAAATTTTAAAACAGCCAGTTCCACAGTTGGCTCCAACACACAGGGATTCCACAATGTGCTACACGCATTTGTTCCTGGAATGTGTGTCCTAGTTGTCATCACTTCGAATATTCGTAATATTTGTAATGATTTCGACTTGTAATGATTTGAGCTCAGTCTGTATCTCGAGCTCCACGAGATACTACAGACTCCGGAACAGAGATTTGGAATAAACAACATCAGCAAGTGATTTTGAAGACCACCAACAGGACTTGTTACTTCAGTTCTGTCATTCTACGTGATTAGTTCGGAGTTTTTATTTGTTTAAAATGTGTAAGAGTGAAACAGTGGGCATTGGGAAGTGTAAAACTTTTGTATGGTAAGTTTAAGTTTAATCATAAACTGTTTCACTGAATTTGAATCATATTTTTCAATTGAAATTTATGCTCTTAAAATGTATAATTGTTTTTACAACTAAAGAAAAAAGCAACAACAAAATAGTGATTATTGATTATCCCTGTTTATTATGGAAAGTAATTTTGTTATATAGAGGACGAAGTGTTAAAAGCGGCCCGCTGGGGGTGTCAGATAAGCTCTGTACACAGGAAGCCTGTGAACCCACCAGTGTATAGGGTTCATTTCTTAGATTAGAAGCAGCATTTCCCAAGGATCAGGGATCTGTGGATCACTAATTCACTAGTTCCCTGAGCCCCTCCATGAAATTTAGTAATACATTTCATAATCATTATTTTGTTCATTTTTCTTTAGTTGTAAAACAATTAAAAATTATAAAGGGATAAATTTCCATTGAAAAACAGGATTCAGATTCAGCCCAGTAAATGTGGAGAGTACTCACTTCCCCTACACCCTCTTGAGGATTAAAAATGTGAGTTACTATAGTCAAAGCTCCGAGAAATCCCGTGGTCAAAGGAAACAAAAACATCTTTAACCTAGTTGGTCCCTGTGGTGTCCTGTGTTCGGTTTTATTTTGGAGTAGGGGTTGGTGAAGGATGGGGTGGGGGGCAGTGGAGAGTGATCAATGATGTTTAGGAGAAGAAGCATCTATCATTGTATGGAGCTGCAGAATTCACTCTGGGTTGGACCAGAGGTTCTCAGACTTGGCTGCACATTAGAATCCCCTGGAGAGCTCTTTCAAATCCCCATGACCAGGCTGCACCCCAAACCAACTGGATCAGAATCTCAGGGGTGTGGGGAACAGACCCAGTATCAGTCTTCTGCAAACTCCCGGGTGATGCTGCTGTGTAGCAAAGTCTGAGAAGCTGTGGGTTCGATCACCTTGAGGTGTTTTTCAGATCTTCAATTATAAAGTAAAGCTCTCGGGCTTTTCATCCCCCACGGTGTTCCAGTCCCATTCACGGACGGGTGGTAGGAAGCAGGATGAAGGGGTGATCTGACCTTTTAGCTTCAGTCAGGGAAGGGATCAGATCACGATTCCTACCTCCCAGCCCACCTCAGTGGCCTGAAATGGCAAGGCTGTCTGGAGCCTGTCAGAAAGAGGATGCCATTAATAATAATAAAAAACAAATGGCTCCTTTAGCCACAAACCCCCCAGAAGTTGAAAAATGGGATATTTGTGCACTAAGATGGTGCCCAGATGCCTTGAATTGTGAGAAGAGCAGGGAAAGAGAAGACTGCAGCTGGTTTCCCCATTTCTAGGCTGATTTGCCTATTAACCTCCTGGAATTTTGAGCAGCGGTTCGTTTAGCTTGCTTTCCACAACAGCCCCACACAGGCCCTGCCTCTGGGACACAGTGTGCAAGGGTTTTCATTAAAAAGTTAACATTTGCCACAGAGTTCAGAGCTCCCTCAATATCTCATTGAAAAGAGAAAAACAGCTCAGCTTCAATGAGGCAAATGTCGCAGTAAGATAAATGCTAACATTTTCTTGAAAGCCACTGTAATTATTCAAAAAACAATCCCCCTGTCCCACCCCTCACTCCCAGGTCTTTCTTTTTGCCAAAGATCTGCTCCTGCTGTCCTCATTCGGCAAAACTCCCAGGGCCATTTCCCTTTCACAGCCCCACGGGCACCAGCCCCCCCATGCGTGGGTGACTGCGAGCTTTAGCAGCAGGCAGAGTCATGTCCAGTGTCCTCCAGAACACCGCCGCCCATGAGTTCCAAGCTTCATAAACTGCTCCCCAGGTCAGCTCCCGGCTTTTGACGACCATGTTTAGGAGGTAGAGACCTGAACTGCGAGCCCACAGAGTTGCCCCTGGAAGGCTCTAGTGTTCTCATAGCACTCTATTCCCTGGTAAAGGTCACGTTTTAGGACGAGGTCATGGCAACAGGGGGCATGAAGTCAAACAGAGATTTGCTTCCACCCTGAGCACGCTTGCTGAGTGCAGAGGCCAGCATGACCTCCTGCCTCCCTGAGTGTTGGGTATGCCCCTCCCCCAACATGAGTAGTTCCTGCTCTTTGGTTTCCTTATTTGTGAAATGGGAATAAAAGAGCACCTCTGGAGATATTGCGACTGAGGATCAAATGAGATAAATGCAGGTAAATCACCTGAACAACGTTTGGCCCAAGTGTCACCCTTAACCTGAGTTCAAGTTCTGACTCCTTATTAGCTGTGCAGTACTGACCACGTTACTGAGGCCCTAGAGCCCCAGCTCCGTTACCTGTAAGACAGGAATACTCTTGGTTTCTAACTCCCAGTTTTTAAGGATTTCATGACCTATTGCACTTAAATTGCTCAGTGAACTTTTGGCACAAAGTAAATTCTCAAGAACTGCTAGCTAAGAAAAGCAGAAAGTTATTTCTGTGTTTGGCGAAGGACAGCTCGGCCTGTATTTTCCGAATTTGAAACTTTATAGACTGAGGCTCATTGACTCTGGTGAAAAGGAACACGGTTCAGCTTTTAAAGCTTGACCAGCAGCTGAACACTCTTTTTGTATAGCAATTCTGAAATTGACTGTGATCCCACAAAAGCACTGGTGGATACGTTATATTTATACCAGTAAAATAAAATAAAATAAAATAAAATAAAATAAAAAAATAAAATAAAATAAAATAAAATAAAATAAAAGCAGTGTTATTATGAAATCTTAAAGAAAGGCCTTACCTCTGAACTACAAAAGGATGAATTTAAACTGCAAAAATTTCTGCAGATTTACCATATGCTATCACTCTCTCTCTCTCTTTTTTTTTTTTTAAGATCTGGGCATTTTTGGTAACTCTAAGGAAAAGCTATCAGGATTTTTTTTCTAGCTTTATTGAGATATGGTTGTTATATAGCAAGTTGCACGTAATTCACATAAACCACTTTGTGCAGTCGGACGTCTGTGTACACTTCACGTTACCGTCCCCACAGTCCAGGCACTAACCATATAAGAACCAGGATTTTTGAAAGCCATAGCAAACTCAAGTGAGACAAGCACCCACAGATACTCCACACACCTGATTTCATTTCCAACATATCCTTTTCCACCCAGTAACAAAGAAGTTGATAATTCGCGACGAACGAGAAAGTTCAGAGGGGCCCATGACTATTGTTTTCACCACTATTTTCTAGATGTCATTCCCTCTACTTAAACCAACCCAAATCTCACTAATAGCACAGCTCAAAAGAGTTGATTGGAAAAGGACAAGGACAGGTGAAGCCATTTGAGAATTCTACTATTCAGCCATTTTAAACAAAACAACTACATATAGCCAGATTTCCTACTAAATTCAAACTTCAGCAATGATTTACTCACATTTTCCTAAGCTCTCAAAAAACATTTTTTTTTTTTTAAAAAAGAACCAAGAGGAAAGAAACCTATGTCTTTTTGGAATCCAGCAAAGCAAGGCAGAGTTTGAGATAGGACTCAAGTCCTGTTTCATATTTATTTTAAACAACTTGCCGTCTGGTAACATTTTTCTGTTCTATTTTTAACGGCTATAAAGTTTCTATCACATTCAGTAATTATCTTCAATCTCAAAAGGAGAAAGGAAATTCCATAATAAGAACTACATGAAACACTGAGTGTACAGGTGCCAGAAAATATTGTTTTGTTTAGTGGAGATGAGATCGTAAAAATATGGCTCTTTATAATGCATGTTCTCAAGTTTATTTATAGACACTGTGACACCCACTCTTAAACTCCTTACTTAATCACTAACAGAAACATTATTTTGAAAGGGAATTAGGGTGGTGAAAATATACTTTTAAATACTATATTCTCTAGAGCAGTCTCATTTTTTCTTACTATTATCAGCTGCAACTACCCAGGAAAAAAAATCGGAAGGCAATTTAAGCCACAACAAACAAAAGCATTTTAAATTTCTCAGGGGCAAGCTGCACTCCATCTTGAAGGAAATTGGAAGGGTTATCAGAGAGAATTTATTGTCTGATGACCACCCCTGGTTATTTAAGTGAAAGCTGTAAGAGAAAAATACTGCAGCAGTTAAGAGATCTGATATAAACTTTCTTTGAGGGCGGGCAACGTGAAGAGATTTTAAGATTTCACGCATTTTATGTTTTGGGACTATGGATACCTTTGCATAAGTTAATATATCGGTAGCATTTTTTGTGTGGTGTAATTGCATGCTTTAGATGCAATTATACGAGGTTATTACGATTACTTCTGAAAGGGCAAAATAATGACCTCACAAATAGTGAACTCCATTCAGTGCAGTTAGGAGTAAAAATGTCTACCGCCCTGACCACTCACAGTGGGGTCATTAATGGTTGCTTTTCTTCCACTTATGGATAATGTGCATTAACTGGAGGTTAGAAAACTAAATAGTGCTTTTCTGTCTACTAGAAAGTATTTTCCTAAAAGAAAAAAATCACAGAGCACAAAGTGATATACTTCACCTCTATCAAAGTATCTACCAAGATGTATCCACTTTTCAGAGGCTCCTTCATTATCTAATAGAGATCGCATTAGTAAATGCAGTAGAGTTAACCATCTATATATATATTTTTCCAAATCTCAATATCCTAAGTTTATGTCCTCTGCGAGAGGGAGATTTACAAGGGTTTTTTCCAGAAGAGACACTGGAATAATGGTTTTGACGCAGAATATTACAGTGGAAAAGTTTTACATACATACTGTTTTTTTTTTTAAGATTTTTATTTATTTATGTGACAGAGAGATAGCCAGGGAGAGAGGGAACACAGCAGGGGGAGTGGGAGAGGAAGAAGCAGGCTCCCAGCCGAGGAGCCCGATGTGGGACTCGATCCCAGAACGCCGGGATCACGCCCTGAGCCAAAAGCAGACGCTTAACGACTGGCTACCCAGGTGCCCCTCCATACATCCTGTTAAATGAAAGGGATTTTTCAGAATACCTAGTCGCTTTTAATGAAGGGGAGTGGGATATGGAGAGAACATAAAAGAGAAGAATTTTTGTGTACATTCCTCACAGACCCACTTTGGACTTTTCGGCTCAGTTGATGAAGCAAGTGAGATGGGCATAGGCCCTGTGTTTAATTTTTTACTGACAGAGACAGTGAAGACAAAATAGCCCACCAAGGCCACCCTACATTTCCGCTGAAAGCCTGGCAGCTGCCGAACTTGTGATTAGAGCGCGATCTACCGCAGAACCGCAAACGGGCAAGTCACAGAGGCCGATGGCCCTCTAACATTTTAATGCACGAGCTTTTCTTCTGCGGACCCACGACGTGGGTAAATAAAGATCAGCTTCACCGAGAAATACAGACCGCTCCCAGGGCGACACTGGAGGATTCTCGCAGATAGCAAGTGTCCCTCTGGCATTAGTCGTGCTCATCAAGGATGTGAAGAGCGTGTCAGTTAAGAGCAGACGAGGTGTTCTTGAAACCTGACTGCCGATTATCAGTTACCTGACCGCAGAGCACAGATGGGAAAAACGCTACACAAAATCTCTTTGTTATCCAGTTCAGATGACCGGTTTTCACAGCTTTGTTTCCATTAAACATTTACAAAGAGATTATCCCAAGTGTTGCTTATTTAGTTGTTTTTGTTTTCTAGCTTAACATGCAACACATTACCTAATAAAAATCACACCACATTAAACAGGCCGTGTTGAGTATACCGCAGTTAGCGTGACTTTACTGGTGTTATTCTAAGTGTCTGTTCTCTGAATTCCCTTGGAATTTATGCTGTTAACTCCCACAGATACGAACAGACCTCCCAAGCCCGCAGTTACACATGCTGTATATTTATTAGGAGGCAACTGAACTTCTAGATGCTGCACCGAGGGCTGTATTTTGTCCCTGAACACTTGAGTTCCTGAACATACTTGTTTAAAAATGCCTCTTAAATATATGGTTTAGCTGGACAGACTAAAAATTTTGTGTAATCAGAGAGAACGTTTAGAAACGTCGTTTGGGGAGGGAAATAATGCTTTAGTGCTACTTCCAAGAGAATAGACAATGCAACGCCCCTTCTTTGGGGCCGTGGAGTATGCCGGGCATTGCTAATAAATCAAAGAAGAGACACAATCCTCAGAAAGGAGTGATACAAAAACATCAAATATTTAACCATTTGGCCTGGAAACATGTATGAGGACCCAAATCATGTCCTTTCACTAATACAACAAATTCTAAAATACCCCTGCAAAGGCCTTTCAGGGGGAAATATAAGGCTAAAATCAAAGAAAAAATCTCTTGGTGAAGTTTGTGGCTGTACATCTGAAGTGAAAACTTTCATTTTGTCAAGAAAGTTTTCATCCGATTTTAAAAGATTAGAGTTTAATTTATACTTAGGCCGACGGGGTTAACTTTCCCCATTTAGTTTATAAAATATTTGTTTGGTATTGTTGCTTATGTTCCAATATTATAATTTTGTTCTATAGGACACTCCACTTCCAGTAAGAGAGAATTCACTCCAAACGGTGATAGGTTTTTCATTTGTAACAATTGCTTCAGAGTAGTTCTGAACAATTAGTAAGTGTTGTTGAAAACAGGCGCTTAATTCTCTTAAGTTCCTGATTTATTCTGATTTATATTACTTAATGAAATCTAGTTGTGAAAAATCATGGATCCTGATAAAATCATAGATTAGCAAATAATGTGCATGCTAAGCTTTCCTTAACTTGGCATTTCATCCAAACCCATCAAACACTAGGAAAGGGTGTGGAATCACTGATGAAGTAGCGCCACCATCTGGAAACTTTCAGAATGGCAGCTATAAGTTCCTTTCCCTTATAAAGGTGAGCTCTTTCCAAACAATTGTTTATCTTAGGGAAAAACCAAAAAAAAACAAAAAACTTGTTCGGTTTACCTAAGTGCCCTAATACTGTCCTAAGTAGTATAACATTTAACCCTTTTCCTGTACCATTGTCTCTACACAGAAAAGAGAGATTCACTCCACATTGGAGAGGATGCTTTCCTAGACATCTGAAATTTGAATGACCCCTCATAAATACAGAGGGGTATGGCATAAAGAAAAGCTGAACTTCAACATTGTAGACTTGCAATTTAGACATATAAATGGTTACTGCACATGCGTGTGTTCCAGGATGTTAAAACTCCTCATCTATAAAATGAGGGTAATAAGAGTATCTTCTTCACAGAATAATTGGAGAATAAAATGAGATAATGCCTGTAAAGTGCTGAGCACAGTGCCTGGCACATACCATCAATGAATAATGGGAGGTATTATTAAAACAGCTATTTAACTCCTTTTAAAACATCTGAATTAACATTCACAGTGTTGGCAAGGGCTACAAGACGATGTCAGGTCCAACTCCTGTCCCACAAATAAAGCTTCCATATTAAAAAAAAAAAATCATGAGAAAGTAAGGATCTGCCATCCTCTTAATAAGGTAATCCCCTGGCCAGGTTCTCTACCTCCTGCAGTCTGGCCTCAGTCTCCTCCTCCAGCCCCACAGACCTCCACCTAAACTGCCACCATCAACCACTGGCTTTACTTCCAGACTCTCAAGCAGGCCACCTGTCTATTTCCTTCCCTTTACCTGTGCATTCCACCTCTCTCTGCTTGTTGAAGGCGCACTTTTCTTGGAGGCTTAGGTTTCACCCTTTCTATGACTCCCATTTCCCCCTTTCTTCCCTCACCCATTCTTCCCACACAGGGGAAGTGTTATACTGGTGGCTTTTCCTTATCCCCCTGTTTATAATTTGCTTTTTTGCATAGCTATAAACTCCTGACCAGCAAGCACAAGAGGCTAAACATTGCTGTCCCCAGAAAAGTGGCTGGATGTTTGTTTCTAGGATACTACTCACAGTGGTGAAAATGCAGTTTCATACCTACAGCTGTACAACTAAGATGATCTGTCAAAACTTTGACCCAAATGTATCGTGGAAATGAAACTAAAACCCCTGACCAAAATTAATAAAGAACAACTGTTCACATTAGCAAATATGAGGGCTTAGCTTGGGCCACACCAACAGGAAGACAAGAGCAGATTTTTTGTTTTATTATGGAGATAATAGGATGAAAGTAACATCTCCCTATATAGAACCTTTCTTTCCCCAAGCAGCCTCCGGGTAAGAACCTATTTGTGCATCCTTATTTACCAATCCAGCATCTCTCTGTGGGGGTAGAGAAGGCACCTGGAGGCAGGTGGGGACTCCCAGCACAGGGGAAGGCTGGGCTGGGGCCAGGAGGCCCTGAGTTTGGAATCCTGCTTCTACTACTTACTAGCTGTGTGACCCAGTGAGTTGTTTACCTCTCTGACAGTCACCTTCCTCCTCTATGAGATAGTCAGAATAATCCCGCACAGGGTTGTGAAAGGAGTGGTTGATTCTCACGTGCTAAGGGTCAAACAAGTGTGCCAGAACAGATCACAGGTGTTTGGAAGTTCCTCCCATTACATCCTTGGCCATCATTTCAGAATTCCCTAGCATTCTTTTGTAATCCAAAGCTTTAAATGCAACTTTATCCCAAAATCACCAGCAGAGGTCACTCAAGGACAGACTGAATTCTTACTGACCCCTGGCCTGAGTCCTAAGTGAAGGGCTGCATTATTAGAGTTAAAATAACGTAACATTTTACGGTAACATTTTGTCTTAATGTTATTATTCCATATTGTCCATTAAGAGCTACATTGCAGCAATTTGATCAACGTTCTTCTTACAGAGTTTTCTTCACTTAAATTCTATGTGCAGAGACTCAGCTAAACACCCTCTGGCTAGAGTAGAAGGATCCAGTGTGCAGAAGAGGGAGGGGGTAATGACATCATGTTTTCAGTGACATAGAAAAAGAGTCTAAACCAATGATGAGAGCATGCAGAAGGAGACCCGGGCCTGCACCTGCTTAAGCAGTGAAGGGTGACTAATGGGAGAGATGTGATGGTCTCAGAGAGACTCGGAGGTGAGCCTCCACTCTCCTGTGGTCTGGTGATATTAGGAAAGGAAAACTAGAAGGCTCGACCCTCAGCAAGTCTGACCCGGTTGCAGTAAATACAAATAATTCTGTGTGACTAGACTTAAGGCTACATTTAAAATGAAACACAGAATATTACAAATGCCATACTTTGTGGTTTGGATTTCCTGCTGACAAATAAGAGACATATCTTATGCAATGTTTCACAGTTTAAAAAAAATGCTTTCATATCCATTCTGATATGGCACCTTCAAAGTAATTCCAGGAGTGCCCGTATCACAAACCCTTCTTCGGGGCACCTGCTACATTTCGTGATGTTTTTAATCTGCCCCCAGGTCATTAAACATGATAGGAACTCTGTACATACGTGTTGAATGAATGATCAAAACAGATCAAACCAGAACATCAATTACTTATTTCCACACAACCTTATTATTTATGTATTAAATTTATTATACAGATTTATCAGCTCATTTGGCCAACATTCTAAGTGGGCTTAGATCCAATATCTGAATGGGCTATAGTTTTAGGCACTCATCAAAATTGATGAAATCCAGCATGGAGTCTTCATGCTGCAACCTCCCTCTACAAAATCTTTTGGAAACTAAACATCTTGCAATGGCTTTGATGGCTAAGAGGCTGAAGATTCTATTCTGTATCAGCCTGATGTCAGGGTTCCTACAGAATGTGCCCCAGGCCACAGCTCATGGATGGCCCTCTCCATGTCGGGGTGGGGACGGGCAGGAGATGCCCTCTCCATTGAGGCACTCAGACTAGAACCAACCACTCAAGTCAACGATGTGGCAACTAGATATACTCAGCTCTAAACAGAATGGCTATAGAGGCAGCTGAAATTGAGCAAGTAAAAAATCACTGGGGTTAAAGCAAGGTTTTAAAGCAGATTCTAAAAATCATACCCAAAAAGGGCAAAGGCATTCCTGGTGAAAAGTAGAGTAATGGACAGAAACAGTGTGTTGAGAATGGTCATATTGCCTACAGAGAATCCCAGCGAATTTGCTCTAGGAGTAAAGATGGAGATTACTTGTTCGACAGGTGGTGATTTAAATATAATCATTGGGAGGTTTAGATTGAAGATGGGAAATCACTGAATTATGAATCATAGATCATCAAGATTTTATTCATCTTTGTATAGTCAGTGTTCAGTTCATTTTCATTTGAACTGAATTGGACAATAGGGCAATTCTAATGGTTAGAAATATCTTCCTTTAGGTGTTTTTAGATTTTGGCTCCTTTCAGCCTCTACCCATTGAGGATTACTCAGAACAACTGTAACCATTCTTCTAAGTGGCAGTCCTTCAAAGTCTCAAACACTGGTCCCTGCCTTCCTCTCATCTTCTGCAGAATAAACACCCTCGATTCTTTAATATTGCTGTGTGCCATGCTGCTGACCCTTCACCCGACTGGCTCTTATCATTTGGCCAACGGCCCCCTTTAAATACAAGAAAATCGAAAACCAGGGTCCTTAACGAAGCCAGGCCTCATTTCATGAGCATTTCATAACTACCAACAAATTTATCACCTCTCAGCAGCAGAATTTACCTGTCTCTATGGTCTCCCTGCGATGGGATCTGGATTTGCAGCCCATTTCCTTTATGGAATTCCAAATGCACCAACCACATAATCCATTTTCACCACATTCTCATAAGGAAGTGTTTGCTGCCACCATTTTTCACAGATGAGCAGGGATGGAATAGAGCAGAAACTGGAGAAAAATGAAACAAAAATGTGGAAAATAATTTACCTGGCTAACACTGCTCGCCAGTGGCCAAGGAATTAATGACATACAGTCCTCCCAACTTCTTGCCCAGAAGGACTCATTTTTTTCCTTACATGAGACCACACTGCTTGTGAAGATAGCCTGGCAACTGGGAATCAGAGGGAGAGAGCCTCAGCTCCTGGGGAGGACTTGGCCTTCCCCTCTGTGCAGGGATGTCTCCACTCACCCAGCAACCACCGAGTGCCCGCCTCCCAGCTGGGTCAGAGAGAGAACACCACAGCAAGGGGGATCTGGCCACCAGGTGTTTGTTTCATTTGCCAACTCCCTTTCAGCGGCAGCCAGCATGCGAGCTATGCCCTTGATGGGCATAAATGGCTATGGTACATGCTATCATTCATTAGAGAAGGTGGAGGCAGCTTGCGCCTTGGAAGTGGTGGGGGATCGTACAGTCAGTGAGGATAAGAATTGTGAGAAATAAGAGGGGGCCTGAAGCATGGACCAGACAGAGTCCAAACACCTGGCAAGGTTAGTCCACTGCCAATAATATGATTCCAGTGTAGTCTATATAGTTTACATCAAATTTAGGGGGTTGGGAAACAGTTTGGTTAAGAATCGTGGCAACCCACACACCAACATTATCACCAATCTCTCTCTCTCTCTCCCTCTCACACACTTCTACACCACAGACACACACGTATGCACACACACTGCACACAGTGAAACCTTCCTTCTAGGAAGAAAACTGCAGTTGTCAATCTCTTGGCAGCCTCCTACCCCAGAAGCACAGCGCCACCCAGGAAGAAGAGGTGCCTGCTGCCACTATGGGCCCGGGATGTGTGGTCACTGTCCCCATGGCTTCCGGTGTCTGAGTGCCTGCCTGAACCCTGAGTCTCTCAGCCACCTTTCCTAGATAACGAAGTACAGGCTGCAAAGTGGCAGTTTTCTAACCAAGGAGCTGAGAACGTGGAGCTAGCTCTCAGCTGGAACTTATCCCTTGGTCACCCCACCCTCACCCCTCCCCACTTCCCCAGTCACTCCCCGCTTTCTCCCAGGACAGCTTGCATTTCAGCTGAAGGTAATGAAAGAAAGTTGGCCCCAAAGGTGTCTCTGGGTGTCTCTGCCCAGAACTAGAGAGAAGTTTTTGGCAGAACTTCCAAAGTACAAGCAAACTCCTAACAGGGCTTGGCAGATCACGAACAATTAGGCGACTGCACTCCATAATGAGCCCATGGGGATGGGGAGGCCATGCGCCTGCCAGATTTCTGGTAAGATGTTGCTTTAGTTGGAACGAGGGTGCTTTTCCTTCAGTGTCCCCAGGCCTCGAGGAGGCTGGAAAGAGCGCCAGGACCTCTTAATCTGGGCAAATGTGACCTGTCAGTGTTTTACAGAGGAACTTCAAGCTGGCAACCATGGAAGTCTAGGTCGTCTCAGAAAGCCGAGTGGCCTGTCTGTTGGGAGAGAGGTACACTCATGCTTTTCTGTTTTGTTCCAAATGTATAGAAGCTGTGAGGCCTGATGGTGGATCAGCTCTCCTACCAGGAGGGAGAGTGAGTGTGATGCTCTGTGGGCCTGGTGCCTGCCTCCAAATCACTGGGAATCAAGTCACAAATGAAGCAGTTTCTTCTGACCTGAGGCCGCGGGAACGATCCCTGGCTTCCAAGAGGGCTCATTCCCCGCAGGGTGGAGTTGGGGGAGGCTGTCAGCCATCTGTGAGGCAGTGGGTGTGCCTCAGCTGGGCTACTCCAGCTCAGCTACTCCAAGGCACAGACCCTCAGAGGGCTCTGAGACAAGAGCAAGAAGGCCCACCTGGGTACCCTGGCACGCGGCTTGCCCTCGGCCACCTGAGTTGTGTGCACGCACCCAGGTCTGCCGCACAGATGTGAAAGCAAGTGGATGTGCCCAGCAAGACGCGGTCCCTCCCCACACTCCCCGCACAGTGGGCCTCTGGTGCTTCTCCATCCCTCATCCCCAGTCAGATGGCGGGCAGGCTGCCCCCTGGTGGAGCACAGGCACCCAGGGCGATGGAGGCCGTGATTCAGCTCATGGGGAGATGCCTCCAAAACGGGCTACAAGTCAGTTTACAAAAATGGAAAAGGAACAAAAAATCTATTAGGTTGCAATCTCTTTTTGGGGAATGTGTTTCTAAAGGGAGTTTACATGCCATGGAAACAAATCCCTGAAGCCCAGTTTCAGCTTATTAGCGCTAAATTGGCCACAGCAAATGAGCACTACAATTGTCAGTGACCTGAGGTTTTATAAGCACACTGGGACTGTTTGTAGAGATTTTACATGCACCCTGCAGAGCAGCTGAGGGGAAGCGATGCAACCCGCTATTCCACTTCCAGAGCCCAGAATAGCAATGCAGCCGCCCCATCGTGCCCCTCCATGCAGGAATCTCTTGGGGCTGGAACCAGCCTTGAGATCTTTGCCCTACAGCTTAGCTGTACTACAAATGCAAGAGCAGGAAGTAAAAGGCACAGTTACGAAGTTCTCCTTGGGGAGGGAGCCTTCATCTCTGTTTAAAATGGATTTGAAAGGGTCACATCGTGGCAGAGAAGTAGTGAGGGGAGCTGAGGAAAACCAGTGATAAGGGGGAATAGAAAGTGGCCAGCTCCCGGTCCTGCAGGGAAACTGGTGGGGGTGACAGGGGAAGGGAGCAGAAAAATCTCCTCTTGCCAACAAGTACACAGCTCTGAAAGGGAACTAGATCCAAATCTGCCTTATCTGATTATGATTTTCTATCTTCTTCTCTCACTGAGTCTCATCCTTCGTGGAGTTCACATGCTGGGGACAGATAAAAAATTAAAATATGCGTATACATGAACAAAATCATTAAAATTCTGATTGGTTTACTGAAGGAAATAAGCAGGCAGCTGAAAAGGAGAGGAAGGTGGGAGCTTACAACGGAAGGGTGATGAGGAGGCCTGGGGGGGGGGATGTCTCAGTGAAGCCCTCAGAGGATAAGAATGAGACCTCCAAGAGAAGTGGGACCAGAGGGACTTTGGAGGCAGAGGGGCAGTGAGCATCCGATCCGTGAGCTGGGAGGGAGCTCTGGATGCTGCTAGCTGTGAGAGAGAGCCAGTGCATGAAGAAGAGAGGCGTGACATCACATCGTAGGGGTGGGCAGGGGCTCAAACACGTGGAGCCCTGTTCCAGGCTTTACACCTTATTTTTTAAATTTTCCTTCTTGAAACTCTTTTTCTCCACATCTGTAAAATAACAATACCATCAGAGCCGTGCTTCTCCAAGTACTCTGACAAGGCCACGACTTCCTTTCCAGCTCATCTTCACACACACACACACACACACACACACACACACACACACACACACGTACATGCACACATACACATGCATAAACACATGCACAGGTATACATACATACACACATACACACACAATTGAGGGTTCCTTTGGGCTGGATTCTTGGCCACTTGCTCTTTCCTCTTTCTCTCTGAGCCAGTCTTGTGGTACCCTGCACTACAACATACCTCTATGTCAGTGACTTGCAATTCTGTCCACTCTCCAAACTCCTGTATTTCATTAATTGATTAACTAATTCAGTGACCATTTATAAACACTTACTATGTGCCAAGGATTCTGTAAACTTCTGGGAAGATTAAAAAAATCAAATAAAGCCCTTGCCTTGCTCTCTTAGACCTCCACTTGGGGATTAGACATTAAGGGCATCTGCAAGAGTATAAAGTGGAGAGGATTATGTCATCCATCATAGGGGTTTAATGAGATGACATTCGAGCTGGGTCCCCAAGGAAGGGTAGAAGATTTCCATTGAGAAGATGGGGCTGTGGGTGAAACACCAAGACAAAGAAACTGCCTGTATAAGGCATAGAAGAGGAAATGGTCTTTAAGAAACCAGCAGTAGCTTTTTGCATCCTCCCTGCTGGGCCCTAGACCTGTCAGACAGGTGTGTCAGGGTCTCAGGAGGAACATGAAATACCATTGCCGTGATGGTGAGCACCAGTTGGTGAAGAAGAGGTTCAGACAGATGGAAAGCAATGTCCACCGGTGAAAAGGCTGTGAGTTTGAGCCTGGGGGAGTACCAAGGACATTGTGGCAATGACCGCATGACAGTTTATCAGGACACATAAAGCACAAATGAGCAAAACTGAGAAGTTAGAGTCCTGAATTGGATGGACATCCTGTTCTTGGTAGTTAGCACTTTCCTAGAATCTCCTGGACCAGGTACGAGACCTTCAATATGAAGGGGACTAAAATATGGGGAGAATCCTTAACCCTTTAATCCTTTTTCCTATACAACTGGAAAATAGTACCTTTGGGGAAATAGTAACAAAACTGGAATTGTACAGTTTGGGGGAGATGGGAGAGTAATTATATGACCACAATATATAAAAGGCTTTACTATGAAAAAAGATAGCTGATCTTGTTTATATTCTCTTTTCACTGGGGAGAGAAGGAAAATGGTTACTTGAAACCAAAAGGGTTTTGATTGAATATAAGAAAGAGTTTTCAAGACAAGAAGGTCTTTTTTAAAATATCACCAATGCTTACATCCCTGACATAATTTATGGGTGCATTTGCCTGATGCATGTTGAAAAGGACCAAGTGACTTCTCAAGGAAGAATTTTTATTCCTGGGCTGAAAAGGTCAAGTTGTCCATGAACAATCCAGAATTGGTCATTTTGGCCCATGGTAGAAACTTCAGATTCTCTTGCCAGAAATATTTTTTTATCTAAATCCTGTTTACTCTATACCTGCTCACACTCTTCCTTAGCTCCTGACCAGTTAAAGAGAAGATGGAACTACCAAACGCACCCTGCTCCCTCCTGCCTTCCAACTCTACTTCAGACTGAGTCAGCCAAATAGTTCCTATCTTCATTTGCTGTCTTCTGGCATTATCAAAGTCTTTTTTCCTGTTACCTCCTAATAAAGCTCTGTTTATTTGTGCCTTAATTGCTAGCCCTTATTGCCACGAGACAGAATTCTTGTGCAAACTGTATTCTATAAACTTGTTCAATAAATAAAATTCAAGTATTACCATGCCCTTCTGATGGACGTTTGGGGAAGTTCAGAAGCTGAGGGCAAGAAATGAATTATTTGCCCAGGGAGTCACTAAGAAAGAGCCCATTGCTGGATTGAAGATAGAACACATCTACCCCTAGAACATGGGGAACTTCGCAGCCTAAATTTGAGGCCCTGTCAGAAGGGGTCCAAACAACATTAAGTATCTGGGCTACAGACTATGAGGGGTTCTTTGTACATCTTTTGTTGCATACAACCACACCCCTCCCCTTTCATCCAATTCCACCCCCCCCCCACCTTCACATTTCCCTGGGGGTTGCCCTCCAACAGCTTGTGTATTGGCAGAGGGCCGGCTGCCCACCTCCCTCAACCAGAGGGCAGCTCCGACCATGATCACACCACATGCTTAGTGAATCTGAATCGGGACTCTTGCCTGAGCCAAGACTGTCAGAGTGCCAAGCACTGCAGGAAACCCCAGATTCCACGTACCATCTTGTAGGACCCACTAAATAGACCTGCCACCTTGACTATCAATCAAGCTGCAAAGCTGTCCGATGCTCTGTCGCTCTTTGAGGGAAAGCTCTGGAGCTTCAGAAGCTTCCTTGTCACCAGGCTGAATAAAGCTACTAATTTGTATCTAACTTATTTTTCAAAACTCCTCCAAGCTCTCCAACTTCGATGTCAAACTATGTTAACAACGGCTGACTTGGAAAGTCCCTGTAGGATTTGTAAGAAATTAATGTTAGCTTCCTCTCAACAGAAAGCAAGGGCTTTGCAAAACACACCATATGCTTGTCACTTTGCCAATGAATCAAGATGTTTTTGCAGTTTTCTGAGTCTAAATAATTAATGGTAATGTCTAAAGATTACCCCAAGGTTCAGGGAGTAAGGGTAGGGTCGTTGCACTGTCCAAAGTTACCCAGCCTCAGCTCAGTCCAACATTTCATGTGATAAATGGTCAGGCTTCGTGAACATCCCCCCCCCACACACACATACCCCACTCATCACCAGTGTTCGTTCTCTTATATTTTCTTCTACTTTCTTCCGTAATGAGATTCTCTGGGTTGCTTCAAGTAAGTTCCTTCTCCTCAACCCTCCAATAATAGGCTTCCACCCAGGTTCCTCCAGTTTCCCTTAATGGCTAAGAGTGTGTGTCTAATATTTTATCCGTTAACATTAACACTGTTCTTATCAAGAGATTAATCTCCTCTCAATACACTCTCACCAACTAATTAATCCAAACCAATAAATCAAACTAAATAAGTCAATAGCCCCACGAATTTGGATGATTGTAGGGATTATAGGTTTTGCTAAGATTTTTTTGAAAGAGTAGATACTGAGCTCTTGCTTTATAAAATAAAGACACTTCCATAAGCTTTTAAAATATTTCCTCTTAATCAGAAGAATCCTTCTTTGATTCTGTGATTCTTTAGGGGGGAGATGAACCTGCATCACTTAGTACTTATTCTTGATGCACCTCATCTCTCACGTCAGCTTGTCAAAATGGAGTTCTATTCAGCCCTCCCCGGAATGGGCCATCATGGTATTTTAGTTGAATAAACAGAAAAGTCTCATTCATTGTAGGAGATGATAGTAATAAGAGTTCATTGTAATAAAGTACTTCCTGTATGCCAGATGTTATGCTGAGAGTTTTACAATCATTATTCCATTTGATTCTCAAAAAGGCTCATTTCTAGATGAAGAGACTGAAGCTTGAAATAGTTTCAAAACTTTAGTCCCAAGTCATACAATCATTAAATAGAAGAGCTAGAGTTTGAACTGGAATGCTCTCTAGAACATCACTCTCTGTGGATTCCCTTCTCACGGAAGGCTGAAACCAGACACAGCCTTCCGGGACAGAATGCCATAGATGGTGGGGTAAAGAGACCCTTGCTACAGTAACGACAGCCTTAACACAGCTTTCAGACTAGGATTCAGCTGAAGCTGGCTTCTAAAGGACCTATTTGTTAATTTACTTCAAATAAATTAGCAAGAACTCTAACGTTTGCTGGCAAAGGCTTTAAAATGTACCATCAATTCCTATAAGAATGGAAAATACCTTGACTCTAAGTCCAGGCTATTTTATTCATGAAATCATCATTATCATTATTTATGCATGTTTCATGGTAGTTCACATTCCTATTTTTCTTTCTTAAATTGTATGAATCTTCAGAAATATTAACTGGAAATGATGAAAATCAGCATAGTAGAATAACTGAGTTCATGAACTATATTTTGAAATAATGATGAAAAGAACAATGCATTGCCCATAGCAAAAGTCAGTCTTCCAAGAATTCAGCAACCTTCAGATACGTTTTAGTATTAGTTCAGCATAACTGTGAATTAAGCCCACAATTATGCTTAATGTCTTATTCTATACAGAATGGCCTTGGGCAGAAGAAAGACAGAAACATCCTGGCTTCACGAATGCTGCCAACCTAGGCCAAGTAAGTCTGTAACCAGTGGGTGAGTACAGTGGCCATTAGAATGGGCACAGGACTGGGTAACCAAGAGTCTAGGATTCTGGACCCAGTGCCCTTAACCTGCTGGGGGATGCTGATGTGCATTCAGTTGGCATCTCTGAGCCCACATTTATTCACCTGTAAAGTGAAAGTGTTAGAGTAGTTGACCTCCAGGAACCATTGTTAAGTCTAGGATTCTAGGGACGCCTGGGTGGCGCAGTCGTTAAGCGTCTGCCTTTGGCTCAGGGCGTGATCCTGGCGTTCCGGGATCGAGTCCCACATTGGGCTCCTCCGCTGGGAGCCTGCTTCTTCCTCTCCCACTCCCCTGCTGTGTTCCCTCTCTCGCTGGCTGTCTCTCTGTCACATAAAAAAAAAAAAAATCTTAAAAAAAAAAAAAGTCTAGGATTCTAGGATTCTGGTGACAACAATAAAAATCATCACATTATCGGTGATGTAAAATATTGGTTCTTTAGGTAAAATATGGGCAGAAATATTATTTAAAAATTATAAATGCATAGCTGTCAAGGTTGAGCTAAAATTTCCATTACTTTCCAGTAATAGGAAAATACAGATTTCATTACTAACCTACTAAGTACAGCTTTTACTAAGTATGACTACTAGTCCCCAAAGGAATAGGGTATATGGAATCTTCATCAAGTAAAAATAAAGGTCATCTGCCAATACTTTTAAGAAGTTGTCTTTTGTATTCTATTTTATTTTGAAGGGCAGACAATAGGACAATGGCCCACATACTCAGAATCTGGACATTCTTTGGGACAAATGACCATATTTCTTGAACAAAAGTAGCATTTAAAAGAGAAAAGGGTTTGACACAGATTAAGAGAAATCTGAGAAATACTAAATGCAATATATGGACCTTGTTTAGATCCAAACTGTTAAGATAAGCAAGCATTATCTTATTATTCATTATTGTTAATTCTGTTAGGTGTCATAACGGCCTTGTGGCTTTTTCTAAGATGGTCCTGCATTACCATCCTGTATATTTGTTTTTCTAGGTAGTACTTCCCTTAGTGTGAATATGGTCATCTATAGATTATCTAAATATGAATTAGCCACTCTGTGAACAGACTGGGACAGAATTCTAATCCAAAGTGGCCTTTCTTTTTTTCTTTTTTTCTTTCTTTCTTTCTTTTTCTTTTTCTTTTTCTTTTTTTTCTTTTTGTCACCAAGTAGGTATGACCAGGTAATATCAGTATATTTTTATATTGGCCTAGGAAAAATATCACCTATTGCAGATCAAAGATCAAACGGACTTTAGAAACCCACCCCTCCACCCACACCCCCAGCTTGTTTCAGTTTATCTCCCCACCACTCACCTCAACTTTCATGATATCCCTCCTTAGGCTCCTCAGAAGGTAAAGCCTGGGACGAAGGCATAAGTGTGAGTATCTGATTGATATAATCTTTGGGAACAAGAATGAAGGGCAAGAGGAAAGAGGAAGGAAAGAAGAAATGCCAGTACAAGGATGCATCATAGAAGCAACTGGTGACTTGATTCTCTAGGACCAAATAACCAGTCATGGGACTGCAGATGGTATTTCAGAACCCCCGTTCAAGGGGAACACAGGGAAGAATTTATGCTTCAGATCCCACCCTCCACAGGTCAGGGGTTTGTCCCAGGGGGTGTTAATTACTGTGTACTGCTAGCTGCGCATCTGTAAGCCCTGAGCAGTTCCATGGCGACTCCCTTGGTGGGGGGGTGCTGGGGTATGAGGGAAGCAAGTTGAAACCCATGCAGGCGAGTCTGAGAGGCTCTGAAGTAATGCATAAGGTTGTCTGATATGCATAAACATTGAGAATGGACTATTACATGATAAACTAGATTTTTCGGATGTGTCAATGCAGAAAAGTAGAAAACTGAGGCCTAAGAAAACAAAATAAAGAAAACATTTCACCTAAGATCCCTATATTTGGAGCTAAAGAAAAGTTTTGGAAGCATAAGTTATCTAATTTCCTCAGTTCCTAATTTCACCCTGGGTATGAAGTATTAGTAGTCTATAATCTTGTTATAATATATTATCATTATTGTATTAGGAAAAGTGGAGAAAAGGGATTCTAGGAACATAATAAAAATTGAGAAGTGATTCATTATTATCATTTTTTTCATAATGAAAGGATAGATATAATCCAGTTAAATTTCTGTTAGTTATTCTAAAATTCATTTTAATTTTGAAACTCTACTCTTGGTAAAAACAAAACACTTCTGGGGCACCTGGGTGGCTCAGTCAGTTAAGCGTCTGCCTTCAGCTCAGGTCATGATTTCAGGGTCCTGGGATTGAGTTTCATATCAGGCTCCCTGCTCAGTGGGGAATCCGCTCCTCCCTCTCTCTCTGCCCCTCCCCCCACTTGTGCACACTCTCGCCCTCAAATAAATAAGTAAATAAATAAATAATTTGAAAACACACTTCCATTCTTCATAACTTATGACTATTAACTAGAGAAAATATTAATTTTAAAATATAAAAACATCAAAATAACACGAATTATATTCATTGTAGTTTATGAGGTTTTTTTTTTTTTAAGATTTTATTTATTTATTTGACAGAGAGAGACAGCCAGCCAGAGAGGGAACACAAGCAGGGGGAGTGGGAGAGGAAGAAACAGGCTCCCAGCGGAGGAGCCTGATGTGGGACTCGATCCCAGAACGCTGGGATCACGCCCTGAGCCGAAGGCAGACGCCCAACAACTGAGCCACCCAGGTGCCCCTATGAGGTTGAATGATTAGAAAATATGTAATTTAACTGAGTCAATAGTGATAGATCACCTTATAGGTCATCACCCATAAGATACTTTGTATAGTTGATATAAAGATTAAAAAGATATCTTCCATCTCTAATCTGGTTAAAGAGACAGACAGACATACAAAGCCCTTATCATACAAAGCAGAAAGTAAGTGCTTTAACCGAAGCAATAAGATCCAAGGGAGAATGAGCTTTTGGGGTGCTGTGGGAGGGTAGTAGCAGCAGGGATGGCTTCACCAAAAAAAAAAAAAAATTGGTTTGGGGTGATTAAGATTTTCATAGGAGGAGAATTGAGTCCTTTGTTGAAACCACATAAATATTATTCAGATACATAGGCTGAAAGTAAGATTATTTCTCTTAGGAATTCTACTTGTAATTCTGTTTGATCACCCTTTTTTAAAGATTTGCTTATTTATTTGAGAGAGAGAGAGAGAATGTTGGCAGGGAGGGGCAGAGGGAGAGAAAGAATCCTCAAGCAGACTCCCCACAGAGTATGGAGCCCAACATGGGGGTCGATCCCAGGACCCTGAGATCATGACCTGAGCCCAAACCAAGAGTTGGATGCTCAACCAACTGAGCCACCCAGGCGCCCCTCTGTTGATTACTTTATGTCACTAAATTATCTATATACTAGTGGCATAATATTTTTGAAAAATAAATACATTTTTCTGTCTGGAGTCATGAGCCATATTTTTTCTTTCAGCTCTTAAATAACTAACATGGATGGAACAAAGAGGGAAAAACCAAGGTTAAATACAAATCCAGCCATATGTCAGGAGGCTCCTTTCTTGGTCCCCAAAGTTCTTAGAGCCTGGACAGACCCTTGGCTCCCTTCACAACTCCGCTCCCTGAGAGGAGCTCAATAGCCTTTGTAGTTACCTTTTCAAGGAAATTTGGGGAGAATGACTAGGACTACAAAACAGTCTTCAGCAGATATCTGAGATATTTCTCTTCCTCACAAGTTTGTTCCCAAACTAGGGGAGCTCCATATTATCCTGAAGGAAATGACAACTCATTCACCGAGAGCAGCTTCCGTGCTGCTGGGGTTAATGAGAAGCGAGCATGTTCATGGAATTCCATCATAGGTGGATCTTCTGCATCCTGGGAGCTCAATCTCTAGAGCGGGTTTTCTCCAAGTGGGTCCACAGTTGAACCACCTATATGTTAAAAATGCAGAGAACTGGGCTTTCAACTCAGACCCACTGAATTAGACCATCTGCGATTGAGGCCAAAAATCTGTATATACACATTTTTTACATTTCTCCAGATTATCTTTGTGCATGCAGAAGGTTGCAAACCTTTACTCCTGAAAGGAGTTGATCTGAAGGGGTAGAGAGGCAGCTGTTTCACATTATCTAATCTGACTCTTCTGCTGATGTCATTCTCCCCAAATTTCCTTGAAACGGTAACTACAAAGGCTATTGAGCTCCTCTCAGGGAGCGGAGTTGTGAAGGGAGCCAGGAGTCTGTCCAGGCTCTAAGAACTTTGGGGACCAAGAAAGGAGCCTCCTGACATATGGCTGGATTTGTATTTAACCTTGGTTTTTCCCTCTTTGTTCCATCCATGTTAGTTATTTAAGAGCTGAAAGAAAAAAATATGGCTCATGACTCCAGACAGAAAAATGTATTTATTTTTCAAATGGTAGTAAAACAAACAACTCCGAGCCCATGGACTTGTTTTCCTTTTCACCCCTGTGAACTTCTGTGTAGGGTATGAAATTTCTAGCTGTTCCTAGTATCCCCCTGGAAATCCCCCTTCTCTGTCATCCTAGCAATTATCTTTGCCTCTCCTGTAGGTGTCCGTTTTTCTTGGATTGTGTGTCAAGTTTACCTCCTCAATATGGTGGAGCACATCATCCAGTAGTTTCCTCAGAAATGGCACATGTGAAGTAAACTCCTTGAGCTCTTCTGAGAGGAAAAGGATAAGTTGTCCAAGACTGATATCCTACAAACTGACCTCCCAGGAAGTATTGACTTCCTTCAAAGCTCAGTTAAAACAGGGTAAGCCTAGTGCTTCAGGCAATCAATTCTGATCCTCAACATCAATCAGACCCCAGGAGAAGGGCTGGTGTTTTACTAACCATGAACACTGATGACATAAGGCCCACCACAACTTGCCTCTTCATACAGCTGCAACCTCAAGGCTTGATCTTAGCCCCCTGATCATTCCAAGGGAGGGGCTGGTGCTATCTCCAATCAAAAATAGTGTCTTGGCGATAAGTTTCTGCCAAGTATTATTACCGTTATATCTTGACCTCTAACTACACAGAGGATGTACTGATGTTTCCTTAATTATGCAGTTTAAAAGCCCCAAAGCCCAAGTAACTGAGTACCTTCTCCAGAGTCTGACATCTAGCTCTGGCAGATTGTGCTCTTTCCCAGAGTGTAGTGGGCAGTGGGTGAACTTTACACTCGCTACTGATGCTGTTACCATGAATTTCCCCAATGAACACTGCTTCAGCAGCCCTGGTGTGTATGTATCCCAACTTTTCAAAAAACTATTCTTAAGGCCCTGTGTAATTCTACATTCATGTTAATGAGGTTCACAGACTAGGAACTCCTTAGTTCATGAAGTAAAATGTTCATTGTTGTTTTACACCTTAAAACTAGTCTATGTTCAAATACTTTTCTAGCCTTTGCTTGAACAGCTTGAATGAGGGGAGCCACCATCAGCCGAATTAGTCCATTATCTTGGAACAGCTCCATTATCAAAAACTATTCTTTGTTTGATCCAAAATATGTCTCCCTGAAACTTCTATCCTTTTGTCTTATTTATGCTAATTGGATATATTAAAATCCAATCAAAGTCTTTTTTTTCCCTCCCCACTTGGAGCTTTTCAACATAATCAATATTAATCCTACATTAGTAATTCAACCTTTTGGACTACTGCTATAAAGCCAATACCTCTCTTTCCCTGAAAACACCTATTAAAAAAATAGAAAATAATGTATCCCTCACCCAGCTTTTCAAGAACAATCTTGGATTACTGGGTGCTTAGGCTTGGGTTCTGTGTAAGACGTAGAGATGCCAACTGGAGTAGTCAGAGAGCACAGATTCATTTATATTGGGAAGAGTTAACTACTGGGAGTGAGTGGCAGGTCAAGATGAGATCTGGTTAAGGTGGTAGCCAGGAAAGAGCCTGAATCGGCTACGTTTTGGGAGTTTTGAGAGAGAGAGAGAGAGAGATCCAGACTGGTCAGACCCTTATTCTCAATTCTCCAGTGACACCAGTAAGCTCTTTAGCTTCTGAAATTTTATAATAGCTTAATACATGACTTTATTCCCTACCTTCCCCACACTAACAGTGTTAATGAGATCAAGCCTGTTCTTTCTCAGCTACACAAATCCTGGAGTATAGCCCTTATGCAACAGGGTGGCCAAGAAACTTGAAAAATCTTTCTCAGGCAACAAAGCCATTTGTTTCTCCTACACACAGCCAAAGAAGAGCTAATAGCAAACATCCACCAATACACAGGGGCGTGTTGCTTTGGCAGTGGCCAAAATCCCAACTTTCAAAAAACTATTCTTGAAGCCACCATCTTGTTCCCTTAAAAGCCAGTCCCTCCAGAGCTCACTTCAGAATGGAATCAAGACTCCTTTAAGTCTTCCATCTCACACTCTTCCCCTTAGCTTTAATATCACAAAGGTGGACAAACTTCCAGTCTCTAACCTGGCTCCACCCCAGCACCTGGCTCCCTTGCCTTTGAACGAGGACCAGCCAAGAATGAACTCAGCTGGAGAAAATGTGCAGAAAGGTGGGAGCCAGAAAGCCAGGGCAGAGCAAACCCTCCCTCCTGAGGCTATGGGCTCCACAGCTGTCCCAGGCCTCTGAACCCTACAGTGCCAGTCAGGGGGCTGGCTCTGCCTGTCTCCTCCTCTCCATTCCTGGCAAGGGGTCTTTTTGTTGTTATTCCCCCTCCTACTCTCCTGATTCCAGGCCCAGTGTTTGCTTGTCTTGCAGCCAAAGATAAACTCCAGGCATTCAGAAGGCTACTCTTTAGATATCCGAATAGAGCACTGCCTAAGGGAAAGAACTATTTGTCTTAGGTATTGCTTTCCCATTTGTTTTTTTCCTCCATAGTTCATTTTGATGAGTCAAGACAGTACACATAGATTCATAAAAACTCAGAGTTGAAAAGTAACATAAAATGCACCGATGCTAACCCCATGTAATCCTTTAAACCCATATTCACACAATTCCAGATCTATCCTCCTTCCATTGACACCAAATTTACTGTCTCCCTAAAAAGTGCCCATATTTGCAGACAGTGTTATTTGAATTCTCTTCTTCCACTGAATTTACTGAATGCAAGACATTTGAAAAGAAAAAAAGTCAAATTTTTGGATATGTCCTGTGGACAGGAACTCTGTCCCCAGTTTTGGTATTTGTGTTCAAATCAAGAAATCATACAGCTTGGGAAGTCTTTCTTTGGCTGCTGGTATATTAAAAAATTAAAAGGATATTGCAACTTACCTCTTTAGAGGACTAGGACTAAAAACGAAATGCTAAAGGACACTGTTGTGTTTTAAAGCTGTGTTCAGTTTGGGAGAGTCCAGCAGAGACAGTGGGAGACAAGAAGGCTAATCATTGCCTTCTGGAGAGGGCAGCTGATCTAGCAAACATCATAGTCCACTCCCACTCAGTAAGGAGCCTTGTGTGTTCTGTGGCTTATTAAATGCCAAACGTATCCGCTCTTCACTGAATAATAAATAGACGAAGCAAACAGCCCCTGAGGCAGACTAGGAAGAGAGACAGCAGGGACAGTGAACATGGGACACAGGCTAAAAACAAAACATGGTGCAAAGCCAGAGGTGGCTGTTGGCTGTCCAAACCTAGGGCTCCACACGAAGGTGACCTCCTGACAAGTCGAGCAAAGGAGGCTCATGCAGGCATACCAGGGGTGTGCTTGGAAGTCAAACCACACTTGCAGGATAAGGAAAAGCATGATTTGTTATTGTCTGCAAATAACTGGATCTCTACTACACTGAAAATGAATGGAGAATAGGGATAGTCTCTGCTGCCCAGGCATTCAGCATGCCAATTAGAAAACCAGGGGCAGGGACAGCATGAGGAGGTGCCATGTAGCTTTATGAATGTTCCCCTGTCTCTGGGCAGACACTTGTGGGCCCTGGTGAGGACATAATGGATGGTGAGTGAGCTTCATGCCCTCCTCAGCACAGGAGGTGATGCCCATGAAGCCAAGGGCCAGAAGCGCATGGAGGATTAGAAAATGGACATTTTCCTTCTGTTCTTAAACCATTCCGTGAACAGCTGGGTACTGAGAAAATGAGCAGGTGATTTCAGATTTACGAAGCTGCATCCTGACCCCCTAGGCAGAGCCTTTGAGAACAGAAGGTGGGAGGCTGACAGAGATAGGTAGATGTGGGCATCTGAACCCAAAACAGTAGCTCTGATTACATATGGACCCTTGAACCAGCTGCTAGAAAGGGCTGCCATGGTGCCAGGAAACTGTCCCTCTCTCAGCGTGGAGAAGCCAGGTAAGGATCATCATTTATGGAAGATTTCTGTTGAATAGGTTAATTCTTGAAATGAGAATGTAATTTAAATTTTCTTCTTGCCATATTTCTATGCTTCGGATTTACTTCTAAAAACTTCTAGAATTTACCTGTGGATACAGTTCTCATTTATTGATATCAAATTCATTTTCACTGGTGGAAGTGTCTCCAACCCATCCCTCACCATTCCCTTCCTATGGCAATGAGAACAAAGGTGGGAAGAACCAAAAGTAGGAGATGAGTAAAAATTCTCACACCGAGAAAGCAACATCACATTAATTTTATACAATTCTAGTGCTTGCGAAGGAATGTGGAACATTAAACTAGCTCAGTGGTATAAGTATTATTGTTCACAGATATTTGCTTGTGAGGAGTATATTTCTCACCCATTTATATTAAACTGGCTATATAATTAGCTTTCCAAAACGAAATGAAAGTAGAAATGACATATGTCATGTATCACTTCCATGCAGAAGCTTAATGGCCTGTGCATGATCTGTCATATTCTCTTCTCTCTCTGCTGATTGTTCTAAACAGAGCCTGCTCCTTCACCTTGGTCCTTGGGATGAAGATAATATGAAGCAAAGCTGGAGCTGGTATGTAAGGGACATGTAGCATGAATGAGAAATAAACTTTTGTTATTATAAGCCACTGTGATTGAGGATCTTTTGTTACTGTAGCATAACTTGGCCTATACTAATTAATGCAAAGTACCCTTAAAGTACATCAACTTTGTTTTTAAATATAGTTCACACATATTAATTTAAAAGATTGGTAAGAACCATAGCAAAACAATAGCGATTATTTCCTGGGTGGGGGATTATGATTTTTTTTCTACTCTATGCTTTTCTATAATTCCTAGATCTACAGTCAAAAAAAAATACTGCACTCATTATGAAGGCAAACATAAATGTTATTTTCTGTAAAAGGCAAAGTATCAAGCCATGCCTAGGCTGTAAGTTCCATTGTGAGTTTCACCACTCACCATTACATATGAGACTTTGGGTGACAAGGGTAACATCTTTAAATGTATTCCTAAGATCTTCATCACTAACTCCAGCTGGCCTCCTGTGCTTCCCTTCAACCCACCGTCTTGCACTTACTCCCCCAGGTTGGGACTTAAATGCAGTGTCCTAATGTCCCTATCAGCAGTGTGGTGGTCCACAAAACTAACACTCACTTAGCACAGAAGAACCTTGATCCTTCCTGGGAGCTCTGTGAACATGTCCTTTTGTTTCTCCATCTGACCATGTGACCTTTGACTATCACAGTCAGAGGAGTTCTTTTCTAAGGCCTGTTCCTTCACCATCAAATAAAAAAAAAAAAGTCTATCTGTGGGGATGGGGGTAGAGGAAATGCCTCTTTTGCCTCCTTTTCCAGATTTATCAGGAAATTAACAGTGTATCCAAAAATTAAAACATCTTGGAACCCCTACTTGAAAAGACCAAAAATGAGGCCATGACCTTCTGACTGTGGTGGGTATTCTGATTCATTCTGATTCCATTTTAAAATCCCTAAAAATTGTGCTAATTACATTATTATGTTATGTTATTAAATTCCTTCATGACTCAGGACAAGAAACATTGTGCTATAACAATCCAGAAACCTTGGTAACTTATCTCTATAAAGGTTTACTTCTCACTTACGTCATAGGCTGATGTGGGTCAAGAGGTAGCTTTCCTTAAAGCAATGGTCCAAAATCCAGATTCATTTTGTCTCGAGATACAAACATTTCTTTCTTTTTTTTTTTTTTTTTAAGATTTTATTTATTTGTCAGAGAGAGAGAGAGAACACAGCAGGGGGATCAGCAGGCAGAGAGAGAAGCAGGCTCCCCGCAGAGCAGGGAGCCTGACCTGGGGCTTGATCCCAGGACCCTGGGATCATGACCTGAGCCGAAGGCAGATCCTTAACTGACTGAGCCACCCAGGTGTCCCAAGATAGGAACATTTTCAACAGCGACACAATTATCAGAAACCAATTAGATGCAGCAACCAAATTGAATAGGAAACTGGAAAATGGATTCTTCTCTGTACTGAAGAAAAAAACAAAAATTGGTAAGCATATGGCAGGCCCCTCCCTCAATGTTACCTTCTGGTCACCAAATATCCATTTCATTCTTTCTCCAATACATACAACTCACTCACTTCTCCCAAGAGGGAAAATTCAAAGTCCTGTCCACTCACAGAGTCCGAAGTTGGGGTCCTGGGTCTCTGGGAGATGTGAAGACTTCTCCATCAGATCCAGATGAGACCCCTCTAGATCTGACAGGCTATGAGCTAAAAGGAAAAGCTGCTTGCCCCTCCCGCCCCACCTGCCACATACATCCCAACAGTGGGTAAACACATTGAGAACAGCCTTAAAAACCCTCTCATTCGGAAGAGGAAGAAGGAAAGTCTCACGTCAGTCACTGAACTGTAAGAATTCTGAGGTCTCACTGAGCAAATACCCTAAAGGACCCCCATCCCTGGAGTGGGCAAAGTCCCTCGACTAGGCCAGGTTCTGCTCTCTGGAAGGAACTCCCCTGCCTACTGTTCTCCAGGGCCTTTGGCTCCACCCATGGGCACTCCTCCTTGTTTATTACTGTCCTTGGCCACATTTGAGGATGGCCTTATGGAAATGAAACAACATTTGAAGCTGCCTCCTTCCAGCTTCTGATATCCACTCCCTTACCACCCACTTACAACACCCCCACCACACCACTTCCCTTGAAGAAATCCATTTCTGAAACTACTAGGCTTCAGTCCAAAAACAGAAACTGCCTTTGACATTCTGAGTAGGAAGATGTTTAATATAGGGAATCAGAGGACATGCAGTTATTAGATAGTGAAGAGAGCATAGCTCAGGAAGTCCATTTTCAGGAAATCCAGAAATACAGGGTTGTTGGGAAGCCACGACCAATGGTCTCCACTTCTACAGCATGAACATAATTGATTCTCAGAAAGACCTGCAATGCAGTTAGTTATCAATTACCTCAGCTGCCTATAGCACTGAAGTGAATTATTCTTAGGAAGATTTTCTAAACCATGCCAGCAGCAAAATCCCACATCAGCTGTCTGCTCATGCTTATAAGAGGATAATAGCTTCTCCTTTCCTTCTGCTTACCAAATCTCTGAGGAATGCCCCCTTGGGTGGGATCTAACCCCTGGCAGGGGAATCTGGGAAATGCAGTTTCTATGATTCGTCACCCTGCAGTTCAGAGAAGACTGCTTATAGAAGGGTGGTGATGATATTTTTTAAAAATCAGAAATAATATTTTTCACACTGAAGTTCACAGAAATTGTTAAAAGTCGCAGCCATTTACCATTTTCCTTTTCCTGCCCATCTTAGCCTACCCTGTGTATCTTGCTTAGTATGTTCATGGTGCATGTGAGCATAAGACAAATCATTCTGGAATAATACCATGAGAAAAATATTTTCCTTTAGGGTCTAAAATTATGTGACTCTGATCCAAGAGTATCCAATAAATTTGGCCTTTGATAAACATTATTGCAGAGCAGTAAAATGATATGATGGGGAGTAAGCCCAGTGGGGACCAGTCTAGAGTTTGCTACTAGTATTCCACTTGAAAGAAGGTTATATGCCTTCTCTAGACCTCATTTTTTCTCTCACCTGGGATAAAGGGTTAGACTAAATATTAGGCTAAATGTATGTGGTTTCTAGGCTGTCACATAGCTATTCTTCATTCTTCAATGAAGAGTCATTCTTCAAATGAAATCTTACAAGGAGTTCTAATAACTAAAATAGATAAGGTAGGAGTTGCTCCTCCATAGTAGGATGGAGAACTGGAGCCCAGCATTCACCATGGCAGCTCCAAATAATTCCTTTGGTTCCACGGGACACAGTTTAAAAACTCCCTGGATGAGACTGCCTGAAAAATATCCCATCAACTTCCAAAGTTGTATGATGTACTTATGCTCCAAACTTTGACTCTGTTGGAAATAATGTCAAATGCTCATCAAAAAAATATATATTCAGAAAAGCTCTAAGACTAATTTGCATTAGTACACAATAAAGGGGGGTGGTGGAAGTCGGTTAAAGTGGAAAAGTTTCAACATTTTGACAGTACAATATTTGTGCCCCAAAACTCAGATTCCAAATGCTATAAGACTTACCTAAAGATTTGATGTGTCTACAAATGGCCAACAGACACATGAAAAAAGCTCAACATCACTCAGCATCAGGGAACTACAAATCAAAACTATGATGATACCACCGTATACTGGTCAGAATGGCTAAAATTAACCACTCGGGAAATGACAGATGTTGGCAAGGATGTGCAGAAAGGGGAACCCTCTTACACTGTTGGTGGGAATGCAAGCTGGTGCAGCCACTCTGGAAAACAGTATGGAGGTTCCTCAAAAAGTGGAAAATAGAACTACCCTACAACCCAGCAATTGCACTATTTGGTATTTATCTCAAAGATACAAATATAGTGATCCAAAGGGGCACCTGCACCCCAATGTTTATAGCAGCAATGTCCACAATAGCCAAACTATGGAAAGAGCCCAGATGTTCATCAACAGATGAATGGATAAAGAAGATATGGTATCTATATACAATGGAATACTACTTAGCCATCAAAAAACCGAAATCTTTCCATTTGCAATGACATGGATGGAACTAGAGGGTGTAAATGAAATAAGTCAATCAGAGAAAGAAAATTATCATATGATCTCGCTGATATGTGGAATTTAAGAAACAAAACAGAGGAGCATAGGGGAAGAGAGGGAAAAAATGAAACAAGACGAAATCAGAGAGAGAGACAAACCATAAGTGACTCTTAAGCATAGGAAACATTCTGAGGATTGCTGGAAGGGAGAGGGGTGAGGGGATGGGGTAACTGGGTGATGGACATTAAGGAGGGCACGTGATGTAATGAGCACTGGGTATTATATAAAACTGATGAATCACTGACCTCTACCTCTGAAACCATCAATACATTATGTTAATTGAATTTAAATAAAAGGAAATAAATTAAAATTTAAACAAAAATAAATAAAAATAGAGATTTGATATGTCATTATTCATATGATACTCTGATAGCTGAAACAGTGTCACAGAAGAGTGTTCACAAGCACTGTAAAAGAAAAATGAACCACTTAGGGGGTAGCAGTTAGACTTAATCAGATATGATGTTGTCATACGGAAACAAAACCATTATTATTTCCGGAGGGGGGGAAGAATTCCAGAGCATTCACCAGACCTTCTCGGCTATATAAAGCGGAAGACTAGCCATGGCTAGGGTCCATTTGGAGTAATTTAAACTATAGCAGATGCAAGAAGGCAAAGGGGACAAAAATGTATGATTACTAGGGTTTTCTCGATAACTCTTTTTGCCCATTTCCCAAATGAGCTTCCACATCTTTGTTTTTCCCTGTATGACCTTATTATTTGAGGCACTCCATTGCCAGGTCATGAACTCTGCCACAGAGAACTCAAGTACAAGTAGTTCATTGCAGCAACAAGAGAGAGCCCAAGAAAATCTGTAATCTTATTATTGTCTTAGTCTGTTTGAGCTGCTATAGCAAAAACACTATAGACTAGATGGTTTATAGACAACAGAAATTTATTTCTCACAGTTCTAAAGGCTGGGAAGCCCAAGATCAAGGCGCCAGAAGATTCGGTGTCTGGTGAAAGTCTGTAGCCTGGTTCATACACAGCCATCTTTTTGTTGAGTCCTCACATGGCAGAAGTGACAAGGGAGCTCTCTATGTCTCTTTTGTAAGGGCACTAATCCCATTCATGAGGGTACCACCCTCACGACCTAATCACCTCCCAAAGGCCTCACTTCCAAATACCAGCACATTAAAGATTAGGTTTCAACATTGGAATTTAGTGGGGGTGGGGGAGGCATAAAGAGTCTATAGCAGCCACATTCTGAGGACCATGAGTTTCTACTGGCTGTGACGTGCCCCCTAAATCTCTGGACTTAGCCCTTCCACCCCTCTGATCTCTCTCAGAGATCACCATGTGGTCAGAGATCTGCAAAGCACCAGAGGTAGTGTGACACTTTTGTTCAATCATAATTCTAAATGTGCCTCTAGATCTCCTACTTCTTCAAAGATCAGCTCAAACCCTACATCTTGTTGGATTCTGTCCCTGGCCATCAAACCATGATGACCTTACTGTCTCCATTACTTCATTAGGACTTGTTATGGGTTGCTAGTGATAACGCACTCAGGTGTATATCCTTTCCTCTCAGCAGAACAAAATGGAGAGCTCACAGACTTTGAAATCATAGCATACCAGGGTTTGAATCTAGACTCTGTTCCCCACTACCTAAGGATCCTCATGTCACCACGAACCTCAGCTTTCTCATGTGTAAAAGGAATATGATGACACTCCCAGTGCAGCAAAACACTCAGCATCATGCTTGGCATGCCGCAGATACTCAATAAATACTAGTCACCTTCCTCTCCCTCCCTCCTTCCCTGACAAATTCCATGTATTTGTCAGGGAAGATAAATATACCACTGTTTATCTTTTTCCTCCTCCTTTAAGATCTTCATATTGAAGATCCCATGAGCCTCCTCTGATAGGATCCTGACCGAATAATCACAGAAGTTGTAGAAGTCACCTATTATCCAAAGCCTCGGTCTGACTTGGCCTACACTTAAGGTGAACTGGTGACCTGACCATTATCAGTGAATAATGTAAGCACAGACAAACCACAAGTGACTAGTGCACGGTTTTTGTTATTATCTGCAATATTGCCTCAAATTTCTAAGTCTCTGCCCTATTTCTGCTGTGTTGGTGAAATATGATGAGTTGCTGTTTTGTTTTGTTTTCTTTTTTATAAGTAACACCTTGACAAAATAAGAGCACAAGTCAGAATTCCCATCGACTCAAACTCATTCACCTCTGGGGAAAGAACCAGCAGTAGTCCAGGACCCCAGTGCCCCATGGATGTCTAGACATGTCTCTGAGCAAAGTGTTTTGGTTATCAAATAAGGCTGCAAAAAGTCATTTCTGCCCATGGGCTCCCTCTGAGAGGATTCCTGATTGAACGACTATAGAAGTCACATATTTTCTAAGACCTCTCGGATTCAGTCTACACTTATCATGGGACTCTCAGTATTCCTATTTAATTTACCTATACAGAATTGGTTGTTCGGTTCGTTTTTGGTTGCTCTAGAAGAGCTATTAGCACACCGTGGATATTGGCGTTCCCTGGAACACAATCTGGGAAAGCTCATCTGGCCAAAACCGCTCATTTTAGAGATGAGGTCATGGAGACCCAGAGGTGTTGTCTATGTAGTGACAGAAAACCCGAGTTTCCAGATCTTTGGTGCTCCTCCTTGTCTCCCACAATCTCCCCGTGGCTGGATGCAGATCTCATTAGAATCTGCTCCTTTCCTTTGTTATTTTTCTGTTGTATTACTCTGTGTGTGTGTGCATGCACGCACACATCACAAAACAGAAGAACATCCTCTTGAGAAATGTTGGCTCTCTCATCCTTACGTGGACAATAATTTATGCATTCGTTCCACAGAACTAGAAGCAGACCACACCGCGAGGGGTGCTGTAATGGCTGTTTGATCAGAGGCCAGAATGCCTGACTCCACTCAGGAGCTGGGTTGTGAGGATTCACTCATTCATTGTTCATTTGTTCCACAAAAGTTTCCTGAATGCCTGCTGTGCCAGAAACCCTGCTAGCTGTTGCGGATACGAACATGGAGGAAGACGCACCAGTGCCTTCAAGCTGCTTACATTCTAGTGTGAGAAACAGGTCTGCGACGGATGAATGTAAGGCAGTGATGCAGCTTCTCGGAGCGAAGCTAACTTCTACCTGGGACACAGGAAGTCAGGGAAGGAAGGAAGGGTGTTTCAGGCAATAACTTTGCTTCCTAAAGCTTTTGGAGACGTCGTCTTAGAAGCGGAAGGCGTGTGGCGTGTCAATTGTTCAAATCAATCAGAGCCGCAACACAGATAACACCAACACCAAACAGGGACCAAGAAGCAGCCAGTTCTCTGCCTCCGCATGTATTGTAGGACTATCCGCCACCTCCCCCGCGGCCCGCGACAGCAGCTTGCCTTGCTAATTGTGTTTTCTTAAAGCAAATGCTAACACCGGTTTATATCCCTTGAGTACACACCAGCTGGATAGTAGGAGGAAGCCGGCTCAACATTAAAAATTGACCGCAGATAATTTACAGGGCCGACAAGCCACAGGCAGACAACAGGGGAATCGATCGTTGGCTATTGGTCGCCAGCGAGGAATTGCGCCGGCCCACCCTGCAGCGCCATCTGCTGTTGCCGCTGAGGTTGCAGTCTTGGTACTGTCTTCACAACTCTTTGTATGAATCGATGGGTAGGAGCGTAAACAAGGTCACGGGAAATGTAGAGGACATTAACGAGACCTTCGTGAATTTGGACGGCTCGGAATGTGGTTGTTAGATCATTTTCAAGTGAATAAAACCTGAAATTTGCTTTTCACTTTGCAAATCATCTCACCGGCAACTGTCCACTGTTAAGTACTCTCCCAAGCCCAGAAGGCAATGGGCCTATAAAGGATGTTTCATGGAATAACTGAATCAAATTAAACTGCTGTTTACTTTTTGCCATAGACTCTCTGACAAATAAAATGGAAGATGCTGTTGCCATTTTCATCCACTAAAACAAATCTTTACAGGGGAGAAAAAGAAGAGAAAGAAACTAAAATGTCAGCTGCTGACACTGTCATTCCCTGCCAGTCAGTAAATAAACACAACATCTATTAGTTGTCATGGAAACGTTCCGCCTGATTCCGAGCATCAAAGCTCCACAATAAAGAAACCCTGGTATTTGTGGCTGGGCACAAACAACTCTTTTGGCATTTCTCATGAGCTCACCAGCCTAAGAGCTAACATTTTCCCTGTTTGTTTTCCTTCTCAGGCATGAATGCATTTGCTTTGGGAAAAGAGACATGTATCTTGGAAACCTATCAGAAATATGTGAATACAGCTACCTCGCCAATCTCGGCTCCCCCCCCCCCGCCCCCCGCCACCTCTCTTTTAACCTTTGCCTGAGAAGAATTTAAATGGCATATTTAGTCACTCCATATTGTGCTTCCTGTACCCGATGCTGCATAAAACGGATTGATTTAAATCATTTACAGTAACGGTGTGGAGGAGGACGGTCGGGTTTTCTGCACCAAATGCTCTTGGATCCTTAATAAGCAGCCAAAATTACAGGCAACAAATGAATGTACTTGTATTTGTCTCTTCTTGGGTAAAGAATTATTCTTGAGTGAAAACTTATTGCACACTTACTTACAGCTTTCAACAAAAAAGCAGCTCAGATATGTGAGCAGAGATAAAGGATGCTTAACCCTCCATCTCCCAGGTAACTAGTCTCAGAAATGTTGGCTTAAAAAGTCAGAGAATGTTCCTATTATAATTTTTTGTAATCGTGGAATTTATAACACCTCACAAAGCAGGAATGGGCCAAGTCTAAAGGTTACAGCTGAGAGCCACTAAAGCTTTAGGAGCAACCATTGTTAATAATAATCGGCTGAAAGCAGAACACAGCTCACCCTTCAGAACTTCATTCAAACATTTAGCATTTCTAAAGCTCTAGAGCCTTTGACAAGCTAGGTATAAATCAGGGGGGGATTTAAATTCCTGATTTTTCTGGCATTTTCAAGCTATAAATCCCACACATTCCTAAAACCACATAGTCCCATAATCAGAGCTGAGGGCCAGAGTGGGTTCTGACTGCAGCTCAGTCAACTTGGGGCTCAATAAGGGGCTCCTGCTTCCCTCCGGGCCTTAAAACAATTCTTGTTGAAGGACAGTTAAAGATTTTTTTTAAAGCCTTCTGAAGTGAGGCCAAGAAGGGATTACATTTATCCCAACACTCTACAAGGCCTTTCTCATCTTTGGATATAGCCGCCTCTGGATTTTTCTAGAAGATCCTCTTAATCCATGTCTACATACTCCAAATGGTTTGAATAGTCAGAGGTAAGGAAACAATTTAAAAGGGCCTATAAATGAATGAAGTCAATTCATAGTTTCTCAAAGTGGGCTCAAGGACCACTTGCGTTGGAAATTCAGAATCACCTGTGCTGTTGAGATTCAGATTTTCCAGCTCAACTGGGACATACTGAGTCAGAGCTCCCAAGGGAAAGTGGACTTAATCAACTTAGCAAATGTCACCAGCTGATCCTTTTTGTCTGGAAAACCATGCATAAAACCTTAATGTCGAAAAGTGGAGCCCAGAAACCTGCATTTTTAACCAGAAGGCCAGGCATAAATGTGGACCCATGAATGCTTGCTGTGTTAAACTGAATATATCTATTATCTGTTATATTCATTTCTCCAGAGAAAAAGTCATGGTCCACACTTTGATTTTCCTTTTTTTTTTTCAATGTTTTTTACAGAAGCTCTTCCCTCACATGGCAGTGCTCTCTCCCTGCCTTTGCAGCGGGGTCTCCCCTCACTCTGGTGGCAGCTGACGTCACAGTAGGTGCACAGGGATGGGACCCAGAAGACCTCTGGCGCCTTGGTTAACTCCTACTGCTCTGGGCACCAGTTTCCTCATAACTTGAGCTTCTCAAACTCCAATTATCCTGTTCCGTGGTCTAGCTTCTCTAACACTGGATAGTAAGGAAGCAAGGAAGCAGAAGAGGGAGAAAGTGGAAAGTGAGAAGTCTGTATAATAGTCTTGGCCAGCTAACACTCTTTTTTAGTAGTTGGAGAAAAAGAAACTAGGACTTCCAACTCTAGTACTTTTTAGTACTTTTTCTCCCTTAAGCTCAAAGTTTCCTCCTCCTTAAAACATGAAAGTCTTTACCATGGAAACCCCGGAATGGGCTCACTATAGGTAGCATGATTCCAGAAGAGCCTGTGGTGTGAGAAAAGTAAGGACTGGTCCCAAGTATACTAAGAATAATGGAACTGTTGACGGACTGACTTTTATTGTTTTCTCTTGAATGGACTAGCCCAAATATTTTGTATGGTTTCTTGCCTTTTTGTCCATTTTGAAGATACTACAGAAAGAAGGCAATCAAAAGGCTTAGCATCACATTTTGTTTTCACTCCATAGTTCTAAATCCCATAAAGACTAGAAATAGGGGAGGTAGAGAGCTGGGAGGGAGTATGAATCACTGGAGCAAAGGAGAGGAATAAAAGAGTTGACACATGTAGCAGGTACGTGGAGAGTATGCAGACAGCGAGGCCAGCCCAGAAGGATCTATCTCCAAGCCCCCAACTCCCCCTTCAGCTTTGCTTGCCTTAGGAGCCACCTTTTGATGCCTCTAGCACACAGGCCTCTAGGAATTCCCCAAGACTGCTCTCTGGGCTGCCAAGGTATGGGGACACTCTGTTTCCTCTCGGTGCTGGGAAGGCAGTGTTTGACTTTTCCAAAGGGAGTTTTCCTAGCAAACTAAGAAAAAACAATACCCATTTTACATAAACACATAGAAGGATGAGAAATCCATAACTCTAGGTCTGCTCAGCGTATTTTAACTCACTTCCAACCAAGTTTGGTTTCCCTGGCACAGATCCTGGAGAACAAGCCCCAGAATCTTCTCCTGACCCTCTTCTAACTGAACTGGGTGCTGAACAAACACACTCCAGCTCTTAGCTGGAAGTCAACTTGGGTTTGTCTGACTTTTAGGCCTGGCAGGAATCCTAATGCTTTCCTGAACATCATTCCTTGTGCTTTGCTGGAGGGACGTGTGGATGGAAGAGGGCTTTGGAGACAAGAAGTCAGGGTCCAAGTTCCCAGTTGTCAGTGACAGGCTGTGTGACCTCGTGCAAGCTATTTATCATGTCTCAGGCTCCATTTCCTCCTGTTAAAATGAGGTAACAGTGTTGACCTCATGAACTGCCGACAAGATAAGAACTGCGAACACCTAGGATATCTTTTTCTCCTAAGTCATAAGGTACAAGTCCCCAGATCCGCCTATCCTCCTGGTTCCTCAGCATGTAGCTGTGCTCCATACTCTCCCTTCTGGGGATCCAGCCCTGATCCATGACTAGCACAGAGGAGGTATCCAGGATGGATGGAAGAGAGAACAGAGGAGAGTCAGGGTGCCTAGCGAAGAAGCAGTTAGTCCAAATCAGAGGAAATGAGAACCCAAACTAAAGGACAACACTGAAAATAGAGGGTGAACATGGACAATCGAATGAAGGCAGGATCTCATTGGATGTGCATGATGAAAGCACAAGAAAAGATCAGGCACAGCAGGGAGGGAAGAGCACTGCACTTGGAACCCAGAGACCTGGATTCAAGGTCTTCATTCTACCACTTACCGGTTTCATAAACTCTGAGAAGCCATTCATCTCTGAGTCTCATTTTTGTCTTTTGTGAAACAAAACTGGAAATAGCTACAAATTAAATAGAAACTGCATAAAATGCCTGAAACATGATGGAATAAACCATTATTCCATAATGGTCACTTTTAATCTTACTATGACCTTCAAGTCACTTATCTCTTTTGTGCCTCAGTTTCTTCATTTGTAAAGCGTGGACCTAAGTGAACCCTATGGGCCCTTCCAGCTCTAACATGTTTGTATCTATCAGGAAGTGATGAGTTTGGTTTGTACATGTCAAATGCAGGCTGGTATTCCCGTTTCCTGGTCAAGTTGCTAACTCAGATCAAGATTCTAGAGTAGTAGTTCTCAAAGGGTCACTCCAGCCCCTAGGTGGGTATTGAGAAAATTTCTGAGCATTTTTGGTTGTCAAAATGATGGCAAGGCACTACTGATATTAGAGGACAGGAAGCAGAGATACTATGATGTGCACAATGTGTGCAATACAAACACAACAATAAATTGTCCTGTGTGGCTTTCACATGTTTCCCCAGATGTCCAAGTAGGATACTGGTTCTCGAAATATGGTCTGAGGGCCCCTGGAGATCCCCTAGACCATTTCAGGGATAATCAAGGTCTAAACCATTTTCACAGTCATACCATCATATTATTTGCCCTTTTTACTGAGTTGACATTTGCAACGATGAGACAAACAGGAATGTTGGATAAAAATGTTGGTGCCTTGCACAAATCAAGGCAACAGCACCAAGCTGAATTGCACTAGTGATCATTGCTTTCTTCACCACCAGGCACTTGCAGTTAAACAAACATTCACTTTAGAATGTTCTTGATGAAGCAATAAAATTTATTAATTTCATCAAATCTCAACTCTTGAGTATATACCATTTAACTATTTTGTCTGTACATATCAAAATACAATTTGTTTGAGTTGCAAGCTGAACTAGCCATGTTTTTCAGGGAATGTCAGTTTTACCTGAAAAAACAACAGGCAGACAAACTGCGATTATTCAGATACGTATCTTACAGACCATTTTCTCAAAAATGAACAATTTTTGTATTTCTGAGGAAACAACTAAAAAGTACATGTTAGTGCAGATAACATTTAAGCATTCAAGCAAGAATTAGAATTGTGAGAAATGTGCACCTGCCAAATGAGCTTGATAGCTTTTCAATAAAGGCCTTTCTGACGAGATTGGTGGCAATATTAATGAATGTGATTTATTGATTTTGTATGATGAAATGTGTCAACATTTGGATATCTGTATAACTCAGTGAGCCAATACTTTACAAATGACCAATGTACAATGTTACAAAATCATGCTTGGTTAAAAAAAAAAAAGCTTCATTCGAAGTACAAGATAGACCAATGGAATTTAATGTAACAGAGCACAAGATAATCAATGATATGATTTCAGGACTCATTTTGAATAGCCCTTACGAAATCATCACTTGGGGGTGCCTGGGTGGCTCAGTCAGTTAAGCATCTGCATTTGGCTCAGATCATGATCCCAGGGTCCAAGGATCAAGCCCCTTGGAAGCTCCCTACTCAGTGGGGATTCTGCTTCTCCCTCTCCCTCTGCCTCTCTCTCTCTCTCTTCTTGTGCTCTCTCACTCATTCTCTCTCTCAGATAAAGAAATAAAATCTTAAAAAAAAATAGAAACCATCGCTTGTTAAAAAAAAAAAAAGGAAAAGAAACTATCGCTTGTTGAGCTGTCTTATCAAAGAAAAATATCCACAACCTGAAAAGTCTACTACAAAACTTCGGCCTTTTCCAACTATGTATCTGTGTAAGGCTGGATTTTCTTCAAAAACTTCAAGCAAAATATCATATTGCAATAGATTGAATACAGAAGCAAATAATGGAATCTAGCTGTGTTTGATAAGCCCGATATTACAGAGATTTGCAGAACTGTCAAACGTGCCATTCTTCTCACCAAATTGTCTTTTGTTTGGGGAGATATACTTTTAATAAAATGTTATTTATGTTAACATGTAATTGTATTATTGCTATTTTAGAATAAATAATAAATAAATATTGTTAAAATGTATATTTTAATTTCTAATACAGTAAATATCAGTAGACATAACCCACATGAGCAAATGCTTCTGGGGTCCTCAATAATTATTAAGAGTGTAAAGAGGTTCTGATACCAAAAGGTTTTGGAACCACTGACATAGGACAAAATTCAATTATCTAAGCCTAGAACCTAACTCTATTTTATATATAAATGCAAAGTACTTTGGTATCTCCTAAAGTATCCAAACTTCCCGGAATGCAACCACCATGTGAATCAGTGGTAGACTGGATGTTGCCTGGTTTAAAACTTGACCAAGATCTATTGACCATTTCATAAAGTCATACCACCAATGGCAACATTAGTCATGATATTAGAGTTGCTGACACAGCACACCCATATATTCTGGCTTCGTAACTGTGCCATCCCTGTGATTTTTGAGTAAGGCAGACTTCTGACACTTCATTTTGTCTTCTGGTATAGTTGTGCCCAAGGATATGCACACTGAAATACATATTGTATTATTAATTTTCCTTTATTTCTAATAATACAGTCAAGACATTTTTCTCTTTATCTAGGTAGGTAATTTGTGTTATTTATGAATTTCATAATAATAAAAAGGACATTATAAAATATTGTTATGAAAGGGGTACTGCATATGATATGGTTGAGAATCACTGCTCTAGGAGGTAGAGGCTGATGTGAGAGATACACAGAGGTAATAGCTGAAGCCACAGGAAGGAGTTATCTTATGAGATGTCTTATTCAGAGTGCCAGGACTTTAAAAGTGATGGAGGATAACCACTTGGTAGAGCATGTCCCAAAAGAATGCTGCTCAGGAAAGTTGGTTCCGAGTCCTCCAGCAACATGCTACTTCGTTGTCAATCTCTGACTCTAATCTCCCATTTGCCCACCAAATCTGGTTCGTATGCTTTTCCTCCTTGGACTTACCTTGCCTGCTTACTTGAATCAATAGACATCACAGTCCACCTCCAAACTCATTCTACGAGCCACACTTTCTTGGACAATTGACCCCAGCTCACCCTGGTTTGGAGCTCTACTATTGCTGGGCTTTAACTCCAGAAAACTACCTTGATACCTGGCCACAGAAAGGACAGGGATAAAGGAGGCAAGTATAAAAAGAGGAAACGTGAAAAAATGAAATTCTTTGATAATACAAGACGTTAAGCTTTTGCTTCACAGAGGCTCCCAGTCTCAGCTAAGCCTGTTCGCTCTCTCCCATGAATTCTGAAATTCATTCAATTTCACATTTTTATAAAATGGCAAAATGTCTCAGTCTCTTAGCTCATGATTAAAATCCAGTTGTTTATTTATAGGGCCATTTGTTGCTGAAACCTCTCCTTAAAAAAAAAAAATAATTGCTTTTTAAGATGGTTTTCCTCTATCTGCCAGAAGATGTCATTTTGGGATGAGGCCATTCAAACTTGCTCAAATCTCAGCGATAACTCAGCTAAAATGAGGTCAATGTAAATGACTACCCACAACAGGGGAAAAATCTGTTAAATTAAATCCAGAGTAAGTACCAACATATCATGTAGTGAGAGTTACATGTGTCAAATGAAGGAGTGTTATGAGGATTAATGAGTCTGTTATTAAAAAAACGCTTTGGGATTCTTGGATGAATGGCATTATTGAAAGTGGGGGTAGGACTGGCATTTACAGATTGTAGTTATATCAAGACCTTGTAACACACTCCGGGGAAACATGGAGAAAGCAATAGAAGAACTTAAAACAGATTTTTTTTTATTCATTGTTGTATTCTATATTACATTTAGCAGTCCAAATACTTCATTCAGCAAAATATGTGGGTAGATGCAAGTGTCTACTTTGCAAAGTTCTACAAAAAGTTATGTAAGCTCATCTGAGAATCTCAACATTGTGTTGTAGTTTATGAAAGAAACACTAGGACAATAGCAAGAGTAGTTCAGCACAAACTTATCCTTACTCCCCACAGTGGTGTGTGTAATAGGCAAATGGCAAAGATGGAGAATGTCAAGGAATTCTCTGTTGGGCAAAGTACAGACTAAGCCAGAGGCAATGACATGATTCCGGGCTATTTCTCTACAATGCTTGATGTTGTCATGGATAGTGGAAAATGCAGTCCATCTCCTGGTTGTTTCTAAATGCCTGCAAGTCTCGGGCTTCCAGATGACTGATTTTTTTTTTTCTTTTTCATCTGGAAGCCTTCACACTGTAAAATGCGTAACTGAGAGTGTATCCTTTGAAGTCTGTATAAAATTGTCCCAACTCTCCTATCACCGTTCTTGCAGAGTCTGACACTCTACATAGCTCTCTGTGACTTCGCAGGGGCTGAGGCTTCATGGTCTCCTTTGGCTGTAAGCTCCTGGTGTATCCTGATCCTCCCTCAGTCTCCTGCTACTATGTTGTGCGCCCATTGTCCCCAATCTACCCATGGAGTCCAGGCCTTTTCCCAGATTTCCCCAAAGCCTGCCGACAAAGAGTACTTGATGTGTAGCAGCACATTTTACTGGACAGTTGGGGAAGCAAATGACATTTAACTGATAGAAACAAAGATAATCTGAAATTACAGTAATAGATACTCCTGGTCTCAGGAGTCCCCCAATCAACCCAGTACCAAGAATTTCCCGTTAGCCAAATTTCTCCTTAATTTTCAGTCTCCTGCAATGCCACTTGGCTCCAGGATCCTTCTCTGCCCTCCTCTGCCTCCCTTCTCCTCTACTCATTCCTACTTCCAAGCTCCTATTCATCTTCTAGACAGAGCTGTTTAGATACTTCTTAGAGATCTCCTTCTAATCCACGCCCTTGGATCATCGTCTTCCATCCTTGATGCAGTTATCAAGGTATCTTCCTAATTAAAACCATCCAAAAAAGAATTCTTTTCCCTAAGAAGATTCTGTTGCCTTCCATGCAGAAGCTTTGGTCACACTGCAACCACTTAGGGCCTTTGTAGGGAGCCTTAGGCACCAACTATGTTGCAGAACCCTTTGATTTCCCTGTCGTTTCTGAGGGAGGATTGTCCCCTTTCCACTAACCAGTGCCTGCTTGTTATCCACGGTGTCCAGCAGAAGAGCCATCATCCATACTGAACTCCATCCAAATTATACCATAGCCTTCTTTAACATTAATACACTCACGATTTTAAATGTTCCAACAGTAAAAGAGATATTTTATGGCAGAAAATTAGATTCCAATACAAGATACCACTGTGCCTGCTCAGAGAGGAAGAAATCTCTAGATTGAAGAGATCAAAAGAATTGTTTATTTGTAGATTTTTTTTTACAGAACTTTTACAACTGAATTGAATGTATTATTTTAAATAGATAATACATGCACAAGGTGTAAAATTCAAAAGGTACAAAAGGGTGTAGAGTGAAAAGTAACACTTCTCTGTCTTGTCTCATAATTGTCCAGTCTCCCTTCCCAGAGGCAACCACAGGTAACAGTTTCTTCAGCCTCCTCCCAAAGATTTTCTGTGCATTTACAAACATAGATATTTGTTTATTTTTTTCCTTAGACAGCTTGTGCCCACTCTACATATTTTTCTGCCCTTTATTTTTCCATTTAACAATATATCTTGGAGATCATTCCTCATTAGTAGATACAGAGACTCTCATTATTTCTATTGGCTCCACCATTTTATATTGTAGATATACACCATCATTTAGTCAACCATTGATGGACATTTAGATGGTTTTTCAATATCTGCCTCGTATGAACACTCCTGTGATGAATTCCTTTGTGGATAGGTATTTTAACCATGTGCAGTATATTTATAGGATAAATACTTTGGAATGAAACTCTTAGGCTAAATTGTATGCGCATTTTAATTTTATTAGATATTGCCCAATTGCCTTCCATAGAGATTCACTAATTTTCCCTCCAGCAATGTGTGGAAGAGACACAAATTTATGCGTACTTTAGGAGATGGGTAAGAGTTGGAATGACATATATAAGGGCGAGCAGAATTCTGCTAAGGAGAAGTGGCTCACTCCTGGTCTGTAAGCACCTTGGAGGCAACAACTATGCTGCTTATCATCATATCATCTGGCCCTTAGCACAATGTCTGGCATGTGTAAATATGCAGATACTTATTGATAAGTGCATGGCATCATAACAGTTTAACCTAACTAAACTTAGGCTGTCTAAGGGAGAGAGAGTAGTTCAAATGACCTAAGGTGTATGTATGACAGGGGAGAAGTGGCCAGAAAAAGTTGAAAATGTGAATTGTTTCTTTTTTGTCATCACCTAGGAAACAACTTTTCCTCTAGCCATTGTTACAATCAGGATGAACAGAGAAAATATGGTAAAATCCACCTTGGATATTATAAACTTCCATGAGAAAAAAATATTGATCACATCATCCTAGAAAGAACATTGACTATGCTATTTTTCCAAGCAGAGATCATTAGTTTTGTCAATATGTAGCCATTGGATCAGGATGTTTTAAGTCCAGACTAATGGTCTTGGCTGCCCTAAGGTCGGGCCAATTGCTGGGCTGCCTCACTGGCCGGCAATCCATCCTGACCACCACTTTGGGATATATGATCAGATGAGCTTTCCTGTGGCCAGCCACTCTGAATGTGCAGAGCCAACTGAAGACTATAAAGGGAATGGAATTCATGACTTCAATTACTGGTTTAACAATTCCATAAAATCAAGTATTTATTATGAGGCAGGTATACTGATGATATGAAGATTATGGAAAGATTTTGTACACACACATGTGCACATGTACACAGAAAGGTCTAGATATACCCCATTGTCCCTACATCGTTGCCACGTTTCACAACTCTAGGTTAAAGTATTATTGTCCTATTTACAGACAAGGAAACCTAAGTCTAAATAGGTGAACTGACTCTCCTGTGATCACTCAGCTAATAAAGCAAAGAAGTGAGAATTCCTACCTAAGTATATGAGGCTCTAAATTCATATTTCTACTACACTGTTAGACTTGAATTACAAGCATGAACTAACGCCATGGGCCATTCACCACTCATGCCACTATCACACATTTCTTTCTTCCGGCTGTCTCACTGAGTCAGTGACACGGCAGCATTTACAACACACAGTTAAATCTCAGTCTTACTCACGTGCAGGCCAATTCCTCTAAGTAACCAGTGTTCTATCCTTTCTACAAATAAATAAATAAATAAAAATTAAAAATTTTTAAAAAGGAGTAGGCTTAGATCTAGTAATGGCACATTTGTAGTGCACGACTCTCTTTCCAGAACACATCTGATCACCCTGGGCATTGGGGATATTTCAGCATTTATACTCTACATTTATCACAATATGTTGCCTGCAATGCTCTCTCTCTCTTTTCTTTCCCTGGTACCTGGCTCATTAAAGAGACCACTAGTCATTTTAAAACCAAATTGAGTTTAAATACATTTCCTTGACACATCTGTTTTGTTAAATGTATCCCACGAAACCAACATTAAAAGCCAATGCCATTAAGAGGGCATAAGGTAAGCTCATTTAGTTGACCAAATTGTATAACACAATGAATTAATATGGTAATATGCCTTTGGAGACCAGCAGCAGATAATGGAGGTGAACAGAGGAGCTCGAGCCTGGTTTTGGAAAAGCAAAAGCAATTCATCATTATGCTGTAACAATATAGGAGAACATTTCTCATTTCCCACTCTCCTGCCCCCATCCCGAAAACCTTTTGGTTGTACTTTTTCAACACCAGCTTCGACCAGCATGACTTTGCTCACTCAGACTGCCGCATTTTGGCTACCCGGAGAATTCTCTCATTTGTGTTTTGTAGTAAGTAAGTGAAGATTTCAGTTACAAGTCAGAGTTGGTGGGACATGAATCTGAGAAAGCCATGCCCTTGTCACTCTGCAAAATAACTAGCAAAATACTCTCCAAATTGAAGGCAGAATGAGGGAGCAGAGGGGAGCAGGCAGAACAGAAATACTATCAAAGATTCTAGCCATCCTTCCCTCAGAATTAAGCTTTAGAAATAATGTACTATATAAATTGACAGTCAATTCCTGGACTCAGTCTTTCGCAGTAGCTTGGATTTCTGTTTCTATTCTGCCAGAAAAAAAACCTAATTAAAGCTTATTGTGTCTGGTCAGCAAGAATGTATCCCCTAGCTGCTTAAAAAACAAAAACAAGAACAAAAAAACCTTTCTAAATAATGTTTTCCTTCAATTATAAAATTAGATATGTTCATTATAGAAATGTTTAGGAAATACAGAAAAGCATAAAGGAGAAAATACAAAATCATTTACAACCTCAATGCTCAGAGATACCACTATTAATATTATAGTATATTTATATCTGTTTCACATACCATTAAATAGCCTTCAAAAACAGAATCTTAATTGCTATATAAAATGATTTTAAAAGACTTCTGAGATTGAACATTTAGGTTTTTTTTTTTTTCAATTACAAACAAAGCTATAACAAACACTGATACATAAACCTTTCACCTAGTTTCAGTTTCTATTAGGAGGACATATTCCTAGAGTGGGATTCCTGGGGCTGGGGTGTGAATAATTTTAGAGTTCTTATGTTAAATCTACCACCCTTCAATCCCCATCTTTCTTGGCCTCTCAGCAACTTCCAACACCATTGACCCCTACTTCTTTCCTCAAGTCTTTTCTCCTTTGCTCTGTGACACCAAGTTTTCTTAATCCCCTCTTATCTCTCTTTTACAGCTCCTTTCTGGGTCCCCTGTCTCACCATCAGTGTTGAAGTTCCTTAGGTTTCTATCCTATGCCTTCTCCTCCTCTGTATCTATACTTTCTCTGAGTGATCCCATCTACTCTCAGGATTTCACTAACAGTTTCTATCTCCAAAATCCCCAATTTAAAAATCTGTCCCAGCTTCCTTTCCAACCTCTAAAATGCATATCCTAGATTCCTGGACTTCTCCCACTTCAATGCTCACAGGCATTTCAAACCCATGATCTTATCACACCAATCCTTTTTACCTGTTTTAGAAGAAGGATAAGGAATAGTGATAGTGTACATCATTTTCTTGTTACTGATTTTAATGGGAATGTCTCCTGCATAGCACATTTAGCAGGATATTGCTTGTTGGTCTGAGACAGAAATTTTGATCATGTGATCATGTGATAGAAAGGAATTCCTTTCCCTCCTGATATATGGACTCCACCACATGTCTGCACTATGTTAATCCTAGCATGCAGTCTGACCCTGTGCCTTTATCCTATCAATGATCTTAGCTTTGGATGCTAGAATTAACCAGTGCACAACTAATACTATAAAGTTGACAAAGGCCAAAACTGCATAGTAAAATAGATCAAAGATAGTCAATGAACACCCACATCTTTTTAAAACATGCAAAAAAAACTACTAAATTGAAGACTAAAAGAGTCTACAGAAATATTAAAAACAAAATCAAAATCAGTAAATGGTTAAAGTGCATAAGACAAGACTAGTATGGATTTAAACTGATAGAAGAATTAAATTTCCTCTTCAGAATTAGGATCTGCAAAATTTGCCCATAAAATTAGAATTGGAAAAAATAATGGCCACAAAAGAAAACTCACAAAAGCAGAAATTATTATCTGTAAGATTTGATATAAGCCAAAAGGGAGAGGGGAATTCAACTAAACAGTGAATCAAAACTTTATTGAGCTCAATGAAAATAATTTCAGAAAAATCAAAATGGAAATGGAAAAAAAGTGGGATCAGTTTAACTGTGCTATAAAAAAATTGATTAAGGAATTAGGTATTGGGGTGCCTGGGTGGCTCAGTTGGTTAAATGGCTGCCTTTGGCTCAGGTCATGATCCCAGGGTCCTGGCATTGAGCCCCTAATGGGGCTCCCTGCCCAGCTGGGAGCCTGCTTCTCCCTCTCCCTCTCCTTCCACCCCTCTCCCCTGCTCGTACTCTCTCTCTCAAATAAATAAAAATTTAATTTAAAAAAAGGAATTAGGTCTTATCAGTGGACTCTTGATTAAACAAAGGATAAATGATTTCCTCTGGATATGTCTCCTCAGGCAAGGGAAACATAAACAAAAAGAAACTACTGGGACTATACTAAATAAAAAGCTTTTGCACAGCAAAGGAAGCCATCAACAAAACAAAAGGACAACCTACTGAATAGGAGAAGATATTTACAAATGATATATCTGATAAAGGGGGTTAATATCCAAAATATATATGAAGAACTTACACAATTCAACACCAAAAATACCTCAAACAGTCCAATTAAAAGATGAGCAGAAAACTTGAATAGATATTTTTCCAAAGAAGACATACAAATGGCCAACAAATAAGTGAAAATAGTCTCAACATCACTCATCATCAGGGAAATGCAAAGCAAAACCACAATGGTCTATCACCTCACACCAGTCAGAATGGCTAGTATCAAAAAGACAAGAAGTAACAAGTTTTGACGAGCATGGAGAGAAAAGGGAACCCTTGTGTCCTGTTGGGGGAATGGAAATTGATGCAACCACTGTGGAAAACAATATGGAGTTTCCTCAAAACATTAAAAATAGAAATACCATCTGAGCCAGTAAATTTCATACTGGTACTTACCCAAAGAAAATGAAAACACTTATTTGAAAAGATATATACAGCCCTATGTTTACTGCAGCATTATTTACAATAGCCAACATATGGAAGCAACCTACGCATCCATGAATAGATCAATGGATAAAGAAGTGATGGTATACAATGGAATATACAATGGAATATTACTCGGCCATAAAAAATGAAATCTTGCCACTGGTGACAACATGGATACACCCAGATTGTATTAGACTAAGGGAAATAAGTCAGACAAATAAAGAAAAATGCCATATGTCTACCATATATAGATGTGGAATCTAAAAAACAACAAAAAACAAAGAAACCAGAGTCTTAAATGCAGAGAACAAACCAGTGGTTACCAGAGGAGAGGTGGGTGGGAGAATAGGCAAAGTGAGTGAAGAGCATTACAAGGTACAAACTTCCAGTTATAAAATAACTAAATCACAGGGATGAAAAGTACAGTATAACTTAAAAAAATTATTTCCTCTGAACAGGTTTCATTTGTTGAGTATGATATGTCTCTTCTTCCTCCTCCCTTCTCATGTTCTTGCCCTTGAATCACACCTAAGCCTACCATGAAAAAGATCTCAAAACTGAAGACTTTTAAAGCATCAAGGCATCTTGGCAAACATCTGCTTTGGTTGTTCCCAGCCTGGGGACCCAGCATCCTAGAAACTAAATGCAGACTGAATAAACAATAGATGTTCTACCATTTATTTTAAAATGCTACTAAATTAATCCTAGTGTTTTCTCATTCTGTGTCTTTTCAATCAACAAATTCTAGAAGCCCAAGAATTATCGTGTATGAATACATGACATCTTCTTAAGAGTAAATGAAATCTTCAAAGTCCAAATTGATCCAGTTCAATCCCTTCATTTTATAGATGAGGATTGCGTAAGTTAAGTGACTTACTCAGGGTCACTTATTAAATGAATAACTGGGCTGGATCTAAATATTTGTGATCCTGATTACACATAAAGGGTTCTTTCTGCTAGATTCCTTTCTAAGGAAGGTCAAACTCACACCATGGCTTTATGTTTTCAAATTTCCTTTATTTGAGCTTTTGTTTTGTTTTTATGCTGTGTGTGTGTGTGAATGTGTGTGTGTGTTATCTGTGTGCGTATATGTATAATTAGTGGTAGCTAAGCCCAAATATCCTAGAGAAGCTGGAAAAAACAGAAGATCATGTTGATCTTCAGAAAATAATTATTATAAGATTTTCTTAAAATAATTACCATGGGAAAAATGCCTTTTTTCTTCCTAAGCCACCTTAGGATAATGACAACAAAATCTCCATGATTGTGACCTACTGTTCTCTCTTCCAGGTATATAGTCATTCTGGTAAAGACCACATTTCCCAGCCTCCTTTGTGGCCAGGTGTGTCTGTGAACAAAGGTGATGTGTGCTATGTATGCTTCACTTGCTTGGAAGGAAATTTCTTGCCTTGGATTTTTTTTCTGACTTTTCTCTGTCCCTTTAGTTGGAATATAATCATCTTTGAACGGCTTTGGTTTAGTAGACAAAATAATGTCCCCACATTATGATAGAGCAAAAATAGGACAGGCACTGAGATGTCTGGTGGCTGCATGGAGCATAACTGCCCATCAGGTCATAAAAGCTTTGGTCCAGGTCACTCACTGTACTTTGGGGACTCTTGGTTATACTCACTCTGCCTTAACTATAACTTATACAATTAGCAAATATTTTTTGCCCTTTGCTAGCCTTGAGAAAAAAAATAATAAGCTCATCACCCTGTCTCATTGGCCAAGATATATTTAATTCTAGATTAGTGTGTACAGTATCTGACTGAGGGTGAAAAATGCCAACTCTGTGTTTTTGGATCAAAAGGGTGGGTCTGATTCACGTTATAAAAGTAATCCATAGATGTCTAACCCATATTTTAGGAATCTCTATCACCTAACAAATGCAAAAAAATTCTCCTCCTGTTTTCATAATTCCTAGTGAAAGAATTATGTGAGGAGGCAGAGGAAAAAAACCATGAGAACTATGTTGTGCATTTCATTGAAAAAATATTTATACTTCTGAAATCTTGAAAGAAGGACATTAATTTAGATCGTATTTGACATTATTAAAATATTTTCATGTTGATCTTTCTAACCACTCTTGCCACTCTCCTTTACACAGAGGTAGCTTTGTAATGGGCCTTCTGGCAAGGAGATAGGGGATTCTAGGTCCGTCTCCCCTTTTGCCACATCCTTGGGTGCCCAGTCTGAACTCATATCCAGAAACACAGCTGAATTGGGAAAGCAAGGCCTGTAAGTTTGAGTGTCTGGGTTTTCCTGAGAAATAAAGTGTTCCCTTTTCTCAAGGACGCAAGAGCCTGAAAGCAATACTATCAGTGTCCCTGCCAGCCACCCAACTGAGGTGAGTATGGGAAGCCCTATGGAGCCCACATACAGAGAAAAGGGATGTTCACCTCTTCTTTCCTCTCTTTCTCCATCTTTGCAAAGCAAAACCAAGGTCCACTCCTATCCTGGAAAGTACCACCCCTCCCCACGGGGCATCTCCAAGGACAATGAATTAAATGAAGCCTCCTATTACTTTCTGGTTTAAAAATCTCATAATTCCATTATCTCTAATTGGATATCTTTTCTCTCCAATGGGGAAAAAATACTGTTCCCCCATCTGCTCTGTCTATCTGAATCTCTCTTTCTCAGCTTGTTTATAATTCCCGTTGTTCCCCAAAGAACCGAAGGTGATTGAGTGCTCTTTGACACAGAGTACATTTTTTGTCCTTGTCTAACCATTCAAGTAATGTCCTATTTGTAAATTAGTGATTTGAAATTAGTTGATCTGAAATCCACAGTCTGTCATTTAAAAAAGAATTGGTATAGTGAATGTAGTTCCCATTCCCCCCTCCCAACATGTGAAACAGACTGAATCAGGTTGGTTTATTGCATCCATCTAAAGGGCAGAAATATGTAACAGAGTAACCCCCCCAACCTCCACCCCAACCCCAAACATAGGGAAAGGATTCTGTAGCTCTTTCTATGTTTTTCTCCTCTGATCCAGGGATGTTCAGGGACTTTCCAATCACTGTCTAAAGGAATTGCAAGTTCTTCACAGAATATAACCTTCTCCTGTTGTTACTACTGGCTCAGTACCCACTGATAATCCCTAATTCTGTATTTTGAAAATTAGACAATACTGACATTTTTTAAAGGCTGTAGTGTGATAGATAATAAATACTTAATAATTTGTAATAAATTTCTGTTCACAATCTGTTCATATTAATTTAAAGGTTGAATTGAGGGGCGCCTGGGTGGCTCAGTCATTAAGCGTCTGCCTTCGGCTCAGGGCATGATCCCAGGGTCCTGGGATCAAGCCTCACGTGGGGCTCCCTGCTCAGTGGGAAGCCTGCTTCTTCCTCTCCCACTCCCCCTCCTTGTGTTCCCTCTCTCGCTGGCTGTCTCTCTCTCTGTCAAATAAATAAATAAAATCTTTAAAAAAAAATAAAGGTTGAATTGACTAGCATACCTACAAAGAAACAGCAGTTAAGGATACCATTATTTTATTGCTTTGTAATAGTGAGCAGGTCCATGAAAAACTTTCTCCTCATTCACCTCTGTCTTAAAACTATACCTTATCTAGAGACAACATCTTTGACTGACTTTAATCAGGATAATTATCACTCCAAATTTAATTATTGGCTTTCACATAATACAAGGAGCTGACACAACCTAAATCTCAAATCATATTATAGACTGACACAGTAGGTCTTGGGGAGATGAGTATTAGAACTTTTGGCGGGACTTTGGGCGAATGGTGTCAAAAGTCACATAAATACAGAGTTCCAGTTAATTTATTTTTAAGCTCATCCTCTCCATCTAATCCAAACTCCAGCTTAGATCATAGAAATCTCTTCCTTCCTTTTCTGGCAGAAGCAAAAGTCAACACAGCTTCTCTCCCAGCTATAAAACAGACAGACCAATATATTTTTGAAGACCATATTCAGTGATAGTCAAGTTTAGAGATAATGCTTTATTGCAACCATTGATTATAAATAGTGCAATAATTCAAGCATTCACCTTCCTTCCATTGTTTGACCCCAAAATGTTAAGTATAAATATGTGATGCTCCTCTGGACAAATGAGATTTCAGGAAGCAGAATTGCTTTATGATCAAACTAAAACCTATTTAATAAAAAGCCTTTAGTAGAGCTGTGGTTTAAAGCCAGTCAAAAGCAATGACATATGATAAATGTTCTACTTCAAACGTGCACATTATAATCAAATCACAAGGATAATTCAGCCCAATGCTTGAATTGTTCCTGTATTCACCATTTATATGTTGAAACTCCATATTGTGACTCAGAGCTGAGGGGAAATTGACATATATATTTTTTAAAGTATTGCTTTCCTTACTTCAGATGGAGAGAAGGCTGGCTGCTTCTATTCACACTGTGAACACACACACACACACACACATCACAGATACACATGCAATTCCCAAGTCACTTTAGGAGCTCATTTTATATGAAAGGTTTAGAAAGATGTATTACAGAATTCATCTGTTCTTCAGGAAAAAACTCTGAACCTTCCATTTTTGATAGTTAAAAGACCCTTATTTCTGAAGACAACCGTGAATACTTGTGCAAGCTTCAAGTCAGACTTAAAGAGAAACATTTGCTAAGTCACTGTCATAGCATGGATCAATCCATCTAAACCCCTTAAATGACCAGTGATACAAGTCCAAGATTGTAACCAGCTTGTTTCCAAATTCCTTACAGATATTAATCAGAATTCAGGACATGAAATTAGAATTCCAGAAATTCTCTGGAATTCCCCAAATCATCAACTATTCTTAAAATCCTTTCAATATTCCTCATACACTTGACTCATTATCACGGATATCTTAAAAATTGTTTAATTTATAAGAAATATTAACTTTAGGAGTACTTATGAAAAGCTGTAGCTAACAGAAAATATTAGAATGCTGGAAAACACCAGCAGACATTATTGGTTAGTATTTATTTATTTTTTTTAATGTTTTTTTATCATATTATGCTAGTCACCATACAGTATATCCCTGGTTTTTGATGTAAAGTTCCATGATTCATTAGTTGCGTATAACACCCAGTGCACCAGGCAATACATGCCCTCCTTACTACCCATCACCAGCCTATCCCATTCCCCCGCCCCCCTCCCCTCTGAAGCCCTCAGTTTGTTTCTCAGAGTCCATAGTCTCTCATGCTTCATTCCCCCTTCTGATTACCCCCCTTCTTTATCCCTTTCTTCCCCTACCGATCTTCCTAGTTCTTATGTTCCATAGATGAGAGAAATCATATGATAATTGTCTTTCTCTGCTTGACTTATTTCACTTAGCATTATTGCCTCAAGTGCCGTCCATGTTGCAGCAAATGTTGAGAACTCGTTCTTTCTGATAGCTGAGTAATATTCCATTGTATATATGGACCACAACTTCTTAATCCAGTCATCTGTTGAAGGGCATCTTGGTTCCTGCCACGATTTAGCTATTGTGGACAATGCTGCTATGAACATTCTAGAAACTATAAATCACTCTTGAAAGACATCGAAGAAGACACAAAAAGATGGAAAAATATTCCATGCTCATGGATCAGAAGAATTAACATAGTTAAAATATCCATGCTACCCAGAGTAATCTACACATGAAATGCTATCCCGATCAAAATACCGAGGACATTTTTCAAAGAACTGGAACAAATAGTCCTTAAATTTGTATGGAACTAGAAAAGGCCCCAAATCGCCAAGGAACTGTTGAAAAGGAAAAACAAAGCTGGGGGCATCACAATGCTGGATTTCGAGCTGTACTACAAAGCTGTGATCACAAAGACAGCATGGTACTGGCACAAAAATAGACCAATGGAACAGAACAGAGAACCCAGAAATGGACCCTCGGCTCTTTGAGCAACTAATCTTTGATAAAGCAGGAAAAAACATCCGGTGGAAAAAAGACAGTCTCTTCAATAAATGGTGCTGGGAAAATTGGACAGCTACATGCAACAGAATGAAACTTGACCACTGTCTCCCACCATACACCAAGAGAAACTCCAAATGGATGAAAGACCTCGATGTGAGAAAGGAATCCATCAAAATCATAGAGGAAAACATAGGCAACGACCTCTACGACATCGGCCAAAGCAACCTTTTTCATGACACATCTCCAAAGGCAAGAGAAACAAAAGATAAAATGAACTTGTGGGACTTCATCAAGATAAAAAGCTTCTGCACAGCCAAGGAAACAGTCAAAAAAACTAAGAGGCAGCCCACGGAATGGGAGAATATACTGGTTAGTATTTAAATAACATTCAGATCTCCTACCAAAGTTAATAGCACTAAACAGAATCAAAGTCTAAATTGCCAATTTAAGATCTTATTTTGCTTCCAAAATTCATTATTTCTTGGGACACCACTCATAGGATTTGTGTAAAGAATACTATGCATATACATTTATTAATATTTATTTGATTTGCAAGAATGAGTCACCATTGGCAGCAGACTGGCCTATGAACACATACGGACAATGGCCTCAGCTACAACAAGCCTGGCTGATTAGATGGTGACACTTCTCCTCTGTGCTCCTCACCAGGTTCCTGGAAATGTTAACTTTAACCTCTACATAACCTCTACAGAATCTACATGTTAATGTTTCCTAATCTTGCTTTCAATTTGATGTCAGTGGATTCCTTCTGATCAGTAGTTGCTCTATGTCACTCACTAAGCTTTAATTCTCGCAGGAGAATTACACTTTTTTCCTTTTTCCCAATTTCTTGACAGGTTTTTCTGTGGATTTGGAAAAACATAGTTTCCTGAAAGATGCCAGAGCAGAATTCCCACACAGACACACTAGGTTTGACAGGAGAAACAGATCAGTGAAATAATGCAGAGTTTCATAAAAGCATTTTGCTGTATTTTTAAATGGTGTCCAGCAAAAATACGAGGCGCCTGGAAAATGATGCTTCGGCCACATTTTCTCCTAAACCTCACCTCCAGCTTTCTGACCCTCACCCCCCTCAGCCCCATACAGACAGCATCTCTCTTCCCTAATACTGAAACCCCTGGGAACTTCATTTGAATCCAGCTCACTTCTGGTCACTAAGCTGATTCTGGCAAGACTAAACCTAGAACAGGGGGTCCAAACCCTGTTCCACAGAATTCTTTGAACTCAGGGAATACCAGAGGAGCCCTTGGGGGTAGGACCCACGCAGCCCTTCATCTCCGCTTTCAGCCAGCAGTGCTGCGTCTGTCAGTTTAACATAGCTGGCTTTTTCCAAGAATTTATTGTTTGTTTAAAAGAACAGTTCCGCTACTAAAAAAGAAACAGAAAAGGTTTGACAACTGCTGACTCAGAGAGCCCTGCAAGGCTTTGGTGACCCTTGGTGGAGCAGATCTCTGGGAAACTGAAGTCAGTTTCAGGCCAGTGCAGGATGGATCACAGGAAAGTAGCGCCTAGGTACCAGAGACTGACCAGGGTGATCTCCCCTCTGCTCAAATTTGGTCATAAACATGCAAGGACTTAGCCTTCACAAGCCCAACCATGGACTGAACCAGACCTTCTTGGTCTTCTGGCCATGTATAACCCATTTGAAACACTCCAGTAGACCAAGGAAAAAGCCAGAAATGGACAGCCCCGCAAACTCTCAATTGCTTTGTATTTCTAAATCTCTGTCCCCCAAAGTGAGTTTTGTGTTATATTACAAACATTTCCATGGAGATTACAAACCAGGAAGGACTCCTCATCCCCCTCCTCCTCCTCTTCCTCCTTCCTCTTTCTTTTCCTCCTTCTTTCCGCTGCTGTTGCTACAACTTATTCTGCTTCTGCTTCTTCTTCCTGGGGAACAGAACCATTTCCTTTCTCAGCTGTCATCCAGAATGCAGTCTACTTTGCCAACCAATCAGCTTAGACTCTCTCCCTTCCTCCTTGTCCCATGCCCTCGAAGCTCCAGGCCTGTTACCCTAGTTCCTGGACACAACTGCACTTTCTCTGCCCTGTACCTTTGCTCACACTGAGCCCTGGGAATGGGTGTCTAGCCATACAAAATCTCTACCTGGTGAGAGCCAACTCGCTCTTAAGGCTCTGCTCACACATGCTTGAGCTGCCAATACTCCCCAAAGTCACTGTCAATTCCCCTGAAAGTGAAATGACCCATCATGGCAAATAACACTCTGCCTTAGATGTAACACATTTTCAACAAATATAAGGAAAGAATTAAACTGACCCACCCATACTCCTAAAACAAATATTATGCTCTTTATGTAGTAGGCTTGGAAAATAGGTTATTGACTAGCTAACCAAATAGGAGAAGATGAGGGAAACATCCCAGAATGTTTATGTTGTCTTTGGTCTTAATTTCATGGTATGCATTTTCTCATACAAAATGAAAAGAAACAAAAAGGGTCCGGGATTTTATTCAAGCAGCAAATGTCTCCAGATTTTTTTCATAATTTCACAGATGCTCATTTTATAAATTTTTCAAATCTTATGCTCGGCATCGTCAGAACAAATCTCAGCAAAAAACCTGATAGCTCCCTAGGGTAGCAAATTCATAGGATGTGTTAGCAACAAGAAGGCGGGGTGGGGACACCATCCATATCATTTGGGACTGCGTGCCCTCCTCACTTATCTTACCATCCTGGCCTGGTGTCCTGGAGCGCCTAATCCCCCCAGCAGTGAGGGAATGGAAGATTGTCTCACAGAGTACAGGTTAGACTGCGGAAATGCATGCACTGAATAATTCAAAACAAAAACTGTCTTGTTGAATAAGCTGCAACTTTGATGATAAAGAGGGACACATGGACCAATGTCCACTGCTGCCTCACCTTCCTCTTCTGTGAAATAGGAAGAACAGCCACGTACGGCGCTGTCAAGAAGGTTAGAGGACATACCTTGCAAACTCTCGGAAAACAGGGATGATGTCTTAGTTACAATCCTTGCCCCAGGGCCTAGCAAAATGCCTGACAACATAATGGGCAATCGGTGTATTGCTGGGGATTCGGACAAACATATAAATGTCCCAAGAAATGTCAGGAAGGAATTCGTACATGGGAACACTGGGTTTGACAGGACAGGTTGGTAGAATAATGCAGAGTTTCATAAGAGCATTTTGCTGTATTTTCAAAGGGGACCCAGCAAAAGTCCTAGGAACACTGGAAATGGATGAGTAAGTGAATAAATAAATTAATAACCCCTTAGCATGAGACTTAGTATCTATTAAGAATTTACTGAATGGAAGCTTTCAAAGTAGACTTCATAAAGACAATAGCTCAATCAGCAGAGCATGTGCTGTGAGCTGCTTGCTGCTCTTTCTGGCCAGGTCAGACTGAGGCCTGTATATATGGTCTTGTGTGAGGGAGGGGAAGGACTTGACCTTTAAAGCTCTATGGTTGCCTCTCTGACATACTTCGCCATGGGCTTTTACCAAACTTAGCGCTGTATTTAAGGAACTCCAAGGACGTTGCCTTGAACCTACAGAGAACTGGAACACTCTGAAGAGTGGGAGCAATTTGCACTCATTTCAAAGTCCCAGAGGCCTATCTTCCAATTCCTCGCTGCCCTGCTAGACCTCTTCTAGGGCTGTTCACTATTCCTCCCAGCACCTTCCTCCGCCTGAGAGTTAACAGAAAGACAAGGTGGTGAAGCAGGGGTCTAGGGACCTTCCTTTCTTCTTGACAATCATGGGTGATTTACTTGGTTCTTTTACCAAATTTTCACTGAGGACCTACAAAGCAACCCTGAGAATACAATGGTACACAAGACACGTTGCTGCCTCGGGCAAGGAGGTGATGTAGATACTGAAGTAGGATGTAAGGATAGCTAAGGCGGGAGTGAGTGGAAGGATAGGAGAGGGCAGCTCTATATGCCGGGGTGGGGCTGGGGTGGGGAATGGGTTCTGTAGTGAGTCTTGGACATTATCTGAGGAGTATGGGGTGCTCATATGCCCCAAATACCTCCTCACGGGCCTGACATCTGAACTATCATCTTTCCATTAGAGAAGAGCACCAAGAACTCTGAGGCCAGCAAGTCTGACCCTCCTTCTTTTAACAGACGTGACACTGAAGTCCACATGGACTAAGTGTCTTACTCAACACTGTGGAGCTAATTCAGAACAATGCTAAATTAAGCAGGGGGAGTCCAAATCCAGACTAAAGGCCTCGTGCCTTCTTTTTCGTGTTGACAAAACCACATAGGGGTCTCCCCTTTGAATCAGAACAGTCTCCAAGAGGGAAGGGACTTGGGAGGAATCGCAGCCCTTCATTACAGGGCTGCTAATACACCAATTCCGGTGATTCCACACAACAAGCCAAGTTATCGGGGTCATCACTGTTCTCATGTGCCTTGGCTGCTACTGCCTGAGCCAATCTCTCTGAGAGCCTGGCTTTAGAAGCATAGCAGCTAATGCATGTACAGGGCTTGCTATGGCACACCCAGGCAGTGAGGCTCCAGAGTCTGTGCCCTTAAGGGCTACACTACACTTAATCTTGTCTGTTATCTACTGCTACAGAAAAGTGACTCCAAATTTAGTGACTTAAAATAATACAGATTGGTTTTGTTCACCATTTTGTGGGTGAGAACAAGCAGAAAACAGGAGAGACAGTTCATCTCTGTTCCACAATGTCTGGGACTTCCACTGGGATGGTTCCAGTGACTTCCCAGAGGTTATATATCTGAGGCCTCAGTTCTCCTTCATGTGGTCTCTTCATGAGGCTAGCATGGACTTCCCCACAGCATGGTGGTCTCACAGTTCCAAGAGGGAGTATCCCAACGTGTCAGTGCCTATGAAGCTTCTGCTTGCATAAGACTCGCTAAGTGGTCAAGGTTAAGCTGCATGTGCCAAGCCCAGAGTCAATATGGCAGAGGAATACATAAATGGCAAGCAACAGGAGGCATGGTTCATCTGTGACCACCCATGGAACATCAGACTGCTATAGACAAGTGGGACATCAAAGTGGGTTGACAGCAGCAGATCCTGGGGCAGGGTTTCTGCTTCTTCATCTTGCTGTACCTTCTTTTATAAGGAACAAGTTCCCTACAGGAAGAAGAAGGTTCTTCTAAAAGTCAGGGCATATTACATTATGGAATGTGGGAACAAGGCTTTCTAGCCTCAGAGACAGTTGTCATTTTTGTACACAAAGGAGGGCATCAGTTGATTCACAATCTGAATTTGGTTTTGCCTCATTTGAAGAGACCTGAGTTTGACAACCCACAAGAGACTGAACAGGTTAATAGAAAATTTTCTTGAAAATAATAAATTTCCAGGGGACTTCAAGATGTACTAAATTCAGGTGTAACTGTTACAGTTAATAAGATAAAGTAGAACAAAAAATTTTGTGTCTTTAGCAAGTTGGTCACTCAATAAGGCCTGACTGGAGAATCTATTGTAGAGAGAAAATGGCAGACACCAAGAAGTGTAACAATAAATTAATTAATTAACATCAGGTTATTACGACACCATTTTTTAAAAAAAAATGAGCAGGTTAATAAATTTCTGAATTACTAGGAGAGGAGCTTGAAAAAACTATCCAAGTATCTTTCCTTTGTTCAGAAAACAATAGAACCACCTAGAAATTTCGGTCCTGTGAGTTATGATCTTATTTCTATTCCCCAATGATACTAGATGAATCATTTATTTCTCCACTGCTTTATTTCCTCAGTTTTAATTTTCACTGGCAGAGAAAAAAATTCCAATTTTTAATTCTAAAAGCAGTTTTGGACCCTATTCCTCACCTAAAATTAATCCAAGTTAACCATACTGTTGTAGATATTTCAATTATAATTATATGCTCAGTTCTTTTCACATAGGTACATTTTTATCAATGCCAGAAGCATCATTTTAACATGTGAACTACTGATATGTGCATCTATTCATACTGTATATTTATGAGTATGAACTTGCATTTCTTCTATTCTGAAGTGTAACTGAAGTTGAATTAAGTAATGTGAGGCAAAGATGTAAACCAGTACACAGAATGATCTGTGTGTGTTTAGAACTCACTTGCCCCAGTACCATGATACAGAGATAAAAGTACACACCCTTCAAAATACAGAGCAATTGAGTTCAATTATGTTTACCCTCAGCCAGTTAATTAGAAAGAATTCACTCAGTGATGTCATTATGTCACCCTTGGGACTAAATACATCAGAGGGATCAGACAAAACGTGGCAGCAAGAATTTCCAGGGCTGGAGAAAGATGTGATGGTATTTTTCAGAAAGCTTTCCCAAATCAGCATGGAGAAACTCTTGAGTCGTTTTCAACCACTAACTCTTCTAATATGAGAGCCCATTGCCAGCAAGTTTACAGAAGATCATAATTCACCAAGAGTTCCCTTCAGAAGCTGAGTGATCTCTTGTGATTTAAGACTCCAAAAATACAAAAGAAAAGAAACATGCAATTTTTGTAAGAGCCTTGGACTCGGTACTTCTAGAAATGGAGACGTATCTAAGTTCACACTGCCAACTTTCTGGAGTTCAAGTAGAGAGGTCAAATCTATACACAGAATTTTTAAGGCTTCTCTGGTGTTCTCAGATGCACCTGGGCACAGCATTTTGAGAAGATCTGAACCCACCGAAGTGAGAATTTTAATTCACACCTACTAGGAAATGTGATAACCCTACTCTACCAGAACAATCTACATTTTACAAAGTGCTTCCAGGTATGTGATCTCATATCCACATGTCTATGCTTGAAAGTGGGTATTAGAGTCCCCATTTTAAGGTGAAGAACACAGGATGGGAGAACTTTAAATGACTTAGCCAAGGTCATGCCCTCATGAGTGGCAGCACTACAACTTGACCCCTTTGACCCCATGCTAGATAGTGCTATTTCCATCAGACAGTGCCTCTCCCTGCCACCTCCTCTGTCTCTCTTTGGTTCTTAAAAGTGTTCCTGAAAGATCATCCCCATTGTTGAAAAACTCTTGACTTGCATATTTAGTCAACCCCGTGTACCCATGGGGTAGGGATAAGTATCTTTGAAAAGATGAAATCTCCTGAAATGAGAATTTTATAATGCAGTACTCCCCTGAGGATTTCTGTTCTACAGAACTGAAAGCAAGTTGAATTAGAGTGGCTACTCCACTCTCTTAGAGCTCTAAGATTCAGGGTCCTTGATTTCTTTAGGTAAAGGTTTTCTCATCAATACAGAAGGTCTCAACTAGAAGATCTTTCAGGCCTATTCTGAGCTTAAGATTCTATGATGATAGTTATGACCCCCAAATCTTCTTTGAGTTATTATAGCTAGAACCCCCCTCCTCTACGCCAGCCAGAAATAACTGCCATCAAGTTATATTCCTTCTTGGGAAAAGCTTCCAGAAAGGGACCTCACAAAAGGGAAGAGTTAAAATTTATAACTGCCCACCCTGATAGATGCCTTATATTTATCTCATTCAATCTAATCTTTGCAACTTCCTATTATTCTTATATTAGCAAGGAGGCAAAGCAGGTGCAGAGAAACTGGCATGTTGGCACAAGGTCACAAAACCTATTATCGACACAGTTAGGATTCAACCTGTTTGCTTTCAAATCCCTTGTTCTCTTTCCATAGAGCTATTTTGATAATGAATAAGCAAATGATCCAGAATACAGACAAAAGGAAACATTAGTCCTTAAATAACAGAAAAAGTAACACGGAAAGGTGAGCTCCTCAGGTGATGAGCAGTCACAGGATTGAGAGTATAGATTTTAAGGTGCCATCTTCCCAAAGTCTGTTAATGGAAATGCTGTGAAAGCAGAACAAGCACTGATCTGGGAGGCAGGAGACCAGGCTTCTGGTCCTGGCTCTTTTGATGTTCAAGCAAATACATTTTTAAATGCATGCTCTAAATAAGTAGTAGTTCTGCCCACTGGCTGGAAAATAACGACAGCAGCTAACATTCTCAAGATGCTTGTGTTGTGCTGGGTACCATTTAGAGCACTATACCTGACATTGCTTCATTTTCATCCTTATGATAACCTGGAAAGGTAATCCTATTTTGTGGATGAGGAAACCAAAGCTAAATTAAAAGTGATGTGCCTTCCCCAAGGCTACATGGTAAGTGGCAGAGCTGAGATGCAAAACCAACAAACCTGATTCCAGTTCCCAAGTGCTTAGCCACTGTGCTTAGAGTGCAAGGCATGTATGTATGTGGTTAGACAAGCATTTAGAAATGCAAATCCAAAAAGCAAATTCAGGAAGAAAGATTTCACTACAAAGCCAGATTGCACAAGGGGAAAGTCCTATATAAAGTCATTATTGTATTACTCAACTTTCTTCAATAATTGTCTCTGCTTGGGGCGCCTGGGTGGCTCAGCTGGTTAACCGTCTAACTCTTGATTTCAGCTCAGGTCATGATCTCATGGTGGTAGGATCAAGCCCTGTGTCGGGCTCTGCACTCAGCAGGGAATCTGATTGAGATTCTCACCCTATGGCCCTACCCCCCACTCCCTCTCTCTCTCTCTCAAATAAATAAATAAATCTTAAAAAAAAAAAAAAAAAAAGAATTGCCTCTCCCAGAGGCTACACTTGAGTATGAACATATTGGTCAGAGTACCTGGTATGATCACATGAAATTGCATTTAACAGAAGACCCAAAACGGTGGCTTATCTGAATCAAGGTCTGTTTTTCTCATGTAACAAGCAGTCCAGGGCTGCCCAGCTACATGCTAACTTGGGGACCTGTCCAATTGGCTCTTCTTGCATTTCCCAGCCACTGCCTTTAAGAGTGTTGCTTTCTTCCACTTGCTTGAAGGATGAATGCTGCACCTTCTCTATCTATGCCGTCTGATACGTAGTGACTAGACACATGTGGCCATTTATATTTAAATTAAGTTAGATCAAAAATTCAGTTCCTCAGTCACACTAGCCACAGTTCAGGTGCTCAATAGTCACATGGGCAAGTGGTTATTATATTGACTGGTGCAGGCATAGCTCATTTCCATCATCACAGGAAGTATTATTACACAGCACTGCTCTAGATATTACATTTGCAAATTTGGCAAGAAGATGAAAGGAAGATGAGGAAGGACAGAAAAAAACTGAGTGTAAACTGAAACTGTTTCCTTTTAACAAGAAAACAATAGCTTTCATGGAGTCCTTGCCCAGCAGAATTTTGCTTTCACTTCATTGATCAGAATTAGATCACTTGATCACTTCTAGATGCAAAGGGAATTTTGTTAAGTGGGCCTATTGCTGCCCTGAGCTAAAATGGGAGCTGTGGCTAAGGAAGAGGACAGAATATATGATTAGCTAAGTAAGTAGCTATCTATGTCAGACTCAACATCACGTGTGAGTTGTGCTTTAAATTAGTCCAATTTACCAAAACAGAATGGGAAAATCAGGCAGTAAACATCTGTCATTGCACAGATGTGGGGCCCTGGGCATGTGAAGACAGTAAGTCAGTGATTACTGCCACCTGGTAGTGCCTTGCAGGAATAAGTGGACAATGAAGCAGGAGGGAAAAAAAAAAATGGAGAAAGAAGGTATTCATTTAAGCTTGTCCAGAAAGAGCCCTGGCTCTTGAACCCTCAGGCCTTCACCAGTTGGAGTCCCACAACAACAGACTGTGGTGAGAGAAGAGAGCGGCCTTGCTGTGGGAGACAGGAAGCCTGAAGTCTGCCCTGTACAGTAAACAGTGAGGCTGACTTAGCTCATGGCCAAGTGGGTAAGGGCCAACTTCTCTGAAGTGGCCAGATGGTCTGATATGGCATCTGAAGTACACCTCCTTGTGGGCTTTCTTAAGGAGATGGCACTTTAAGGCACTTTAGCTGGGCTCTGGCTGTACATGGCATGGTAGTGTTCACCCAATGGATCCAATAGCAGAAAGAAAGCTGCAGATAGCTTTCAGACCCCCAGCTGGCAAAGTCCTAAACTCATATGGTACCAAATTCAAGTTTTAATGGCATAAAACTTAGAGGTAACAAACATCTGGCAGCCTTATGTACAGGCATAAAGGGACTGTCTTGAGATGATAGCAAGTAAGATGCAGGGGCTGTGGCTAGGAGAGGGTAGATAAACTTTGCTTCAATATCTTGTCTCTGGTGAGTCTTAGAGAAAAACAGAAAACAGTTGTATATAAATATGTAAAGACAAAAGGCAATGAGCTTACATCTTTCCCCTATTGTCACTACCCCTTTGCTTGACCAGTTTTTGACAGATGCTTGTTTTTCGCTGTTGATTGAACAAAAGGATGACTTAGTTTAAAATGCATCAGGAGTCAAGGAGAACAATTTGTTTGCCCCTAAGTAATTTTCCACAAGGAAAAGCAACGATGACACTTAGTTATTTCATCTCTAACAGATGCAAACTCATTCCCAAAAAGACATCTGGAGGCTGAAACACCAAACTGATATGTTGCATCAATGATCGTGTGAATGGCTATTTCAAAAGGAGGAGATGGCAAAGAGAAGTTGGAGAACACATTTGGAAAATAAAATCTATTGCAATCTAGGGCTTTTAGTAAATAAATAAATACCCAGCCCTGAAGTTATGATTCGGTGTGAGGTGAAGGATGGAGAGAGGAAAGGGAAGGAATTCGATCTCATATGTGCTGCAAAGCTCTGAAAGTTGGAGAACATGAAACACTTAGCTTTCCTTGAAGAGAGAGGAGCCCCATTGCTAATGCTTAGACCCATGACCAGAGTTATATTTACCAAAGAAGGTAGAGATTGATTCATTTATACAGACGTATTGGTTTCCTGGGCTGCCGTGACAAATACTACATACTGGATGGCTTAAACAACAGAAATGTATTGTCCCACGGGACTGGAGGCTGGAAGCACAAAAATCTAAGTGTTTGTAGAGTTGTTTCCTCCTGAAGGCTGTGAGCTCTTTCTCATATCTCCTCTGTTCCATGCATCTCTGTTGGCTTCGGGTGCTTTGCTAGAAATCTTTGCTGTTCCTTGGCTTGTGGAAGCATAATTCCAATTTTCACGTGGCATTCTCCCTGTGTGCATGTCTCTGTGACCAAATCTCCCCTTTTTATAGGGACACAGTCATATTGGATTAAAGGCCACCCTCATGACCTCATCTTAACTTGATCAACTGCAAAGACCCTATTTCCAAATAAGATCACATTCACAAGTATTAGAGATTAAGTCTTCAACATTGGCGGGGGAGGGGGGAGAGATGCAACTCAATCTGTAACACCAGATAATCTTGGGCAAAGAGTGATTTTCTTTTCCATCTTGTCACTGTAGACCAGGCTATGTAAAACTAAACTTGATGGTATCACTTTTTTCCTTGGGGAATTACTAACATTGAAAAACCAGCCCCTCTCATTTTCCAGATGTTTTCCAGCTACGGTCCCTTTCTTTATAAAATTCAAAACATACTATTCGAATCTAGGACTCTGTGTTAGAAGTTTCCAACAATTTTTCTACCTCCTCATCTTCAACTCACTCCAGAGAGTCAAGACCTTGAATTTGGAACTTAGTTCTGAAAGTGTAGTGTTTCCATAGTTTAATACCTTCCTGACTCATTCAAAAACTGGAAAGTTTGGGGGCGCCTGGGTGGCACAGCGGTTAAGCGTCTGCCTTCGGCTCAGGGCATGATCCCGGCGTATGGGATCGAGCCCCACATCAGGCTCCTTCACTATGAGCCTTCTTCCTCTCCCACTCCCCCTGCTTTTGTTCCCTCTTTCAGTGGCTGTCTCTATCTCTGTCAAATAAATAAATAAAATCTTAAAAAAAAAACTGGAAAGTTTGGATAGTCAGTTCAGTTCAACCAAATTTTACTGAGAAATTTATCTGTGTCCGGCATTGTGCTGGGGATTTAAATATGAACTCTATGCTTTACCCTCTGAGTACTGCTGAAAGGAGAGTCCAGACACTGGTCTTTCCTGACATAATCACATTCTCAGCCCTCACGAGAGGAAAGAGTGGAGGGCAAGGTGGGGAGCTCTGCTGTTAAGCAAGTCGCTGCATATTTAGGGAAGCAATTAAAAAAAAAATCAGGTGAGTCTATTCTGAAGGCTCAGATATGCTATGAGCCCACCCTTAACTCCATGTAATGCTCTTTCCCTGTTCTGCTACTTCAGCTCTGCTCCCAAGGTTCTCAGTGCAAAATGGAATCACTTTCCCTTTACCTCATCCTGTTCATTTCCTACCCTGCCCTCCCCCACAAATAAGTGAATAAATTACAGAAAATTACTTGAAATCGTTTCCTATGGGAAAAAAATAAAATCCAAGAGATCATGGGTCAAGTGAGTATGTAGCAGTGGTTTGGATTTTTTTTATAACCTCCCAGAAAACAGCACTTACAGACTCTGTTGAACACTATTAAGTCACCCATCATTATTCTCTTTTCAGAGCTAAATAATCTCAATTTCCTTAACCTTTATCCCTGGTCCCATGTGCTAACCTTCTGATTATTTGTATTGCTCTCCTGGACCTTGGGTTCTTTTAAATTCTAGAGTCAAAACTGGATGCTATAATCAAATAAGCGCAGAGGCTCTGTGAAGGATACTGCAAAGAGTACAAATATTGTTTAGCCCAAGACGTGTGCAAGCAGGGGCAGGGAGGGGAGTGGGTGTGGAAGAAACACAGCATAAGATTATAAAATGCTTGAAAACTGAAATATGTGCCATAAGTGCCAAATAGCACTGGCGCTAATTGGACAGGCATCCCCTCTGGACACGTCGGCCTGTGATATAAGGCGCAGGAAACGTTGGAGCTGACAATTTCTCTGTTAGGAACAGCCTTGTGTCAGCAGGGTTTGGGCTGCTTACCAGGAGGATGTCGGCAGCATGACAGGTTAGCTCACAGGCCTTTACTTACAACATAATCACATTTACTCGGTGACAGCAATTTGGCCATTGGGTTCATGGAGAGATTTGTCGGTCTTGTCAAGAGTTCTCCAACAAGCCCTTTGGAAATGTGTGGCAGTAAGGACATGTCATTGTTGATGCTGTCCAGTGGCAAACTCCTTTGGCCCTGAGATACTATCACAGCCTTAAATTATATCCAATTTGACAAAAGTTCTATATAGGTTTCCATGTGCCACTTACTAGGAAGCTCACTGCTTCCCAGGTTCACCTTTCCTTGAGCACCCAGAGCCTCACGGAGACCTTTCTCCCTTTACAGCCAGGGGGTTAAGGCAGGTGTGCTTCTCACTACTTACTGTCTTTACTGATACTGGTGTATTTTCTGCTTCATCTATTTCCCAAGGTAGCTAATCTTATTCTAATTCCCCCCCATCCTCGATACAAAAGACTTCAAGGTAAGAACATCAACTTCCAATGAGATCTTGTCATTTGTAACAACATGGATGGACCCAAAGGGTAGTACGCTAAGTGAAATAAGTCAGAGAAAGACAAATACCATATGATTTCACTCATATGTGGAATCTAAAACACAAAACAAATGAATAAACAAACAGAAAACAGAAACAGACCCATAAACACAGAACAAACTGATGGTTGCCAGAGGGCAGGAGGTGAGGGAATGAACAAAACGGGTGAAGGGGAGTGGGAGATGCAGGCTTCCAGGTATGGAGTGAACAAGCCACGGGGATGAAAGGTACAGCATGGGGAGTATAGTCAATGGTATTGTGATAACATTGTATGATGACAGATGGTAGCTAGGCTTGTGGTGAGCACAGCATATCATATAGACTTGTCAAATCACAATGTTGTACACCTGAAACTAGTGTCACATTGTGTGTCAACTATACTTCAATTAAAAAAAAAAGGAATGTCATCCTCCAGTCTACCTTTTATTTATGTTATCCCTAATCTATTCTTCATATTTCTCCTCTCCACCCTCCACCCCCCACCCATTTTACACACACACACACACATACACACACACACACACACACACACATACACACACACACACCTCCCCTCTTCATACAACCATTTAGTTCCTGATTTGGGTCCTAGATGAACAAATCTACCTTGTTTTCATCTCCTGTTGCAATCCATTCAAATCTCATTCCTTAAGCATCCAGGACTTATTTTGTCATTACAATCTAGACCAGAGAATAGATTATCCAAGCACACGCACACTCCCCTTTTTAGGCTTTCAAATTCACAGGCCACAGTGAATGAGAGGAGATGTAATCTTGGGTAATAACAAAATTTCATGGAAATCCCCAGGCATTACAGGCAGTGTATACTCAAAACAATCAAGTACAACAACAAACACAGGATTTACTGGGAGAACAAAGGTTATGGGAGAGCCCGAGCTTATTTTGCATGATACAAACAATTCTATTGACTCGAAGTTTTCATTCTAAGACCTTCCTGTATCATTTGGCATTTGATGAAGATGAAATGTAACAGGGTCACATGTCATGTCATTTATGATAACTTAGCATTACGGTTGGTTGGGAAATAAGACCAGGCGTATGAGGCTCATGGATTTCTTTGCTGTAAATTCCCAGCACCTGTTTATAATGTACTTTTACTGAGAAAACAGCTCCAATAACATTATATAGCGTGGTTCATGAATGCTATTAACCATCTCTATTGCATGTTACAAATTTAAAAGGTTTTTAACTTTACAGACAATCCATAGGTTTATGAATTGAAAGCCACTGAAATAAATCATCCTTAGTAATGAAAAGGGAAAAAAGGGCATGATATAATTTCTATTTGTCAAGGTATAATGATGTCACCATCCATTTATCCTCTGCACTTAAAGGTTGAAGCTATTCAACAAATCTCTCCTCAGCCAAATACATCTGGTGCCTTAATGGAGGCCATGGCACAGGTTTCTGATTAGTTCACATATCACTCACCAATTAGAACAGAAGGTAAAACTTATTTTTCCCTATCATGAGCAATTCATTAGAACAATAACCTTTAATGTAATGAATAATGGCAGGACCTCAAAATTAAAAGAAAAAAAAATGTTATCACTTTAAGATTATCTCTCTGAATAGTTTGTAGATTAAACAGATTTGCTTATAGAGATGCTATTTTTACTCCAATCACTGTTTTTGATTTCTTTCTTTAACCAATAATTCCGTTAATCATTATGAGGACAGAAAGTGGGGTAAGCGGCTGCTGGTCAAGTCTTACCTTAAACATAACATATACCTACTTACAGGGCTGCCATGAACTATTGGAGAGGTTGTTCACTGCCCAAAGGAGCCAAGCTGAGGGCCAATATGGATTGAAATGCAGCCTTCAAATCAATAAACAGTCCTCATACCCTGGCATTGGTTGTATTTGCCAAGGGAATGGGCACATGGACATGGTGTCATACAGACTAGGGGCAGCTTTTGCACTTATGGGATACTAGATATAGAATGACCTTAGGAAAACCTGTCTCACTTCTGCTTTTTTGGCTGCTCACATGCTGGGAAGTCTCAGGCAGCACCCATACTTCAACTAGGACTCAGTGCTGGTTGAGGGTGAATTAAACATGCCAAAAAACTCAGTGAAAAGCCTGCCCTCCTTTAAATTCTGCTAGATGGTAGAGAACATCACTTCTCAGCACTGTCCTAGGAGATGTAGCCATTTCAGGTAGAAAACTGCTTTGAGAAATTCTTGGGGTAAAAGTGGAGTCTAAGAAAATGAAGCTTCGGCGAAAGGGGGACATTACTCCACATATTAGAAGGTAAAAGTTGGGGAGGAGCTGTAAGAGGGAGAAGGAGAGGCTCAGAAGGAAAAAGGGAAAAGTTGAGAAAAGAGAGAAAGGAATAGCAATGGTCAATGCTTCCTATTGTGCAAACGTTACCCCCTCAGTAAGTACCTCCCAACCATCAGTGATGTCTAGAAGAATCACAAGATACTTGGTACAAGTGGGTTCTTGTAAAAAATAAAAATAAAAATAGTTAAGTGATTCAGTTCAGCTTCCACTTCAAAATAGACACATCTAGGTGTGCCTGCATGGCTCAGTTGGTTAAGCATCTGCCTTGGATTCGGGTCATGATCCCAGAGTCCTAGGACTGAGCTGGGTGTCAGGCTCTCTGCTCAGCAGGGAGTCTGCTAGGTTCTCCCCCTCTGCCCCTCCCTACCTCTCATGCTCTCTCTCTCACTTGCTCTCTCTCTCTCAAATAAATAAATAAATAAATAAATAAATAAATAAATAAATAAAATCTTTTAAAAAAAATAGACACATCTAATGAAGATGCAGATACCAGAAAACCTCCAGGCATGTGCCTCTGATTTTCTTATAGCCATGAAATCTGGGGCCTGAAGACAATCTGTCTTAGAACAGGAGGAGCTCCCTATCCCAACATTCATATTACACTCTCTTTTACTAACTAACTAACATAAACATAAGAGCTAAGCGCTCTACATGTACCATCTCATTTAATCTTCAGAGCAATTCTACTGGGCAGGTGGAATTATTCACCCCATTTCACAGCTAAAGAAATGGAGGCTTGGAAACTGTTATGTCATCTGCCCAGAGTGTCAAAGCCCATGAGGAATGGAGCTGGAATTGGAACTTTCTGGATTCAGATGCTCTATTCTTTTTTTTTAAGACTTTATTTATTTATTTGAGAGAGAGAGAGAGAGAGAGACATGAGCAGGGGGAGGGGCATAGGGAGACGCATACTCCCCGCTGAGCGGAGAGTCCAGTGTGGTGCTCGTCCCAGGACCCAGGGATCATGACCTGAGCTGAAAGCAGATGCTTGACCAACTGAGCCACCCAGGCGCCCCATTCTTTTTTTTTAATGGTGGTAAAAATCCACATAACATAAAATCCATGATTTTGAACAATTTAAAGTAAACAATTCAGTAGCATTTCCGGGCCTAGCAGTAGCACGTTCACAGAGTCGTGCAACCATTCCCACCACCTAGCCCCACAACATTGTCATTACCCCAGAAGGAAGCCCTGTACCCTTTAAGCAGCCACCCTCTCACCCTCCCCTTCCCGCTGGCCCCTGGCAACCACTAATCTGCTTCTGTCCCTCTGACTTTTCAGATGCCCTATTCTTGCCCACAGGGTGATACTGTACCCCGCACCCTCTTGGTGAAATACAGAGGAGGCTTTAGGGTGCCCACAGCTGCCCTGAACCGGATCATGGTGATTAAGATCCAGAGCTGCACTACAAAAAGATGTGACAGGCTGAGAAAGTAAGAGGCTCTTCTGGCAGCTTTGCTGGTAAAGCTACATTTTCAGAGCATGGGTTTCCAAGCAAGATTCAGGTTAATTCAAAGATGTGCAGGAAGTAGAACCTTGAAAACTTAAGTTATGGAAAAGGAAGAAAAGATCCCAAAGGATCGGGTTTGGCAAACCATGAGGCAAAGAAAGGGAAGTAATCATTAAGTGAATGCAAACACATATACAAAGACTTTTGAGGAAAGAGAGGTTCCCTCCAGGCCATGGGAAATGATTCACGAAAGAGACCACTTTAAACAAATAAACACAATTTTTTTTTAAACTCTCAAAACATCGTTTTTTCCTCCATACTGTTTGGCTGTCTTAAAAACCACGGAACACTACAACAAAAACTAATGACGTACTGTATGGTGACTAACATAACATAACATAATGAATGAATGAATGAATGAATGAATGAATGAATGAATGAATGAATAAATAAATAAATAAATAAATAAATAAATAAATGTAAAAGCTTAAAAAAAACAAAACAGAATTTACTGCACTTCTGGCTGCAGGAGGTACAGACTATGTGCTCCTACTGGAGAAGCAGGGAGCGAGAGCACCAGGTACTCAGTGGTCAACCAGCTACACAGAACGAGAAGGAGTTAGAGCTAGCCAAGTCAAACTACCGTCTTAGAACAGGTGTTCAACTTCTCTGGGAGAATACAACTCTTCCATTCCCACATCACAGAAAAAACCCTGGGTCTCACTCTTCTTTGATTTTGTCTGTGGCTACCTGCACCAATGTGCTGCAAATCAGCCTAAGTCAGCAGTTTCCACCTAAGAGCCAGGGAAAGGATTACTATGTCCAATGGGGTACAGGAAGTTAGGGAGAAGAAAAGAAGAGGCAGCTTCTTCTCTGTTGTGATTTAGGACTCAGTTCTTGCCTCTGCATAGGCAGGGGAGTGGACTGGGTATCCTTCCTCCGGTCCATTCATGCTACATAAGGTACCTCCTGGCACTTAGGCAGGTTCCTAGAGGGAAGGCCTGAATGCCCATTGACAAACCTTCTCCCCCCCCCCCCCCCCATTATTCTGGGAAGTGTGCTTGGTGGCCCGAGCCTTTCTCATTGTGAGCTTGCTTTGACTTTCCCCCTTTGCTCCACCAGCTCTCATACACACTTGCTTCAAGACACAGCACTCATCCCTTCTTCTGTGAGGCCACCTGTAGCTTAATCTAGGCCCTAGGAATTTTTCCCTTTTCTGTATTTCAATAGCACATTCATAGTTTGTGCCACAAAATCTAGTATTTGAATGTAATTTATAGCTGTGATTCTCTACCCTGAATTTTAGTTCATATTATATGGATAACAGTGACTCATCAATGGGACTTGCTTTTGAAGTCAGAAGACCTAGGTTCAAGTCCTGCCTCTGTCCATTACTGCATGACCTTGGATAAATCCTATAACCTTTCTTTGAAAAATGGGAATAACAACACTTGCCCCACTCATTTGCAGGTATAGCATCCAATGAGATCATGTATGTGAAAGTATATTATAAAGTACACATGAACAATATATTGTTTAAACTCTATAGTTATTTTTTTAAAGATATATTTATTCATTTATCAGAGAGAGAGAAAGAGAGAGCACGCGCCCAAGTGAGCACAAGCAGGGGGAGTGGCAGGCAGAGGGAGAAGCCTGATGAGGGCCTTGATCCCAGAACCCTGGGATCATGACCTGAGCTGAAGGCAGTGCTTAACTGACTGAGCCACCCAGGCACCCCTAAACTCTAGTTATTTCAAGAGTCAAGGTCTTGTGACTTCCAGTAAAGTTGTGATTTTCTTACTAATCATCATCGATTACATTTTTAAAATAAAACAATGCTATCTCCTTCTAAAATACTTTTAAGCCAAACTATTATCTTTCTCCTCTAACTGCAAATAAAAACTTAAATGCTAACTTGAGCATACCAAATAATTAAATGTAGGCAATTCTTGTTAGGTTTCTGTATCTTACTAATGCTAAGAACCAAACTCTATCCAACTACAATACTACCTGCAGAAGAAAATGCACCTAATACAGAATTTGTGAATTTACACACTGTCAAAATTGGGGTTGGTATATCCCAATACATTGGGATGAGTGTATCCATTATGGGTTAAAGCAGGTTCAAGGCTGCCAGACAACTAAGAGTGCAAAGAATATTACATAAAAGATATTTACGCTGCTAAAGAGAACAAACTCTTTGAGTCTTCTGAAAGTGCCTTTCTATATACAATTTATATGCTAATTATAAATCATTTGAATATATTAGATAAAGCAGGTTCCCTAAGGACCTAATGTTTGGTACAATTTGTCCTTGAGAAAAACAAAGAATAAAATATTATAAAGGCCCAGGTTTTTGCAATGGCCTCAAGAGCCTACCAGATCTGCCCCCAAATGCCCCATAATTTTCTTCCTTGTTCTATCAGCCCCAGCCACGTTCGCTTCCTTGTTGTTCCTTGACTGGACCCACCTGGGGGCCTTGGTGCTGGCAGCTCCCTCTGCTTGGAATGCTCTATTCTGAGACATTAGCAGGGCTGACTGCTTCCCTTCCTTGGAGTCTTTGCCTGGACATTTCCTCCTCAAATAAGAGACCCTGACCACACTAGGTGAATGCGCAACCCTCCATTTTATATGCTGTTACTCTGCATAGCACTTATCACCTTTTAACATAATAGATAATATACTTCCTTACAGAATGTGTCATCTATCTCTCTCCCTGATAGAATACAGGCTCCCAAGGCAGGGTTCTTTCTGTACCATTTACTACTGTCCCCCAAGCACCTAGAACAGTGCCTGGTACATAGACTCTCAATAAACTGTCCTGAATGAAAGGACGCTAAAGTTGCTGGGTGTTTGTAACATGGGACTTGACTTCAGAGAGCTACCTAGAAAGAGAGATTTCCAGAGAGACTGTAGAGATCTTCTGGTGAGAAAATGAAAAATAGCAGAACAGAAAAACAAGGATGAGGAAGAGGAAATGAAAGCAGAACGAGGGGAAAGGGGAGAACCATAAGTCCCCTTTGCCTCATGGAACTGAAGACTTTTTCCACACAATATATAGGTTGGGTCTTTTGTTCTGTTTTGGTTTGGTTTGGCTTTTTTGCTTGACTGGGTTTTTTTGTTTGGGTTTAGTTTGGTTAGGTTTTGCTCTTTTAGGCTGGTTAGCAGGGAAGTGAGAGTAGAAGTGAAGAGACCCAAAGACTTCTGGGTGGCCTTTCCTGGAGGGGTTCCTGGAGGCCAGAGCAATTTGAGCACAAGCCCAAAAGAGTCCCAACAATGCGACAAACATGTAGGAGGAAATTCCCACATCATTCCCATTCCAGAAGGAGTCACCCTCACCCCGAAACAGAGAAGGACAGGAGGGAGAGAGAATTGGCCAGCTCTTAGAAGAGCCACAGCATTCATGGGAAATCTCTTTTGGTTGATTAAGTTCTTCGGTGTAAACTGGAGCCTACAGGGCTTGTGAAGAGGGTGTGTGTGTGTTTGGTAGAAAGGAAATGTGGAGAAAGGGGGTGGTAGGTTTAATCTAACTGACATTCTCTTTTATAATTCATTCTAAATAGAATTGGATATTCATCGAAGTCTATTGGACACTTGTGCCCTTCATGAGGAGGCCTGGAAGTGATGCTTTTTAATTTTATAATTCAGAATGCTCATGCCTGGTGAGTCCAACTTAGTGACATTTGACCACTTTAATTGGATACTTTGCTCTAAAATGTAAGTATAACCTCAGAGAAAAATGAAGGAATTAGGTTTCCTTACTCCAGACCACATAGGATTCCTTCTTGGTCATTAGGATGTGTGTTAACTTATTTTTCTCTAGGACCCTAACTTATTTCCCAAAGTCTGATAATAAATTTCCCAGACTCAGGATGGAAGAAAGGATCGAAGGAAGAAAAAAGAAATATCACTTATTCTCCTGAAATAGCATCTTCCCTTTGTCAGTCTCTGCTCTGGGTATGGGGCCACCTCTGCGGCTACCTGGCCTCTGCCACACCTCAGAGCAGGTGCTTCATAAAGAATAACACACCTAATGTAATCAGGAAAGAAGAATATATATCAGCTTTATTTCTCAAATGAGAATTTAGCATGATTCACAGACTTGGCCCCTACTAGTTACTTAACAACGGCCCTCAGGTCAAGAACGATCCCACACTGTTGGGATGTAAGACCATTTTCTTTTATAAAACACAGCAAGAACCATGTTGGTTTCTCATTTCTCAATATTTCCCCGTCTCATCCTCTCCCAACAAGGTAAGCTTAATCCTGTTACACCTTCTGAAAGCAGGTTTTCAAAAAAGAATTGGGTTACTATTGACCACCCCTGAAGAAATTATTGCACACGATGGGTCTGTCTGTAGGCTGCTTCTTAATACCACTGCTCTGGGTGACATCCTGGGTATCTATGTTCTTTCAAGAGATGGCCACACATTGTAATATAGTGGTTGAGGTTTTTATCTTTTCCTATTAGGCAGGAATTATTTCAACACACTCCCCTTTGAAAGAGACCATGACAAACTAAATGACAATCTGTCCTATACTGTTGTGAGCCCCCAGTCACAATGACTAGAGTTTCTTTAAGCACAGACCTCCCTATAGATTAGGACATATATCTTAAGCGCCAATGTTAAAGTTAATGCAGAAGTTCAGAGGTGCAAAATAATTTAAATGTGCCCAAGTAGTAGCAATAACATCTCTAAAATCTCAGCAGTGAATTATGGATATGTGGAATATTAAAAATGCAAAGCTAACTCAATTTGCATTTGCAATGCCCCCTAGCTGTTACTGGGGAGGAGGAAATTGCTTTCTGCTGAATTCAAGGGCACACTACTTAGTGCTGTATTTAAGTCAAGGAGGAAAATCACTCATTTTTATTCTACCACTTAACGTGTGCTTATGTAATCTGTCTGGCACTGGAGTCAGTTGTCTGATATTATTTTCAATCACAGAAAGAGAATATATAATTCAATCATTACACCTTTATTTTCACTTGCTGGGCGATCTCTCGAAGCCTTATTACCACCAGTAAATGCCAGCCTGTCATCAATCAGTGCTTAGCACTGAGACTGGCTCTGACAAACAGCATTAGCCAAGGTATTATTATTTTTACTTTTGAGAAGGGGAATGAGGTGAGGGCAAGGTTACATTTGCCCTATCCGATGGGCAGAGAATACATTCCTTCCCCAGGGCCTCCCCTACCTCCCCCCATCCTTTGCCATCCAACCCTCGGCCATCTCTTTACCAAGCAGGTAAATTCTCAAAGGTTGGATAGACATGCAAATTAGTAGGTAATATACTGCAAATCAGGAAACTGCTTTCAACTTTGTATCTTCTCCCACCTTGTTCCTTCTCCTCTCCAACTGCTCACCCAACTGCTCCTTTTCATCTTCCCCGCACACTCAGCTTCATCTGGTCCGTTCTCCTCTGGGATGCCAGTGGACATTTCCGACACTGCCCATCGGGCTATGACGATGGTGTTGCCTGTCACCACCTTCTGGCAAAGGGACTCACATAGAGCAGCTCTCCAGGCAGAAGAGGCAGCAGCTGACATTTCTTAAAGTGGAAGCCCAATAAGAAAAACTGTCTGTTAAAGGGGGAATCATATTCCTCTGATTTACAAATAATGTGGGAGTCCCTGATCACGATGAAAATGAGAGATAACACAGTGTGGTGGACAAGGTTGGCCATGAATTCCAGTCTAGAGAACACTATTCAGTGTTGGTCTATTTCTCACTAATCTCTGTCATTGTGTTTGATGGTCATGTTGGTCATAAGTTGCTTTGTTTCCCTTTTCTCCATATTTCCTTGTATTTGTCACCTTATCAGGAGTTATTGCTTTCTTTTTCACTTACCCTGGGTAGGTGTGATATGGTTGATTGCGGTGGATCTTAGACCACAGTTTTATAAGTACTGTGTAGGCTGTACACCCAGGAATTCTGACTCATTAGGTGTGGGGAGGAAGGTCTAAGGATCTGCATCTTTAATAAGAACCTCTCTCCCACCAACTGGTTCTGTGGGTAGTTCCAGACTACTCTTTGTGAAATGGCCTTTTGAAAGCCACAGAAAAGAGGAAGATACTGTTGTGTGGTCTAGTGTGAATGGTCTCCTCCTCCTATCCCTTTCCTTCTCTCTCTCCCTCTCTCTCTCCCTCTCTCTCTCTCTCTCTCACACACACACATACACTCTCTCTCTCTCTCTCAATTTGGTCCATGTGACAGAAGGTCAAGGTTGTATCTTTGTTTCTGCCTTATAAAATCAAGAATCTTTTTGGCAGACTGACATAATAGGCTATAAACATTATCTTTACTTCCACAAAGAGGCAGAAATAACTCCCCAGCATCAATGATGAGGCACAGGGATCCCCAGAGGGTGGAACATGAGAAACTGAATTAGAGGTCAAGACTAGCTTCCTAAAACCAATTCTCCTGTTTTTCTGATAAATAAAACATCCTTGGACTTGGTGGTTTGGGATTTGGTAGTTCTATATAGAGCACTCAGAAAGATGAATAATTGTAATTCAGGGGGTTATTCAAAAGCCATATAATTTCCTTATATACTTATAATACATGTGAGCTGAAAACCAGGTGAGACAGACTAATTAGGAGTATCTTAGACAACAGAAAGCCCATTTGGTCCTTGGAATTGTGAGCTCAGTCTCTGGTCAGATGGTATTTTAAAAATCAGAATTCAGGCTATTGTTTTGAAAAAATACATCAGATAGAAATGAGAGCAGACAAATGAGAGATTTATAATCCCCATGGTACACAGTTCATAAATTGGCTGCCCTTTTATCTCTGCAGTGGGAGAAATGGGGAAATTCTGAAAACCCCAGAAGAAATAGACAGGATGTCTAAGTTAAGAATGCAAGGGGAAAAGGACTCCCTATTAAAACAAAATACTGCCCCCTTTGCCCTGCACATATCATAACTTAGCTCTTTTATTCCATCCGAGCTGGGTTTTGCTAGGTGATTTATTAGTTAGTCTGGATTTAGCACTGGAAGGAAGGACAACTGGAAAGTGCCTCCCCACAGTGTTATTTCATGAATTTCACTTTCCTCTTGAAATTCACATGTTGTGATTCCCAGTTATCACCATCTTGTCCCAGATATAAGCAGCTTCCATTATAATTATGTGAACTAAGCACGGACAAAAACTCCTTGTCAATGACTTTAGCAAAATTGAAACCAAATAAAAGCTGTCCATCCCTTACTACACATTTTTGAAATAATAAGGGACTGCATCAATCCAAAACTACAGACCCCTTTGAGCATGCCCTCTCTGTTCCTTCTTCTAAGTCAAAGGCGACTATTCTGTAGCCAGTGGCTAGACACAATGAACAATCTCATTTTTCAGGTGAGAGATTATCCTCTTTCCAGGAAGGACTCTGTCCACATGGGTCTAACAACATACCAATACTGTAACAATACAACATCACGACATCCACACAACAGGAATTATATACCTACAGTAACAGGACAGTCATTCCATCTCAAAGGAAAAGAAAGTTTAGATTCATGGTAGATGTTGGGATGATAAATCAGAATATTGCTAAAGATAGGGCAGCATAATATGGAAGCTGGCCCAAAGGGAAATTGTTACAACATAGATAACACTGGGTTAAAGCTACAGAAAAATGAAAAGGGAAAAATCAAACTGTTTAAACATTAAACATTTGTTTAAATATTAAAGTAAAGTTAGCCTGACAGCAAAATCGATATTAAATCAGGCCTGGAAACTGTTTTACGACCTCAAACCCTGGGCTTCTTAACTGCCAGTGTCATAAATGATGTCACTTTTCAGCATGATCGTGGCTGCTAGCAGGCAGGTCAGAAATGCCAGCTTTAATTTTAAAATGTTCATTTGTGATGTAATTTAGAGTTTACTCCCAGGGACAAATGTCACTCTCTGGACATGAGCCCCTCAAAGTGCTGTTGTGAGCAAAATGTGCTCCCTCTTGATTCCCTTCCACCTTAACAGCGATGGTTTCCAGAGGGGCCTGTGAGTTCTCTTGGGTTTGAACAACATATTTGAGAACAATAATACATGAGTTGAGTTTTGTGTTGTTGTTTTTTTTTTTCCAGTCAGTGAAGCAAAGAATCTGAGGAAATGTTTCTGGGGTGAAAGGGAAAGAAGCTGTAGGAAGCTGTACCTGCTACAGAACTTTCTATGAGCAGGCTGGGATTTGAGGTGAGCCATGTGGGCAGAATGGGGTTTCAGCAGAGGGACAGCCTCGAGCTACCAACCACAGAAGGTGACTTGCTAGACACGTACGAAAAGATCGCCAAATGTCTCCATGATTGACTTCTTTACTCTGAAATCCTGAAAGACCTGCTAAAATCCTGAAAGACCTGGAAAGAGAAACACAGGGCTTCCCTGGGTCTGCCTTGTGGAAGTTGCTGGCTTCCCTCAAGGCAGGATTAGCTTGCAATGAAGGTAGCTGCTTCCAGTAAGTAGGGGTGCACTGGGTTTACATTCTTCATACATGGATTTAGAAAGAACATAGCATGGATTATTCACTTGCAATACTCTAGTTACCCCATGGAGATGTGTGGTTTAACTAAGCAGTCACCATTAAGGTCCTGATCGAACAGAACAAAGGAAAGCTAAGGCTTGCGGGGGGATGGGGGGGTGTATGTGTGTGTTTGGAGGAGTGGTGATGATGAGAGACTATCACTTTGCTAGATCTTCCCTAACAAAGTGCCACACACCGGGTGGCTCCAACAATGGAAATTTATTGTGTCACAGTTCTGGAAGCTGAAATCCAAAATCAAGGGCCATGCTCCCTTGGAAGTCTCTAGGGAAGAATCTGTTCCAGGCCTCTCTCCTCATTCCTGGGAGTTCTTTGGTTTGTAGCAGCATAGCTCCAATCTTCACATGCTGTCTCTCTGTGTCCAAATTTCCCCTTTTGATAAGGACATTAGTCCTATTAGATTAGGGAACCACCCTACTCCAGTATGATTTCATCTTAACTAATTACACCTGCAAAAATCCTACATTAAAAATACTCACCTTTTGAGGCAGTGGGGGGACTTCAACATATGAATTTTGGAGGGATACAGTTCAATTCATAATAGAAACAAAGAGAGGAGGGAATCAAGGAGGATCCAGATAATGAAAGCTACTGAGATGAGCCCTAGGCAAGTGGAGTGGCAGGTATCCAGTAAGCAGGGGAATCAAAGACAAGAACTCACTCAGAAAACAGCATTGCTTGGAACCAAATTCCACCTGGCCACTCCTAGCTGGACCTGAGATGCCAGTGAGCACTGGCTCTTCTCAAACAATGTAGCCATTTATTTCATAATTGCATTTCTGCTGAAAATGGAATGGTGTTCATCTTTCTCTTCTTAAAATTAAAGGACCATAAACACTGAAATATTCCAAAAAGAGATTTGTGGTCAATTTATATTCCCCTCTAGGGACAAAAGAAAGCACAACCGAAGAGCATAGGAACCAAGAACCACACAAAGTATGGCACTGCGGTACAGCCGATCATAGCACTTCATCCAGCACCTGCCCAGGATGGGAATCGAGTCAGTAAGGGAGTTTGGGACTTCAGAACAAGCACAAATAAAAATGCAAACTAAAGCAGTCTTTATCCACCAGAGTTGCAATTGTGGAAGTCGAAAGTTGTTATACTCACAGAGATAGTCCCGATTTCCACAAAGGCACAGAATTGCTACACTATAATTTTTTTAAAACCACAAAAGGCACTTCAGTCCAAAAACTATAGAATTGAAATTTCATTTTGCAATTTTCATCCATTTCATTTTCTACATGTCTTAGAATATAACTCCCTTCCCCCCAGTAGATTTCCCTACACCTTTGGGTCTCTATAAACATATGGACATGATCTTTCCTGTAAAAGATGTGTTCCTATAAATGTTGGTTATAATAAACTCCTCTGTTTCCTGTCTGCCCCAATTCTGTCAAATTTGTGTTCACAAAAGGAGGTAGACAAGGAAATTATCCAAGAAAGACACAATTTCTAATTAGAACAGCATAAACAAAACATAGCCTTGGTTTTGCAGGTGGAAAGCAATGTCTTCAATTCAGGATCTATCCACCCATTCCCCTAGAGAGAAGGTGCTGTTTTAATTTTCTCCTCTGATAATATGAAGGCCTGATGTTTTGCTTTGGGGGTGGGGGAAGTGCAAGGGATTATGGGAAGGGATAGCCTCCAAAGGCTTATAAAAAAAACTAAAGTTTGAAGTTTTTAAAAAAATATATGTTCCCTGACAACTTCTAATACAACAAGGAAAGGCTGTTATGGAAACAAAAGGTGGTTTTGCATTTAAGCTCACAAAAGCAAGAATGCTTGGAGCCAGTGCTAAGAGTAAATCATGACGGAATCCTTTATGTCACATCACAAGCAGAATCATCCAGGTAACTCCTATAAAGGATTTAGTGTCTGCTCTGTGTCAATGTTTCCTTTAAGTGGCTTAATCACTTTTGTCAACACTTAATAGATCCTATTTTTATTTACATGGGGGTTGAAGCAAATAAGAAAATTTATTTAATCTAGAGTCTTAATATACCGGGCTGTGCCTTTGAGGAGATCCACAGTGTTCTTTCCACCTTCCCAATCCAGGCATACATATTTACCTTATTACCTTGCCTGGCTTTAGTATAATAACACCATATGTGCATTTATTAGTTGGGTTACTTTTAGTTGTAAGTAACTGAAAACCCAATCAAACTTGTTCAAAGAACAAAGAAGGTGCCTTAGCCTGGGTAAGTGACACGTCCAGAGATGCAGGGTGGCTTCAGATGTGGATTCGTACTGAATGAAAGCCCTCCAGATGAACCGGAACACCCTTAGGACAGAAGCATCACCCTAGACTGTGTGATCCGTGGGGGCAGTCTGGAGATGGCAACTGTGTCCAGACACTTGCCAAAGTTCCTCCTCTTCCCTGTTAGCTGGAGCAGCAGAGGATTTCCTTAAAGTAGTAACTGGTTCCAACGAACCAACACAGAGCAGCTTCAGCAAGTGTCTGTTGCCTTACCAAACCTTATTGAATCATTATATCATTCAAGAGCATTAATTTTCAGCAATGGAGGTTTCCAGTTTTCAAAAAAACTTCAAAGATAGAATTTGACATGAAGAAGTAGTACCCATCATGATAATAATGAATTGCTTAAACTGTGTTGCACTTAAGTTTGCCCCTGGACCCCTCAAAGGATTTCACCCAATCCCCATTCATCCAGATGAGTCTTGAGCACTTCACAAGGTCCCAGATCACTGCTATGCCCATCTTAACTGCCCAGTGGACTAAACACAGCCCTGCTAACAACAGTGCATAATCATCGCAGCTGTGACAGGGATAATTCAATGTCCACCTAAGAGACCACAATGGCCTTTTCTGTTACTCCATCTATAAGGATGCTGATTTGCAATTTCATACATCAAAGGTCTTAGGTGGTTGGGACTGGAGGCTGAGCAGAGAAGGTTTCCAAAAACGAAGTTAGAACCCTACCAGGCAGCTCTACTTTGGAAGGGCATTGAGGAAAAGGGCTGATGCCCCGAAGAATTCTGGCCTCTCAATCCCCTTAACCCCCAAGAAGAGAAGACAGGGAATATTCTTCCTCCTTTTGTCTGAGGGACGGAGCCTGAAACCTTTGCTGGACAGAAAGTGTATCTCCTCCCAGGCTGCCTTATGGCCCAGGTCCCCCAGCTGAACCCACAGAATTCCGAGCGACTAATAAAATTCCTTTTTGCCCAGAAGCACCAGGTTTGCAGTGTACCCTCATTAAAGTGTGCTCCTGCAGCCAGACCATCAGTTTCAAAAGAAAACTCCTTTTAATTTTAACTAGAGCCCTGGGCATCAGAAACAGTAGAGAAAGGGGATTCATTTATGAGTTTCTATGGCAGATTATGGGTTTTATTTGCTCCTTTACACCACTTTTCAGTCTGTCATTTTGGTAAGGTTAACCCCGGTGTAAAATGTTCCCGTAATTATGCTCGGAAACACTCCCAGCCTGCTGCATGCCGACAAATGCCTGGAATAACTGTCAGGCTAAATGAATCCCATTTGGACAAAATGATTATTGAAAGTTATTTTAGTTCCCTATTAAGCAGTTGCGGAACAGAGCTGTAATCAAAATGTTTATTTCAATTAGAATTATTATGGTCAATAAAAAGCTCAAGTAGAAAGTAAACTACACTTTATCAAATAAAGTAAAGGCCACAGCTAGTTAAACTTCTTGTTTCACACAGCCTCTATGCTAGAGTCTGACAAGAGGCATGATTATCAGCCTTTTCCATAGTATATTAACGCCTTTTATAGCCCAGATTCTATCTAGCTGATCCAGGGTCTCTTGCTCTGGGTGGACAAAAAAGCCAATTCTTTCTGATGGTTGCCATGGCTGGCAGTGGGCCTGAGCCCCTCTGTTTCCATAGCGACAGAATAGGGCTGCCCCACCTCACACTGAATGGCTGAGCAAAGGCCCTGGGGGTTATAAAGCCAATGGTGGTATTTATTCATCACCCTGCCCCCCATGACTAACTGCACAAGCACTCTCGTTTCTATAGCAGCTATTTATTTTCCTGTGGATGGTCCCAAAAGATGGCCAGGAAAAAATGTTTTTGTTTATTAGACCAATGTAGTCATCCTCATCAGAAAACAGCTTTTGGGGTAATTTTTATTTATTTATGTATTCATTCATTCATTTATTAGGGAGGGGTTTAAGAAAAAGAGCCTATTTCTATCCATCCTTCTATGATCTGCCCCTTGGGATGAAACCCTGGGTACCCACAAGCAAATTACTTTCCCCCCAAATCACAACAGTTTTAGTCATAACTCTCTATACCTGAAAGTATTGTGTTGGTTTTATAAATTCCAATGCACAGGTCACTCCCCAAACCAATGAAGTCCAAATCACTCGGGTGGGATCTACGCATCAGAGGTTTTTTAAGTTCCCCAGGTCATTCCAATGTGCAATGAATGGCGCAAAGCCTCTTATAAGGCAGTGGTTCTCAAAGTGTGGTCCCTGGACCAGCAGCATCAGCAGCACCTGGAAATGAGGATTCTTAGGGCCCATCCCATAATTAATCAGAAACAGGTATGGGGCTGGACAATCAAAGTTTTAACAAGCCTCCAGGTGAGTCTGATGCATGCTCAAGGTTGAGAACTACTACTGAGGATGTTCTTTAAAGCAAAAAATACAGCAACGATGCTTATCATTAACTCATATGTTTAGAGGAGCCGGCATTAACCCCTAATTAAACAGGAGCAAGATTAATAAAGCAACAATGGCCACTGATTGTCTGCTTGAATGTTAGGACAAAAGATACAAGAGAAGAGGTACTAAAAGCAGCTCTTAATTCCTACCTAGACAAGGGAGAGGGTCTCTAAGAACCATCATCATAGAAGCCAGGGCTGATTGAATAATGAGGAAATAATGAATTAATCTATAACCAGAATGTTAAAGGAAACTAAAATGGACACAAAAATAGGCAGACCTGGCTCAAAAGCAAAACCCTGAGTCAGGAAGACATTTGCTTTCCCTCTTCTCTCTTAACCACATCAGTTCTTCTGACTCCTCTTATATCTGGCTTCCCAAGGTCCCCATGATTCCCAGAGCCCCCTCAGAACAAAGAATTAATTCATGCTAAGATCTAAATTACTGTGTTATTACACAGTATAATCTTGTGTTATTACATTTCCTTGCATTATTTGGATTTTAAACAAAGTTCCTAAGACATCTATGCTTAACTTGAAGACTCATAAAACACTCCTTGCCTGCCCGTTCCTGTTTCAAACCTCTTAACTATATTAACTCATTCAACACTCATAACAATACTATGAAATAAGTACTAGTTTATACCATTTCACACGTGAGGAAACTGAGATGTTGAGAAGTCCTCCCCAGGTTGTGGCTTTGAACCCAGGCTGTCTGGCTTTAAAGTGTGTGTTCTTCGATTTCTCAACATTTGCTGCAACATGGACAGCACTGGAGGAGATAATGCTAAGTGAAATAAGTCAAGCAGAGAAAGACAATTATCATATGGTTTCTCTCATCTATGGAACATAAGAACTAGGAAGATCGGTAGGAGAAGAAAGGGATAAAGAAAGGGGGGGTAATCAGAAGGGGGAATGAAGCATGAGAGACTATGGATTCTGAGAAACAAACTGAGGGCTTCAGAGGGGAGGGGGGTGGGGGATTGGGATAGGCTGGTGATGGGTAGTAAGGAGGGCACGTATTGCACGATGCACTGGGTGTTATACGCAACTAATGAATCATCGAACTTTACATCAAAAACCAGGGATGTACTGTATGGTGACTAACATAATAAAAATATTATTATATTAAATAAATAAATAAATAAACCAAGAAACAGATTCTTAACTGTAGAAAACAAACTAATGGTTACCAGAGGGGATGAGGACGGGGGATGGGTGGATTAGGTGATGGGTATTAAAAGAGTACATTTGTCATGATAAGCACTGAGTAACGTATAGAATTGTTCAATCACTATATTGTACACCCAAAACTAGTATAACACTGTATGTTAACTATACTGGAATTAAAATGAGAAACTTAATAAAAAATAAAAATAAAAAGTAAAAAATAAAAAATAAATAAAGTGTGTGTTCTTAACTATTATGCTAAACGTCCTCTCAGAACGAGTGGGCTTTCCAACATGGAGCTCCTGGGCTGGAAAGATGTGGGGAAGAAGCTCTCGGAAAGTCATTCACATCTTGTAGATAAGTGCCAATTCCATGTCCATATTGGGTCAGTTTGGGTCATGCATTTTCTACTTTGGTGTATTATTCCCTCTTGAAAAATGTGTAGTGTCAACCTTGTCTTCATAAACGTGTCCTGTTCTGCTATTTCCCTGAGTATTTGACTAATCCAGACAAAAATCCGGTCGAACTAATTATTTTGCTTTGCTTTGAAAAAACTGTGATCCAAGTATAGTGCTTCCAAGACATATTTCTTCAAACTTAGAAGCATCCTAGAAGGAGCAGGTTGTGTCAGTTTCTCTGAGAGGTCCAACATCAGGACCAAACTCCAACTTCTAAACAGAGCTACCTTTGCCCAGGTGGAGGAGGGATCAGAACAAGGTTAAAATTTGTTATTCTCCATTTTTTCCCCTTAAGTCTTTGTCAGAGCCTTTTTCTACATGAAATAAAGTCTTGAATTTGATGAAGGCATCACTGTCTGGCTTACGGGCAAGTCTGTCAAAAAGAGACCATACATCTCAATTTTACCCATGTCTAAAGACCATGAAATATAGTGGCTTAGTGTTAATCCATAGAGTGCTTACTAAGTATTGCATATCAGAATCTTCTTGGCAAAAGGCTTCTTGAGATGGCTGGGGAAAGGTTGGGGTGGCAGCTTTGAGTAATCTTCATTTTTATCCCTTGACACTTTAATTAAGATAATTTAACAGCCTGCTAAGCATAATATGCAGAATTTCCCACTAGGAGCCAATGAGAAAAGAGTCATGGGAAACAGGGAGATATGTGTGAGGCTGGAGATCCAGGCAGCATACAGTTGAAAGGAGTCCTGGTTATTATGCAGCCCAATGGCTATGACTTTCCCAAGGTCACCCAATTAATTAGTGGACTCCCTGGATCCCACACTGCATGAGAAGCTGTGGGAAAGGAAACGGACTACCCAGGCATAACTGATTTCTAGAAAATCTCAGTGTTTGGCCATCTCAGAAATTCACAATCAGCTGAAGTGAAGTCTTGGGGTGGCTGAAGCAAATACCAATGACATGACTCAAGATCCTGTGGTTTTCCAGAGGGTTAGATGGGCTGCCAAGTGGAGTCTGAGATCCTCCTTCTCATCTTGTCTCCTAGTTGTGCTGTGTGGCCCATGCAGCAGCTGTGTGCATCATGGAGACACAGACACATGTCAGGAGTCCCCATGCCTCTATCTGGTAGGCGGTTAAGAAAAGTGCCTCTTACTCAGGCTTGTGCGATCAGAAATAACACTCATGCCATTGATCATGTTAATCAAGAGGCACTCTCAGGTCTGACATTCAAAAGTTCTGTTATTTAACTACACTTTCTTCCAAGACCCTAAAGAACTTACTTTATAATTCCACCTTTTGAAAATAAGAGTTTTCAGTCTGATAAATAATATGCAATTCACCCTAAAAGTGGATGGCATTTACCCTGTCCTCCAGAAATTACATCCACTAGTACTTCTACGCATGCTCGGCATTTGCTAGCATTCGTTCTGATTATTTATTTGTAGCTTGACTGGCTAGATGCATACATACATAAAAAACCACCTAACATGATGAATTTCAAATCCACTTGCAATAGACTGAGAACTTCATAGTGCAAACTCTTAGATCCTGGGTATCACTAAAGCGTCCTTTCATATCTAGGAGTTAAGAAAAAAGTGAGGGGGCAGATTTAGGGTGAGAGACTAAGTTAAGTCAAAGCAAGGAGCAAGGGTGGCCAGGGGAGGCTGGTAAAGGAAGGTATGCTGGGGAAGTGAGGGTCATGAGTTCTGACTTATTTTAGGGGCAAATGATTCACTATTCAAAAAACTTTATGATTCTGCGATAACTGGGGAAAAAATAAAATGCAGACAAGGAAGAAATGCATGTGTGTGCAAAGGCATGGAATTGCAAAAGGGCTTATTGAGAAGCTCAATTAGATGAGGTCGATAGTTGGAGGTGGATGGTGGGAAGAGGCAATCAGAATGTGATGGAAAAGCGATGAAGTTAGTTGGGATTGGGTTGTGAGAACTCTCCCCCTCCTCCTCCCTGAAACTTTATTTGACTACACAGGCTCAGAAATACATCTTCCTATGAAACCTTCAGCCTGCATTATCCAAACCTTGAAGTTGAAAGGGACAAAGGAAGTTACTGATACTTAAGTGACAGACTTCATTCTGCTACTCAACTCTGTATTTTGTTTATGTTTCTCTGTGTCTGCATTTTGACTGTTTAAGAACATTATCAATAATTTCAGGGGAGGACCTTTTTTTTAGAGCGTTTTAACTACAGTAGGAATATGCATAGTGCCTTAATTAATAACAACCACAGTTGTTAAGGGATTTCTACGTGCCAAGAGCTTCCTATCTATCATATCTAAAACTCAAAACAATCCTATGAGGCACATTTTATTGTTTCCATTTTTAAAATGGGCAGGAAATGGGGCACTTGGCTGGCTCAGTCAGTTAAGCGTCCAACTTCAGCTCAGGCCATGATCTCAGGTCCTGTGATCGAGCCCCCCCATGGGGCTCTGTGCTCAGTGAGGAGTCTGCTTCTCTCTCTCTCTCTCTCTGCCCCTCCCCTCACTCATGCTTGTTCTCTTTCTCCCTCTCTCAAATAAATAAATAAATAGATAAATAAATAAATCTTTTTTTAAAATGGGCAGGAGAAGTTCAATAACTTGCCCAAGGTCACAGAGCTCTAAATGGAAGAACCAGATTTGAAACCAGGTTATCTGATTCTAGAGTTTATGTTTTTAAACCACAATACTCTACCTGCTTCCCTAGCAGGTGTTAAAGAAATCTTTGCTGAATGAATGGGATGAGTGGATGTCAGATAAATTGTTTAAAAAACCCAAAGCCTGTTAATTGAAATACTATCAATACATTACTTAATTCTTCAGCAGCTAAGAGATTTTCTTTACCAAGTCACCAATGGGCCCCATTTTCAAAGGAACGTAAAGAGCCTATGACTATTTCTAATCAGAGATCTAAGAAGAAAAAACTCTGTTTCATAAGCTTGTTAAGTACGAACTCTGTCCAGGGCACCAAGTTCTTTCTTTTCTCTAATACATATGATAGTGTTCTGAACGTTTTCCACTCCTCGGGAGTTAGACAGCCTGATATTACTCTACATCTCAGAAGCATCTCAATCATAAAAGCAAGAAATTAATCCTTACAAGATCAAGAGGGGACAAGCTTGGAAATGCCACAGAGCTGATGAAGAATGAATCAATTCTCCAACTCAGAGAACAGCCTGGGTGGGACCTTCATCTCTGGCCATTACACAGAAACCACTAGGAGCCAGGAAACTCTGGAGGAAGGATCCAGATAAGATTTCCATTAGAACTCTACAATGATGGGTGGGGGAAGCCTCTTGAACTGAAGGATTGCCCAATGTTAATTCATAGCCAAATGCAGGCACGTGGGAATTTAAACCTATCACTACTCATCCTCGCCTGGGAAACAAAATGAACAAAATATTAAGGTGCTGACAGTTCTCTTTTTAGACAAGTGCCAAAGCAAAATAGAAGTCAGGAAAAAGAGTCAAAAGAATGCAAGCGATGTGGTATTCCTACATCACTTAGGCCTGTGAGGAGAATTGGAGGCTTCTCCCCTGAGGAAGGAAAAGCCCTTGCTCTTAACAATATTCTGCCAAGATAACACGCCTGCCCATGCAATCCCCTTTCTGCAGAGCAGCTGTGCAGGAAAAGCACCATCCTTTCCCATGATCCTCATGGGTTTTGACTGATGCTTGTAGGATAGTTTAAATTCAGTAAAGCTTTCAAGAGTTGGCCAAATAAGTCTTGGACAGAAATGTCAGGCTTCAATAAACCATCATGTCCAATCTCAATTTCAGCTCAATGTTTAGACTGGAAGGAAAGCAGATGAATACAACTAACCCTTAATTTGTACTTTTATATACTCATGTTTGATCACCATGAAAATGACCCACTACTGCCAGATCACCAATCAATACAGATCGCAACAGAAGCGTGTGGGTGATACAACTACAAAGAAATGAAACTAAAAGACAGTAACAGGCATGTCATAGTTTGTCATATGAATGAAAAACATTGTTCTTCAAGATTGCCATGGGAACAGGCCACTTATACTAATACTACCATTCATCAAAACATAGGGATAGTTTGTGAAGCACACAAGAAGGTGGCTAACACAATGCTGGAATGTTCAAACCCTACTCTGTCACTAATTAGCTGTGTGACCTTAAAAAATTTACTTAATCTCCCTGATCTTCCATGTCTTCACTGGTAAAATGTGGATACTAATTCCTTTGATGTCTGAGTGAAATATGTTTGCATGCAAAAAATTTAATATCTTTGACATCTAGAAAGTACTCAGTAAATGGTGGCTATAAAAATTATCATCATCATTAATGATGACAATGAATCTAGAGTGGCCATTGTAAAAGCTATGGGATCTTGAATAAGTGCCTTAACCTCTCTGATTCTCAGTTCGCTCATTTAGAAATTAGGTATGTAATTCTTCATAGGGTCAGTAGTGAGATAAATGTGAACATATGAAAAGCATCTTGTGTAGTCCCAGGTACACACTATGTGCTCATAGATATAACTTCTTTTTAGTGACACTTTATATAGTAATATGAAGTTATTTAATATGCAAATGGGAGAAAAGCCAGAATAAAGTATCAAATCTAGTTTCACCCAGAAACTACTTATCTCTGCTTAAAACCCTATTATAATCTGTTTAAAACATAAAATAAAAATTAAATTCTAGTATAGATTAAATTTATAATTGAAAATACCACAGATATTAAAAACCTGTTCTTGTGTATTATATTTACAATGCAAGTTAAATAAAATGCCTGCAAGTAGTAAGATATTAGAACATAAAAGCTGTTGAAATAAAAGTTATAATCATGAGAGTCTACAAAACCGTATATTCACATTATTATATAAATGTATTTCTCTTTTATTTCTGTGATGATTATAAAAAATGTCCACCCCCGCCCTCCAAAAAAATGCAGAACCAGACTTTCAGCTAGAAAGCAGGGATGATCAGGAATTCTAGAAAAAATAAATCTATGTTCATTCGTTAAAAGTCTAAATAAAATAAAGCCCCACTGTGGTTGCGACAAAGAGCAAAAGATATTTGGATGTATCTTCAAAAGCTTTTAACACCAAGCTGGTGTGAAGTTCCAAAGAATGTTTACAGTCCTCCCCACTCTGGCATGTTTTAACTCTAAATTCAGTTGAGATACTTCAAAAAAAAAAAAAAGTAGCTACAGCATTTATGAGAAGGGATGAAGGGATAAAGATTGAGAATAAAGTAACCAACTGAGCCTACTAGTCAGTGATAATTTAAATGATACTTCTTAAAAGTTCCTCTATTTTGTATATATAGGTATACCTAAATGCCATAAAATATTTTAATACAGAACAAATTTTTGTATTCTATTATTTTAGGAAATCTTCAACAATACTCGTTTCTTAGTTAACTATGCTAACTCTTAGTCACTAGCCTGCCTATTTGGATAATTTGGCAGTTAGCCCAAATTATGGAGCTCAGACAGGAGGAAATAGCCTCTTGATTATTGAGCTTGGTGACTCAAACACAAAAATTGATCCCTCACAACATAGGTATCAAGATCATATGCAGGGCTTTGCCAAACTACACACACACACACACACACACACGCACACGCACACACACACACCCATCAGAGATTCTGACCACCTATCTACGTATTAGGTGGTTTTCTCTGGGAATGGGAGTGTGTAGATTAAGAGGGAAAACACACACGCAGATGATTCTGATACATTCCCTCTTTCCATTGCTGAGCCCCTCTGCTAAAAATTGATAATACATGTCACAATTATTTTTCATATTTTTCCAAATAATCAATGTATTTGCTATTGTAATAGACTCTTATTCCAGGAAAGGCTGTAGAGATGCAATTAAAATGATGATAATTGACTTAGTCAACTGAGCACTCTGTCACTCTCTCAGCAGAAAAAAAACTCAAAAAAGTATTTCATGATTTTAGCCAGAGGCATCTGCAAAACATGTGTCTGACCAAAAAAAAAAAAAAAAAAGTCATTTGAAGAAATCCATGAGCAAGTTAAAAGTACAATTTATAGCATGTTTCTCACTACACACGGATCTGCTGTATGGTTTTCTGATCCTATCCCCAAGTTTATAGTCCCTAGGATACCAGGAACAGTTTCAGGAGGATGTTAAGGCCACAGGCAGCAGAGAAGTTTTGAATTCCATTTATATCAACCATTTCAATATTGTTTTAAAGTGTTAGGGTCTGGGGCGCCTGGGTGGCACAGCGGTTAAGCGTCTGCCTTCGGCTCAGGGCGTGATCCCGGCGATCTGGGATCGAGCCCCACATCAGGCTCTTCCGCTATGAGCCTGCTTCTTCCTCTCCCACTCCCCCTGCTTGTGTTCCCTCTCTCGCTGGTTGTCTCTATCTCTGTCGAATAAATAAATAAAATCTTTTAAAAAAAAATAAAATAAAAAATAAAGTGTTAGGGTCTACTAGCAATTTTTATGCATAAACCTTTTAGTTTTGATGTGCAATCTGTCAGTAACTCTTCGATTTGCTTTATTACGTCCCCCTCCTCACTATCACTTCATTGTCTCACAGCTGTCTGCTCATTTCTGCCTTGACTAATTTCTTCTTGGGTGCCTATATGCCTGGTTTGGGAAATGATGCCACTCACTTTGAGCTGTTGGCTTTTTCTAATAATGAATTTTGATGAAATGTAATAAGAAACCCTACTGCCTGAGAAACAAATGATGCTGAGAACTGCAAAGGCTGAAAAGGGATACTGGTTAGTTTTTAAGTCTTACTAGAAATTGGTTTATATTTCTCTTTTTTAAGAAAATCATTTAACTAAAGAATAGCTATGGTCCAGTCCAGGTGGGTGCATGGCTAAGATGGAGGCAAAATCAGTCCATTTAGATCCCTACATGCTCTCCCTCTGGCCTCCCTCCTCTGCACTCTCTTTTGAGTTTGTGCTTTCTCTTTAGTAGATAAGCAAGAGGGAAGACTTTACAAGGAGAAAAATGGATCCACTTCAGAGATTATTGCCCTGATTTATATTAACCTGGGGCCCTAATGAAAAATCTATTGCTCAACATTTTAATAACAGCTTTGACCACTGGCTTAAGAAGAATGAAAGATATTCTATAGAATATCAAAATAGCTGGTCGAAGACACACATTTCTAGCCATGATTAACTCCCAACCAGTCACTTCTCAAAGCTCTTAACTTACGTAAGTTTTCAGTATTGCTGTTCTCCCTATTGTTATAAAAATCATTTTAACAAGGTTTGTAGAAATAATTTTCAGTTATTGGTTTGTCTCAATTGCCTCCTGGCTAACAACTGTCAACCAAACTGTCAACCTTGTAGAACATGAAAGCTATAATTTTGTATTCTGAAGTAGAGTCAGATAGATAACAAAGACAATCATTAAGTACAGAATGTCATACTTCAAAGACATTTCAGGCACTCAAAACAACCTCTTCATGTCATGAATTTTCAAAACATTAAGAGCTTCTCAAAAATTCAACAGCAGTTTATGTGGAGTATAAAATGTGCTTCACACATGTACTTTGAATTTTTTTAATGAACCGTTTGCTGTTTGTAGCAAAGGTGCTAAAGTTTTGCAGAACTTCAGACCAGAAAAATGGACAGGACTGGAGTTATAAATACAAATGTCCTCAGGGCTTAGATAATCCTATCACCAAAATGTCTCCCCTCGAACAGGACTCCAGTCGGAAGACAAATAATGAATTGACTTTTAGGATTTTTCTACACTGTTCACATTTGCAAAGCCTGTTGCAAAGTTTCCATATAGAAAACATTAGCTCATCTGTACAATAAACTTGTAGCATGGACAGATACTCACGGCCATGTTCAGATAGACAAATCATTAGACACGGTTATATCTTCCTTGACCACACAGCACAAGGGCACACTCTGTAAAATCCTGGGTGATTGAAAACCTCTCCTGCAACTCTCTCTTTTTTCTTTTTCAAAGATTTTATTTATTTATTTATTTATTTAGTTAGTTAGTTAGTTAGTTAGTTAGTTAGTTAGTTATCTGACAGAGAGAGGCAGCGAGAGAGGGAACACAAGCAGGGGGAGTGGAGGAGGGAGAAGCAGGCTTCCAGCGGAGCAGGGAGCCCAATGCGGGGCTCGATCCCAGGACCCTGGGATCAGGCCCTGAGCTGAAGGCAGACGTTTAACAACTGAGCTACCCAGGCACCCCTGCAACTCTCTCTTGATTCTCCAAGGTAGTTGTGCCTGTGCTGTCAGTCCTTCCTGAGGACACAATGGCTAGTGAAAATGGTAAAAAGCTCCCATGTGAATTTTCTTACCCATAAAGGATAGTAAAGGAAGATGTCATCGTGCACAGTATTTTTACTTGCTAATGTTATCAATTATGTTTATTGGAGTCTCTCCTGACCATAAAAAATTATAGAATCTTCATGAAAAATACAAGGTAAGTCTTTCTTTTAATCTCATGCAATTAAAAAAAAAATACCTTTAGGTGCATTTTTTACTCTACCCATCATACAAGGGTTTAGGAACTAGCCAAAAATAAAGTCCCTAGGGCACTCCCATGCAAAATGCTGATTGACATAAATATGAATCTTCTTTCATCTTCACCCTTATCCTTTCTCTGAACTGCAAATGCCAGCAGAAATAGGTGTCTTAAATCCTTCAAGTAGGGATGTCCAACAAACGCAAAATAAGAGAAAAAGAAAGAAAGAAAGAAAAAAACTCCATGTGCTCTAGCAATAGCTGCCATGACCACTGCTCATGGAAAGTTCTAACAGCTTATGGTTGTCAGGGACGGCTAGAAATTGGTGCTATTGATTCTTAAGAGAAGATGCACTTATGTGTGAGGTTAGTATTGCTACTATCTCTTTGTCCCTCTCCTGCTTTAGCAGATATCACCATGAGGAAATTTGGAAGCAGGAGAGGGAAAAGGAACTACAGTTATATTACTTGCTATCCTAACTGTCAAAGAACAAACCTTTCATCTTGAAACAAACTCCAAAATCTTTGTGACAATTTAAGCATAAAATGAAGACTGCCCTCATAAACCAACTTCCCTTCTTTGACATTTCTATTATCACTAATTTTCAATAATGTACAGTAGATCTTGCTTAGCAATAATAAAACTACCCATGTTAGAAGTCTAGTTTTATATAACACTCCATATGGTAGATTCATAATAAATTTCTACTGGGAATACAATCATAAACCACTATTTTCTGCTATAAAAAAACATTAAAGCACAGACATGCACAAACAAGGTAATCTGCAATAAATTTGGAAATGTTAAAATACTACAAACGTAAACGTATTCAGCCCCATTGCAATGCATGTAATTTCCATAGCTTTATTAGAAATCTTGCCTTTGCAGTGGTTTGGCGATAGGTTATAAATATCATAGGAATGAGTCAGCATGCAAATCCCTTCTGCGAAAAAACAATTTGAAAGGTTTTATAGCCCAAAGCTGTTTATTATAGTGTAAGAATAGTAATGCAACTTTGTGTTTGGAGCCTGCTGAGAGGAGAATTCTCAGGACATCCTGTTTATAATAAACAGCAAGAGGAAAAAAATCTTAGCAAATTAAAAAAAGAAAAAAACAACATTTGATTTATGTAAGGTCACGGAAATAGTATGTCCCAAATAAAGCATTTAATTGATGGACTTTTCTCTGCACACATTAAGGGTCATACAAGAGATGATCAATATATCCCACTGAGAAAAGGAGAGCAGTGTTAGCCTGGCAACCTTGAATCCCGGAGGCAGAGAAGCAACTCTCGCTGGAGATGAGAGGAGATAAGGTTACAAAGGTGAAGACGGAGAAGACAACTAAAGACAGAACTGTCAGGATCAGCTGCAGGGGGGCGGGTCTGAGGAAGAGGTAGCTCAGCCAAGCCGACCACCGAGCAACAAAGAACCTAAGGCCGGCACGTAGGCTGCAGAAGAGACAGAGCTGCAAGGACAGGAGTCCCAAGTACGGAAGACAACTCAGGCAAGGCGGGAGCAAGAACAGATGGCTGGACTTGGGGGTCAGAGCTCACTGTACCCTGCAGGAGAACAGCTCGGACCTGGTGGGAAGCAGAAACCAGGCTGCAAGGATGTGAGCAGTGAGTGGATGGTGACGATGGGTAAATGCAGACACAGACGATCTTCAAGAAGGGTGGGGGCTCGCTAGCTTGAGTGCAGAGGGATCAAGGAAGAGTCTCTTAGGATAGAAAAGAGCTAGGGAGCTATAAACCAGTGAAGGGAGCAAAACCAAAGATGCAGGGCACAGAAGTTAGTCCTGATAGGAGGAAGTTCAGGCAGGGTATCGAGGAAGTGGGTGAAAGAACTAGTTTCGGCAAGAGGGAAAGCATATTTAGGCAGAAAGAAAGGACAGGGTTGGTAAAGATGAAGAGAAAATCTGCAGAGTATAAGGAAAGAAGTTGGGGGAACTGAGGCTCAAGGACCTTCAATAAAACCAAGAGGCAAACTCAGCTTCTGACTTTTCTTAAATGTGTGAACTCATTAAAAAAACACATTTTTGTTTTTTAAATCCTTCAAGTAGGGATGTCCAACAAACGCAAAATAAGAAAAAACGAAAGAAAGAAAGAAAAAGACTCCATGTGCTCTAGCAATAGCTGAGTGTTGTGAGTGTACAGAGCATCTGTGCGTATGTTATGTGGTGAGGGAACCAAACACTATAAGAGATCCCAAACTATCTAAACATGTGTGCATGCGGTGTGGCACATGCATGCCCACAGACACACACACACACAGTGCAGAAATGTAAGCCCATTCCAAAATTAGGTGTCATTGTTTATTATATTGCTCATAGTACCTACCTATGACTTTTTCCCAATTTCCCCTTTCCTCTTCAGAGGCTCTTTCCATGAAACTCCTGCCCATCTCAAGCAGAAAGGAGCTGAGCACCCACCACATTGTCCAGAGGGCATATAAGTGCAGAAGCAGAAGCTGGGGGTGCGTGTCTGCATAACCAGGGCAATCGGCCCAGGTCCAGCAATAATCCTTTTAGATAAAATGAATTATGGAAGGCCAGAAATTTTTAAAGAATTTGGGAAAACAATGCTAAAAAAGGAGGGGAGGAACGAGTTTATTTCCCGAAATGGAAGAACTGGTGCTCCTACTTGTCTGATTATGTAAAGAAAAGAGACTATGTAAACATGGCCAGAAGGACATGGGGGACCCTATTCCAGGATTCTGACTGCCCAAAATTGAGGAAGTCATTCTTTTATATTAAGAGGAAATTGGAGAGGATTGTAAGGGAATATAAGAGAATACCAAAAGCTCTTAATAGGAAGAAAAAGATTTAATAAGCAGGAAATAAAGTAGAGACATGGGTGGGCACAGAAAATTATTTAGGGAAGGAAAAATCAAAAGTGTGAGCAAAAAGGTAACCAGAACTCACAGAGCTATTTTGAGAGTGAAAACCAAGTGAAAAATGTCAAGTATAAGATTATTCTTATTTGACATTTTTATATAGAAGCAACTTATAAAAACATCAAACACTGACATAAGCCTTCCTCTAGCATTTTAACACATCATTATATTGTTAACAACGTCAAATGACTGTAGCCATTCATGTGACTTTTTAATAGATTACTTTTATCATAAAAATGTCATTTTTAGGATAATCTGCATTCTCACATTTTTTATATTCACTACGGTCTTAAAATGTCAAGTATAGAAGATATCTGTGTCTGCAATTCTTGGAGTCTTACTACAGATCTTGAGACTATTGGTATAAAATAAGCCTTAATTTGATATGGCTGCTGTGCTCGATTCATCTTTTCTGCAGTGTTTCCCCTTTTAAAAATAATTACAAAGCACATGTATTACGTAAAGATAAAATTGCAAGTTAAAGCCATAATAGGCAGGATATTTGTAGTGAAGTCTCTTTTGGCCCTCGTGAAAGGCATCCTATAACATGTTCAGTCACTTGGGGTCACATTCCCATAGGCATGATTATAGAGTAGATATTTGGCCTGCCTGCTCAGTTAGGAGTGATGGTAACACCACTCACTTTAGCTTCAGGGGCTAATATGTGCCAAATGTCCAACCAGATTTCTTTGGCTCTTCCTCTTAAATGTGAGGAAAACAAAGCAATTAACTAATGTATCAAAGGGCAGGCAAGTCCGACACAGAAGAGGAATTGGAACTCAACTAAGGCAATGGTCCCGTGCAGGAATTAGCAAACTTTTTCTGTAAAGGGCCAAATAGTTAATATTTTCAGCAGGCCACATAGCCGCTGTCACAGCTACCCAACTCTTACACCGTACTGCAAAAACCAGCAGGCAGCACATGAACAAATGGGCATGACTCTGTACCAATAAAATGTTATTTACAAAAACAGGAACTGGACTGGATTCAGCTGTCTTGCCACAGTTCGCCAACCCATGATCTAGTGGATCAGCTCACACAATCCATCAAAAATCACAGCTTAAACTGCAGGAAATGCTAATTTTAGCCAGATTGAATAATAATATCTAGCAGTAGTGAGATCTTACCAGATGCCATACAGCATGCTTTTATATAAATTAGCTCATTTTCTATCCTATGCGGTAAGTACGTCATATCTTCATTTTGCAGTTGAGGAAACTCAAGCTCAGAGACGTATGTGAGTTACTGAAGGTAACTCAGCTTTAAGTAAAGGAAACAGAATTTGAAAGTAGGCTTCTGGATCAAAGCCTGATGTTCTATGCATGTAATTTATGGATACTAAGAAAACACAAAGCCATAAAAATACGAGCATTTTCTTGAAAAAGTGATCTGTACTCTTTAATATCACAGAACTAGAGAGGGATCATTCCTGGTGGCTAGGCATCCCAGGGAGGTCCGATTTTGATCTATGTAATTGGGGGTGTGCTACTGCAAACCCACATCCCCGCACTGGACAATGAGACGTACAACCTGGATTCTCCAGCAAGCTGATGCCCAGGGCATTAGATGCTCACAGCTGTCACTGGGAAATGATCCTGGATTAGGGCGGCAAGAAGAAACATGGTAGATGGGTTTAAATCACAGGCAAACAGAGAAAGAATCAGCCCTGTTATGGCCACCTGCAGAAAGGCTTGCATCCTGGACTTCACAACTTATCCTCTACCACTTCACAGCCCACTGAGAATGAATGAAAAATAAACTTCCAACATAAACGAGAACCAAGATGTGATGTTTTCTGACATCTGTTGTTTGCATGACACATTCTCAACTCACAACATTCTCCACAAAGTAGGCAAGTATGATTTTATTCTCTTCACACAGATGAGGAGGGGTCAGTGAGACTTGGTGAATTGTTAAGACCACATAATAAAGGAAGACTCAATCCCTAATCTTCTGACTCAGACTCAGGGCTTCTTTCCCCCTGACCGGGCTGTCTTCTAACCTTCCAAAGTGACTCACAGAGTGACAATTTGAAAAAGCGAGCCACATCAAAAGTCAAATAGCATTGCACAAACATGGATTTTTTTGGTTCAACTGAGGACACTGGAAAAGACAGCCAGAATAACCAAATTTTAAATGACCTCTCACATTTAGTGAATTTCAGGCACACTATTTATAAAAATAAAGGAGGTGGAAATCTGTGGTAAAATTTAGCTTGAGAGGCCCAGAACTTAGAGGATCTGCTCTCAACCATTTCCACCCAGAAGAATCTTCTCAGGGAGCGCCTTGGCTGCCTTTGGCCACATCACATCCAAGCCAGTTCTTGATGTGGGGGGGTCACAGGAGGAGGAAGGGAGCATCCCAGCCCAGTGTCTCGTGGATCCTTTCTCATCACTGCACAATGACTGCTCTTTGTCTACTTGCCCTCATAACTCTCCTCAGTCCCAAACACAGGCAAAGAACGCAAAACATAAAAGTGAGGTCTAAGTTTTGTCAACTAAATTTGATCATTCTTTCAAACATTGAGGCAAACCTCTAGTCAAAACAAAGTCTGTTGGGAGCTAGGGATGAATAACTGAGGACAAAGATCGCCCCCATTTATAAGAGAAAAAGTTAAAACTATCATTTCTCCCTTAAAGCAGATGTGTGTGCTGTGTGTACACACACACACACACACACACACACACACACACACATTACTTTTTCTAGTTTCCTTGTTGAAGAAGAAAATGTCTAATTTACATGTAGAGCCCACAAATTATAGCCATACCAGACAAGGAAGCAGATGAAGACTGTGATTGATATTCCAAAATTTCCGTCCTGATTTCCCCATCCTCAGAATTAGCCACTCTATAAATCAAACCGACATATGAACATCTGATGTTGAAACCAATAGGTCACATCTGTGAAAAACATCAGAAACATAAAGAGCTGGATTCTTCTGTTTTCTCTGAAAAAACACCACCCCCTCCACCATCCCCACGACCATTTCCACCATTATACCTTAAAATATACTGTCTCTTCTAAGAAAATATCATTTTCCATATGTGTATTGCTATTAACGATGGCCACTTTTTCTTTCCAGTTGATTGTGTAGATTAGGAATTGACACTGTTTTCCACAGTAAAGCTGAATGAAACCTTAGCTGTTTCTAGATAAGTAGCTATCATTGACACACACGTGTATACTGTCAACCAGTGACCTAATAGAGATGGAAATCCTTCATTTCTTAAGAGTATTTCTGTTTCTGCTGATCTGGGTTCATGTATCTAAGAGTTGAAGATGCAGACTACAAATTTACAACTCTGTTAAGAGTTGCCTGCTACTCTCCCTGCATCACCTTATGAGAATCATCTGTGGACTCTAGGCCTTGGTTCTTCTCTCTCCAAGAATCTCCAAGTGCAAATACTCATGCCGTTTCTCCTGTATGAGGCCAACACTAGTGACCCACCATCCCTGGAATATGTATTCTGAGGTCTTTTCCATGGTGATGGATTTATATTTATACAATGTTTAGAGCTGAAAGAACTTCATAGACCATCTCAACCAAATTCCTCATTTACAGCTAAGGAATCTGACCTCTTCAAGTTCACACACCTTGTGGACAAGCCCCCTCAGTCTCCTGATGCCCACCCCCATTCTTCCTCTCCTCTTTGCTCCATTTCAGCTGACTTCATCTATATGTTGACAAGTTTTCCTTGGTGACCCCTGCACACACTTACTGAGTAGCTGGTGAGGAAGAGAGCAGCCCCTGGCTACTGAAACAAACTTTAGTCTTCATGAAGCTAGCCAATCCCTACAGAGCTGATCCATGGCTCATCTCACACTGCTTGAACCAAATGACTATAGCATGTGGCACATAGTATGAACTCAATTAAATATGTGTCCAGTAAATAAAATAAGCTAATCAGCCCAATGATAGAGCCACATGGTTTATTTTGTGGTTATAAAGAAGCAAATATATTGCCATGTAGCCCACTGTAGAAATGAATACACCTTTCCCCAAATCAGGAGGCTATGAGCCATCACCAACAATGGGGCCATGGTGGCCCTCACACTTTCAACATATATTTAAAGGCTCACATGTTGTGGGAGAATTTAATAAGGTGCTTGGAGAATGGAATTGGGATCAAAGACATTACAGAACCTTTAAGACCATTCTCTAATTTTATATATTTGGGACTAAGACTCAGAGAACTGATGGAATTTGCCCAAGTTGCCCCTGACCTCAAGCCCAGCTGTCACCACTACTCCAGGCTGCCTCCTCCATGCTGGGGGGCTTTTGTTCACGAAACTCAATGCCTACAACATGAAACCCATGTCTAGAGTTCAATGCTCCAAACATAGACTGTCAAACATCTATTGGCTAATTAATGAAGATTGGAAATTTAGTCCCTTTAGTTTGCCCTACACCCCTGGTAGGTTAATAACCATTTACTTTTTGTATGCTGCTTGGGTCTGCTAAATCAAAGTGAAGACTCCTTCCATCTGGCTTGGATAGAAGATCTGACCCAATACCCCCTCAGAGACTAGCTCTGGCTTCTTCTTCTCCCAGGTGGGCTGAATTTTGACTTCCTCCTTTTCTGTTCTTATACTTTCTGAAGATTCTGAAAAATGGTACCTACTCTGTGGGCAGTGAAAATACCCAGTCCCCGATGACCAGGCTTGTCAACCTAAGTGTGTCGGTCAGACCAGCTGTCCCCTCTATAACCTCCACACCCCACCCACTCTCCACAAATATGTGTAGGATAGACTTATCCTTCTGCTCAACAGCCCAGGGGAATGGGGATTCTTGTCTTCTTCATTAACAGCTATAAAAACAAGAACTGTTTGTGTGGAAGCATCCAGAAAAAGAAGGCATCCTCCATGCCAGCTTCTCTCTTTATCGTGGGCGAGAATCAAGAAAGCTCTGCACATGCTCAAGCCCAAATCCAAGGTACTGTAGACCTCCCCCTACTCTCCATAACGGCCCTCCAACCAGAGCCAGTGTATAAATTCTAGGGCCTCTGGAAAGATGAAGGGATTTACCCATGTGCCTACATCCAGGAAAATCTTTCCCCTGCAAGCTTCTGAAATGCCCCTTGTTTCTTGGTAGTCTTACTACCTTCTTAGAAGGCTTCCACTCTTGAATCTACTTGACCTCAGTCCTCTATCTGAGAGGACCATCCTTTCTGACCCACATGTAAGTGCAATCCATGGAATGACATGGTGCATCCAGATTGCTCTCATAATCCATTAGTTCTACTTGTCAGCTGACTCTCTTAACTTAAAAAAGGAAATAGAAAAAACCCTAAAGAAATATAGTCATGTAGGAAGTGGCATCATCCTCTTTGAGAAAATGTTGGCAGTACAGGGTCAGCAATCTGGGCTGCAGTGCCAACTCTATCAGGTAGTAATGAACAAACAACAATAATAATAAGGAGGATGAGGGTGATGACAGTGGCTTCATTTACTGCATACTTATTATAAGCCAGGCTACATTCTTAGTGCTTTACACATGTAATCTCATTTAATAATATTTCCAGTGTAAGCAAAAAGGTCAGACTATTTTCTCTTTCTAAGGCTTTGGTTTTCAGATCTGTTACACTGAGATAATAGTTAAATCACAGGGTTGCTGTGCAAATTAAATGAGATAATAGAGACAAATGCAATTATTAAACTCTAAAGTGATTAACAAATATTCCTTCTTATGATGATGATGATGATTCCATTCCTTTCAAGAACATTCAAATATAAAGCCCCTAAGCCATAGCTGAGTCCTGACCAAGAATAGATGTCCCCTGGCAATGGACCCTGTACCCTCAAACATAAAGCAAGGCACCCAAGCACGATCTTTCAGAAACCAGTTTTGTCTTTCACGAAATTTGACAAAAGGTTCTAAACTAAGTGAATGCCAACAGAAAGATTAGAAATTTGATTTCTCCTTCCCCATCCCAATAAGGCAGTGATGTAGTTAAAATAATGTGCCTGGCCTGCACCCCAATATTTATAGCAGCAATGTCCATGACAGCCAGACTATGGAAAGAGCCCAGATGTCCATCGACAGACAAGTGGATAAAGAAGATGTGGTATATATATACAGTATTATGCTAAGTGAAATAAGTCAATCAGAGAAAGACAATTATGATATCTTTCATATGTGGAATTTAAGAAACAACATAGAGGATCATAGGGGATGAGTGGAAAAAATAAAACGACGAAATCAGAGAGGGAGACAAACCATAAGAGACTCTTAATCATAGGAAACAAACTGAGGGTAACTGGAGGGGAGGAGAGTAGGGGGATAGGGTAACTGGGTGATGGAAAAATAAACAAACAAATAAATAAAATAAAATAAAATAAAATGAAAATAAAATAATGTGCCTGGGTTTTGACACCCCCACCCTCACCCACCTAGATCTGTCCATGAAAGCGAAGGGACTGCCACCATTCAAGTAAGCCTTGCCCTCTGGAAACTTCAGCAGACTGAAGAAACCCCTGGAAACCTGCCCCCTCCTACAGGCCCCCTCAGGCAAGAAGGGCATCTTAAAGGGGCTCCAGGCCCCCTTACCTCTCTCTGGGCTGCTTGCTCCCAGAATACAGTATTCTGGTAGAAACATACAGTTTGTTTTTTTAAAACTATTTTAATGGTTGTCTTTGCTATAGTTAGGGTTTTAAGTGTTTTCCTGGCATTTATTTTAGAAAATAATCCCCTGTCCCTTCAAGAACTGAATTGCATTTTCATATTTTCCTCTTTCTTCTCTCAGTACTAACTTCCTGGAAAAATGCCCAACTGAATGGAGCAGTTCTTCTGCTCAAGATACCCTTGGAACTACATTGTATTCTCAAAAGGAAATGCTTTTCACATCTCCTACACCTCTGCAGCATGGAACAGTACAGCTTTCTGATTTAAATTGCCTTTAGTTAAAATTACTTACTTAAGACAGCAAGCTGTAGGGTCTACTCCATTGGATTTTCAAGAGGCTCTGTCACTGCAGCCTTCAAACAGTGGCATGGCCAGCTGTAATGGGAAACAAGGTGATGGACGCACTGGCCAGTGAAGAAAATACAGCATAGTGCGTTCCATAACTAGCATGTTACTGACAGGAAGGAGGCAGCCCTTAGAGGTTAAGAAGGTGGGGCGGGGGGGCTCACTGCTTATTAGTTGTGTGACCTCTTGCCAGCTACTTAACCTCGCTGAGCCTGAATTTCCTAATCTATAAAATGGCAATAATGATAGTACCTATTTTATAAAATGATCACGAGGAATAAAATAATGAATGTAAAATTTATTTAAAACATTCAGCAAGTTGTGGTGCTGCTATGTCCCCGGTATGAGTTTCCTGTGGCTGGCTGTAACAAATGGCCACAGAGAAGGTGGCTTAAAGTAACAAAAATTTATTCTCTAACAGATATGGAAGCCAGAAATTCAAAATCAAGACGTCAACTGGGTTGGCGCCTCCTGCAGTCTTGGGAGGGAAAATCCATTCTATGCCTTTCTTCTACCTTCTGATAATCCTGGCAAATCTTGGTGTTCCTTATCTTGTAGCTGCATCTCTCCCATCTCTGCCCAGGCTTCCAGTTGACCTTCTCCCCTCTGTGTCTTCTCTCCTTGTCATCTCTTATAAGGACAGTTATCAATGGATTGAGGGCCCATCCTAATCCAATATGATTTCATCTCAAGACCCTTAATTACATCAGCAAAGACCCTTTTTCCAAATAAGGTCATATCCACAGATTCCTCGTGGACATATCTTTCGGGGGGACCACCACTGAGACCATTACACCCGCTCACCAATGAAAAAAGTCAGTTTAAGTCATGCAAGTCTCAAACTTTTTCTTCCGTGAAACAAAACATGGGTCTGTTTTTTTCCACAAACTTCTTCACTCTTCCTGTTCAGAGGCCTCTCTGGTCAGACTCTTCAAAGCTATGATAATACCTATTTTCTTCCTGTCCTGTGACTCACTAGTTTGCAGATGGAACATGGGCATAAGTGATGGGAACTATACAGTAGGGTTTCAGATGGAAGAAACAGAAAATGGCTTTGCTCAACCCTTTATGTCCTTGATGAGGTAACCCTTTATGTCCTTGATGAGGTAACAGAGATCTGAGAAGTGATGTGACTTGCCGAGGTAGTGCAATTAACATGATGGCAGAGTCTTCATAGAGTCAGGCACCTGGCCCAAGCCCTGCCTCTCGTTGTTGTCCCCTCCAACTGTGTCACTCTTCCACCAAACCTCATAGTTGCAAGGTCACCCTCAGCATTCTATAAGCCCAGAGAAGGGAAGCCAACATGTCTCACACCTTACTGCGTGCCCCCTAGTTAATTCTAAAAGTCACACCAATTTTAGTCCATAAAATTAAGATGTAAACAAGCCAAAGTTAACCAGCCATGATGCCAATCAACCTTTGATTTGCTTTTTTACATTTCAGGGTACAAAAAGAAAGTTTGGAAAATGCTTCCCATCCTACATAAGGGCAATAGAATCTTATAACTTCACTTGAAACTTTGATCACATAAATAATCACTTATATTCTGAAGATTCACCTGATATACCAATTGTTTGGAACTCAAATACTCCATTCTCTAGGACTGATATTAACCATAAAGAGCACATTTTCAGGTTATAGCTACAAAATAATACAACTACAACAAAAAAGAAATCAATATTAGTATTAAGAATATAAGTAAACAAAGAAAACTTAAAATTGAATTAGAAAGTTAATTCTTTTATTAATTTGCCCAGATTTTCAACTTGAGGAAAAAATAGGCTTAATAAAAGGAACATGGGGAGGTAGAAGGGAGCTTTTAGAAAAGTTGATGGGGACTTCTGGATATTTTCAAGGGCATTAAAGGTCAATTAATTTAATTCCATTTTGAATTTATGAATTTTTTTTCCAAATGAAATATTTTATAGCTCTTTACAATTTTCAGGCTGCTTTTGCCACATAGTCTCACTTTCAAGAGCAGCCAGATGAGTGGAGATTTTATCAAGCAACCACACCAGACGAATTCCAGCAAGTGATAAATTAGCAACTGGGAAATGGTTATTACTGGTCTCTTTCTAACCCCCACTACTCTGAGTTTGGTCAGGAGCATCAGTAACAACAGGGAGCTTGTTAGAAATGCAGAATCTCATCTAGACCCCAGATCTACAGAAATCAGAATCTGCATTGTAACAAGATCCCCAGGGGATTCCTATACACATCAGCATCTGAGAAGCAAGAGAAGCAAAGCTGCTGCCAGTGAACAGAGATGTCTTTACAAAATAAAATAAAGTGGGTAAGCAAGGAAAAATACTCATAAAGAATATACATTTGATTTTTAATTATCTAGCAATGTTGCAAATTGAGCTAATATCCTCTTTGACCTCTATAAAACAGATGTTGGATAAACTACAATAATTTAGCAGAAAATAAAAGCCAAACTCAAAGACAGAAAGGGAAATTTCTAGTTACCAAAAAAACCACAAAGGAACTCATAGCACATGAGCAAATGTACCAGAATCCTGAGGGATAGCAGACTTGGCTGCAAGTGCTAACAGCAAGGTACTAGAGTCATAAAATCCCCATAAAAATCAAAGATGAGGCCTTGAACCCCTAGGAAATATGATGCTAGAACATAGACTCCTCCATAAACCCTGCCCCCTTTGTATAAGGGAAATGGGAGACTTCCCAAGGGGACTGGAGAGAAAGCAAAGAAACATCAGGTGTGTGATGGGCCCCCAAGCCCTAGCCTGTGCCACACCTAGATATGGAGTCCAAATGAATACTATCCACATGGTGTTGGGATCTCAAACTGACCAATTACTGTGAAAATTCGTCTTGGACAAGTGAAAACCTTCGGACATCCAGCCATGGTAAATATAAAACTTCTCTGTAAAGATATTACCACCAAACACAGCACAGAGGACTCACATAGACCAAAAATAATCCCAGCTGAGAATGAGCCCACAAGCAAAAATTAACACCACAAGAGAACAGAAATCACTACAAAGGGACATTATCAGGTACCTGGAGCAATAGATTAGCATGCTTCAGGAAATAAGATAATAGAACCACTCCCAAGAGACTACAGTTTTATTTAAACCGCAAAGCAATTTACTAGATAAGAAAACTGAGGCTAATGGGTGATTTACAGGTGAGGAAACTGAAGTTCAGAGAGTCTCAGGCTAATAAAGCTTGAGAGCTTCAATCCAGTGCCAGGGTCTTCTCTACCACATCCTCTATTCTTAATAAATGCCGGTGAGTTGGATCATTTCTTTGAGTCATGCAAAACAGAAGAGAAAGAAGTGATTTTCTTAGATTGGGAAAGGAGAACTCGATTCAATTCATTTGCTCTTAAGGATTTTTTTAATGCAAAAAAAAAAAAAAGGAAGGAAGTAGGTAGGGATCTTTGTGTACTCAAAAATTCTTATTGGGGACAAAAGGAGGTGACAAGGTAAGAATTTTGAGGCAATTGGACACAATGGGAAGTGATAGGTAAATATCCATCTGAATGGTCAGAAGATAAGGATTTATACCTTGGCAGTTTCTATATTTTTCCAAGGCAGGATGTCGGGTAATCACTAAAACATGAGCCAAGATGAGCTTTTGCTTTTATTCCCAGAGCATCTTCATGGTGTTCCTGAAAGGCTATTTTAAGTAGCAGCTCTAACCTACAAACCCTTACACAGGGTGCTAAGGAAGCAGTGTACAGCTCAGGCACTGCAGCAAAGCCATAACTTCTCATCTCTCGCCCCTTCACTAAATTACGATTAAATTCCATCATTCAAAACTGCCTGATCTTGGGCCAGATGCATATATCACAAGAAGGCATTAAAAGCTGACCTTTTATATCCCCAATAAGAAATGTCATGGGTCCATCACAGAATCATAACTCCCTCTCGAATTAGAGCGACGAAAGATCTGAACTTCAAAGGGGAACGCTCTGATTACAGGCAAATTTGAGGACTTTTCTAGTAACCTCTTAAAATTCTGAATTTTAAAGAAAAAAAGAGATGGCTTTTGTGTTTCAGAGCAAAAGAAATAATGAATGAGTACACAGCAGGATGCAAAAGAAACGCTACACACAGAAAGAGGAAAAGGAGCACGCTGACACATCTCTTTGAAGCCAGTAATAAGATGACTGGAAACGCGAAAATCAGTAACATTTCAGCAGAGGCCCTAAAACCCAAAACAATTATCCATTGGCTCTTTTGCCAGCTAAGATTTACATCTAGGGGCCTCATCGTTGTAAATACCACAGAGACTCTGTAAAGGGTACTATGGGGCTTGGTGACTTCAGAGCTTGCTCTTGGAATATTTATCACTTTAGCTCAGTAAATAGCTAGTCCTTTGCCAGTGGGGAGGTAAGCAGGCAGCCTTATCAGTCTTGGTACTTTGAGAAGGTTTTCATTCCACAGCACACTGTGGCGCGTCTACCGTCCCTCTGATGGTCACCCATGCCTATGAGAGTAGAAAGTGGGTATTTAGACCTTTGTAAAGATGAATCATTTAAATGAGAAAACAGAAACTTAACTGAATATTAAGAAGAGGAGAAACGGGGACAGGAAGCAAACAGAGGCAAAGATTCAAGAGCAACAGTGCCTCAGCCCTGCCATAGTTGGGGGGTGTACGGGATGACTACGAGGCAATTCTAATCGAGGAGCGTAGACGGAGGCCATATAGAGTCCCCTCCACCTCCATCCACACAAAAGCATTCTTGGTGTCCAAGGGAAGGCAATGACAAAAGGGGATGTCTTTCTTGACATCCTCCAGGTCTTCATTTAATAAATATTTATTGAGCTCTCACTGTGTATACCTATATGACAGAGACATATCATGAGTATAAAGAGGAAGAAAAGAGATGATAAAATATACAAAAGGTAAAAAACACAGGTAAAATAAAATACCACTAATTCAAAAGTAGAAGAAGAAAATATGCCAATTGTGGGACTATGTAGCTTCATGAAGAAAACAATATTTGAGCTAAGCCTTAAAGAATAGGTAAAATTGGGACACGCAGGTACACTATGGGGAAGTACAGTATTCTCTCTACCAAAAACAAGAGGCCAAGCGAATTATTGGGCCAGATGTGCTTCTCAACCTTCCCTGCATCTACGAATCATCTGGGGAGAATTTTTTAAATATCAATGCTGGTGCCCCCCCCCCAGATAGTTTGATTAAATGACTCTAAGGTGAGACCCAGACATGAGTAGTTTTGCTTTTTTGAGCACTCCCTAGGTGATTCTCATGTACAGCTAGGACTGAGAATCCTGAGCTAGGACAGAGCAGACATGGAGACTGGTATGTGCCTTTGGAAGTTTGTACCAAAACCTTGTAAGAATCCCAGGCTCCAGTGTGCCATGACTCATGGATTGACCCAATTCCCCATAGATAAGATAGAAAGAGAGATCAAAATAAAATGTTGACTTCAACATAGTTACGGTCCCTTGGGAACTTCCATTTTTCAGATAAAGAGGCAATGGCATAGGAACTTTATGGACACTGTGTGGTGCTCTGGAGGGCTCTCTGCCAGAACAGCTCACACTTGGAGGAAATGGGTAAGGAACTGGCCACATGGAAGCATAAGCAGGCAAGTTCACAGAGTGTGCATAATGCTGCTTTTGGATATGGGTTTGAGAACAGAACCAGGAATGCCTGACGGTCTCAACATTGTGATAGCCTCTGTGACAATTTAATAAAGTAAGCACAGGCTTTTCTCAATGAGAAGGCACCTTTCGAAGTTTGCATTTTAGAAGATATGATATCGCAAATTTAGGTAAGCCAAGTGTTTGCATTGGGCAGCATGAAGTCTTGTAAGGGTGAGGCTTAGGATTATGTCTGAAAGAGTGAAAATGAATTCACATAGGTTTAGAGTGAATGAATTCACATAGCTTTTATACTATAGATAAATAGAGTAACTTATCTATTGCCATGCAACAAGCCACTAAAAAAAATGCAGCGGATCAAAATGATTTATTGTTCTCAGGGTGCCTGGGTGGCATAGTTGGTTAAGCATCTGACTCTTGATTTCGGCTCAGGTCATGATCTCAGGGTTGTGAGATCAAACTATGCGTCACGCTCTATGCTCAGCGTGGAGTCGGCTTGAGATTCTCTCCCTCTCCCTCTGCCCCTCTGGCTCGTGCTCTCACTTTCTCAATTAATATATATATCTTTTTTAAAAAACACATTTTTTTCTCTCCTAGTTTTATGGGTTGCCTGACTCAGCTGTCTGGATTTTCCTTGGTTCTCTCATGCAGTTGTGGTCAGATAGTGGCTGGAGTCATCTGAAAGCACAACTGGACTGGACACCCAAGATGGTACACTCACATCGCTGTTTGATACTGACCAGCAGCAGGGAGCTGAGCGAGGACTATTCACTGGAATGCCTACATAAGCCTCTTTATGTGACTTGGGTTTCTCAAAGTATGATGACTGGGTTCTAAGAGACAGAAACTCCAAACTGCCAGTTTCTCAAAGTCTGGGTCCAGAAACTGGCAAATATCACTTTCACTATATTCTGTTGATCAAAGCAGTCACAGAGACTGTGACTTTTTGAGAAGAGGGGACACAGAGCCCATGTCTCAAGAGAAGAACGTCAAAAATTTATAGCCACCTTTAATCTTCCACAACTTATGAAAAGATTAGTCCTTCTTATTCTCAACACCATATATTTGAGCTTTAAATAGATTTTTTTTTCACAGTTCCTTGATAGCAACTCCCACAGCAAATAAAAAAGAGCAATACTATGTACAATATAAATATAAAATAGTAATACTGTGCTATGCTTCTCTGCAAGCTTATCACCTGTAAGACTCAGTTGTTTTTTTCCCAGCAGTCATGATGAGTTTGTACTATACATCTCTTCTCTCTGCCTAGTACCCTTGGTGACCAAAAGCATACGTTTGCAAAGACAGGTGCAAAGACAGGGTAAAAAGGATAATCAGTGGACCAGGGCACAGATCGGGGCCAACACCAGGGTCAGATCCATAGCCTGGGCCTTACAGCAACTCTAGAATTTTTCCACAAATTGTGACTGTTGGAATTCTGCCAACGTCAGCCCCACAGTTCATAATGATCCAGTGCTCAAGAGTTTCTGCCTCGCTAAATGTTTGCGGGGCTCAGAAATCAATATCTAATCACACTTAGCTGAAGCCCAATATTCTGTACACTCAGCAGTGTACGTTTTTGGTTGCTGGGTATATAAAAGTTAACATGGGAAGTGGAACATTTGTTGGAATGAGCTACATTAAAAATATTACCACTGTGGTGCAAATCACTGTTAATGACATTTATCGAGTGCTCATCCTCCAAGGGTCCCACTCTACCAGGAGTTTTAAGATGATATGAAGGAAATAGAAGACACTTTTTTTGACCTCAGAAGCTAATGTTACTTTTTTTCTCAGCCCTTGACTCGGAACATAACAACTAGATTACGTCTCAAAATTTCTGTCGGCTTTAAAATCCTGTTCAAAATAATGGGAATATCAGCTATACCTGGTTTCCTGGTAGGCCATTCCAAGGAGGCCTTTTATTTTCTTTTTTTTTTTTAAGATTTATTTATTTATTACTTTAGTGGGGGAGAGGCAGAGGAAGAGGGAGAGAGAGAATCTTAAGCAGACTCCCCACACTCTCCTGCTCCGAGTGTGGAGCCCTATGTGGGGCCAGATCCCATGACCCTGAAATCATGACCTAAGCCAAAACCAAAAGTCAGATGCCTAACTGACTGAGCCACTCAGGCTCCCCTCAATGAGGCCTTTTTGTAAGCTCTTACAGGGCCCAAGGTGTGGCCAAGTCCCTACGATCCCTTCTCTTGCCCTAAGCTCCAAAATTCACATTGAATTCACAGCCAAATCTCTAATAAAATGTCTAGTGGCAGCAGTGACATCCTTTCCCTTTTCTAAGTAGGTGGGCTCTCCTATCACCTAGGAAACAGATTTGTGTAACACTTCCTAGATAGGGCTTCTCAAACATTAATGCGCATACAAATCTCACCCAGGGATCTTGTTAGAATGCAGATTCCAATTCAGCGGGCCTCTGAGATTCTGCATTTTAGCAAGCTCCCAGGTAATGTTGGTGCTGCCAGACCTCAGACCATACTTTGAGTAGCAAGGATAGAGTTTACTACGGATAGACCTTTACCTGTTTCAGGCAGTGGTCAAAGGAAGAAAGACAAAACAAAAGTCCCAAGTCTGCCATCTTTTCCTCTCTCTCTCTTTCTGCCCCCCTCACTCAAGAACTAGAAAATATATGTTAATCAAGCCTCAAGAAAAGCCTTGGGAACCTCAAAATTTTCCAACTTGAATATACAACCTAAGCTCCAAATGTGACCTTAGGTTTAAAACATCAGCTCAGTTTTTAGGCAAATAGAAAACACTGAAAACTGAGTTTAAAAGTGTTGAATCTGTCTTGTAGTATGAATATCACAGAATCACTTCAAATTAGTTGTCTTTTTTGACACAAAAAAAGGGAGGTACATGTATGCTTCTTTATATAGTCCAACAAAATTGTTCCTTGACTGGGAATACTAAGACAGAAAGTTAAGAATTAAACTTTTTTCTAAATCAGCTACATATTAGAAGCACAGGGGTTTGGATTTTGTAATTTATTTTAGTTTGAATTATCTAGATATTTGCCCTAAGTACTCAAATCATGGTAACAACTCATACTATTGTTGCTTTATTTTTTTTCCCCAACTCTTTGATATTCCTAACCCACATATCACCTTCAGTCACCCTGTCCTTTAAGGTCTATAAAATTGGCTCAATCTTCTGTTCTGTACTCTCTGGAATCCCTGCCCAAGACCTTTTTGTGCTCCTGAGGGAACTTTTATTCCATGGTCACCTCTAGTTTCAGTTTTCTGCTTCTACTGAATTTTTTTTAAAGATTTTATTTATTTATGAGAGAGAGAGAGAGCACAGGGAGGAGCGGAGGGAGAGGGACAAGCAGACTCCATGCTGAGTGCAGAGCCAATGTTGTGGCACATTTAGAAAACAGGACGTGTGGCCATATTCTTCCAGGCCACCATTTTGTGACTTCATGGAAACTTGACTATTGCCACTGATACCATCTGAATGAATCTATGTAAATATCAGCTGTGTGGTTGGAACCCACCCCCACTTCTCAAAAAGTAGATGTTCTCTCCAGTCCAAATTGGATTTCTTCATATAATCTCCCTACCTTGCACGCTATGATGTGCCTTTATACTCAAAGACTTCTGCATCTCCACATCTCCTACATTTTTCATTTTGAATACAAAATAACATGCAGGCTCTCATTTTGAAGATCCCAGGCAGACTAGAGCATCACCTGTTCTTGATTTTTTTTCAACCAATTAAGCATTTAAATTGTTTCTCCTCTAAATTGAATTTGCCTTTATTATTTTTTCTTACTCTTTTCCTTTTCCAGAGCCATCAACCATATCCAGTAAACAATTGTTTAATATGCTAGGGAAACAAAAGTGAGATTGTAAGGAAGTGGAAATTAGAGGGGACAGGATGGAGTAGTGAAGGAGAACTGTAACCTTCGAGCAGACCTGGGACTTATCTTGTATAAGGCGATCTTAGGTCACTTCACCTCTCTGGACTTCAGTTTCCTCCTCCATAAAAGGAGGTGAAGATGAGCTCTCTAAACTTTTACAAGGTAAAATTGTAACTATCCTCTCCTTGCCCACCTTCACTCCTTCCTGACTCAGAAGAAAACAAGCCCCTTCTTCATTCTACAGCTCTCCCTTGCCTTTGAGATCCAAGTACCAAGACATTGGTACTTCCACCAAGACATTGTTCTTTTTCTTGAATCTTTAATCCTTTTTTCCCATTAACTTCTTCTCTTTTTCTATCCAAATCTCTGTTCGCAATTCTCTCTCAAGAACCACTAACCACTGACTTCTATGGCGTCTTTCACCACAATCCAATTAGTAGTTTGCCCACTGATTCCACATTCCTTCCTTTGGAGCTAATCTGTTTTCAATCACTCCAATTTTCAAGTGATTTGGAAAACAGGTATGGGAGATCTGGACTCAACACAGACTCAAGAAAACATTTTGTTTTGAAAGGGGCATGTGTTGGAAATGAATTCTTAACACAACAGCATTATAAGTTACCAGTAATCAATAGAGAGCTATATTTAATTATTTGTTTGAAACAGACCATATCTCTATTTTTCCATAAGATTAATCAAGAGCTTTCATGGAAAGTTTACTGGAACACATGATTGCATGAATATCATTTTTTATTTAATTGGCATTTAAGCAAATGGGTTAATTTTTTTTCAACCAACTATAGATTTATTTTCCTTGGCTTATGGTTTTATTCATTTATGGCTGATTTTTGTTAGACTAGAAAAATATATGAGAAGTCAGCTCTCCTCTTAAAAGGGCTAGACTGAATTTGAAGGCCTGTGCCTGGGGAAGATACCAGAAAGACAGGAAGTGCAAAGTTTTGACTATCTTTACCTCAGAATGAAGGCAGGGAAACTAGGTTTGTTTTCTCTGCTCCCACACCTATCAGTCCCTGAACGTTCTTTCTTGACAAGCCTCAGGACTAAGGAATAGACATTAACAAAACTGGCCAAAGGTGTAGCAGCTTCCAAAGTGCTTTTAGTGAATAATCTGATTTTATCCTCATCACCCTGGGAAGTCAGAAGGGGCAGACAAGCAATCCCCTTTCCTCTCTTCACAGTCTCTCATACCATATGTATGGTACCTTCCTCACCCTCATTCATGTATGCCAAAAACATTTATCATGCTCTCACTCTATGCCAGCAACAGAAAGGTTGAATGAAGGGCTGTTGTTCATTTTCTTTGGGGAAAGGGAGTAAGCAATCTCTGACTGGAAAGGAGATGAGTGCTAGGAGTGTCTCTTGCTTTGTTCAACACCAGCTTCCTTATTGCACCAACTACAGGGATAAATAAAGCAACCATCCCCATATTTCTACAACTAGAGAAAGAGAGGTTTGGAGAGTTTTCTTTAGTGTTCTCCACACAGACTTCTTGATGGGATCCTCCAGGCAAACATAAAAGCATTATTCCTTAATAATAGCTACCATCTGAAATGTGCTTTTCCATTTACAAAGTGACTCATTTGTGTTGTCCTATTTACCCACCTTTGGTCACAATCCTATAACCAAACTGTCTCTTCCAATTCTTACAAAGACCAAACTCAAAAAACCCTAAAGGAGCAGTGTTATAGATTGAATTGGGTCCTCCTAAAATTCATATCTTCAAGTCCTAACCACCAGTGTCTCAGAATATGATTTTATTTGGAAATAAGGTCACTGCAGATGTAACTAGTTAAGTTGAGGTCATACTGGAATAGGGTGGGCCCTAATCCAATATGATGGTGTCCTTATGAAAAGGAGAGATTTGGATGCAGACACACATGAAGGGAGAACATTATGTGAACATGAAGTTAAGGATCAGGGTGATGCTTCTATATGCCAAGAAACACCAAACATTACCAGCAAACTACCAGAAGCTAGGAGAAAGACATAGAACAGATTCTCCCTCACAGCCCTCAGATGAGACCAATACCTTGATTTCAGATTTCCACCTCCAGAAATATGAAACAATAAGCTTCTGTTGTTTAAGTTACCCAGCTCATGGTACTTGTCACATCAGCCCCAGCAAACTAACACAAACAGCTTTACCAAAATCTCTGAGGGGGATGGGGCACTAGTAGCATTGGTGTCACTCCAATAGAGAGGACACAAAGAAGAGTCAGTGTCCCCCCAACTGTGCCACAAACCAGATTAAGCTCTGGCACCTCACAGGCTTCCTTTCATCAGCAGTGGTGCTCGAGGAACCCAAGGAAACCACAGAACTGGCTAGCACAATGGATGTTTGGGAGACCCAGAAGAACCCCAGAAGGAGGACATCAGAGTAGAATGAAAAGGAAAAGCTGAGGCTGCCATCTGTGTAGGAATGCATGTGAGAGCCCACTGCCTCATAGGACCTTCATGAACACATTGGGGGCCATTACTTAGCAAGAGGCACAATTTCCTCATGAACAAGAAGAGCAAAAGTCACTGAAATAACCAGTTTAAACTGATCAACATTTTCATTAAGAAAATGACCCATAACTTTGAGTTCTCTACTGGGATTGTTCTGTTCATCTTAGAAAAGCAGCATGCTCTCACTTTCCAAATCATTAAGGTAGAGTTGTTAACCAGAATCATTTGTGAAAAACACAGCAGTTTGGCAGGATTACAGAGAGAATGAAAGGAAATGGGTTCAGAAGACATAAACAACTTCAGTCCGCTATGTTGACCATGAGTCAAGTACAGCTTATACAACTATTTCAAGATGAGAAATGTAAAGTAAAATGAGGAAAGAAAGAAAGAAAAAAACACGAAACAAGATTATGATGCAAAAATGTTCAATCAGTCCTTTCCAATTTTCTATGCACCCTAAATAAAATGTTTGTTTAATTGTTTAATAATGCAAGACCTAGGTCTGTTATGGAGTCTATTAGAGCAGGGCCATGCAAAGGGGTTGCAGGAAAATGCAAAGGGAAGCAATGGATTGGATAACTAACTTGTCAATGAAAATAAACAATATGTATATAATTTAGGTGCCCCAAACCAGTTTGCGATCAGATAGTATCACAGAGAACTGAAGAATATTAGTAACAACAGGCACAAGGAGATTCTGGTGGTTTTAAAAGAAAATACTATCTATAAATATTATTAAAAGTACAACATTTCAGGGTATATATTAATTATATCAATTTTAAAGGATATTTAAAATTTTGTAATTATGACTATATAATTACTATTACCAACTTAAAAATAAGTATTGTAGATAATTTCACAATGCAAAATTGACAACTGTTAATAACTGTAAATTCTAGGTGGTAGAAATATCTAGGTTAGTTATGTTATTCTTTCCCCTTTTGGTTTTTTTTTAAAGATTGGTTGATCGATTGATTGATTTTAAAGAGACCCTGAGATCATGACCTGAGCCGAAACCAAGAGTCAGACATTTAATGGACTGCACCACCCAGATGCCCTGCCCTTTTCTGTTTTTAAAAATACCTCAAAAAAAATTTTTTTTAAGAACTCTTATCCAGCAAACTATTTGTCTGTAGATCTGACATGTACTAGTATTGTGAATTTAGGCAAATGTTTTACTCTCCCTGAATTGTTTCCTCATCCACAAAGTGAGTTCATAATAATAGAAGAGTATTTACAAGGATTAGAAGTAATGTGTATAAAGAGGTGATGGTAGACAGTAGGCATCCCCAGAATGATGACTATACTTATTCCTGAATCACCTCTCTAATATCCCCATATGTAACTATTCAGTCCAGTCATGAGAACTTTGAGTTCTGACAAGGAAACCTTACCTCCCAGGCCAGCCTGCTATGTGTTTTAATTTCTCATTGTTAGAAAGTCCACCAGATGGTCTCCCTGTATCTGTCACTCATGCTCCTAGTTGGGGATATAAAGTCCTTCCACTCGGCATTATTTCAGTATTTTAATTCAGATAAGGAGCTTCCATTCCCTTCCATCACCCTACCATCTTCAAAGCTTCTCTTTTCCAGGTTTAAAATATCTCAATCTTGGTATCCTTCCATATGAGACTAAATTTTGAGTTTCTGCACCATGATGATGAGTTTCCTCCTATAGTATGCTTCCATTGACCTTTATCTCTTCAAATTGCAATGCCTGGAGTTGAGATTGGAGTTATATTTTTCTCCCTAGCCATTATCCTTGTTCTAGATCATGGATGGGCAAACATTTTCTGTGAAGGGCCATATAGTGAATATTTTCAGCTTTACCAGCCATACAGCCTCCACGCAATTACTCAACTCTGCCATGGTAGTGCAAAAGCAACTACAGTCAGTATGTCAAAGAAAGGACACGGCTATGCACTAATAAAACCTTTTTTTTTTCTTTCCAAAAACAGATGGCAGTCTGTATTTGACCAATAGGTCATTATTTGCCGACCTCTGGTTTAGATGATATTCTCCTGCTAAAGAAAGACTCCCACGGGATTTTTTCAATGGCTGCACCACACTGTTGTGTCTTTTGTCATACTTCCCATTGACCTATGTCTTTTTTTTTTTTTTTAGATTTTTTAATTTATTTTTTAGACAGAGATAGAGACAGCCAGTGAGAGAGGGAACACAAGCAGGGGGAGTGGGAGTGGAAGAAGCAGGCTCATAGCAGAGGAGCCTGATGTGGGGCTCGATCCCATAACGCCGGGATCACACCCTGAGCCGAAGGCCGACGCTTAACCGCTGTGCCACCCAGGCGCCCCCCATTGAGCTATGTCTTAAACAACAGAGCATTAATTTGAGTGCCTTTCTGAGTGCAAAGAAGGATACAGATACAAGAACAGAGTTTAGCCAACCTCCCTCTTGGTACGTGCAGCAAAGAGGAGCACGTTGGAACAATGAAGAATGGATTCTTGTTACCAGTTCCTGCATAGATACAGCAGCTATCAGCCCACCACATATCTACCCAAGTGCCACCATAATTGAGCTTAGTGTGGAAGGAAGTTGATGTCCCTCATGATGGAAGACTTCTACAGATAATGCAGTAGATTTGGAGGTTGTAAGGGGAGAACTTTGCCTACGTCTATGTTACATAACATTTTAATAGATTCAGCTCACCTCTCCAACTAGTTGAGTACTTCTCAGATAATCATCTTATTATCTAATGCGTGGAGTCACATTTATTCTTTCCTTTGTTTATAAATTATTTCCTCCTTTATTCATACGATGTTTGTATAATTAAAGTATTTACATGTTAACAATTAATTAGCTGCTAATGAGGCACAAAAAGTCATGTAATTCCTTTCAACAGTAGTTCATAATTCAATTCAATATTTTTTTGTTTACTCAGGCTCAAGAATGCCCTTAATTAAGAGTTGCTATAATTCCCTGCCTTGACAGTTCAGTGTCTATAGTGTCACCAGCCTATTATCGGCATAGAAGTGAAAAGAACACTGGATTTTGAGTCAATACTCAAATATTAGTCCCATTTCTGTTATTTTTTTGGTTTGAGCACTTGAACAAGTTAATTAAGTTCTCTTCACCTCTACTCTTCATGCATAAAATGAAGAAATAATACTTCTCCTGACTACTTCATAAGGTTATTTGTCAAGCATGGACATGGATTTCAAGGTTATTTTCTCCAAACATGTAATGTGCTTTTATATACAAAGATGTTCACAATATACTATTACCAGAAGGAGTAGATAACAAACCAGTATTGCCTTATCATCTCAATTTTTCTGGAAGGAACCACACCAAAATGTTGATAGTGGTCATTTCTGTGGGGTAGAAATAGGAGTGATTATTTATTTTGCTCTTTTTTGTTTATATGTAATTTCTATGTTTTCTACAATAAGCAAGTAATACTCATATAATAATAAAAGATCAAATTTTAAAAATAACTGCTTATTGAATTATAAAATAATACATGTTAATTCTAGAATATTTGGAAAATACAGAAGAGAAGAAGAAAAGATGACATATTTACATGTGCTTACTGTGGTGTTACTATAACCCATAAGAAGAGGTGTAATAAACCATCTCCGAGGCTGTGTTCCCAATTCCATGGTTCTTAGTACTCAGAGTTATCTTAAAAAGCAGCTGAATAACTATATGCACCAGGCAACATCTTTGATATATAAATCTCCGTGGCAACTGAAACAAGGAATTAAAATTGCTAAGGCCCATGCACTTAGAGGTGAAGGATGCAGAGCTATTCTGGTTACACTGCGAGAACTTACGTTGTGATGTTGTTTAAAAAGCAACAAATAAAGAGGTCATTTTGAGAACTCAATTTTAAATGATTGGAAACAAATTTTCTCTAAAATAATATGTTGAAAAACCAGAGTAAACAAGGCTTTTAATTCCTTTAAAAAGATGTAAATTAAAGGTGAACTTTGGAAAGGTCAGATCTTACATTCTACACTGAAATTCTTTCAAATGACTTTCAATTCTAAAGCACAAAGTCTAGCTATTCCATCAGAGAGACTTGAAATCAGATCCTACACTTTAAAAATGAGGAAAAATACTAAGGCTAATGTAGAATATTAGGAGCTTATATTTGGTAAAAATTTCCTTTCCATCTTGTATTACCACCAAATGAGAAAGAGAAAGGAAATTTGTGGCCGACTTTTTATACATCAAGCAAATTTTTTTTCATTCTCCCTAAATCTAAAGCCACAAATAAAAAGCCCCTGGGTAGAACTACAAAGTAATTATAAATGTAGATAGTAGCCCAGCAATTTTTTTTTCATTCTTTTCAGAAGGCTTTTAACAGTGGCTAAACCTGTTAACTAAAATTAACCCAGAAAGAAAAAATATTTACAAATTATATATCCTATAAAAAACTTATATCTAGAATATATAAGAACACTTACAACTCAATAATACAAAGACAAATAAACCAATTTTTAATTGGGCAAAGGATCTGAATAGACATTTCTTCAAAGAAGATATATGAATGGCCATCAGGGAAATACAAATCAAAACCACAATGAGATACCACTTTATACCTACTAGGATAGTTATAATCAAAAACATAGAAAAATAATGTGTTAGCATGGATGTGGAGAAAATGGGGCCTAACTTCATTGCTGGTTGGAATGCAAAATGGTGCAGACACTTTGGAAAATGGCTTGACAGTTCTTCAAAAGTTTAAACATAGAGCTACCACGTGACATAGCAATTCCCCTCCTAGGTATATACCCAAGAGAAATGAAAACATACGTCTACACAAAAAATTTGTACACTGTTCATAACAACATTACTCAAAAGAGCCAAAAAGTATAAGCAACCCAAATGTCTATCAAGCAATGAATGGATAAATAAAATGTACAGTCAACAATGGAATATTATTTGGCCATAATAAAGGAATGAAGTACTGATACATGTTACAATATGGATGAACCTTGGAAACATTATGCTAAGTCGAAGAAGCCAGTGACAAAAATCACATAAGATTCCATTTATAGAAAATATCCAAGATAAGCTAATTATAGAGACAGAAAATAGATTAGTGGTTGCCTAGGGTTGAGGGAAAAGGTAACTTGGGGAAAACAGGTGATTGCTTAAGGTACAGATTTCTTTTTGGAGTGAAAATGTTCTAAAATTGATTGTGGTAATGACTGCACAACTCTGGGAAATACTAAAAAGCATTGGCTTGTACACTTTATATGGGTGAATTATATCTCAATATAGCTAGTATAAAAATGATAGACTGATTGATAGATAGATGATAGATATTAGACAGACCCAAGTAAGAGCTTTTGAAAGCCAGTTTCCAGAGCTGGTCAGGTCTCAGAACTGGCTTAGTGAGAATGGCTAAACCACTACCAGGTACTGGTGTCTTTCTCTTCCTCCACCTCAAGATCACCCAATCAATGAAAAATAATGTTTAAAACTTCTTCCACAACTCAACTCCTGGTGCCTTCACTAAAGTCGACTCTTTTATTAAAAATATGTATATGGGGCACCGGAGTGACTCCATGGGTTGTGTCCGACTCTTAGTTTCAGCTCAGGTCATGATCTCAGGGTCATGAGATCAAGCCCTGCATTGGACTCCTCACTGGGCATGGAGCCTGCCTGGGATTCTCTCTCTCCCTCTCCTGTTCCTCACCCCCACTCTCTTTCTCTCTCACAAAAAACAAAAAACAACAAAAAAACCCATATTGACTACTTATTTAAGAAACAGATGCTGCACAAAAATTGTCTAACTTCTATTACCTACCTTTATTCATGCTCTCTATACAAAAGTTTCACCCCACTTACCAACTATCTTTAGGACCCATTCACTGAGGAGCCGGCATCATTTCAATCCCATTCCAGTCTGGGAGATTTAAGATAACCCCATCCCTGTCCCCAGGGAAATGTTTGCTTGAGAAAGAAAAACATCATTTGGATCTAAAATTAAGTATTCTGCTTATTCAAACACTGTGCTATAAATCCATCAATGTTAATAAAGAAGCCACGGTAATGATTTGGGAATCTCAAACAAAGACTAAGGCTAAGGTCCCAAGTAAGATTAACAAACACTCTATCAGACACGGCAGATTTTCTCTGTTGCAGCTCCCCATAAAAGATTTGGATTCCCCTTATGACAAACTATTTTACTATAGAACTTATCTCTACTCATCTGAAATATAAACCTCTGTATTTACATGAACATTCATATTAAGATTTGTGTCTATTGCTGTAAATACTGATAGCTTAGCAATTGCTGCATAGTACCCATTTCATGTGTTACTGAACTCCCTGGTTTATTATTAAATTATTATTATTGTAGTAGCAGCAGCAGTAACAGTAGTAGCAGTAGTAATTTCCCACCTAGTCCTAAACCCCTTTTCTTTTCACTACTATAAAAAACCACAAACATTCTGGTTTTTGAGATGGCTGTTTTAAAACTGCCCATCGCCCTGCTAAAGCATTTTACTACAAGCTTGAATCAAAAGTGCTTCTGACATTTCTAAGGCTAAAACAAGACATGGAGCTTTATTTGTTATCCTACTTCAGGGGCCTTCAGTCCCTCTTCACTGCAGATCCCCATGCCCACCAACACACCCTACACTCTCTCCTCCTGTTGCTAGAGGTTGGAAGGAGTTGTCCCTGCCGTCAAGAAGATATTTGCTAAGAGTCTCTGGTCTTAGCTGCCCTTCCCCAAAGGATTCACTAACCCTGGAAAGCAAACACAATGGGTTGGCCCAGAGTGTAAGGAGCACCCTTTTCCCATAATCTACAAAGCCTTAGTTTAAAGCAGGATATGAGGCCCAAACCTGCATCTTGGATCCCTCCACATTCCTTTCTGCGAGCAGCAAAAGAACAAGGGCGTGAGTCCATGGTGCATATCTCTTTAAGCTATGTGGATAAGGAAGGCAGACAAAGAAAACATGGACAGTGGTCCCTGGAATAAGCCCTGGTCAGAAAACCACTGTGGCCACTTGCGTGAAAGACACACGAGAGGAAGTCACATCCATGAATTGATGTCTTTTCAAAAATTGACTTCACCATCAATAAATGTGGCCTAATTAATATCCTGAAATCTGACCAAGGAAATTAGCACATCTTCTACTTTGGGCAAAGGAAGAAACAAAGGACACAAGGGAGCCTCCTCCCCCTTAGAGGCCCATGACTTGGAATACTCGACTTCTGAAATCTTGAAATCCAATAAATCACCACCTTCCTGAAACCCACCCATTTTTACTTCAACCATTTCTTGCCAGCACTTCTGTCCCCTTGTCTTTTCACCTGATCTACTCTGGAACCCCCAGGTGCTGATGTCCTCACTCCCCGAACAGCTGAGCCATGCTGGAGGAGACCATAATGTAGAGACCACAACTCAGAGACACTCTGCACCTAATTCTTTTACATCTTCCAAATAACACTCTTCCATCCCACACAGATGTTTTTCCCGATCTCCAGCACTCTTCTGATGCTTCTTCCTTCCTTTGCACCCGCCCCCTCCCCCCTAGCAGATGTGCTTGACTGTCTCTATACAGAGAAAACATGTTTGTGAAGGCAGGAAGTTGACGTTCTTGTATCTGAACCAATTCTATTTCCTTCCCTCTAGTCTCATAGAAAAAGATGTTCTTTCTCTTCAAACCATTAAGCAATGTCCATGTTGTCCCTGCATAGAATCTACTTGTCTCTTAGCGATACTGCTAGAAATAGAAGTCTTAATCTTAGTGTGTTTGATTTGCATTTCTCTTAATATGAGGGAAGTTGAGTGTCTTTCAAATATTTTTGGGTAGATTGAATCCTCTTTGCCTGTTTTTTCCATGTCACTTTCTTTCATTCCTTTTTTTTTTTAAAGATTTTACTTACTTATTTGACAGAGAGATATTGCGCGAGAGAGCACAAGCAGAGGGAGCGGCCGGCAGAGGGAGAGGGAGAAGCAGGCTCCCGGCTGAACAGAGCACCTGACATGGGGCTCAGTCCCAGGACCCTGGGATCATGACCTGAGCCAAAGGCAGATGTTTAACCCACTGAGCCACCCAGGTGCCCTCTTTCATCCTTTTTTAACATTTTCTTTACTTTTTTTTTTTCTTCTTCTTTTCTAAGTTAATCCTATATGTCCTTTTCTGTGTTTTGGAGCACCTATTCTCACTGTTTTCTTTCCAATTTTGCCATCATTTCTGTGATAATTTTACTACGTCCTTTATTACGTTCCTTTCATGAGCTTTTCCCACTTACATTCTATCGTCTACTTTCACCATCTCTTCCCTGGGCTTTCACACCTCTGTTTGAAGATCTTCTTTCATAAAAGCAATTGTTTCATTGATTATTTTTAAAATTCATGCAATATATTTGGTTGCAATATTCATCTACTCTAAGGCAACATTTTTTTTCATGTGTATCCTTTAACACTTTTCCCATTCCTTCTTCCTTTTCTCTTCAGTTCACGTACTTCATGGTCTCTCATCACTGAAAGACATACATTTTTCTGAACCAACTATTTGCAGGTATAGGTTTGGAAAGGGCTGGTGGCACATTCCAACCTGGCTGAAATTTTCTCATTACAAGGTTTTGTGAGTGGTGATGATTGGCAGCAGCGGCTCTTTCTCACAATAGCAACTTTCTCTTCTCCCCTGACGCTTCAGAGATGGTCCATTTCCTCTATACAGACTTCCTGCATGATTTATTTGGCTCTGCCTCCTGATTCTTATGAGCAAATGGAGTCCAGGAGCACCCCTGGCCCCTATCTATGCATCCTGTTGCAATGAGGGTTTGCAGTTTTGCACCTCAGGGGGTACCCATTTCACCTTTGCTGGCTCTTTGAGATCTGCAATTTCTACATCCTCTCTCCCCATTCTCATAAATTCCCCTCTCCTCCGTTACCATTGCTTTGGGAATTTACAGTTCCTTAGTTTCACCAAGACTGGAGTTTGGGAGTTTGTGTTTTTGTTTCATTTTTATTTTGGGATGATTTCTAGAAAAAGCTAGAGAACATGCCAAATTTATGTTGTAATATGGCAGAAATCTGTCTCTTTATACTCTTTCTGAAACCTTGCTTCACATGTATTTTTAAGCTCATCTACTTTTTCCCTTAAATTTAGTGGAAGAAAATAAAAAGCCTCCCTTTATGCCCTTTATCTACCACTGTATCTCTCTCGTCGTTCACTAAATATTTATTAAATGCCTACTGTAGACAGGGCATTGTACTCAGCAGTAGGGCTATAATGTTGACCAAGATTGGCACTGCCCCTACTCCCTCTGAGCTTACAACCAAGGAGAGAGGACTGAGAATTAAATCAGCAATACAAACACTCTATGTCGCTATTCCTACTTTTCCACCTTCCATTGGCTTTTCAGCTCTGTGCAGTCAAGCTCCTGCCTCTCAAATCTGCTGATCTTTTATTCAGGCAAAGTCACCAGGGAAATTTTCATTGACCAATTCAATGATGATCTATTGGCCTTCATCTTGCCTTTCTTCTTCACAGCATAGTTTACTATTCCGTTCTCATTAAAATATACTCTACCCCAAACTTCTGTGACCTCCCTACCTTCCTCATTTGCCCTGGAACTCTCTGTCCATTGACAGTACCTCCTCCTTCTCATTGAAAGTTGGTGTTTTCTGGGGCTTTGTCCTTGGCCCTCTTCCCTTGGCATTGTGTGTCCTCCCTAAGTGACTTTATGCTCCCAACAGTTTAGCCACCCTTTCTATTACAAACAACTCTCAAATTTATATCTTTAGCTCAGACTTCTCTCTTGAGCTCCAGGTTCATATATCAGCTACCTACAGGACATCTGTATCTGGATGTCTCTCTTTCAATTCTAATCAATTAGATCTAAAACTGAATTGATACCATAGTTTTCAAAACTAAGTCTATATTCCACAGACTGGTTTAGTGGCTTTACCACATACTTCATTACCCAACACTAATGCCAGGTATTTACCCTAAATCTTTGCCACTTTCTGATACCTTTTAATGTCTTTTTTTCAAATGTATTTTTAATCTGCTCCCTTGCCTCCCTGTCAAGCCCACCTTTACTGCCTGAATTCAAGCCCTCACCATTCTAAGCCTGAACTAGTACGGTAGCCTCCTAGCTGTCGTCCCACCTCATTCTACCCCCTTTCTAGACAACACTATCACTAATGCCAGAGTGATCTAAAATATAAATCTAATCATGATGGACTTCTACTTAAAATCCTTTAATTTCCTCCCACTACCACTGGATAAAATATAAACTCCTTACTATAATTTGAAAAACCTTTCATGACCTGGCTTGTGCCTATAACCCCAAGCTTACATCCTGCTGTTTCCCTCTCTTCCTGCCCCATACCCTATGCTCTGCTGTACCTATTACTCTTTCTCAAACCCGACAAGCTGGTTCAAGCCCTGTGTCATTCAACATGATCCTTCCCGGAATACACTTCCTGGAACATTCCTTTTCCTGGAATACACTTACTCCATGTTTCTACCCACTGAATTCTTGTTCATTCTATAGGGGCCTTTCCTACCCCCATGCTTGCCCCCCAGCTCACTCCACAACTTTATCTCCTCTGAGTCCATGTTTCATGTCGTAGATGCACCTAAGAGCATCTGTTTCAATTCTGTGTTTATTCAGTGGGACTCTGACTACTGAGAGCAGAGTCCCTTGAGGGCAAGGACATGGTCTTACTCATTTTTATCCCTAGGTACCCTTCCAAGAACCTGGTGCTCAAATGCTTCTTAATCAATGAGGGAAAGAATGAATGAAGTGTGGTGAGATCATAATGCATGGAACAATATACACTAGTCAGTGTAGAAAGGCATTTTACAGCCATGGCGGTGTTGAAAGACGGGAAATACAGTCCTTCTCCCTGGCTATTAAGTGTTTTACATCAGATCCTTTCTGAAGTGTTAAAAGTTAAATCAATTTCCAGGAAAACATGACTGCCGATGTAAAATATGTCCTGAGGGGAATATTTCCCCCTCCTAATACTTTCCATGCATATGAAAAGGAAAAGTGCACCCATCGCACATGTTCAGTGTTGTCATCTAGAAGCTCATGCCCTTACATTTCTCCAGGACCTTATTTGCAAGCTAGTAAATCAGTATATTGGCCAGGGATCAGTCAATGCATACAAAGTTGGCAGGTTCTTTGCAGTGTAACAAGTCATCTCCCTGTCAGTACCTGGTCAGGTCTGGCTGTGAGACAGGGCAGGCCGAAGGGGCCAAACAGGACCAGGCCAATCTGGACAGACATGAGAAACAATGCTCCATGTAGGCAAGGGTCACCATGTCCACTCTAGAAGACAGATACTGGATTCTGGGAGTACCCATGATGAAGCCAAAGGAGGTATCAGGTCCCCACTTAAGGAATCCACAAGTGTTAAGAAACATTGATAAGATGGGCATAATGTCCTGTGATAGAAGCCCCATGTGAGGGCAGAGGCAGAGACCAAAGGCCATGGGCAGAAGTCAAGGTACAGGTTCAGACTGGACCCAAGGGAGCACAAAAAGAAGAGAAAGCAGTGACACAGTTTACTTAAGAGACAAAACCCACACTATAAGACAATGGCAATATAGTATTGATCCTGGATCGGTGTCATTCTTAGTGTGTATAGATAAGGACTGCATACTGGACATTTTGGGGTTTTGTGACTTCCCCATATGCTTCTGGTAGGAAAACCTATCTTTCTGGCAGAAAGGCCATTCCTTGTAGTTTGAGTGGACCTAACCTCATCCACCCCTGGCTCCAGGGTGGGCACATGACCCAGACCTGACTTCACGTTCCTTTCCTAGGCTGCAGGGGTCCCTAAGCGTATTGTAAGTCTCAGGCACGTGGCACTCATATTGCTTACCTGGCTAAAGAGTGAACAGGCAGAAACAAGTACAAGTGAGAGATGCAGAGAGGGTCAGAGACTCAATAACATCATTTGATCCCTGAAGCAAGAGGCTATCCCTGAAATTCCTTTAAAAGAAGTCAGAATTGAGTGTCTGCAGCCAAAAGAGTCCTCTTCTCTTAGAGGCCAATGTGCACAGCTCCTAAGAGCAGGCAGGACTTGTCAGGTGCCTGAGGCCAGGTTTGCAGTGTGGGAAGAATTCTGGGTCTTCTGAGAACTTCTCACAATTCTGAATGTGACTACCAAATTTTATATTGAGATTTGTTATTCAAAAAAGAAGGGAAGTCTTTATTTTTGGTCACTGCTGTTATCTTTTCTGCTCCTTTTTGTTTCTCATTCTTTTCACATCCACACTCAACGTTCTGGATGAGGGGAGGGAAGGAGCTAGTTACATGACAATACCAGACCACTTGAAGCCACCATAGGATGGCCAGCAGTCATCCTCTGGACATTCAGGGTCCGCCCGCTTAGTGGAGGGGAAGGACGCCTATACCACAATTACCTGTCATCTGAGAAGTCGACATAGGCCTGACCTTCCTTGGGGTTTAGTTTCCCCCTAAAACTAAAGTGGAAGTAGAGCTTTACTTCATCCTGCTCCCTTCGGGATCCCAAAATGGTCCTGTATAATTAGCCTGAAGACATTCCCTGCTGTTTGTTTGTCATGAAAACAAGTAGAAAGCACTAGAAAAAAAAGAGTAGTTATTTAGAGGTAAATAGCAAGGCAAGGTTGGAAATGTTTGATCTCATATACAGATATGGCCTTTGTGTTCCCCAAGTAATTACTTTTGGTTTACTTTTTTCTAAAAGTGCACTGAGATTTGAAGGTTAGTAAGAATGAACAATAAAATTAGGTACTAAAAACAAACAAGGCTGTCAGGGGATGGATCCAAATAAGAGAAAGCCAAAGTCTTGGCATTTCTCTTAGTTGCTGAAAAACACACCTCACAAGTTTTGTCAGCCCTTCTGTATCCACCAGATTCTCTTTACCTACACTAATTAACCTGGAGAGGGAATCTGAAAGTCAAAGCTTTTGATTTTCAGATGAGAGAGCACATCAGCTTTCAGAGAAAATTCCAGATGTCCCTATGTCTCTTCATTATAAAACTCTGAGATCTGTATTCCAGAAAATCTTGGATCATATTTTCTGCAAGGTACAAATAGTCCTGATGAAGATGTGTCAGGAGTTTCAATTAAAAACACTAATAAACCAAGCAGGTGGTGGCCAACTTGCAGAGGACGTTTGATCCTCTCCCGATTTCCCACTGCTGTAAAGACAGACACCAGTAGTAAATCATGCTTTATAGTCAGTTTTCTTGTTTTTTAAGAATAAGAAATCATTTTAGAAGACCTTTTGTTTTTCTTGCAAGGGCTTCATAACGTCAGCACGCAGCTCGCAAAACAGAAGGAGAGAACGGAAACCACATCCAGAAATAATCTTCTCCTAGCCACTTGTAATGGATTATAAATGTTAAAGGGGCCATTGACTAAATTAGTGTGCTGGTGTTTCGTAAAAAGTTATGTAAATCCTAAAGGGAGGTAACGCTCTTCTCATTATACTTGGGGATGAGGAGATGGTGAGACACAAGATTTTGCTACAGAACAGTAGCTTTGCTTCATTTCTTCTTATGCCACCAAATTTAACAGACAATTTGAATAAAACCATCGCCTCACATACTCACATAAACTGAATCTTACAGCTAGCTGGGGCATACTGAAAAGCATGAGACTAATGGAGCCAAACTTCCCACAATTGTTTGATCAATTTGCTATCCCTTTATTTTTTTAATTTTTTTAGAAGAGCAAAGTTGCCTTTTTCCTCAGCCCTTACTCAACGGGTAGATGGTAAAAAGTTCTTATTACTCTTTTTAAACTTGCAAATGGGATTCGTTATCTCAGAGGCCCAATCACCATTTAAAAGAGAAGATTTTTATTTTTAAGAGATTCTTTTTTTAATTGGTTACTTAGAAAGTCGGTTTTAGAAAACATACAAACTCACTGGAATTAACTTGATCTATATGGTTCAAAAAAGGGCAAATTCTACCAGAAGGAAAACAGCATGGACATTGGAATGCAGTTATCTGGGTAATAATACTTAACAACTTAGGTAGAGGAAGTAGTTCCCCTTTAATATCTCAGCTCACACTTCCCTCCGCTATCACTATGCTAGTCGCATTATGTTCAGAAGCAATCAGATGCATGAGACAATTGCTTTTTAAGCACCACAGAACTCACTGCAGTAATCTGATTGTTTTCAACCATTCTCCAAACAAAAATACTTGGGCTAAGTATGTTTTAACACAAAGTCTCCGAATTTATAAATTATTACTTATTATTATTGGAAACTGACATACACATTCCCCTGCACTCCATCACCCTGCACTGAAAATGTAACAGAAGCAAAGAAGCTAGAAAAAATTAAGAGCACTTTCCAACCTTTTGAAATGCCTAGAACAGTGATGCACAGATATTGTGTATGCAATAACCCTGCAGTAGAGAGAAAGACAGAAGAGAGAGTGTTGCAGAAAAGCTTGGGAAATTGTACATTTCAAATAGTAAGGTGAGATGTCAAAGCGTTTTGTTATTTGTAGTACCTGTTTAACTGTAATTCTATATTCCACATTATGTGAAAATCTGAGTTTGAGCAAAGTTGGCTTTTTTTCTCTTTAATTACCCAGGTACTGTGCCCAGAGACAGGGCTGTAGCTATCGAGGGACCCCAAAGGCCACAGGGAGTGACTGATTAGGTCAATACTGAATCCTCTCTGAACCAGGAGGATGGCCTTCACCTGGCAGCCTTGGAAAGTTTTCTCCCATCGGAGTCTCTTTCCTATAAGCAGAGTCTGCCCCCACGTGGTGAAAGCGAGCGGCTGCTCTTAACGTCCCTGGAGCCTCTTGCTCTAGGTCAGCGGGAGGGTATCTGTAGCAACCCATGCCTTTTGACCACCATCCTATCTTTGAGCTGCTTGTTACTGCTTCTCTCCCCTCTCTCCTCCTTCCCCCTTTTACTCTTGTTCTCTTTCCTTTTGTCTTTCTTTTTCTTCCCATCTACTTCTTCCTTCCTCCTTGCCTTCCAGAGCCTTCCCCAGTATTATTATTTAGCAGCCCAGTCATGAGGGCTGAAACTGATGCAGACCTTCTGTCTGGGGAAAGAATCTGGATTCTGATTTAGGAAATTTAGACAATATGGTTTCAGTAAATAATTAGATAATAACCACCGTAAGAGGTAATACCATGACATCTAGAGAGCTTAGCAGACACTGAATGAGCAATCAGGAAACACAGGTTTCACTGGCCTTGACCCTGTCCCTGGATTATGAGATGAATGTAATATGTTTGTGTGAAAACTAAGAAATCTGGTCATAAGTGTAGCTTCATAGAGAAATGGAGGCAGGAAGACAAAGTGGGTTCCTCTGCCTTCTTCAAAGAAATGCAGAAGGGCACCTTACCCATCATGTCCACCAGCAAATCAGCAAGCCACCCAAGCACACACAACAGAAGTAATCAAAAACAATGTCATTATGCAAATGTGACCACAAGATAAAGCTCCTCATTCCCGTCACAGCCCTATTCCAACCAGCCTGTCATCCCTAGGACCATCCTGAGCAACCAATCCATCCTGGATATCATTTTCATCATAACACCTCCCTACACAGAAACCTTCAAAGGTATATTTCTTCAAATATATCTTCAAAGATATGACTCTTCAAAGGTATACTGCCTTCAAAGGCTAAATACCTTGTATATTCACGATCTCTCTCTCTCTCTCTCTCTCTCTCACACACACACACACACACACACACACACACATAGTCTCAACCTACTCAAGGTCTCTACTTCTAGCCACTTTTCTCTTCCTGGGTGTCCTCCAATGTCAATCTGATTCTTGCCTTCATACTTTTGCATTTGCTGTTTCCCAGGCCAGAATGGTCTGGCTCCAGGCCCATAGTCTTTTGTGGAGTTTATGTCAGTTTGGAAGTCCCTTTTTATTTAACAAAACTGAAACTACATTACTGCACAGAGAAAGACATGTCACCCAAGGAGATGTAAGTTGAGGGCACTTTCAGACCAATATAAAAGCCTCATGTTGAGATATAATGCGGGGAAGCGGTAGCCACCTGCAGGGGAAGCGGTAGCCACCTGCACGGGTGAGCGGGCAGACTCGCAGACCGGCACCCACAAGAGAGCAGACTGAGACGGTGAGCCGGGGAACGGGGAACGCGCGCCACCAGACTAAAACGGAGCTCCGGTGTGCTCACTGGAACCAGACTGAGACCAGGAGCTCTGGGAGCTCGCGAGGGCGGCTGGCGGTGTTAGAAACACAAAGGACAGAGACGAGCCGGCCCAGGAAGTGAGGGCTGGGACGCCGGGTGTGGGGCGCACATCCCGGGATGCTGCAGGGTTGAGCAGCACCAACAGAAACAGAGTTAAAGTGGCCAGAACATCAGTGGAGAACGGTCCGCGATCCCTCCGTTCTGAGACAGAGGCTGAGATTCAGCCACTGCTGCTCTGACTCTCAGAAGAGGCACAGCAAACCACCAGGGAAAGCCACCAGAGAACAAAAGCCTGGAAAGACCTGCTCACAGTGTGCCCATCCCCATCCCCCTCACAGGGGACACTCTACCCAAACAGGGTTGCCTGAGTATCAGTGCGGCAGGCCCCTCCCCCAGAAGGCAGGCTGAAAAATCAAGAAGCCCACATCCCTAAGATCTCTATAAAACAAGGGCACACGGCCTGGGTCCCGGTCAATAATTTGGGCTCTGGACAACCCCGCACCCTCTCCTCATCAGAATGACGAGAAGGAGAAATCCCCCCCAGCAAAGAAACAACAATGAGTCTGTGGCCTCTGCCACAGAACTAATGGATATAGATATAACCAAATTATCAGAAATGGAATTCAGAGTAACAATGGTCAAGATGATGTGTAGACTTGAAAAAAGTATTAACGAAAATGTTAATGAGAATATAGAATCTCTAAGGGCAGAAATGAGAGTGAACCTGGCAGAAATTAAAAATTCTATGAGCCAAACACAGTCAAAACTAGAGGGTCTGACGGCCAGGGTGAATGAGGCAGAAGAGCGTATCAGCGAATTGGAGGATGGGTTAGTGGAAGAGAAAGCTAAAATAGAATCTGGACTTAAAAAAATCCACGCCCACGAATGTAGGTTACGGGAGATTACTGACTCAATGAAACGTTCCAATGTCAGAATCATCAGCATCCCCAAGGAGATGGAGAAAAACAGAGGTCTAGAAGAGATATTTGAACAAATTGTAGCTGAAAACTTCCCTAATCTAGCAAGGGAAACAAACATTTATGTCCAAAAGGCAGAGAGGACCCCTCCCAAGCTCAACCACGACAAACCTACGCCACGTCACGTCATAGTGCATTTCGCAAATATTAGATCCAAGGATACAGTATTGAAAGCAGCCAGGGCAAAGAAATTTCTCACGTACCAAGGCAAAGGTATAAGAATTACATCAGACCTGTCTACACAGGCCTGGAATGAGAAAAAGGGTTGGGGGGGCATTTTTAAAGCTCTTTCAGAGAAAAACATGCAGCCAAGGATCCTTTATCCAGCAAGGCTGTCATTCAGAATTGATGGAGAAATAAAGACCTTCCAGAATCGCCAGTCATTAACCAATTTCGTAACCACGAAACCAGCCCTACAGGAGATATTAAGGGGGGTTCTATAAAGGTAAAAAGGCCCCAAGAGTGATAAAGAACAGAAAGTCACAATCTATAGAAACAAAGACTTTACTGGCAACATGGCATCATTCAAATCGTATCTCAATAATCAGTCTCAATGTAAATGGCTTAAATTCTCCCATAAAACGCCACAGGGTTGCAGATTGGATAAAAAGACATGACCCATCCATTTGCTGTCTACAAGAAACTCATTTTGAACCTAAAGATACATTCAGACTGAAAGTAAAGGGATGGAATACCATCTTTCATGCCAATGGACCTCAAAAGAAAGCTGGGGTAGCAATTCTCAGATTGGATTTTAAACTAAAGACTATAGTTAGAGACACAGAAGGGCACTATATTATTCTTAAAGGATGTATCCAACAAGTGGATATGACAATTATAAATATATATGCCCCCAACAGGGGAGCAGCAAGATACACAAGCCAACTCTTAACCAGAATAAAGAGACATATAGATAAAAATACGTTAATAGTAGGGGACCTCAACACTCCACTATCAGAAATAGACAGAACACCCATGCAGAAAATTGACAAAGAAACAAGGGCTTTGAATGCCATACTCGATGAGTTGGACCTCATAGATATATATAGAACACTACACCACAGAACCAAAGAATACTCATTCTATTCTAATGCTCATGGAACATTCTCAAGAATAGACCATGTTCTGGGTCACAAAACAGGTCTCAACCGATACCAAAAGACTGAAATTATTCCCTGCATATTCTCAGACCACAACGCTTTGAAATTGGAACTCAACCATAAGGAAAAATTTGGAAGAAACTCAAACACTTGGAGACTAAGAACCTTCCTACTCAGGAATGATTCGATAAACCAGGAAATCAAAAATCAATTTAAACAATTTATGGAGACCAACGAGAATGAAAACACAACGGTCTAAAACCTATGGGATGCTGCAAAGGCAGTCCTAAGGGGAAAATACATAGCCATCCAAGCCTCACTCAAAAGAATAGAAAAATCTAAAATGCAGTTTTTATATTCTCACCTCAAGAAGCTGGAACAGAGGGACAGGCCTAATCCATGCACGAGGAAGCAGTTGACCAAGATTAGAGCAGAAATCAATGAATTAGAAACCAGTAGTACAGTAGAGCAGATCAACAGAACCAGAAGCTGGTTCTTTGAGAGAATTAATAAAATTGACAGACCACTGACAAGACTTATCCAAAAGAATAGAGAAAGGACCCAAATTAATAAAATTATGAATGAAAAAGGAGAGGTCACAACCAACACCAATGAAATTGGAAGGATTATTAGAAACTTTTATCAACAGCTTTATGCCAATAAATTAAGCAATCTGGAAGAGATGGAGGCCTTCCTAGAAACCTATAAACTACCAAGACTGAAACAGGAAGAAATTGATTTTTTAAACAGGCCAATTAATTATGAAGAGATTGAGTCAGTGATAAACAACCTTCCAAATAACAAAACTCCAGGCCCGGATGGTTTTCCTGGGGAATTCTACCAAACATTCAAAGAAGAAATAATACCTATTCTCCTAAAGCTATTTCAAAAAATAGAAACAGAAGGAAAGCTACCAAACTCATTCTATGAGGCCAATATTACCTTGATCCCCAAACCAGGCAAAGACCCCCTCAAAAAGGAGAATTACAGACCGATTTCCCTAATGAATATGGACGCCAAAATCCTCAACAAGATCCTGGCTAATAGAATCCAACAGTACATTAAAAGGATTATCCATCATGACCAAGTGGGATTCATCCCTCGGATGCAAGGGTGGTTCAACATTCGCAAATCTATCAGTGTCTTAGATTTTATCCAGAAGGAAAAATTCAAAAATCATATGATTCTCTCAACAGATACAGAAAAAGCATTTGACAAAATACAGCATCCTTTCCTGATTAAAACCCTTCAGAGTGTAGGGATAGAGGATACATTCCTCAATCTCATAAAAACCATCTATGAAAAGCCTACAGCAAATATCATTCTCAATGGGGAAAAGCTGGAAGCCTTTCCCTTAAGATCAGGAACATGACAAGGATGCCCACTCTCGCCACTATTATTCAACATAGTACTAGAAGTCCTTGCAACAGCAATCAGACAACAAAAAGGGATCAAAGGTATCCAAATCGGCAAAGAAGAAGTCAAACTGTCTCTCTTCACAGATGACATGATACTCTATATGGAAAACCCAAAAGAATCCACTCCCAAACTATTAGAAGTTATAGAGCAATTCAGTAATGTGGTGGGATACAAAATCAACGCTCAGAAATCAGTTGCATTTCTATACACGAATAATGAGACTGAAGAAAGAGAAATTAGGGAATCCATCCCATTTACAATAGCACCAAAAACCATACGTTACCTTGGAATTAACTTAACCAGAGACGTAAAGGACCTATATTCTAGAAACTATAAATCACTCTTGAAAGACATTGAAGAAGACACAAAAAGATGGAAAAATATTCCATGCTCATGGATCGGAAGAATTAACATAGTTAAAATGTCCATGCTACCCAGAGCAATCTACACTTTCAATGCCATCCCGATCAAAATACCGATGATATTTTTCAAAGAACTGGAACAAATAGTCCTTAAATTTGTATGGAACCAGAAGAGGCCCCGAATCGCCAAGGAATTGTTGAAAAGGAAAAACAAAGCTGGGGGCATCACAATGCCGGATTTCGAGCTGTACTACAAAGCTATGATCACAAAGACAGCATGGTACTGGCACAAAAACAGACACACAGACCAATTGAACAGAATAGAGAACCCAGAAATAGACCCTCGGCTCTTTGGGCAACTAATCTTTGACAAAACAGGAAAAAACATCCGGTGGAAAAAAAGACAGTCTCTTCAATAAATGGTGCTGGGAAAATTGGACAGCTACATGCAAAAGAATGAAACTTGACCACTCTCTCACACCATACACAAAAATAAACTCCAAATGGATGAAAGACCTCGATGTGAGACAGGAATCCATCAAAATCCTGGAGGAGAACATAGGCAGCACCCTCTACGACATTGGCCGAAGCAACATTTTTCATGACACATCTCCAAAGGCAAGAGAAACAAAAGATAAAATGAACTTATGGGACTTCATCAAGATAAAAAGCTTCTGCACAGCCAAGGAAACAGTCAAAAAAACTAAGAGGCAGCCCACGGAACAGGAGAATATATTTGCAGATGATGCTACAGATAAAAGACTGGTATCCAAGATCTACAAAGAACTTCTCAAACTCAATACGCGAGAAACAAATAAATCATAAAATGGGCAGAAGATATGAAGAGACACTTTTCCAATGAAGACATACAAATGGCTAACAGACACATGAAAAAATGTTCAAAATCATTAGCCATCAGGGAAATTAAAATCAAAACCACACTAAGATACCACCTTACGCCAGTTAGAATGGCAAAAATTGACAAGGCAAGAAACAACAATTGTTGGAGAGGATGTGGAGAAAGGGGATCCCTCCTACATTGTTGGTGGGAATGCAAGTTGGTACAGCACTCTGGAAAACAGTGTGGAGGTCCCTTAAAAAGTTAAAAATTGAGCTACCCTATGATCCAGCCATTGCACTACTGGGTATTTACCCCAAAGATACAGACGTAGTGAAGAGAAGGGCCATATGCACCCCAATGTTCATAGCAGCATTGTCCACAATAGCTAAATCGTGGAAGGAACTGAGATGCCCTTCAACAGATGACTGGATTAAGAAGATGTGGTCCATATATACAATGGAATATTACTCAGCTATCATAAACAATAATTTCTCAACATTTGCTGCAACATGGACAGCACTGGAGGAGATAATGCTAAGTGAAATAAGTCAAGCAGAGAAAGACAATTATCATATGATTTCTCTCATCTATGGAACATAAGAAATAAGAAGATCCGTAGGAGAAGAAAGGGATAAAGAAAGGGGGAGTAATCAGAAGGGGGAATGAAGCATGAGAGACTATGGACTCTGAGAAACAAACTGAGGGCTTCAGAGGGGAGGGGGTGGGGGAATGGGATAGACTGGTGATGGGTATTAAGGAGGGCACATATTGCATGGTGCACTGGGTGTGATACGCAACTAATGAATCATGCAACTTTACATCAAAAACCAGGGATGGGGGCGCCTGGGTGGCACAGCGGTTAAGCGTCTGCCTTCGGCTCAGGGCGTGATCCCGGCATTCTGGGATCGAGCCCCACATCAGGCTCCTCCGCTAGGAGCCTGCTTCTTCCTCTCCCACTCCCCCTGCTTGTGTTCCCTCTCTCTCTGGCTGTCTCTATCTCTGTCAAATAAATAAATAAAATCTTTAAAAAAAAAAAAAACCAGGGATGTACTGTATGGTGACTAACATAATATAATAAAAAAACATTAAAAAATATATAATGCATATATTTTAATACAATGTAATTTACAGAGCTATTAATCTTCCAAGGCAGGAGGTAGGGTGGGTTAGGGAGGGGGAAGTGTTCATAAACTAACAATAAAGAATTCACATGGCTTATGCTATTGCCAGCATCCTGAGATGGAATTATGGCCCCATAACTCATACTTGGCTGGCTCTTTCCATTTTCTAATGGATGTATTGGAGGCTTGGGTTCCTGCTCACTTTCCCTGTTTACTCTCTAGTTTCTACTCCCTTCCAGTCACACCAAGAAGCCCCCTAACTACTTCGTGATCTGCCTCTGAGGCAGAAAGTGTGACAAGTTAGTTAAGCTCCCCACAGCCCTCCCAATCCAAGGATGGAGCACAGGATTGTGGGGGGAAACCCCTCTTTCATGGCAGCTGTGTAAGTGCCATAGAGCGTCCGCCCATTGCCTCTAGATTTGGCTGGCACTGCTCCCTCCCAGGAGCAATAACAAATGGTGTACAAAATACCCACAGCTAAGGGAAGACTTAAATACCACTCAGATATTATATCACATGTCCATTTGCATGAAAATCCAGAAGAGTATTTACCTAAGTGTAATCCCTCAATCCACTGAATCAGAATCATTTAGCATAATCATTTGAAATGCAGGTTCCTAGGCCAGCATCCCAGACCTATACCGACAGAATCCCAGGGGTAGAGCCTTGGAATATAGATATATAAGCAGCCATTGCAGCCATTCTTATCCATGCTAACATTTAAGAACCTCCCTTTCAAATATTTACTCTGTCTTCCTTCATCGTGCTAAATGCAGTATTCCAGGCAGGACCCACCTTAGACAAACCATGGAATAAGTAAAGGCATCAGAATCCACGCGTTACAAACCCAACTCTGCCCCTGTACGTATGTCCTCAAAGCAGTCCTCTCAAAGGCACAGCACTGAAGGTTTATCAGTGCACTCTTACTGCCCCTGGTCTCCCTTGGAGCTCCAGCCCAGACCTACCTTACTCACATGAGCACTACATGGGCATCTAGATCTTTCCCTCCAACAAAATGTTCATCTCCGCTTGATTTTCCCAGGATTTTGACATTCATTAGATGGCAGCTAACCAATTTGGTCTGATCACTAATCCATGATAAAAAGGGTTAATGAATAGGTACTTCTTCCACTTTGTCAATGTTAAAGAACATTTTCTGGGACAGATGAGGAGGGACTTGGCCTTCTAAATTACATCATTAGGTCTAAGCTGTCTAACCTTTGCTAGCAGGTCTCAGAATCTACAAAACTTTGTCTCTAAAATGAATTCATAATCCCCATTTATCTCCCAAAGAGTAAGACTTAAAAGTACTTTATAAACTGAGAAGTGGTATATAAACAAAATAATGTATTATAATTAATCTCAAGACCAGCCCTGATTCAAAGACATCATGGCAACGGTCTTCCTGGTTTTCACTCTCCTGGTAGCAAACAAAAAATTCTGATTAAGGTTTTTCCAGCCAAGTCCACATCAAATACATCCTTTGATTAGTGAAAATGGGGTTCCCAGAATTGACCCTGCCTACAGCTTATCTTTTTCGTCCTTCTCCACCCTCATGAATTTTGGCTTAGACCTGCTGCACCATGTGGACATGGCCCATTAAGGATCAACCAGGTAGTCCTACCCTCCCATTTTACAAGAAGGAAAATGCCCCAGAGAGGTGACAGGAGATAGTAGTAGAAATGGGGCCAGACCTGGATCTTCTCTCAGCCCAGCATGCCACACTGCCTTGAGGTCACTATATCCAAATACCATAACATGTCTCTGGAACATTTTTATAGTGCTTAAAGATGTGCCCATCATGCCCGGCCCCATACCCTAACTTTACCCAGTCTCCTTATCTTCCTGCCTATAACCAAATTGCTCTCTAGACAGTTCTTTCCAGAAGGCTTTTTTTTAATCCTAAAAATATCCTGTAGGAGTGACACAACACACCCAGATGCTGTATGAGCAGACCACATACCCTATGCTTATCCGTGTAGACTAATGCTGCCTCTGGAGTTTGGTAACATATTGACATGTGGCTGCCTACTCACTGTCCAAAGGCTTTCATGTGGAGGAGTAGGTACCACAGAGAGGGGGATATGGACAGAAGGTAATAAGCCACATTCTCACATGGACCATGGAAAGGGATCTTAAAAGTCATGACAGATGGACAAGACTCCCAACAGGGCACCTTGTAACATGGTCAAGGAATTTTTCCAAAACCTGTGTTTCAAAAAGACTGAGCTGCAGCCTTTGCTCTTTAGGCTACATTAGAACACTGAAACAGCCCCCGAGGATAGCCTTTGCGCATGAATTGCTGGCATACCGGGTTGTTTAGCCTCAGAATTCCCTTGAATTTGGGGAAGTGCTAATTGAAATACAATGTACATATTCTTCAGTTTGAGCCAGGGAGAGAAATCTAAGGGCTGGACAATGCTGTCAAATAAACATGATGCAGAGTACCGATGGTGGCCACGTATAACTAGCCTAGTGAATTTGAAAACCAAATCTGGGAACATTTGGTGGCTTGATTCATTTACTTTGCCTATCTGCCATCTGTTGTTGTCTCCAGGAGCCCAAGATGGGTAGCCCTGCTTGGTTCTGCTGACTTAGTCCAGCTGGAAACGCTCCTTCTATAAGGAGGGCAGGCTGGGGTCTACAAAAGAACAAAGGTGCCTGGCCCCTGCTCAGATCTCGCCCTGGGGTTGGGAAATCAGGTTTTGTATATGCAGCTCCTCCCATATGTTCCCAAACCACTTTTACATCCTCTACCTCTGTTTAAAAGTTGTGTAAACTCACAGGTTCACCTGTTTTATATCTTCCCATGCTGATGACTACGGAGAAAAGTGAGGTCACCTGGTGACAATCGGGCAATTGTTTCTTCTGAGCTCAGCTGCAGAGTGTCACATTTAAATTTTGCCTTGATTTTGCTTTTAGCTGAATTACTTCATTCTTTTCATGGCAAAGCTTTTCATCAAACGCCTTATACACACTTGGCGTGCAGTGCCCTAGCTAGGTCCAGTTCTGCTTTCTGAACTCGGTAGTGAAAGTATCGCTCATCTTTGCCTTTGTCTTACTCCCCCAAACCCACACTCTTAACTTGCCTTATTCATTCTTCAAGAAAAATATAATGAGTGCTTCATCTGTGAAGGGCAGTGAGCTAGGTACTGAGGGTTCAGAAGTGAAAGCACAGACCTTGGTCCTCCATGAGCTCACAGGCTACTGGGGGAAGATAAATAAATAAAACTATGCTACAAATATTATGACAGAGATTTACACAGGGTACTCATGACAGAGATTTATAGCTGTTTACCAAAATTGATTCCACTCTTCTTCCATATTAATAGAGCTTTAGGGGCGCCTGGGTGGCACAGCGGTTAAGCGTCTGCCTTCGGCTCAGGGCGTGTTCCCGGCGTTATGGGATCGAGCCCCACATCAGGCTCTTCTGCTATGAGCCTGCTTCTTCCTCTCCCACTCCCCCTGCTTGTGTTCCCTCTCTCACTGGCTGTCTCTATCTCTGTCAAATAAATAAATAAAATCTTTAATAAAAAAAAATAGAGCTTTAGCTGAGCAAATAGCCAGCCCCCAACCCATGAACCCTCTCCTGGGCAACTAAGCATGGTCTGGTGACTTGCCTCTCCCCACCTGGAACATGAGGTGGAAGTGATGCGTGCCCCTTCACCGCTAGGCCTTAAAACGCTGCACAGGCACTGTAGCACTTTCTCAAGAACTGGAACATGGACTTGCCTACAAACGAGCTTCAATCCCATAGAGGACAGTGCCCTACGGGGTGGGAAGAAACAAGGTGGAAGGAACGCCGGATAACTGCACAGATCAAATAGGCCCACCTACCCATGCTGGGCTGCTTTGGGAATGAGAATAAAGTTCTTTGTTCCTCAGGCCACTGTATTATAGTGCCTTTGTTACAACAAATCTGCTTTCACTCTAACCAACGCAGCACAGTGCTCGACACCTATGGGACTGAAGCACTGTCTGAAATGAGAGTCAACAATTCGCTGGAGATCGTATCACACGCCAGGTCAACCCACTTCCCTAGCACCTACCATATGCTCATATCTGCTGCTGCAGGCTGCCCATGGAAGCCCTGTTCTGAGAACCACAGAATCATTGAGCAATAAGGGGCCCTAACCAGAAGGTACATTTAAAATTACCTAAGAAGCACTGTGTGGCAGAAAAGGTGTGTGCAGTGGTATCAGAAAAACCTAGGTTTGAATCCTGAATTTGCTTCTTACTACCTCCGAAACTTGGGCAAGAATCTTAACATCTTTGAAAAAAAAATTTTAAATCTCTCCTAATAATAGCTGTCTCGCAGCATGGTTGAGAGGGTTGTAATAGACATGCCAAGCCCAGCACCTGGAACACAGTAGCCTTCTATAGGTGATTAGTAGTAGTAGTATTTTGCAGGCCTGGCGAGAAAAGAATTAAATGCTCTCTCACTGCAGAGACAATTCTTCCCTGGAGCCACGAAGCCCACGACAGCTCAGCTAAAAAGTTTGTCTACGTCGAAGAAATGTAGAATTTGATCTCCTCACCTAAAAAGCAAGTAGAAGTATATTTCGCTACGAATCTTCCTACACACATCTTCAAATCTAGATTAATGCACACAACCTAACTTATGCCAAGAGGACAAATATATCTATTAAAAACAGAGAAGAGAGTTGACTCCTGTGTGAATATTGCATCACTTTTTCTGGATGCTTGTTTCGCCAGATTATAAACATAGCAAAAGCAGGAACCATGCATTTTTCATGCCGTCTGCCTCCAACTTAAAACATTTGACCCCACGGCAGACATTCTGCAAACATTCAATAAATATTAAATGAGTCATAAAGTTTTAGAGCTAGAGAGTCTTTAGAGATATCATATCTTGCCTTCGTTTCAGATTAATTTATCCATCCACTCATTTGGTCAATATATATTTATCAGGAACTATAATGTAATGACAGATTGGGTTACACTACAGATTCGGAATGTAACATCACATTTGGTACAATGCCTTGCTCAAAGCCGAGCTATTAGAGTCAGGAACAGCACGTAGGGCTTCCAGCCTCAGTCGTCTTCTTGCAGAGTCTTGAGCACACCAAGATCTTGCCCAAAGGGCCCCTTGGCTCTTTTAGTTTGTCACTGCCCCGACAGCTATGCAAAGCTATCTGCTCATCCTTCGCGCTCAGGTCAAGGAGGCCTTGTTCGACCATCCCATTATATTGGCCCCTCCATAATCAAAACAACTCTTTGTCAAATATTCTAAAATAAAAATATTCTTCATGTTTTATTCCCTCAAAGTCCTACTCCCCTGAAGAAGACCAGGAACACTGTGGCTGCCTTTCTTCTTAAATTATGTCTAAATCTTTCAGTGGATAGTTCACCTTGTCAATTATGATTCCTCGTTTCTTTTTCAAGTTTTTTCATTTTAAAATAGTTTCAAACTTATAGAAAAGTTTCAATAATAGCACAAATAACCCCCATATACTCTTGATTCAGATTCACAAAATGTTAATATTTTAGCATATTTATTTATCATTCTCCGTGTGTGCATGGGGGTGGAATGGGGTATTCTCTCTGAACTGTTTGGGAGAGAGTTACAGATACAAATACTTGAGTGTATTTCTATCAAAAAAACAAGGACATGTTGTTACATAACAACAGTATAGTTATTAAAACCTAGAAAAGTAATATTGATACCCAGCTACTATGTAATATACAGATCTTATTTAATTGCCATCAATTATCCTAATAATGTCTTTTATAGAAAAAGAAAAAAATTTATACTACTCAATCTAGTCTAGAAAAAAATATCTGTACTACTCAGATCCAGTCTAGGATCATGAGTCTCCTTGAATCTTCTTTAATATAGAACAATTCCTCAGTATGTCTTTTTTTTTCGGTATATCTTTATCTTTCTTGACCTTGGCATCTGAAAGAATACAGGCCAGTTATTTTGTAGTATGTCTCTCCATTTAAGGTTTATTTTATGTTTCTTCAAGATTAGATTCAGTTATATATTTTTGACAAGAATCTTACATATGTTGTGTTCCTCCCATTGCATCTTTTCAGAGAGCACACAATTTCCATTTGTCCAGTTCCTGGCAATATTAACTTTTATTATTTGGTTAAGATGCCAGCAGTAGAATGGGGGATAAAACTGGGTTTAAGATCCTCCCAAAGAGATTACTAGACTCTTTCATGTAAAACTCAGATACCACTAGACCCACACTCTTAAATACCCATATCCATTTGACAAGACAGACTTATTGGACCCTTCCCACCCTGTTTTCTTGAGTCCATTTTGACTCATCCCCAAATGGGTATACCCAGCCTGAGAGTCACAGGCCTCCACTGACAAGACTTTCAGTTTCAACAAGAGCTTAGAAGCAGATTATCAGCTACCTTAAAAAAGGGGGGTGGGGGGAGACACCAATTGGTGGCTATCAGAAAGGTGGTCTATTGTATGAAAAAGGGGCCTCTCCAATACTCAAACAATCATTACAACCTTAACTAAAGCTGAGATATCCTTTTTTCCATCTAGGTTTATATATGGTTTATGTTGAACCAGCCAGGAGGGGACAGTCCATATGGTAGTCCCTGAGGAAGAAAATTCCCTGACATTTATGGGCATTTACAGTACAAGCATATAAAACATCCTTGCCAATTATGCATTCAGCAGTGGAAACCACAATAATAGTATAGTGAAGTGGCCCAGAAGCCCCATGCAGTAGGCCACTTGAGCTTCCCTTCCCCACTTTGAACTGTGCCCAAATCCCCTAAGTTGATTTCAGGCACCTCTAACCTGATGCGCATCAGAGTCTACACAAGATTCCCAATCATGCTATTTCCCAGATGGGCAGGTGGGAAGTAAAGGGTAATAGAAGAATCTAGGCTATGGTAGGATGGCAGGGGCAGCAGAAAGGGAAGTTGATTGCTAAGCTTTTTCTCCCCTTTCAACCCTCACCCTAGGATCAGAGCCTAAGCACAGAACTTCTTCCTCCCTCAGACACTTCTGCTGTCCAGCAAGCACCAGGACCCAGGACCCCTTTTCTTTCTGCCCCAAACACATGCCATGACAGTTCCACCCTGCTGTTCTGAGGGGTTTGGTGACCCCCGTGCTTGGCGCCCCATCTTCTCACCAACCATGTTGAGCTGTGAAAATGGCCAGATAGATGAGTGCAGTGTCTCTGTGCTATTAGGCAAGGGGATGGGTTCACTTTTCTTTCTGAGTGGCCTCCTGCTTATGACTTAACCAATGCTTTCGATTCATCCAAACCAATGGTTTTGGTTCACCCAAAGTTCTATTGAAATAACAAGGTCCTCTTTGCTGACACCAGTTGTTTGGTTTGAGGGGACTGCTGGCTCAAAGAACCACAGACTTACTGCCTTTCAGCTAGGGCCATGGAGCTTGCTTGCCCATTGTCATGATAACATCCCTTCCTCTGCCTGAAAAGAGGAATGAATAAGCAACAATCAAACACCATTTGCGTAGCTTTTTGTTGCTCAGCCTCTAAGCACAATTCAACTTGTGTTGATTAACAGGACAGTAAGAAACCGTTCTTCCACCTCCACCTCCCAGACATACCCCTCCTCCCCACACTTGGGCAAGAATACTCACTACCATATCAAAGAAAGTTTTCCTATCTCTCTGAACCGGGTTCATGAAATCTTTCTCTTCCAGAAAGTCACATCTCTGTTAGTATCCCATCCTTGACCCCAAAACTGTCAAAATTGTAATTTGATTTTACCCAACTTTTAAAAGCTATGAAGTTAGCCTGCTGTTGTTTCATGGATGCTTGTACAAAACACAAGATTCTTGTATCACAGACCATGGACTTGGTTACTCACAGCACAGTAAGCATCACGAGCATCAGCATGCTTACGTTGGTTCCCCTGGGGGGAACCATGGGACCTGGGGACAACATGGAGGACCCAGATAGATACCTGTATATGCAGTATGCTGCGTTGTAGGAAAGAAACACTCGTCTTCAAGAATCTACCAATTTTATAACAAGCAATAAGCAAGTCTACCTTTTGTCCCAGAGGGAGACATTACCTAATCTTCAAAATTGCTCGTTGAAGATACAACCGCAAGAAATAGCCTGGGTAAAGAGAGGTCAGGGACTTACATTCTTGGTAGAGCCAATAAGATGTGTAGAAGCATAAGAAACTTATGGAGGAGTTTTTCTCAATAACAACCAGCCCTCTGGGGGGAAAGTAGTAATTTTTAGAGATCTGCATTGTATCATTTGCCAATTTCCAGACTTAAATACTACCTCGTGGCTGACTTCAAGCTTCCACTGTGATATCACTCAAGTCGAAGTTGGGAAAAGATGTGCACACACGCTAGCTGGACCATCCATTGATAACTGTTGCTTGAATCAATTATTGCTATGATTGTTGCCCTTGTCTTTGAAATACGTTGAAAGGTATGCATTTCAAAGTTTGTCCACCTATGAGTAAAAGAACCTCCCTCATCTGAGGATCCTAAAATAATTTCTGGAGAAGTCTGGAAGGGAAATCTTGGGCTATACTCATGGATAAAAGAGAACGTATAAAATTTAAATGTTGAGAGCTGCGGTATGATAGTCCCAACCTCTGACTGGTAGTCAATCCTCCACATTTCTTTCTGCATCTTTAGTAAACCATTAAACCCATGCTTATAAATTTCTGAGTCTGTAGTCATTTTCTCTGACGTTATCTGGCTTTAATTTTCTTCATAATATTTATTACTCCTTAAATTCCAGGGCCTCCATTTTATTTTTATTTAATTTTTTTTTTTACTTCATGGATTGTCTCACTGCCTTTAGAATGCAAAAACAAGCATTTCACCTATCTTGTTTACCCCTTCATCCCCGGCACCTATGAGTGGCTAGCATGTGAAAGATAGTCAATAAAATATAGGATAGATAAGTGAATTCTGGGTCCTGCGTTAGTACCTATCCCATCTCATTATGCTGCCTCTGCTTTCAGGCACTTTCGGGATGATGGGCATGGCAGATAGCAAATCAAGATGACAAACAGAAGCTCCAAATTTTTCCTCTCATAATTAAACCTTGATCGGGTTTCAGGACATCTGATATCCCAATGCTGCCACTCATACACTATGTATAATCAAGCAAATCATTAAACCTTTCCATACCTCAGTTTCTCCATCTCAAGTGCTCAAGGATCTCAGAAAGAATGGCTTCAGTTTTCATTGTCATCTGTAGACCATTCAGGGCTGGGCACGTATCTGTGACAGTTTTTGTCTCATTGTGATGATGTCCTTGCCTCTGGAGGGTGATAGGAGAATAGGAATGAAGAGCCATAGTCTTGCATTTCTGTCACCTATCATAGTGATTCAGAAAATCTGAAGATTCTTTGAAGGCAATATCTCAGCTTCTCTTTAACCAAGATTCAAACCATTGTTCTGACAAGTTTCCCAAAATCACCACTCATCTGTTTTCTCATCTATAAAATGGGGCTAATAACATCTACAGCACAGTGCTACAGTGACAATTAAATGAGATAACCTAAATCAGTGGTTCTCAAGTGAGGGCCTTTGACCAGCAGCATTGACATCACCTGCCAGCCGGTTAGAAACGCAAAATCTTGGAACTCATCCCAGACCTACAGAAGCAGAAACTCTGGGGTTGCCCCCCCTTCCATCTGTATTTTAATAAGGCTTCCAGGGATTCAGATGTACACTAGAGTTTGAGAACCACTGACAAATGAAATCACCTGACTCTCATTTGGCCCTCAAGGTCTGCTTTTCACCTGTTCATTCAGATTTACTAGCCACCCAAACCAACCCCAACTAAGCTACAGAATTCTTTCTCCTCACTACACTTGGCAGATGGGAATAATGGGCAGGAGACTTGGGAGCAGACCCTGCTCTAAAACCCAACTATAAATGCTCATTCTGGCTGCTGTGCCCCTTCTCCACAGTTATCACAATTTGACCAAATGTTACCTTGATGTTTATGTTTTTCTTTCTCTTATATCTTTTTATTTGTCAAGGAGTTGTTTCAATAGACCAATCTATGCATACACCAGTAGCCTGATAGTTGCTTGCATGGGCAGAGTCTAAGAAGGCCATTATACTGGGGTGACAGAGTAAAGAGCACAGACTTCAAAATCAACCAGTGCTGGGCTCACACCATCCAGGGAGCACTGGACAAGTTAACCTTGGTGCAGCCTGAGTTTTTCAAAAGAAAAATGGCCTTAACAATAAGAAAAGCCTCTATTTATTGAGTGTCTCCTATGAGTAAGGCATTAAGCTAGGCATCCTACATTTGATATGTATTATCTCATTTAAACCAAAACCATTGCCCCGCATCGGGCTCCCTGCTCGGCGGGAGGCCTGCTTCTCCTTCTCCCTCTGCCCCTGCTTGTGTTCCTTCTCTCGCTGTGTCTCTGTGTCAAATAAATAAATAAATAAAAATCTTAAAAAAAAAATTAAACCAAAACCATGAGTTATCTTTTTTGTCTTTAAACATATTTAAATACTTCTAACATTTTCAACGTGATTTTGCAACATTCAAGGCCCATTATTTTCTTTTCCAATATAATCAAAAGATAACAAAGATGCTTTGGGGAAACAGGACTTAATTAATAACTAGCTTTTTGGCAAACTCTGTTAGAATGCCTCAATTCCATTAACTGAGTGATATCAGTTGGAAAAATGGAGCTAATTTTGCTGCAGGTTTAAAGGAAGTGGAAATAACCTCTAAATAGTGGTTTATCTGTGCTTTGCAGTAAAGGTTTTTAGTTCATACTTAATTGAAAAGGCAAGTTACTGTTGAATTTTGAAAATCCTGAAAGAGTTTTTAAAAGTAATTTAATGTAGCATTTTATGGTTGCTTTTGTAGTTTAGAGTTTGCGATGGATATCGAGGGAGGTATATGCCTTCTGATCCCCTAGATTTAATCAGACTTCTCGCTTGCTTGCATAATGGTTTATGGTACCTTTGATGATTTGCAGCCAACCTAGCTCTTTTAATAATTTACTGTAAAAGCATTTAATTTTTAATGGATAAGAATGGGTTAGAGGTAGCTTTTGCATTGGTAAGTGCTCTCCTGAAGACTGGGAAAAAGGAACAGTGTATTTAAATTCCAAACATTATTGAAAAACATGCGTCTTTTATTACCAAAATCAAATGCATAATTGAAGAACATACCTAACCCAAAATTATTGTTCATGCTTTATTTAACCAGAAGATAGCATTGCTTTCATGATGCTATCATGAGGACATTTTTTTCAAATACCCCCTTTTTTTTAATCTTCCATGCTGCTTTCAATATTCTGCCCCCCTAGATAAAGGGCATCTGCCACAGGGTGAGAATATACATCATTTTATTACATCTTGCTCATCAAGAAAAGCCCAACAAAAGAATGGTTTGTAATGTCTGGTACATAAAAGAAATACCATCTTATACTCATTTTCCTTAAAGTTTTTCTAAGATCTCCATATAATGTGCATACCTAGGAATGATTTCACAACTAGTCTTAAAAATATCAGAGTTTCCATGTGGAAAGAAAAATGGGAAGATGTCAGGATAAATATTTTTTAAGACTTGATGGAGGACAAAACATATCTTTCCTTTAGAGACACATAAAACAAAAAATGTTGCAATTGCTGAATAACCCCTTTTTCAGATATGCCATATGTAAAAATCAGAATGGCTTCACAGAACTACTTTCTGGGGAATCAACTAACAGCCTACAGCCCTGGAAACTTATTCTCTACGCTCCTAACATTCCACAGCTGACTGTCCCCAAGCTTACCCTGAAATGGCCCACAAGGAGAACTCTGATAATCAAGGGTTCAAGTTTGAGCTCTGTTTCTAAAGCACCTTTGGAAGTCAGACATGAGAGCAGTTTCATGAAAATGTGAAACTCATTCTCTTTGTTTTGGCCTTCAAACAGTCTTGAGACCAATGCCTGCTATGGAGATTGGTTCCTTTGGTTCTTAGCCAAGAAGTTTGTGATCTGTCAAAAATTACCCCATCTAAAGATGAAAGTTTGAGGATCCAGCCACCATTTCCATGCTTGGTTTCCTGGGATAAACCTGCAGGTGTGAGACTTACCTGGTTAACAAGGACTCAATCTACTGCCCACCATCTTTGGCTTCCTGCAGGGGTTATATATATAAAACAGCCTACATAACAGTTCTCTCTATTAGTCAGATTCTCATCCCCACCCCAGCTAATGAACATAAACTTTGAGATTTTATCAACTGTCCCCCAGACCCGAGAAAGCATAAATTGCTCCTGAGCAGACAAGTTCCAGGGCACTTGACTTGGGTAACCCTTATCAATCACATACACACAGTTCTCTTTCTTCTCTCCAGCTCTCTCAAATTTTTTATCTCATATAATTAACATTGACTTTTAGAGGTAGAGTCCTTAGTGACCATCCAGCAATCCACAAGCCTATCTTGTGAAGAAACTATGAGCTAGGTAATTGCCCAAGGTTGCACAGAAGCCAGAAACTAGAATTTTCTAAATTGAGTGTTTTCTAAATAGAGTGCTTTTTGAAATCTGCTTTCCAAATCAAGTGCTTTTCCCATTACATCAGAGTCTCACTCTCCCCTTCCTCTATCTCTGTCTTCCTCTCCTCCCTCCCCTCTCCTAACCCCCAACTCCTCTCATCGGTTTTGCTCTAGTTTTAGGCCTTTCTGTGTTGTCAGGCAAACTCATCAGTGTTATTTGCAGTGGTAGCCTTCATTGCTAAAAAAAAATTAAGGGATGGGCAGGCAGGACAGATAGTGGACATTCCTGACCCCCATCTATCAACCTTTTTTCCTCCTCCTGTTCCAATCAGGTGTTCTGCCTCTTTTTTGCATTCTTACAACACCACAGAAGGAGTTGACTTAACCCTAGCTTATTTGCCAGCCTAGCCTCCAGGACAGAAACATACTTAAGTTTCTTGGGCATATTAATTACACTCAGTGTCCTCATCAGGGTGTGGCTTTGTGAACCATCTTCAAAAAAGAACAAGGAAATGCAGAAGAGAATGTTATAAATGTGGCCTCTAACCTCTATCCTGGCCTGGGTTATCCTGGGTTATCTAACCTCCATCCTTGGCCTCCCCCCAAAATTTATGCCAACCAAATACATGAAGTGATACCCTAAATTGTTAACACTGGTCACTTCATGGGTGTAGAACTGGAGAGGGGTACAGCCAGAGAGGGAGGAAGGAAAATCAAGGAAGGAAAAACGGGAGGAAAACATGCCTAAACCACAATAAAATTTGTAAGCCTGAAACCTAGAGTATATCAGGAAAAAAAAATTTTTTTAAGTATATATTACAAATAAAAAGGCTACAGGTATAATATAGTCAAATCTATAATCCTTTAAATCTATAAGGCTAGGTTTTTAATGAAAGGTGAGGTGAAAAGGTCTATAAATTCCATTTTTTCCCTTAGCAGTTAAAAATAGGGAAATTCTGAGTTATGGACTGATTGTGAATAGAAAAAAAAAATGTCTCTGTTATGACTGGGTGCTAGGATTTTTCATATATACCACCCATGTCTATACAAGAGGGAAAACAGACTGAATGACAGTCGATCTTGTATTTTTGGCAGACTAGATGATTAACCATTTGACATCAGAGTCAGTCTCAATCCAATCAACTGTATAGAAATGAGTCACTATAATGGAAAAAGTACTTAACTCAAAAGGGTTCATTCATTAATCACATATCAACACACCAGAATGATAATTTTTTCTGCTTAAGTCCCCAGGCTCTAGTTCATTCATTCCTTCACCAGATATTTGTTGAACTCTTACAAGAATCCAGGCACTCTACAGGGCACTGAGAACAAAAAAAGTAAGAAAGAAAGAAAAAAAAAGACATGCTCCTTAAAATAAAGGATATTATAGATTGGAAGGGAAAAATAAAAAATAAATAAATAAGCTCATGATCTAAACATCGACATAGATTTTCCACACAGACCAAAAAAAGTGCTGTGGGGATAGGGGGCAAAAGGGAACAATTACATATCTATTCTAGGGCAAGTGGAAAGTGACACCTGAGCCAGGACTTAGGGAGAAGTTGGAGTTCACTGCAAAGTTTCCAATGAAAATCAAAACCTGAAAATAGAAGAGGCCAAGTTTATGAATACCTCTATTAGGCCAGCATTTCCCGATGTGTTTATAGATCTTATTTGGGAAAGAAAAAAAAGGATTCCATGGTCAAAGAAAGTTTAGGAAATGCTGGATTCTACAACATGAAAGTTTCCTTTACAGCAGGACTTCTCAGAACCTTTACATGCTCAAATTTTATGCCAACAAAATACATGAAATGATATACCCAAGTGTGAGCATTGATTATTCCATGAGTATAGAACTGGGGTGGAGTGGAATCAGTGAGCATTACAGGAATCTAGAAAGGAGGGACAGAATATGCAGTGATTTCCAGGCTTACGGAAAGTCCCCTTTTCTTTACAGAACTTGAGGGTTTACTTGTCTGTGTACACACTTTACATCTATATTCATGATCTGTACTCATGGATTTATTTTCATGTGTGTTTTAGACTAAGAAAAGGTGATTGTATGCTCCACCAGTCAATGTTCGAATCCTATTGGAAAAAGCACCAGACAAGTCTTAACATTTATTCTTATTGCCATCAACACTACAATCATTCTCATTCCTGAAGGTTGTCATTGTCTTATAGAATTCTAGAAAGGCTATGCTACCATTTTTTTTAAAAAAAGATTTTATTTATAGACAGCCAGTGAGAGAGGGAACACAGCAGGGGAGTGGGAAAGGAAGAAGCAGGCTCCCAGCGGAGGAGCCCGATGTGGGACTCGATCCCGAAACGCCGGGATCACGCCCTGAGCCGAAGGCAGACGCCCAACGACTGCGCTACCCAGGCGCCCCCTAGAAAGGCTATGCTACCATTTTGTTCAGTGTCAGTGTTCGAAGACCAGAAAACCCAGAGTAAAATGACTGAGCAATACATATGCATTTGATCGGTAATTATGTCTGAGATAACTCAATCAAATAGCAGCCCAGAAATCACTTTTCTTCTTTGTATAATGACCAACAAATAGATTAATAATCAGATCTTCCCTTCACACTCACTGCACACATATATTGAATTATGCTCTTTCTATTTGTGAAAAAAGTATAATTAAGTATATTTTAAGCAGTACTAAATATTAATAAAAATGGGGGAAATACAGATGGTCTAGATAACATAGCAAAAGATGAATGATTCACGGGGTCACTATTTCTGTGAACAGAACTTCAGAAACTGCAGATAAAGAAAGACTCCAGGCCTGTGACATGACACTATTTAAAGCATGTACTTACCACCTGTATAATAGGCTGGAAAAGGACTGATCCAATTGATGAAGGGAGCTTTAGATCTATGACTTACATTACCATGATGAAGCCCATATTAATATTAAAGTTCTATCCGTCACATTGGAAATTTTCCTAGAGAGTTTTTAACATTTCCCTGGTGGCTGCTTTAATATGTAAATCATTGCCATCCGGGAGACCAGGGCAGAATCTCTACTTGTAACTTTTCTACATTTTTTTCCATTCCATTTCAATTCTGCAAATTGAGTCCCTTTTGGTTTTAGAAAAAAGAAAGTCACTCTCTCTTCAGATCACTTAAGTCTGTCCCACTCTCACAAACGCTCTCCTTCAGCTGTTCTGCATTGTTTCCTATTTCCCTTTTGTTTGCTGATAGTAAAATTAGCAGCAGCAAGAGGTCTGCTCTGTAGGCTTAGGAAACTTGGCTTGAGCTGCTAGTACAAGCAATAAATGCTGGCCAGCTTATATTTTGTAGCCTGTAAAATGTTGGATACCGTAGCTCAGATTCTTTGGTCGGTGGGCACAGTTTGCAAATGTCACATCTCATCAAAATCACTTCAGGAACTGTCGTTCACAGGCCTGACCAAAAGGAGAGGGGGTGATGTAATCGGACCATGCGGGAGAGGAGCTGGAGTCTTGTGGCACTAATTTACCACCTATTTAGAACAGTGCTGCCCCAGTTCTCAGGTGTGACAAAGATCCGGGGGTCTCTTTGACCCTAATTACAATAAGCTCCGAATTCAACTACTTTTGAGATTTGGGATGAGGGTAAAGGAAAAGATTAACAAGCCCAAAATCACTCGCTAGGCCTGATTCTTTATTCCATACCCGAAAAAAAACCTTGAAGCTAGAAGTTCATCTTCTACCAGCCTTCCAATGATGCTCTCCTCCCTCCCAGCCCGCATCCCTATTCATCTTCCTTCCACCCTACAATTAACTCTAGAGGATAGTAAGAATAAAAGCAGAGGGGTAGCAGTGATCAGTAAATGACATTTTGGAGGAACTTTCAGGGCTGATGACTCAGCCAGTCCTGCTGAGCATTTGCTCAACTTTTTCCCCAAATGGGCCATTCAGAAACTGCGGGCAGATGATCAGAGAGCACGTGGACACTGACTAGCTGCCCTTCACCCCACAGCTGTCATTTGTTCCAGAATGTGGCCAACTCACAACATCCTCCCCGACTCCAACTTTTTTCACAATTTACCCCTCAGAAGGCTTTGGGGGGGGGGGGTGAAGGACAAGGATTGGCATAACCCAGAGAATCCCGAACTTCCTTTACTAGTGTAGTTAAGGAGAGGGACGTGGAACTAAAGGGTCCAACCTCTTAGATGGAGAGCACCTACTGTAAGCCGTGGATGGGAGAAATTACCTGGCAGATTTTTCATTCAAAAAACTTTATAAATTTTTTAATCTTACTCTTTCAAGATGAGCCATAAATGGGTCAAATGATACGAATAGTAAAATGGATGTGGTATGAATTCTTTATAATTATGGAAATGGCAGCTTCCTTATTGGTTACATGAGTCACGTAACATGTAATTCCCTGTCTTGGGTTATTAATAATGGATACACAGTTATCAAATTGTTTTAATGAACACTTCTAAAATACTTTCTGACACTGAAAGCAAATATTTTATTGTAGACAGATATATTTGTGGGACTGAACTAGGATGTCCCATTATTACTACTTCTAATTTAGTGTAAATATTGTCAAAAAAATTGACTTAGAACAACGAAGCTAATTATCAAAAGAATATAAGCTTATATTTGGAATTATACACAAGAGTCTGATTTTTCCTATCTCTAAAATAAACACTTACTGACCTATTATTTAAGGAAAGTCCATTATTTAAGGAAAGGGAATTTTGGAGTGTTTCCAAAGACTACCCAAGTGTCAGACAGAGAATGGCAAGTCTGCCAACTTAATAGAAAAATAAACTTGCCTGCTCGAAAAGCAGTGAACCACTCTACTCTGGGTCACAGAACTCACTCAACCTTAGTAAACACAATGGGAAGAAATGAAGCAAGCCAGTATCACCACAGCAAAATAAAGGGTGTGAAACGTTTAGGAAAGAGGCTCAAGTTAAAAAGAGTTTAGGACCATTTAGGGACCAAACCACCTGGTCTTGAAATTCTCAGGACAGTGCTTCATATCTGGTACTGAGCATAATGGTGGAAACAGGAGCGCCTCCAAATGCCAAAGAGAAACACCTGAGCCAGGCCTCTCACCTGCCAGGGGAGAAAGGGAATCTTACAGGCTCTCAAAGTTGGCACTTCTTTTGATGGATATATGGAGAAATAGCTGGGAATTGTGCCCTCAGCTGCCCCTGGGGAAGGAAGATCTCGAATTTGTTTTGTTTTGTTTTTACCGTCAAAGCCCCATATGAGCCACAAAAATATCTCACAAGAACACCTGCTTGCAAAAACAAAGACCCAGATGGCACAGATGAAAGCACCATCTACTAGTATCACTGAGCTAGGACAGAGACCTCCTCAGCATCTTTCAAGAAAAACAGAGACATGCCCACCAATAGAATGGTCAAGTGGTCCTCTAACCGCAACCCAGAACTTCAGTTTTTCACCAGCTTGGGAAGCAGTTTTCCTCTGCCTGGGGAATTGGATTCAGGAAGAGAAGAGTCCAGATTCTTCCTCCTGCTTACCTGTCCAGCTGTATTAGACACTTTTGTATTGTCTTCCCAGCAGCAACACTTACCCCCAACTCTTTCAGAGGTTTGCAATAGGACCTTCAATGTTAGTGCAATGTGACCCACCTCTGGCCACAAATGATTGGATCAGGATGGGGCACCTTAGCTAGACTGGGCCAATCAGAATCCTCCCCTGGTTATTTTGAATCTGGAACTGAGATAAAGCATTTCTCATGAGGTTGCTGAAATTGAGGAAGTGTGAACCCAGACGGTATTAACAAATGGGCTGAGAGGTGGAAAAATCAAGACAGTGGTAGGAAGGAATAACGAAACTGATGCACTGAGAGAAGAAATGAGAATCAAAGAGAAAGTCCCAATGGTGATTTGAGTCCTAGGCTCCAGATGTTCTATAGGCCCCTACCCCATTTGTAAGATATCCCCATATCCTCATAATAAATTCTCCATTTTTCTTAAACACATTAGAAATTTCAGTTATGTGCAACTGAGGAGCTCTGAGCAATATATCAGGTAAAGGAGAGCTAGTTTTGCGGCTGTGCCAATATGAAAAGCCTCAACTACAAAACATTTACAAGACTAGGAAACTGCTGAAGAGGCAGGGAGGTCCAAAGTAAGCCCACAGTGATTTCTCTCCTATTTCATTTCTCACCATGGCCAGCATTCTAGGACTCCTCCTCCCTGTTTTTTTTTTTTTTTAAGATTTTATTTATTCATTTGACAGAGACAGACAGCCAGCAAGAGAGGGAACACAAGCAGGGGGAGTGGGAGAGGAAGAAGCAGGCTCCCAGTGGAGGAGCCTGCTGTGGGGCTCGATCTCAGAACGCTGGGATCACACCCTGAGCCGAAGGCAGACGCTTAACGACTGAGCCACCCAGGCGCCCCTCCCTGGTTATTTTTATCCGAGTTAGATCAGGTTAAGATAGTCATTAAGAGAAGTTTTGAAGTGGTAAATTTAAACAAACGAATCAACCCAAAAAATATGAAAGCACAGGAAGGGCAGTTCCATTGCTCTTGGCCTAGATATTAGGGAATGGGGCATGGACAGAGGTGGTATTCACTGAAAGAGCCACATAAATCTCCTAGCTGGATGCTTCTAGATCATGATCATCGGCTACTCCTTATTAATGAATCAGAGAGGGCTCCAACAGGGCCCCATCAGCCAAAGCCCACCATCATAAAACTGCTCTGGGTCATTCAAGCCTGTGTTTACAATAGGCTATTGTCCCTAAAGATGGTACACCTGCTTGTACATCTAAATATGTTCTAAAACCTTTATCAGCTTTGTCTGTTTTCTTTATTATTGTTTCTCAAAGGGTAAATATCTGATTTCTTAAACTCATCTTGTACAAAACCCAGTATAAAATTAAATCCATTAGGTATTAACATTTATTTAGCTCATTTAACCTCAAGTAAGTACAGAATTTTCTGTCTACATCTCACCTTTTAGAATTCAGGAAATTGCCAGAAAGTCTTCTCCTTTAATTAAATTTATGCCCCAAGTCAATATAGATTTAAAAGTATGCTTTTGAGTGCTCCTCCAAAGACCACTATATGACTGGGTTTTTCTGTTTGCTTGCTTGGAATTGGTTGCATTTTTTTGGTCATGGAATTGGTTGAGTTTAACCAGCAGAACTGCCATGCTGTCATTCCTGACTATGTCATGGACACATCCTTTTGAGGGTCCAATAAAACTGGTGTTGAAGGAAAGTGTAAACCCCTCCTCAGTAATGAAATCCAGCCACTGTGATCTAAGGAATGCAGGTGCCCATTGGTATGAGGTACCCACATGAGCTCAGACCTAGAACAGAGAGGCAGGCAGTAGGGCCAAAGCCAAAGGACTGGTAACAGAGAAAAAGAAAGTCCAACTGCCAGTGTGTTAACACAAGGGCCAGTTTCTGCTCAGAACAGCAACTGCATGGCTGCTGCGGGCCTTCAAGAAACTCCTACCAGCAGTACTCAGGAACACAAAAGACACATGACCCCTAATCAAAAAGAAAAAAAACAAACCACAACCCATTCATGTGTACATCTCAAGTAGCCCGCTTATCATCTCTTTCCATCAGAGATGAAAAAGCATCTAGAAAAGTCCACATTTGTGATGACACTCATTTTCATTCGTTAGCTATCTGCTCTTATTCCTATTTGAGATGGGAAAACAGTTGTACTTAAAAACATCCTCCAAAACCCACATCAGTGGAGGCTTAAGCAACAAATTTCCTCCCCAGTGAAGATGTGTTCAGGCTAGTGGAAAATCAGACTAGTGGATTAGGCTAGGTCCTTCCTAAACTATTAAAAGTCTCAAATTTTCTTTTTATTAAAGCAAATTATTATTTGAAGAGCACATTCTGCATTTTAGAGCAGAATCCTTCAAAACAAAGATAAAACAAAAACAAGACACTGAAAAGGCACACATACACTTTGTAAAAAACTAAATTATTCTGCTCAGGTTAGAATAACAAGATGGCTGCTTGCTTATTTTAAAAATATCAAAGGCAAAACTGGCCCAAAAAAGAGGGGGGAGAAAGTCCCAGGAAAGGTCTTGGTTTCCATTACCTATATTTGTATAAAAGCTATGTGCTGTTTTAACTAAACATCTGGTCTTTGTCCCTCATGTAGAGAATTCTGAGTTTTCTTGACACTTTGGCAAGAGGTACCATAACCCTCTGCCAGGCCAGTAAAAATCACACATTTTTCCTGCAAGGAAAAAAAATGTCAATAAAAATGAAACATTAAAAAGCGTAAAAGCTTGAATTGGAAAGCTGTGTGTAGAGAGGCGGCTTCCTAATCAGCCTTGCACAATTGCTGTAAAAATTCTTTAAAACATTACCACTCCATATCGCTTAAAAGATTTAACACTGAAAAATTTTTTCAGTATATTGTTCTAAAATATGTCCTTTAGACATAGGGACCTTGCCTTCTAGAATAAATCTTAAGAATTAATTTTTATAATTATTTAATGTGTATTCCTGTACAAACTAATTCTTTAAGTGACTCCAACTAGAATTGAATTTCAACTGCTTTTACTACATGGAGGAATCATCTTTGTCTCATGTTCACATCAGCACCTCCAAGGCCCTGGCATTGTACTCTGTCTTAATAAAAAGCAGAGAAGTAAATACAATACTGCTATCAAAATATGACAAGCTCATTATAACAAGTCACTCATAAATCTTGAAACAAAGGCACTACCAGGCATTTTTAAAATAGTAATGTTATACAATTTGCATGGGATGATTTTATTTGGAACCAAAGAAGCTATTTCTTTGTCTCTGCCTACAATATAGAGTAATGCCACCACCCACCTCTAAAGGGGGCCCAAAATTAGTTAACAACTGGTTACAAAATAATCTGCAAACATGCAATGCAAAATAAGACTATAATGCCTGTAAATTCTTCTGCAGAGCGCAACAACTGGGCTATGCTTGGATGGAGAGGAAGAAAGAAACTGTCAAGAGGCAAATGGCCTGGGAGTCCACTGCTGGGCTGAGGGCGAGGAATAGGGTTCTGTAACAAAGTTTTTCTGCACATTAACATTCACCACCTCTTCGGTAGACCTCACCACGGCTTTAGGGGGCATAGATCAATTTATGGAGGAAACTAGCTCTGCTACATAAAAATTTAAATAAAAACTTGCAGCCTGTGGCACAAAAACAACCACTTATTTTAAATATTGTCCTAGAGGTGCAAATAAACCAAAACCTTACAAAATCCTAAACCCAACTCAAGTCAGCTCAGTTCCCGATTGGTAGGATTTGTCCCCTACTCTAACTGCCTGCCAGAGGTTGGGGGCATCTAGTAGGCGTGGAAAAATAACAACAAGCAATCAGAGAACCTTTTCTGCCCTCAGCCAGGGGAGCTATGAAGTCCACCTACTGGACGACCCTGAAGCATCGTCAGGAAACCCTCCTTAGGGCTGCGTCATCCCTTTTCACACCCTTCCTGGTGTTTGGACCCGTTAACACAGCAAGATCCATCAGAACATACTGAACTTACCAAGCTTCACGTTGCACTGTAATAGGATAAAACTACACTCACATTCAACCTACTTATACTTGACTGTCCCCGTATGGGTCTCAGTCTGGGAAAGCCTTCGACGTGCATCCTCACTGGGAAAATGTTAAGATGTTAAGATTTCAGGATAAGCCAACAAACTTAAGCTCTAATAATGTATAAGTCACAATAAAGAGGAAACTCTGGCCAAACTGGGAAAAACAACAAAAAAGCACCTTCAGTTTTAATCTTTATTCCTAATACCAGTGAAAAATGTATTCACTCATTTAGAAATAAAGTGTCCTGAGCATCTGTGAGATAGACAATGGAAATGCCACTGTGATCTGCACAACCACGGCTCTGCCCTCACATGGTTTCCCCGAGCAGTACAGGGGGAGGGGAGGCAAGGTACAGTACAGGACAAGTCTGGGTGAAAAAGCCACAACTGGGCAAGAACAAAGAGCCACTTATTGGAGCTGGAAGTCAGGAGAGACTTCTCACAACATGTGAGGCCTCAACTGAGACTCAAACAATGAAGAGGAGAGAGAGAGGAGTGAACGAATATTCCATGTACAGGAAAATCATGAGCAGAGGCAAGAGAAATTGCATTCATTTAAAAGAACAGAAATAAGTTTGTCATAAAGCACAGAGGTGGCAGGGAGTGGTGGGAGAGACAATGCAGGAGACATCAAGAAGACTACAGTAATGAAAAGTGGCCTAGGTGATTCCAAGAAAAATGGGAAACCACTGAAAGGTTTTAAAAAAGAAATCACAGATATGTTCTACTTTGTAAAAATGTTCCTGATTGCCTTGTGGAGGAAGAATTGGAGGACACCAAGGAAAAGGTCTAGGCAAGAGAAAAGAGTGAACTGAGTACTGGCACTGGGGATGGAGAGATATGAACAGATTAATTAGAAGTTAGAAGAGACCAGGCTTAACTGGGCAGAATGGCAGAATGAGAATGTGTTCAGAATGCTTGGGTTCAAATCCTGGCCTGCCATTTGTAGAGAAAGTTACTTCATCCTTCTGCACCTTAGTCTTCCTTTCCGGAAAGTAGGATTAATAATAATAGTAGTAGTAGTAGCAGCAGCTGCTTATGAGATTATCATGAAAGCTAAACAAATTAATTCACAAAGTACTTAAGACAGTTCTTGGCTTGTGGTAAGTGCTCAAAAAAAAAAATCCTGTCTATTTTTTTTTTAGTATAATAGCTCAAAACTAGAAACTAGTTGTTCATTAATTCTAGAATGGGATGAGGGAGAAAAGGGGAGGAAATAATCATGGATCTCACAAAGGAATTGGGCTTGGTCAAACGGGTGGATGCCTGTGCCAGTTAATCTATTTATTGCTTCTCAGCTCCAAATCCACTCTTGATTTCATGCTCTGAGATGATAGAGGTGGACCCCATAAGCATTTATCCTTTGCAGCAAGTATAATTTTAAGCTTTGTCAGTAAAAGGCACTAGAGGGGTATACTATAGGAGGAAGGGACATCTCTCTCTGGCTCAAGTGGGTTTCCATTTGCTTCTTTTTGCCCCTACACATGGCTGTCAGTGGTGCATGTGGGGGACATCTGGTAGCACTCATCCCCATGGGCTTTCAGCAGCAAATTCCCAATGAGTCTCAGAGATAGTCCAGAAGTTGTCTTCCCAGCCTTGACCCATCCGTACCCCAGAAGAGTATCTCCCACTTATGACTAGAACAGGCTCTGGCCTGGAGTAACCCAGCACACTTCTCTGCCATCCATACTTTCTCCAACATGGTCTGAATTCCAATCAGCTTGTCCTTTCCTTGGATAGTCTCCAAGGAAAGGACATTTTATCATTTTATAGCTAATCCCCATTGTAATTGATAATTCTTTATATTGTTCAGATTACTATGTATATTCTATCTCCTGATTGGACCCTGACAGAAACAGTACTGTTCATTGAAACAGGAAACACAGGAAGAGAGACAGGTGTGAAAAAGATAAATTCCAGTTTGGACATAGAGCACTTGAGATGCCTGTGAGGCATCCCAAAAGTACCACCTGGTAGGAAGCCAAGGATCTGAGGGGTCTAAAGCTCAGCAGAAGTGTTCAAGCTGGAGAGAGAGGCTTAGACATGAGTAGCCTTCAAGTTTCTGAAGTCTTAGTAAATGAAGCATGTATGTAAATGCCACACAGCCAGGAGACAGATTTTTTTTTTTCATTTTTTTGTATGCTCCTATGTCTCATCAAGAATCCCTAAATAGGCTATGTATGTAGGAGAGCATTTCATTAAAAGATTTATGGTGATTTCGTACTGTGTGTCAAGTCATGTTGTTTTATATCGATGTTTTCAGAGTTAACTGAAAATATGGTTGAAAAGTGCCAAGCCCTGTATTAATAAGATAACTTTAACTACACTCCAAACTTGGAAGTTTGAATCTGGTGGAGGCAGGGGAATAATTAGTCATACCGGCTACACTAGATGCTGCCTGCAATCAGAAAAACTCCGATGTGCTAAAACCCCAAGTAGCAGTACTGAAAACTGATGCACCACTAACCTCTGAAATGACCAGATAACAAACATACTTTGAAAGAGACCCAGGCTGATTCCTTCCACTTTTTCCAGGGTGTGAACTTGGCCAACAAAACTTGCTCCTTGCTTCACCCATTTCTCAAAAGTTTGGATCTATTGACCACAAAAAAAGGAAGTTCCATCAGCAGTTTGCAAAGGAACAATTTGAAAGAGAAATGCATTAAATCCTCAGGGAAATTAAACCCAAATAATCCAATAACAGTGTTACAAAATTAACCCTAGACTATGAATTGAATTAATTGCCTCCTACTGTGGGGATTCTTGGCTAGCACAGACCAAAACAAATGAGGCCAATGATGTCAACTGCCTTAAGAGAGGCTGCTGGCAAGTGTGACCTCGGGGTACCCAAGAGTTTACCCGTTGTTGTTTTTCTAATTTATTCTGGAGATCTATAATACAGAGAAGGGTCTTCACTTCTGCCCATCACAAACCTCAAATTATGGTAGGTTGTGGGAGTGGCTCGAGGCGGTACAATCCTTGACACAAAAGGTGAGATTTTATGACTTGCTCTTTTGTGAATTCACCTCTGAGTGTCTGTGTCTAGAAGTAGCTAGAAATCAATAACTGTAATGTCTCTTACTCCTGAGAGCATCGAAGGGGCAGATGGGAACAAGCAATGATTTCTCTAGAACCCAGGCAGTCTAATGATAAGGCAGGGCTTTAACACCAGTCATCTGCTCCAAAAGAGACTTGCTTTGGCATTTCAGGAAATAAGCATTTATTTCTATAAATTCTTTTCTTATGCCATGATGTCAGTATGCCTGTGGCAATGTGAGATTACCTAAATAATATGAGCCAGGGGAGCAACAAAATTAGCATGTGTGTGACTTACCAAACCTCTGCTAGGGGTCTTAAGGGCTCTGAGGAGGAAGGTAGGATACGGCATCATCACAGAAATACAATCCCAGTGATTTACACGGTTTTGGCAAATAAGGCCCACGGGGAAGATACAAAAGGCCTAGAACTGCCTCCAGCTTCTCCTGAGACAGCCAGTTTGTCAAAATGCCTAGCTCATGGTCTTATGCCCACATTTCACGTCGTAGCTGACATTTACTCCTGACGCTTTTTAATAACCAAACAGCATTTTACAAAAAGTTAATTAATGTCATTTTATTTGGGTGTTATGTGACTTAGAACTCTTTTTACATTCTAAAATTTGTTTGACATTTTGAGAATACTATGCCTAACTCTTTTGTGCGGGTTTAAAAAAAATGTTTTTTTAGCATAGCTAGCATGTATTGAATACTATTTTTTTCCTTCTCAAGAACTGACGCAAACACCAAAATATTTTTCATTCAAGCTCAAAGAAATGAAGCATTCTGTTTGTTTGGAATCTTAATTACCATGGCCCCAAACTTATCTAATTAGAACCTCCTTCATAATGAGGAAAATTATTTTCAAAGTTAATGCATTTGCAAACAGGAACATTGCTGTCTTTCCAGAATGAATTACCCACATTCCTTAAATACATAGTTTAGTTAAACACTCTAATTAATATTAGTACTTAAAACATGTGGGATTGGTTTCACTGATAAATCAAACTTTCCTTTGTTTTTGGACAGTATAAAAAGACCACGATTCCCCTCCTTGTAGACATCAGGCTGCACATAGAAACTTAATTCTGGATTCTGAACAAAATGAAAGTTATTTCATCAAAATGCTTTATTTTGGTGATTTTAGCCACTTCAAGCTTGCTAACATCGAACGTCTTCTGTACAGATGAATTAATGATGTCCAATCTTCACAGCAAAGAAAATTATGACAAATATTCTGAGGTAAGTTTTTTTACTCCAACATGACTAGCATTAACTATCTATTTGTCCTCAATCTAATGCTTTTGTATTTTATGAAGAGTAAGGAATCAGTTCGTTTGTGCTTTGTTATTTGTCCAACTGCAGCCTTCCACGATAGTGTGTTGATGTAACTTGTATTTTTTAACACAACAGCAGTCTGGCCTCTCTAATGACAATTTATGTACAGGATATGATACTTAGCAAGATAAGGTGCATTAATAATTTTCAATTGACTCAGAAGAACACGGTTGAAATAACTAGTTGCAAAAATAAGATCTGATACGTTTCACCTGAACATTTGAGTTGTCTTCAACTACAAACAAACAGACAAAAATACAAGGATTATATTTCCTGCTTACCGATGAGCCGGTAAATTTAGGGTCAATCTATATCTAAGTAAAGTATCTAATCCTTCGGTGGTGGAATTGCAGGTTCTGTTTTCTTCTTTATGCTTTTATATATTTTCCAAATTTGCTGAAATGAGTACGTATTACTTTTCACAATCAGAAAAACAATCATTTAAAAATCTTCGGAGAGACAAATTTTCATGGTAAAGCTAAATCTAATTAAATATTCGCTGTATTTTAAATGGTTCCTTTAAAGTTGGTATGTTAGTGGTGCAATAACCCACAAACCAGCCAGTGCTTTACTAAAAATGTCATTTGTATACTAATAAAAATATAATCAGTCCCTTAGAGCAGGGGTCTGCGTATGAGCAGGTAAGAAAGAAATACAACAGAGCCTCCTCTAACTCTACCCCAAAACCTGGCTAGCCTCTCTGTGCCCATGTATCCTCCACATTGGCATTTAAAAAGAGGAGACACAAGAGACGTGAAGAGGCAGTGGGAGGTTTCTCTAAAATCAAAATATAAAAATACATGAAATATTTCATAAACAACATGAATCAAAAACTGGAGAGTAACTGCAGTAAAATTAACTTTTGCCTCACTTCAATACTTTATTGTGCTCCTGCTGCTCAAACACATTGCTGTACTCACTATATGTATTTTATTAATATTTTATGGTTGTCTTACAATAGTCCAGGGAAAGAGAAACTGGACTGCTTTAAGAAACCTAATACAAACTATTTATTTAAAAATTCTGCATATGAAAACATATGCATAAGCTTTGTTTATGGCTTTAACAGTTCTGCAAACTAACGTCCAGATTTAAGTTAATTTGGGGTTTAAATCTATTGCCTAGAACAATAACTTATTTTATATTCATTTCTAATCATAGCCTGAAGGAGACCCTAAGGGGGAAAAGGAAAGAAGTCTCAGTTTTGAAGAACTAAAAGATTGGGGTCCAAAAACTGTCATTAAGATGAGTGCACCCACAGTCAACAAAATGCCACACTCGGCAGCCAACTTGCCACTGAGATTTGGGAGGACCATGGAAGAAGAAAGAAGCGCCGGGGTAATGGCCAACCTGCCTCTGAGATTTGGAAGAAATATAAAGGAAAGCATCTCAAGACATGTTCCTAATCTGCCCCAAAGATTTGGGAGAACAACAGCCAAAAGTGTCGCCAAGACACTGAGTGATTTGCTCCAACAATCCATGCATTCACCATCTGCCAGTGAGTTACTTTACTCCATGAACTGCCAGCCTCAAGAAATCCAGAGTCCTGATCAAAAACACCCATGGTAATTCCTGAAAACCAGTTAAAATGCATGGGCCATTATATATAGCTGGTACAGAAATGTTAAAAAGGATTACCTCTTTTCAAAAGAAGTTTCTATGAAAGTTAAGTTTCTTAGGAGGAAAAAAGCAAAGACAGGGAAATAAATACCTTAACTGAGAACTACAGAAGGCCAGCTATAAACATGACCAGAGGTAGAAAGTAACAAGGTGGCTTCCCCTAAGCCCCACGTCAGCATCAATCTCATTACTCTACAGCCACATACTGAGTAGGAAGATTTGATGACACGATTGGGAATTTAGGTCTATGACACATTGTCCAACATTCGATCTCTTTAATGTAAAAGGTCCAGGCATGAGGGAACTATCTGCAAGTACAAAGGAAGGAATCCCAAAACACCAGGTCTCAAATTCAGAAGGTTTTCTTCCTCAACACTAAATCAAAGTTTTTTTCTTTTTTCTGGATCTCATTTTATAAATGAGTTCTATTAAAATCATTGTTTGCATTAATAAGTATTAAGTTATCTACTATATACAAATCAGAGAGCAAGAGGTTCATAAAATTAATAGGCAACTTATTATTTTCTAGTAGAGTATATGTAAAAACAACAACAACAAATTCCTATAAACTAAAACATGACACTTTAATTAAGGCCTGTAGAAAGGAAGGCAGCAAGCTGTGACACCTTATAAGGGAGACCTTTTCAGAACATTTCGGGTTTATTTTTTACTATGGCTCTTATCCCTATCTGACATATGTTTAGGGTCCATTCCCCTTTACTAGAATTTCAGGTCCATAAATCCCATGCTTTTTGTCCACTGCATATCCCCAATGCCCATAAAAAAAGGGGGGCGGAAAGGGGAGTGTTTCTACATGCAGATATCTGGGAAAGTTTCATGAGTTAGACTTTGAAAGTTGACTCTGTTTTGAACATTCAGAGACTGGTGGGAGGAGAGAAGATACTTTCAGGCAAAGAGAGGAGTGTGAACAAGATGAGCCAAGAACAGCTGGGGTTCAGTTTGGCAAGAGCAGCAGGGGTACGAAGAGGAGAGGAAAGAAAGCAAGGAGGTTGGGGTAAGAGAAGAGAGTGCACTCAGGGCTGAGTAAAGGACTTTGGACATTACTCATCAAGGAAAGGAGAACCACTGACATTTCTGCTGAGGTCCTGAGATATTACATGGAGGTAGAATTCGGCAGCTCACCAGATGTTGGCAGTGGGACAGTCATGAGGGACAGGGATGAGTCAAGGCTAAGGTGGTAAGTCTGAGTACGTACCCATTACAAATTCAGGTTCTCGTCCACATTTCATTTATCTGAAGTGCAACACAATTCAACTCAAGTATAATTAAGCAATTAGGATCATGGCTAGTATTTTTATATATACTCATGCTATTGTTATGATGGATCAGAACATTTTGTACTGCTTATGTTTTAGGAGACTGGGATTCAAGAAAATAGATGATGCAGGACTGAAACAAGAAAAATAAGAAATCTGGAGCATGTCCCTAGAGATGATATAAAGCTGTGGTCTGTAATCTGCAAACAACTCTATAGTGAAGACACCAATGAGTGAAGAGTCACTGTACTCTTTTGATGGGTTATCACTAACAATAATTTTTCTTTGTCACTAGAGCTAGTATCTTAAAAGTTATTTAAAAAAACAATTCAAAGAATATTGTAATGTAAAGATGAAATAATTTTTGCCTAAATAAAAAGAACATGGCAACTACTTAAGAAGCCTCTGGTAATCGGGAGAGAGAGGGGGGCACAGAGGGGTGCTGAAGCCATATCATCATCTGATGTAAAAATCATAGACACCACCACATTGAAGTAAAAAATTAAAAAGAAGAGTACCCTGACAAATATTATTATGAAATTTAAATAATTTAAGAGAATAACATGGTTGACAAATGAACAAGAATAACAAATCACTTACAAACATGTTTTTATAAACCCATTTTTTCCATTGCATCATTTGTTAGTGATTCTATAATAGGTTGAAATTTTTCTAAAAGGAGAGATTTTTTTTTAAAAAAAAGGCAATTATTAGATACCTCTTTAAGTGTCTCCTCTTTCTATATCTGGAAATTTGCCTTCTGGTGTGTCTCTTTTCTCCTCATTTAATAGTCAAGTTTTTGATTTGCAGAAAAAATCTGGTCACTCCTAAACTAACAATTTATAAACACAGTACAGCACAACACAAATGCATAGTTATTGGACTTTGGTCATAAAAATATGAAGTCCCTAATTTATTATGGTTTATTGAACGGTCTCAAGTCCATAGGGTGCAAATAAGAAATGGTGTTATTTTCTCCTGTCCTGCCCCAGCTGTGCTGTGTTGAATCTCCTTTCCCTGCTGGGTAGTGATCCCTTAATGAGAGACCCTGGACAGACTCTATAACCTCCTTCGTCACTTCCTGATATTAAAAAACTCAGTCAAGTCCACAAGAAACAGACTCTTAACTACAGAGAACAAACGGATGGTTACCAGAAGGGAGGTGGGTGGGGGGATGGGTTAAATAGGTGTAGGGATTAAGGAGGGCACTTGTTGTGATGAGCACCAGCTGCTGTATGGACGTGTTGAATCACTATACTGTACACCTGAAACTAATATTACACTGTATGTTAACTAACTGGAATTAAAAAAAAAATTCAGTCAAGCTCAGTTAAAGATGCCAACCCTCAGACCCAAGGCAAAGCTTCCCCTCCCCCATTGCTGGCTGGGCCAGTGACTGGAAGGACCCGAACTGGTGAAAGGGGCATCTCTCTGCTCTTCCTCTCTTCCTTCCCTTCCTCATCTCAGAGGTAGGGTGGTAAGAGGCAAAATGGTAGGGCTCTGGAAAACAATCTCCTCCCCCATCTTCTCCAGGGTGTCCGAATGGGCAAAGGAGAGATGGGGATAAAGGATCAAGAGTAGCCTTTTTGTCTTCTCTATATAGTGTGGCTGCTTCTACAAATAAGTTCCCTCAGGTCACTGACCTGAGAGACCTGGATGCTATTTGATCTCTTCCAACTACCGTTACCTCATCTGGACTCCCCACAGCTTCTTATTGCCAGAAGGAAAGGCTAAGGCCAACCACCTTCTAGCGTCCACCTGATCCACAGAAAATGCATTCATCCTTGTATGCCAAGGGCTGGAATACATGCTGCCCCATTTGTCTCCAACCCTCTTTGCCCTGCTTAGGAGGGGCAGGGGCAGATCAGTAAGTCTACTGCCTAAGCAAACAGCCAGTCAGAAGTGAACTGCCAGTGCCCACTTCATGCCCCGGCTTTCCATAGGGGTTTTCTAGAAACTTCTCTTGTTTGGCTTCAGGGTGAGGAGCCACTGCAGCAGGGCCTCCTGCTGGCCAGCCTCTCATACACAACTGGGAGGGGCTGCTGTGGTTCTACCACCTCTTTGTAAACCTTGAAGGGGTGTCTGGCCCCCTCCATCCACAGTTTTCATTATAATGTTACGTATTTGGGGACCTTTGTGTCAAATTCAGGTTTGGTCCCTAGTCGCCAATTCTGAGCAACAGAAGTATCATGTGACGTCCTGATACACTAATAAAGAAATAAACAAAAGGCCATTTGATCCCTTGATACTATATGACATGGGGAAATTTCTTGTCATGTAACATGGAGTTCTTTACCTAAACCCTTGAAATACATGGAAAGTGTCAGGTGAATAACCAGCTGCCAGCTGTCCCCTTACCTACTTGGCTTGCTCTGTGTTAGCCCCTCATCACTCACCAGAACCTTCGCCAGCTTCTATAAGAAACCATTCATTAAGGGAGTTAGCAATTTTGCTAAGGATTTGTGGGATCTTGAGGAAGGGACCACATTGCAGAGCGTTTCACTGAAAAAGTCTCAATTGGACAAGCCTCTTCTCCGGAGTATCTTTTTAACTGGACAACTAGTAGGTTCCCCTCCTTCCTCACCCCAGGGTAGCTTCATGGATGTGCAACCCATGTAGTCACGCAGGGCCCTTGCTTGGTTAAATGCTCTGTTGTCACTTTCTTGAAATTCATATTAAATTTGAACAAGGGGCCAGTATTTTTATTTTGCATTGGACCCCTCAAATTATGTAACTTGTCCTGTTCCCCCAGACTTGTCCCTTCTGTCTCTTCCTACACTTCTAGTATTCCATCCCTCCCCATGTTTATTAATCAGAGTAGCTCCCACTTTCCAGAGGAAACCCAAGGGCCAGCCAGTCACATGGGCCTGGGAGGTCTGCTTATATCCTACAGCGGGTATCAATATAACTGCACAACTTGTAAGATGTGGTCAAATGCAAATTTATTTTTGCATCCCACTACCTGCTTTAAAATGTAAGGGACAGGGAAGAGGGCATACAGCAATTTTCCCCTGGCCCTGGATGGATGCTTAGACAGATGTCATGAACCTCACAGCTCTTGAGTGATGTCAGACCCTTGGTCTGTCTAAGTCAAAAATGTGGTGTCTCAATTCCATTGCAATCAGCGTTTCAGTCTGTGTTCAGCCATCCATTCATTTGTTCTCCACTGTTCCCACGGAGGGCCTGAGTGTGGGGTCAGTACTGTACTCAACTTCTGCCTCTCTTCTAGGCTCACCTGATTCCTCACTCTCTGGCTACTTTGTCAGAAGACAGTTTGAGATGAAAGGCAAGAGAACAGGACAGTTCTTACCAGGATGGATGGATTCACCTCTGGGACCCATTGCTGAGCCCTCTCCCTCCAACTTCTGTTTCCCATAATACCTTTCAATCCCCAAGTTGGCCTCAGCTCCCGCCCTAGGACAGAGCCACCCTCTCCACACACACCCATTTCCCCTCTGAAGGGCCTCTTCAATAGGACTCCAGATGGTTCTCACAAACCTCTCTTTTTATATATATATATATTTTATTTATTTATTTGACAGAGAGAGAGACAACGAGAGAGGGAACACAAGCAGGGGGAGTGGGAGAGGGAGAAGCAGGCTTCCTGCTTAGCAGGGAGCCCAATGCGGGGCTCGATCCCAGAACGCTGGGATCATGACCTGAGCCAAAGGTAGACGCTTAACGACTGAGCCACTCAGGTGCCCCTCACAAACCTCTCTTTAGCAAAGTCTGGTCACACACGGTTCACCCTCCACACCTCCAATACACCTGTGCTATCCTGCTGCCCCCAGAAGCTTTAGCGTTTTGGCCTAGAGTTGGGCAGCAGCCCTTTGTTTCTCTCAACCACATGGAACACATTTCTTCATCATATGGAAGCCCCTCCCTGGTGACGAGTAAGAAACAGTAATCTCCAACACCTGGGTATGGGAAGGGGGCATTCAGAGCAAGCAAAGCTCTCCAAAGAAATCTCTTCATAAACCCAGATCCTACCCCTTTATAGTCTCCACGTAGGTAAGGGGGTTGGGGATTAGTGGAACCTCTTTCCAAACACTTCCTTCAGAGCCTGCAAATGGTGATCTCGCTTTGGAATTTTATGTCTGTTAGATTTTGTTGCTCGGTTAAACCTTCATTTTTGACATCCTTTGCAACAGTGATGGATCTCTCCTTATAAGGAATGCTTACAGATGCTAAAAATGACATTTTCTCTGAATCATTACACATATATGTGCATTTTTCAGCATTCTTGGGTAAATTCTCAGTGGTGTTTGTGATCTCCATAAAGTTTAAGAATCACTGCAAAAGATTTTTGTTTCTATTACTTTAAATTAACATCTAATTCAGTTTATAAGTACTTGTTATCTGATTAGACAATTAAGTGCAGGGAACGTAATGCCAAAACAATCAGAATCACTCAAGTGGTTTAACCTGATCTTCCTCCAAATTCTGACTTTTTACAGTAGCATAAAATGGAAGGGACATGTAACTATGCCCTTCTCCTTAATGTGCTTTCCTAGGCACATTCCCAAAATATCCCATTCTCTACCTCTCCTCCTCTCTTCCAACACTGCCCTTCTTTCCCAAGGCTATTCCATTTGGATTGGTCCTGACCTAAGCCTCAGTCAGCCTATAAACGTGAGCAAAGTGTAGGGGCTTCAGGAAAGCTGGGGTTGACAACATCAACGATTTTCATGGAAAGCGACTTCCATGTGATCTCAGGTCCACATTTCATACATCATACTATGACAATGACCTTGAGAAATACAAAAAGGAAAAAAAATGTACTGACTCTGAGACCAATTTCTCAGTGAGAAAAATGAAAGGTCAGTGTTCATCTAAGTATGACCAACAAAATGAAATAGGCACGAGAGGTGAGAGCACTGGCCTCCACTTACTTCACGTGTGTTTTCTCTTTGTTTGTCCTGAAGCTCTTCCTGCAGACGTTATGTGACACTCTTCCTTTGGAATGAATCCTATTATTTAATGAACACGCCAAACTACACGTTATTCCTAGAAATGCACACTTTCATGTTTCTGTACCTCTCCCGGGCTAATAGTGACGATTTACTGTTAGGATAACTATGTCTGGCTTAATATCTAATGCTGTTGCAACTATTTCTGTAGTGTTCATCTTTATACATGAGAAGTAAACTCAGAAAGAACTTTCTGAAGAAATATGAGCTGAGAAGTGGGCAAAACTGAGACCTGACTTCCACATTTGTGCTCTTCCTCTTCCGTCCACCATCCTGTCCACCACCCCACAACTACTTCCCCCCGGCCCTCAAACATTTGAAGCATTCAGGAAACATTTGTTGAATTAAGCTTTAAAAAAAGAAATCACAAGTGCACTGGAGCCCAGGAATAAATCCCCAGTGTTTTAGAACACTATATACAGATTTTATAAGGAGGGAGGGAGGGAAGGAAGGAAGACACAAAGACCACAGATGCCTGGACAGCTTTAACTTCACTGTTCCTTAAGGTATCTACCTCAAGAGCAGGTAAGGAGATGCCTACCTTATCACAAATGAAAGACTATAAAGGGTAAAAACATCACAGAATAAACTCTAAAGAAACATCAACTAGTCATTTTTTTTCCCCCATAGCAGACCAAGTGCTCTTGATGATGATGAAACTCAACTATCAGTTTCTGCTTCGGTGGGAGAACTGAACTGGTCAAGAGAGCTGCTAGCATATGTAGTCATTGGCAAGTGGAGAGCGGGAAAAGGCCTTAATAGGTAGACTTGGCCCGATAGGTCTTTCACTACCTGGGCTATTTGCCGCCTCACACAGATCTCATTCGTGAACCAGAACAAAGCAGTAAAGGCATTAAAATCAATCAGGAGGAAGTGTGCCCCAGCCCACCGAGCCCAGTGACATGGCTCACAGGAGTATCCAGGTGTCATAGCCTTGACATTCCTCTCACCTAGACTGATGTTTGTTACTAATCACTCTGCTTTTTGGAGTCAGGCTTGAGTTAGAAAAACATTATGTGGTGAATGTCTGTCCCTCTTTATTATAGCCAATGTTTATCTTAACTTACTATGTATTAATTTGGCCCTGAGTTCCTAAAATGCTTTTTAGGTACTGCACATTTTATTCATTTTTGTTAGAAGTATTTAAAAAAATCAGGGAGATTTCACTTGTCTTTTTTATGTATCCTTTTTATTGTGGTAAAGTGTACACAACATACAATTTACCAGCTTAAGCATTTAAGTGTACAACTCAGTGGCATTGAGTACATATCTTGTCTTTTTAAATAGTTTGGCACTCTTCTCTAATTACACTCACACTCTTAATACCTAAATAGCCACATCCAAAGCTTTAGCATGATTTTGCCTGCCAAAAAGCTCCTATAACAACAAGACTGATGTTTTTAGAGATGCCGACTCTGACAGACTCTTACATTATTTAGGAATGTCAAATTTTTCACCAGAACATTAAGTTTTTTCTGTCTTCCCTTTAAGCTTGTCTTGAAAGGGGGTTATTGTCACTAATCTTTTTTCTTCCTGAACTACTTTATCATCTCACCAGCTCATAATATATTGGTTTCATCTGGGACCAGAGCTAGTGCTTCTCTGGAAATATCTGGAACAGTAAAGGTCTCTGTTAGCATTCAGCTATGAGGAGACTTTTATTTCAGAGAAGTAATGAAAATTATCCTAAGAAATAAAGAATGGTCAACAGTCATCCATATGCTTGCTATTTTATAGCACTTTTCTTTGAACCTCAGGGCTCTAACACATTCTTCTTAATAGCCTATTTTTGTCTTTCATTTATCATGAAGTTTTCCTCTCATAATATAACACTAAGATAATATGCTTAATCCTATGCTTAGGAAATGGAAGGGATTATCACCCATTAGTCTCTTCCTACATATAAGACCTATGAAAGGAGTTAAACAGGAAAACCACTATTAGAATCAGGAGTGGAATTAAATTATAATGAGATCAATGTCAAATTAATACTCTCTGCATAGAGGTAGAGAAATATTATTTTAATCCTGAAAAACAATTCTCTCAAAATTTATTTCTCCCTAGATTTCTAGGAATTAGTACATTGTGGTTAATAAAACATAAAACTATCGTTTCTTTCTTAAAATATACAACCATAGTAATTAGCTACAGAAATGCACCCACGTAATTTTCAAACCGCTTTTAAAATATGAAATATGTAGCTTTTCCCATGCAATTTAAAGCACTGAAACATAACCGATATTGCAAAATCACTTTTAACCACTAGAGGGCAGAAAATGCTCCGCATTTGTACTTAACCAATTTTTTTTTAAAGATTTTATTTGAGAGAGAATGAGCAAGAGAGAGTGCCCACGAGAGCGAGGTGAGGGGCTGAGGGAGAAGCAGAGGGCTCAGGGATCATGACCTGAGGGAAAAGCACACACTTAACCGACTAAGCCACCCAGGCGCCCCTGTAACTTAACCAATTTTAAATTCTTACACCAAAAACAACAATCACCACCACCACCACAAAAAGCCTTTAAGAGCCTCTTGTTTTATACTGTACAGTATGCTGTACACTTAAGGCTCAGTTAACAACTTAAAAATTTTAAACTAATGTACAATCACCTCAATTCAACAGTTTTTAGGAGGCAAAAGTAAGCATTTTTGCAGCCTCAGTCTAGCTATGAGTTAAGGATGATTAGCATCAGAGAATTAGTACATCCTTAAGGAAAAGCGGAGTACTTTATCTTTTTTTAAGTTTTATTTATTTAAGTAATCTCTTTACCCACATGGGGCTCAAACTCATGACCCTGAGATCAAAAGTCACAAGCACCTCTGACTTAGCCAGCCAGGCATCCAGAAAAGCAGAGTACTTTAAAAACCAAAACAAAACAAAATAGCACCCACTGAGAATCAGCAAGATTCTATGTTAAAATATCTGCAATGAAATTCAAAGGTTGTATTTATTATAAAATTGAAATAGTCACTCAAGTCACAAAGTGATCAAATACTAAAATATTTACATTAGACCCTTTCTCTCTTTTTTAAGATTTTATTTATTTTTAGAGAGAGAGAGAGAGAGAGAAGCCAGGAAAGGAGCAGAGGGAGAGGTACAAGCTGAGCCCAGAGCTCAACGGGGGTGCTTGATCCCACAACCCTGAGATCATGCCCTGAGCTGAAATCAAGAGTCAGATGCTCAACCGACTGAGGCACCGAGGCAACCCAAGACCCTTTAATTCCTGTATGTACCTTCTTTTACCCCAAACCAACTATAGATTTACTTCCGGCCAAGATGTTTTTAGTCTCCTCTTAATATATCTTTTTGATCTAATTAACTTTTGTTTCCCTCCCAATTAAGCCATTTGCATTTCAGTAATTAAAGCATTACTCTGTCTGATTAGAAACCACAACCTCTCCACTTTTTCACTCTCATTAATTAAAATGCATCATGTTAAATTAAGCCATTTGGATTTCAGTCTGGGTGGGTGACATTTTAACAATCGCCCCCTCAACCTTCTCTCTGTCAATCTTGGCCCTGTCCTACATCATAGGACGGCGAGAGTGCAATGGCACTCCTCCTGATAGAGGAATGGGGCAGGCATGGAGCCAGGGACTATACATCACTGAAGTCAGCGATTTCTCTGATGCATGAGCCTTTCACTTGCCAATCAAACCAGTAAGGCTTTTACCTTGTAGGGTTATGCATGACCTTACTCAAGACACTAAATCATTTCTGAAGTCTTGTTTCTTACCCTAAGCAAACCTGTTCTTCCCACTTTTCAGGTCTATGAGCACTGTTCACTCTAATACTAATAAACACAGCAAAGTGGTAGAGAAAAGCTGAGGGGTAGGACACCATGGAGGTGTCACTACTTTCAGACTAATGAAAGCAACATGCTTCTAAAATCAAGGCTAGTCAGAGAAGAGAAAGGCTTCTGTGTTATTACCTATTGGTGGAAGTTACAAACTGGCAAGTTTGCAAGGAACTTCTAACAATTAAATCTGCCCAGTTATTGATCTGACTAACATAAGCTATGGAAATCACAGACATCACTTCTGCACGGCCTGTGAAGTTACACTAATTCCAAGACTTCCAAACTTTATGAGTCTTCTTTTAAGATTAATTTTATGTTCAGAAAGAAATAGGTGTATAAAGTTTAAGAAGTCAAAAGAATTCTACAGGATTTGTATTAGGGTGACTGCATCCCAGTTTTCCAGGGATAGTTCTAATTTAGGCTTATTATCCTATTGTAATTTTAATAGTGCCCCCCTTTCACCCATAAAAATGTTCCAACTGGATGAAAATTACTGTCAAGCCCAACCTCATCCACTCCCAATTTCTATTCCCCAGAAGCAAGTACTTTCAACATGTTTAGGATTTTTTCTATATGGTGTCAAATTTCTAAACAAACAAGCATGACTATACATTGGCATCAGTTAAAAATTACCTTTGAATTCAAAGACAGGGATGAGGTTGCGGGGGTGGGGGGGTGGGAATCACTGACTTAAACAAATTGACAGAGATTCCTGGAGGCACATTGTTTGAAGATTTACTAATCTAAGAATAACTTTTCTTCCTTCACACTGTTGGGACTTTATATCCACCCAAATTCTCAACGAAGTGTAGGGATAGGAAAAGTAATGTCAGGCCATTTGTGCTCCAAAGGTGCCCAGAGGGTTACCAGTCAAGGTTTTGTCAGGCTGGACCACCTTTCTCCCTCTGCCCAGTCCTGCTTCCTTTCCTCCCTTCCACAGGTGTTGGTCTTTAACAAACATCTTGAACCCCAAACTCCCTGTCAGCATCTGCTTCCAGAAAACCTCATCTACAGCAAATAGGCAATATGGTTCAAAACTCAAAAGGTGCAAAAAGAGAATACGGTAAACCACCTCTGTCCCTCCACTGAGTTCAGTTACTAGTTCCCCTTCCCAAGGTCAATCAATATAATATGGCCAGGTTCTTGTGCAAATTTCTAGAAATATTCTAAGCATATATAAGAAATGTTGTGTGTATACATATATGTATTTATATATAATTATTAGAAAATATATCAATTTATTTCATTTACTAACAAATAGTAGGATACCTTACAACTGTTCTATACTTTGATTTTTCTTCCCTTCAGGTATATCTCAGATATATCTGTCTGAAGACAATAAATAAAAAGTATCATCACTTTCATCACTCTTTTTAATGGCTGCATGGTATTGTGTTGCATGTATGTAATATAACTTAGTTGATGGGCATTTAGGTTATATCAAATCTTTTCCTGTTACTTACAATGCTGTACTGCTTGAGCCCTGTGGGTATGCATGTGGGCAGGGAAAATTCCTAGAAAAGGAATTCCTACGTCAAAATGTTATCCAGTCACAATTTTGATAGACGTTGGAAAATTCCATTTATATTGTAAATTGCCTTCCAATATATTCCATTATATTGCCTTCCATTTTTATGGTACCAATTTACATTCCCTTGAAAAATAAATGAGAAGCTATTTCCCCATACACTTCCTTTATGTGTATAACAGAATTAATAAAGTCCAGTATAAAATATAAGTAAAAGTAGAAAATTTAAATGTTGGGATAAAAAATATAGAGGTTCTAATATTTTTTCTATGCCCTACTGGATCACCTTGTGCCATCTTAGTAACGCTTCACCCCACTTTGGAATTCAACAGGTTACTAAACTGCAGAGTTTTCTGAGCTCAGGGATCAGACATTGTCAACTTTGCATACCCTGTGTTGAACACACAGTAGTTGCTCAATTAACATTTATAGAATAAATGAAGTCATGGAAAAAGAATAAATCTGGTAAGCAATAAATATAAGCATATAAAATCTCTCATTTCAATGTGCATATTTTACCACCAAATTGTGTTAAAAGTGGACCCACACAGTTTAAATCCGTGCTGTCCAAGAGTCAACTGTAGTACAGATTGGTAAAATGTATGTGTATGTGTATGACATATGTGTATGACCAAAATGCTCAAAATTCTTTTTACTAATTCCATTTTACACACCCCCCCCCACACACACGTGCCACATTTTATCTATTCATCAATGGACACGTATGTTGTTTCCATGTCTTGGCTATTGTAAATACTGCTGCATGAACATGGGGGTCTAGATATCTCTCTGAGATCATGATTTCATTGCCTTTGAACAGATACTCAAAAGTGGAAATGCTGAATCATATAGTTCTATTTTTAATTTTTTGAGGAACCCCCATACTTTTTTCCATAGCTGCTGCACAGTTTACACTCCCCTCGCAGTGCATGAGGGTTCCCTTTTCTCCATTCTCACCAGCACATGTTATCTCGTCTCTTTGATAATAGCCATTCTAATGGGTGTGAGGTCATTTCTCACTGTGGTTTTGATTTGCACTTCCCTGATGATTAGTGATCTCAACCACTTTTTCATGTACCAGTTGTCCATTTGAATGTCTCCTTTGGAAAGATGTCTATTCAGACCCCTTGCCCATTTTAATCAGATTATTTGGGATTTATTGTTTCTTCTTTTGTTTTTGTTTTTTTGCTATTGAGCTGTATGAGTTCCTTATATATAAGATATTAACACCGTATTGGATATGTAGTTTGCAAATGTTTTCTACCATTCCATTGGATGCCTTTTTGTTCTCTTGATCATTCCTTTTGCTGTGCAGAAAGAAGCTTTTTAGTTTAATGTAGTCCCACTTATTTATTTTTGCTCTTGTTGCTTGTGCTTTTGATGCCATATCCACAAAATTGTTGCTAAGACCAATATCAGGGAGCTTTTTCCATGTTTTAGGAGTTTTATGGTTTCAGGTCTTAAGTCATTAATCCATATCAAGTTCATTTTTGTGAGTAGTATAAGGTCCAGTTTCATTCTTTGTGAATATCTAGCTTTCCCAGCACCATTTATTAAAGAGACTATCTTTCCCCAATTGATTATTCTTTGTCAAATATTAGCTGACATAAATGCGTGGGTTTAATTCTGAGCTTTCAATTCTGTTCTGTTGGTCAATGTGTCTGTTTTTATGCCTATACAATACTGTTCTGATTATATAGTTTTGTAATATAGTTAGAAATTAGGATATGTGATGCTTCTAGCTTTCTTCTTCTCAGAATCACTATGGCTACTAGGGTTCTTTTGTGCTTCCACACAAATTTTAGGATTGCTTTTTTTATTTCTTTAAAAAATGCCACTGGAATTTTGATAGAGATTGCGCTGAATATATAGATGGATTTGGTAGTATGGACATTTTAACAATATTAGTTATTCTAATCCGTGAATATGGCTAGCTTTCCATTTACTTGTGTCTTCTTCAATTTTTCATCATTGTCTCATAATTTTCAGTACAAATCTTTCACTTGGTTGGTTAAATTTATTCCTACATATTTTATTGTTTTTGATGCTATTGTAAATGTGATGGTTTTCTTTCTTTCTTTTTAGACAATTTGTTAGTGTAGAGAAATGCAAATAGTTTCGTATGTTGATTTTGCTTCCTGTAACTTTACTAAAGTCATTTATTAGTTCTAACAACCCTTCAGTAGAATCTTTAACATTTTCTACATATAACATCATGTCATCTACAAACAGAGATAATTTTACTTCTTCCTTTCTGATTTGGATTCCTCTTCTTTTTTGTGCCTGATTGCTCTGGCTAGGACTTCAACACTATGCTGAATAGAAGTAGTGAGAGTAGGAATCTTGTCTTTTTCCTGATCTTAGAGAAGAAGTTTTCAACCTTCCATTACTGAATATGTTAGTTCTGGGCTTGTCTTATATGGCCTTTATTATATTGGGATACACTTCTTCTAGATCTAAGTTGTTGAATTTTTATTATGGATGAATGTTGAATTTTATCAAATGCTTTTTCTGCATTTATTGAGATTATATGATTTTTATCTTTTATTCTATTAATGTGATGTATCACATTTGTTAAGTATCTGTTGAACCATTCTTGCACCCCTAAGATGAATCTCACTTGATGTACTTTTATTGTGTTGTGGAACTTAGTTTTGTAGTATTTTGTTGAGAATTTTTGCAACTATATCTACCAGGGATATTGGCCTGTAGTTTCCCATTCTTGTAGTGTCCTTATTAAGCTTTGGTAGCAGGGTAATGCTGGCATAAAATAAGTTTGAGAGTGTTACCCCTCTTCTATTTTTTTTCAAAGAGTTTGAGAAGGATTGGTGTTAGTTCTTCTGTAAATGCTTTGTAAAATTCACCAATAAAACCATCTGGTCCTGGGCCTTTCTGTGTTATGAGGTTTTCGATTACTGATTCAATCTCCTTACTCATTATTGATCTGTTCAGATATTTCTTTCTGACTCGGTCTTGGTAGGTCGCATGTTTCTAGGAATTTATCCATTTCTTCTAGGTTGTCCACCTTGTTGGTGTACAATTATTCATTGTAGTTTCTTATGATCCTTTGTATTTCTGTGGTATCAATTATTATGCCTCCTTTTTTCATTTATAGTTTTGTTAACTTGGGTCCTCTCTCTTTTTTCTTGGCTAGTCTAGCTAAAGGTTTGTCAATTTTGTTCATCTTTTCAAAGAACCAATTCTTAGTTTTGTTAATCTTTTCTATTGTTTTTATATTCTCTATTTAGTTTGTTTCTGCTCTAATGTTTATTATTTCCATCCTCCTGATTACTTTGGGTTTAGTTTGCTCTCTTTCTAATTGCTTGAGAAATTAGGTGGTTCATTTGAGGTCTTTCTTTTTTCTTGATGCATGCATATATCATTATAAACTCTTAGAACTGCTTTTGCTGCATATCCTACATTTTGGTATGCTGTGTTTTCATTTTCATTTATCTCAAGATATTGTTTTTCTTTTTTTATTTCTTCTTTGACCCATTCATTGCTCAGAAGTGTTCTGTTTAATTTCCACTTATGAATTTTCCAATTTCCCTTCTATTATTTATTTGTAGTTTCATATTATTGTGATCAGAAAAGATACTCAATGATTCAAATCTTCTTAAAGACTTCTTTTGTGACCTAACATATGATCCATTCTAGAAAATGTTCCGTGTGCACTTAAGAAAAATGTGTATTCTGCCGCTGTTGGATGGATGTTGTTCAAATCGCTGTTTCCTTATTAATTCTCTGTCTGGATGATCTATACATTGTTGAGAGTGAGCTATTAAAGTCCCCAGCTATTATTGCATTGTTGTTTATTTCTCCTTTTAGTTCTGTTAGTATTTGCTTTATGTATTTAGGGGCTGATGTTGGTTGCATTAATATTTACAATTATTCTATCTTCTTGATTGACACCTTTATCATTTTTATAATGATCTTCTCTTTTGACCATTTTTAGCTTAAAGTCCATTTTGTCTAAGTAAAGCTATGCCTGCTGTCTTTTGATAATCATTTTCTTGAAATATCTCTTTCCAGCCCTTCACTCTCAGTCCATGTGTGTCCTTAGAGTTAAGTAAGTCTCTTGTGAGCAGTGTATCACTGGATCTTTTTTTATCCATTCATTCTATGTCTTTAGATTGAAGAATGTAATCCATTTATTTTAAAAGCAATTATTGATAGGTAAGGACTTACTATTTCCATTTTGTTCATTTTTTTCTGACAGGCTTTGTAGATTTTTTATTCCTGCTTCTTCCCTTGCTCTCTTCATTACTTGATGACTTTTTGTGGTAGTATACTTTCTGGTTGCCATGAGACTTACACAAAATATCTTATACTTATAATATCCTATTTTAAGCTAATAGCAACTTAACTTCGGTAGCATGCAGAAACTTTATACTTTTATTTCTCCCCCACTATATTTTAGGTTATTGATGATGATCCAATAACACAGTATTGTAGTTATGGCTATTTTTAATATGTTTGTTTTTGAACTTTTAAATAAGAACTGTATGTAAATTATGCACCACCATTACAATATTAGAAAATCTGACTTTGACTATATGTTTACCGTTACCAGTGACTTTTACACATTCACTTGTTTTTATTATGTTAATTAGCATCCTTTTATTTCAGCTTGAAGAACGCCCTTTGGCATTTCTTGTAAGTCATGTCTAGTAGTGATGAACTCCCTCAGCTTTTGTTTCTCAGAGGAAGTCTTTCTTTCTCTTCCCTTTATAAAGCACAGCTTTGCCAGGTATAGTATTTTACGTTGACAGTTTTTTTTCTTTCAATATTTTAAATATATCATACCTCTGTCTCCTAAACCACAAAGTTTCTGTTCAGAAATCTGCTTATAGTCTAATGGGGGCTCCCATGTATGGGACAAGTCATTTTTCCTGCTTTCAAGATTCTTTGTTTCAAATTTTGACAATTTAATTATAATATCTTAGTGTAACCCTTTATGGGTTCAACCTATTTGGGGTTGTTTAGGCTTCATGAATCTGGATGTCCATTTCTCTCCCCAAGTTTGGGAAGTTTTCAGCAATTATTGCTTTAAAGAGACTTTCTGGGGGTGTGTGGGTGGCTCAGTTGGTTGAGCATCCAACTCTTGATTTCAGCTCAGGTCATGATCTCAGGGTCATCAGATCGAGCCCTACATGGGGCTCCACACTCAGCACAGAGTCTGCTTGTCCCTCTCCCTCTGCTCCTCCCCCCACCCACTCTTCTCTCTCTTAAATAAAATCTTTAAAAGAAATAAACTAAAGAGATCTTCTTTCCCTTTCTCTTTCCCTTTTCCTTCTGGGATTTCCATTTTACTGTTTTTCTTGATGGTATCCCATAAGTCCCATAGGCTTTCTTCACTCTTTTTCATTTTTTCTTTTTGCTCCTCTGACTGGATAATTTCAAATGCCCTACCTTTAGTTCACTGATTCTTTCTTCTGCTTAGTCAAGTGTGCTGATGAAGCTCTCTATTAAATTCTTCAGTTCAGTCATTGTATCCTAGTTCCAGGATTTCTTTTTGGGGTTTTTATGGTTTCTATTTCTTTGTTGAACTTCTCATTTTTTTCATGCATTGTTTTCCTAATTTTAACTTTCAGTCTGTGTGTTCTTATAGTTCACTGAATTCCTTCAGAGGAATATTCTGAATTCTTTATCAGACAATTTATAGATCTCCATTTTTTTAGGGTCAGTTATTGAACCTTTATTAGTTTCCTTTGGTCCTGTTTCCCTGATTCTTCATGATCCTTGATTCCTTGCATTAGTAGCTATGCATTTAAATAAACAGTCTCTTCTTCTATGCTTCATAGGTTCACTTCAACAGAGAAAGACCTTTACTGGGTAGCTCAGCTGGACTGGATAGGTCAGCTGGCACAGTCTGTGAGCAGGTGGGCTTGCTACCAGGGTCTCTAGTTGAGGGAGGCTACTGCTTATGCTCTGAGGTTGGCAGGGGAAGGGTGCCACTGGCTGAGCTCCAGCGTAGGCCTCCTAGCTGAGCTACATGTCAGGCAAGGTTGCTGGGTGGGCTCTCTCACAGGGTGGGGCTGTTGGCTGTCTTCACAGTCAGAGGTGGCCACTAGCTGGGCTCTGGAATCATCTCTGGTGAAGCAAGGTCACAGGCTATATTCCATGATAGGTGACGTCACTGGTTGAACTGCACAGCTGGGCAGGGCTATGGGCTGAGATCTGCAATTGCTCCTAGTTAGACTAGATCTCAGACTGTGCTCTTCAACTGATGCTGCTGCTGACTGGACTCTGTGCTCAGGTGGGACTGCAGGCAGAGCTTCATGGTTGGACAGGCCTCAGGCTGGTTCCTATGAACAGGCAAGACCACAGGCCCTGAAGTTGGGCAAGACTACAGGCTATGCTTCATGATTAGGTAGGCTGCTGGCAATGCTCTCTGGTCAGGAGAGGCCTCCAGCTTTATCCTGCACTTTGTTTGGGCTAGATAGTGTACACTGAGGTCTGGCAGGGTCACTGGCTGCGTTCCCTGTTAGGCAAAGCCATGGTCTGGGTTCAGCAATAGGGCTGGGCTGTAGGCCGGGCTCCACAGCTGCACAGTAACGTCGGCTTGACTCCCAAGCCTTCCTAAGGTCTCTGTTCACACTCCCTGGTTATGTGGGGCAGGGCCAGAGCTATACTTAATAGTTGGGCAATACTGCTGACTTGGCTCTCTGTCTGTACATGAACTCTGTGGTTGCCTGGATTTCCTAATCAGGCAGGATTGGAAGCTATATTCAAGAATTGGGAGGGGATGCAAATTTGCTTCCCTGCCTGGGGTGAGGCATAAAACAGGCTCAACAGCCAGTAAAGCCTATTAGCTAGGGACCCAAGTCAAGCAGAACTGCCAACCAAGTTCCCTGTCCAGACAGGGGCACTGGCTAGGATCTCTACTCAGGCACCACTGCAAGCAGGAATGTGACTTGCGAAGTTCTGAGCTTTGGTTGCTGTAAGCCCTACCCTCTTCTCCATCTCTATCTTATCCCCAGTGGTTGAGCCCCACAGAGTCTCCCAGCGATCTCTGTGAGGGAGGACCCAAGTGGGCTTCCTAGGAAGCATCCCACATTGCTCAGAGACTGGACGTCCACCTGGGGCTCTATAATTTTTTCCACTGGTAAAACCACAGGCCCTAAGGGGACTTCAGTGCAGCCAAGCATGGAGGGGCAATAAAATCAGAGTGCAACCACTCCTCCTACTCTCTTAATGAGGTTCTTCTCAATCTCTGTGGACATGGAGGTGCTTCAGCCTCACTCCTGGGTTCTGCGATTTTCACAATGGTGTCTTGTCTATGGATAGTTGCTAGATGATCTTCTTACAGGGGGAATGAAGTTAAGAATGGCCTATGTAACCATATTGATTATGTCACTTTATCAGTTGTGTATAATTTAAACAAATGCTATGGTGCTTTAGATCTCATTCTGTTTCTTCTTTATTCAACAGTTTTTCTTTCCTATGTGTGATACAATATGTATAGTTAGGAAAACAGAAACCAAACCAGGCATTTCAGCAGAGGGAATTTTATATAGAAAAGTGATTACAGAGATGTACTGAAAGAGCAAAACAAGAACAGAAAAAAACAAAACAAATAATAATGACAATAAGCTGGGGAAGCAGAGGAAAAATCAGGGGTTATCAAGTCCTGAAAGCCCATGAATCTTAGACTCTGACCTGTGAGGGATGGTCTCAAACACACAGCAAAATCCAGGAGGACTAGAAGTTGCTGGAAGCACAAAAGCTGAACAAATTTTGGACACTGAACAGTGCTGGGGACACACTGGCGTTCAGGCTTAGGGAGAGTGAAGGGATTCTGGTAAACACTCTGGCCATTCAGTTAAGGCCCTTTTGTAAAGGGGCAAAGAGTCAGGGGCAAAGTTGAAAGACCTACCCTAATAAAGCCTAAAACCAAGCCTCATATATGCTGGTAACTTAACTGCCTGCCAGAACAAAACTCAATACTCTTTGAATATTAATAACATAACCCAAAGGATGATTCCAAAGTTCCTTACTTGAAAAAGTGACAGAGGTAAAATGTGAACCTGAAGGAAATTTAATGGACTGGCCAACATCAGAACCTACCTATGAGTATGAACTAAAATTGTACCATTATACGATGAGCCAAGTGTTTTTTAGGAATCAAAGCTTTCCTAGGCACAAAAACATATCAAAGAGATTTTAAATTGACAGTTTCCCACCACATTATAGTATTAAAAAATAAGCCAAACTATAAAATAAAATAAAAACAAAAAAGGCTATCCCTATTCCCAAGACTCAACAAGACCCACCTGGCTTAATCCAATGGCAAATATTCAACTCAACTCAAGAGATTTACTCGGCACCTACCTAGGTGTTTCCAGAATTATTTAGCCCACTGGCCTTGGTTTCAAGGAGGGAACACCCAAACAGTTATTCTTTTCATAAGCATTTAAGTGCCTGTTAGGTACTAGGTACTAAAGATGTGCACTGGGAACCCAAAATGAATCGAAAAACACTATTCCTGCTTTTCAGGAACTCCTATATTACGGAGAGAGGTGGACATATAAACCAGTAAGTACTGCAAAATAAGTGTTATAATACAGAGGCAAGCACTAAGGGGGAAGACATGAAGGTGCATTTAACCTTCCACAGAGAAGTAAGGAATATCAGGATAGCAGAGAAGAGCATAGCTTTGATGTCCAGACAAACATGAATCATTTCACATATGTCAAATGAGAATAATATCTACTTCAAAGGGCTGCTGTGGGATTTAAAATTATGTACACCTACACACACACACACACACACACACACACACACATATTCTATCACAGCACCTGGCACATAATATGTGTTAAATAAATTGTCATTACTAAGGTGTGCAAATTATCAATTTATTGGTTCTCCATTCTAAATTCACTCTTCTTTGCCCCACGTTTTGTGATAATAGACTTGGATCCTGCAAAACCTTCTCCTTTGTCAGGTGGCAGAATTTTAAGCTTCGTCAATAGAGGGCACTGGAATGACCCTGCAAGGCAATGATAACAGTGTCAGACATTTCTGTTTCAGGTACTGATCCTCTATTATTATTATTCATCACCAGAGCCCAGCAGCCATATAGAAGAGTCCCAGCTGTGCCATTAGACCATTCTCTCTCCACCAGTAGCTGTATCCAGCCCATACCCTCCCAGCAATGGCAGGCCACTTCTAGAGGCCAGTTCTGGCCAACTCACATCCTCCAACAAGACCAGACCACTTCTAGAGCACAGTGCCAACCTACACCTCTGGCAAGTTTTTCTCCATTGGAAGGCTGTGTGTAGCTATGATAGGCACACTGTCTTCCAAGAAGTTTAAATCTCCCTCTTTTAGTAGTGACCCAACTTCTACTAGTTAATAATCCTTTATATTAAATTTGTCCTGCTCAAATAATGGGTATGGCTTCTGCTACTTACTGAACTCTGACTGACAGATATGGTTTACCAAAAAGAATAAAACTTGATATGAAGAAATGGCAGAGGGAAAGGTATGGAGACCAGAAAAAGGCTAAGTCAAGAAACTGCAAGTAGCGGGGCGCCTGGGTGGCACAGCGGTTAAGCGTCTGCCTTCGGCTCAGGGCGTGATCCCAGCGTTATGGGATCGAGCCCCACATCAGGCTCCTCCGCTATGAGCCTGCTTCTTCCTCTCCCACTCCCCCTGCTTGTGTTCCCTCTCTCGCTGGCTGTCTCTATCTCTGTCAAATAAATAAATAAAATCTTTAAAAAAAAAAAAAAGAAACTGCAAGTAGCTCAATATAATCGAAGGGTGGGCTGCCTGTGGGAAAGAGTTGAGAAAGATTAGATTATGAAAATTTTTTTCAGATTAAGAAGTTAGCCTTCATTCTGTGAATAACAGGGACCCATGGTGGATTTCAAGCAAGAAACATATCGGATTTGCATTTTACAAAAATCTCCCAGGTGGCAGTGTAGAGAATGATAGGATGAAGCTAAAACTTGGAGGGAGGCAAAGTAGTAGAAGAACACTGCGACTGATGTTTCTAGAACTCACTAACATTTCCAGTTCCCTCTTTTTCTAGGTACGCAGGAACACGACATATCCCAGGCCACCCCCTGTAATTTCCTGTGGCCACTGAAATGTTTATAAACTGATGCAAATCACTTATCAGTAGAAAAAGTTAAGAGCTGGTGCTTAATCATCTACACTCCCTTCTGCTGGTCCAAATCTTGAGGCCCCATATTGGGATGGCAGAGTTATCAGACAGTGAGTTTTCCATCAACCTAGGCCCCTGAACGACAAGGCCCCCTGTAGTATTGGTTTAGGGAGCATAAGGAAAAATAAGCTACTGAGATTTTAGGCCACTCAGATTTGGGGATTATATGTTACTGTGGCATGAACTAGCCTAGGGTCCACTCCTTTGGCTCTTCAGTACCCACAGACACCTCTCTACACATATTTAAACATCAGTGCAATAATAATATGGCATGCTTCCACCTAAAATGATGAAATTATTTTTCATACAAATGAATATCCTATGACTCACTCCCCAGAAGGTCCTAACAGTCACCATGTCTACTTCTGGATGATGTTAATTTCCTCTCCTAGTTTAGTTACAATGCCATAAAAATATTCTGCATCTTAAATACTACATTGTAAAGTCAACCACCAACAAACACCTGAGTTAACATTAAAATATTAAAACATTCTAATATTTAAAAAGATAAGAAAGAAAACAAATTATATAATACATACAAACATTACTTAACCAGTATTTGGTTATCTATTACTGCATGATAAACCCTCCCAGGACTTGTTTTAAAGAACAACTGTTTTATTACCTTGTGATTCTGTAGATCGACTGAAATCATGGGGGCAGTTCTTCTGCTGGTCTCCCCTGGGGCCTCTCATATGGTTGCAGTCAGGTGGCAGGCGGGACTGGAGTCATCTCTTCAGATAACAGGGACATTATGACAAAAGGGTCTCTCCCCTCTTCATGTAATCTTTCCACAGGGTCTCTCCAGTAAGGTAGTCAGACTTCTTTCACAGTGGTTCAGGGCTCCCGAAAGCAAATGTTCCAAGAAGGAGAAAGTGGAAGCTGCCAGTCCTCTTAAAGAGTAGGTCTAGAATTGGTACAGCACCATTTCTACTGCATTCAAGTGGTTAACACGAGTCACAGACCAGCCCATACAAACGTAGGTGGGAAGTACACACGACCATTAATAGCAGGAGCTGTGGTTCACTGGGGCCATCTTTGGAGCCTAGGCCACCTAGGCTAGGAAGAAAATATACTACATGACTACAGTCCTCGTTTCCATAATTCTTGAGGCTGGAAGTGCAAGAGTGTTTGCCCCTCAATGCTGCACCTACACACTGGAATTATAACTGGTCCCTGGTTCCGTACCCTGAGACTGCAGGCACTGGGACAGTCCCTGACACATTCTAGGCAATAGGGATTATTTACTAAATAAGCACATTTTATAAATATCTGCATCTACGTCATTTCAATGACTACATAGTTCCTTAGCTACTCAAGGCAAAAAACTCAATTTAATATTAAAGTGTCACTAAACTCATTTGTAATCAGTTTAATTTTAAAGCCAGCAGAGTATGTATTTTTTGTCATCCTCGTAAGTAGGATATATACATTGGAATCAATGAGGTTTTAAGTTCTGCGATTTTTTTAAATGTATATTTTAAAGTCACTGAAAGAGACTTCCCAACCCATCTTCTAGGCAAGGAATAAAACTCAAACTTTTTCCATTTAAAAAATATTCATGAGGGCGCCTGGGTGACTCAGCCAGTTAAGCATCTGCCTTGGGCTCAGGTCATGATCCTAGGGTTCTGGGATCCAGCACATGTCGGGCTCCCTGCTCAGCAGGAAGCCTGCTCCTCCCTCTGCCTCTGCCCCTCCCCCCTGCTTGTGCTCTCTCCCTGTCCCTTTACCTCCCTCCCTCTTTCTCTCAAATAAATAAAAATAAAATCTTTATAAAATATTCATGAAATCACTATATCAAAAAGATATTTATACACCCATGTTCACTGCAGCATTATTTAGAATAGCCAAGACACGGAAACAACCTAAGTGTCCATCAACAGATGAATGGATAAAGAAAATGTGGCACATGCACACACACGGGAAAACTATTCAGCCATTAAAAGAAAGAAATCCTGCATTCATAATGACACGTATGGATCTTGAGGGCATTATGCTAAGTAAAATAAGACAAAGATAAATACTGTACAATCTCACTTGTATGTGGAATCAAAAAACAAAAACAAAAAACAAAACAAAACAAAAAACAACCAAATTCATAGAGAAAGAGATCAGATTTGTAGTTGCCAGAGGAAGGGAGGAGTAAGAGGTGAGGGAATCAAGTGAAGGTGGTCAAAAAGTACAAATTTCCAGTTATGAGATAAATAAGTACTGGGATGTAATGCACAAAAGGATGACTAGAGTTAACGCTGTGTGGTATATATGAAGTTGCTAAGAGAGCAAATCCTAAAAGATTTCATCGCAAGGGAAAAAAGTCTTTTTTGTAACTAAACATCACTGGTGACAGATGCTAGCAACTAAAATTACTGTGATAATTATTTCATAATATACACATATATGAAGCCACTATGCTGTACACCTTAAATTTATACAATGTTATATGTCAATTATATCAAAACAGGGGGGGATTTTTTTAAATACTCCTATGTGCCAAGAAGTACCAGAAATCTCAAAACCTTATTTGGTTCATTATCAAATACCACTTAGTTAAAAGTCTCTGTAACAGATTTAAAACAAAGGTTATAGAGTATAACTAATAATTTATATTATTATATACTTCCTGTATATTATTTCCTTGAATGTTAAAGGTCTAACTTAAGAGGTTTGGAATTTTTGTCAACCAGACACAATATTCTATGATACATTTTTTCATTCCCAAATTTCATTTTCCCTGCTGGAAGGATTCTTGGTGATTCAAAGAATATATTAAGGTAAATGAGGTGATGAAGGAGGGATCAACCCGTCAGGAGAAGTAGACAGTAGTAGATCTGGGGCTACTGACTGCACTGGTGGTGGTGATATACCTAAGAAGTCAGTTATTTTGAGGACCCCTCGGTAGGTGGCTACTTTGTGTTGTCGGGGTCACGTATATATCACCTGATGGCTGAGGTGGTGTGAGTAAGTCAAAAACGCCTAGAATAAGGAGCATGGTCAAGCAGACCCAGTCTTGACATCCTCAAGAACCTTTCAGATAGGGAAGTTTTTCCAAAGAGAACACTTGTTTTATAAAGATCTGACAATGAATTTTTTTCTTGCCTATAAATTTTATTTGGAAATAGCGAAGTTAAAAATAAGTAATTATATTTTCCTACCTTCACTCCCATTTGACAGAAAATAAAATTTCAAACCCAGTAGAACCTGTAGCTTATCACCACATATCCTGGTCAGTCAACCCACTGTTGCCCTAACTTCTCTGGTATCACAACTACTCGCATACATACAAACACGTGCCTAGTGATGCAGCTTCAGCAGATATGCCTGGTTAAACCTATTATGCTCAATTATTACCTCCAGGAAAATCAAGCCATGAGGAAATGGGACAAAGGTCAACCACAAGAGAATGGTGGAGTATGGAAATTACTGGAAGGTTGGGCACAGGAAATAGGCAGAGCTGACAGGGAATTTAATGGGAAGGAATTTAAAGGGAAATCCTGAAAACCCCGAGAGCAGCAAAAAGACAAAAAAAAAAAAAAAAAAGTTAGGATGTACTTCCATGAGAAGTTTTTTGTGGGGGGAAAGATGTATAAAGGAGTAAAAGATAAAGGCAAACCACCTAATTCACAACTGTCTGCAGCAGTATTTACTCTTGCAAGCTAAGTGGAGTTGTAGGCGAGGTGCGGGGACTAAGAAGTTGACCAAGAATACCAAACGACTACCTTGTCTACTCCAATGCACCTTTCTTTCCCTCAAACATTCACCTAGAAGGCACAGCATAAAATGAATACTCATTGGTCGGCTGATTAGAGCGTTGTTTTTTAAAAAAAAAAGCAGAGAACAAGGACACTGTCACATCTCCCTTCTCATAGGTGGTGATCACTCTTACCCTACATCCTTCTGTGTTCCCGCAGGCTCAGTTCTAGCCTCTCCCAAAACCTAAGCTTCTCACACCCCATCCTTCTGGGGAGCCCAGTACTCAGTCATCAGAGAAACTCGTGGCTCTGTAAGTGCAGAAACGTGGTTCTCATTTGTTGCTGGGGGAAAAGGGCAAGCGGAGAGGTGCGGATAACCGAGGTCAATGAAGTGGGGCTAGGTCCTCGGGAACTGCAGAGGGCATCCGCGGGCCAACCTACCCTTTCGCCAAGTCCACGCCCACCCAGCGGAGAAGAGCCGAGGTTCTCACAGGGTGTAAGCCTGGGAGCAGCCCGCGCAGAGTCCTGCGAACCCACCCTGGATGTGGCCGCACTCTTCCCCATTCCAGCACAGGGAAGTGGAGGAAGAACATGGGTCGGACGCTCTCGCCTCACCAGGGTGTCCTCTGGCCCTCTATCCTGGCCCTGTGCTCGTCCTCTGCCCGGTCCACACGAAGGAAGGCCTGGGCCAGGAGAAAAGCCTGGAACAGGTAGCCCACGAATAGAACAGTGTGCCCCCACCACAGGACGCCTGGGGACAGAGTGGGGCGAGGTGTGGGGGCGGGGCTGAGGCCCCGGAAGAGTTCCTTTCACCTCTACACTGGGCGTCCAGCCCTCCCTCCACACTTCCAGTCCCGCTTCCAATTCCTACGGGTCGCAGAGCTCCTGGGCTCGCTTCCTGCGAAACCTGTAAGAGCCGCCCACCACCCCGCAAGAATGCATTACCTAGTGCCACGGTCACAGTTGCCGTCACAGGCACCCTCAACCCCACCCCTGGTCTGTCCGAGGTCCCTCTCTCTCTCCCACCCGCACCTGCCTCCAGCCCGCAAGCTCCCCGGGCCCGCAGGTGCGGACGACGGCGGGATTCCACGCCCCGCGGAGGCCCACCAGCTCTGGGGAGGGGAAGGGGAGACGCGGTCCAAGGCTGCTCCCAGACCAATGTCCCAGGTGCGTCCGAACTCCCCGAGTCATTACTTGGCAGGACGCTGATGGCCCGGGAAGCACGAGGTCTCAGCCTGGGCGCCTCCTTGGCTTCCCCCTCTAAGTCTAAGGGAGAGGGTGGAATTCTCACCCCTTTGGGGTCCTGCTCGTGCTGCGCCCCTGCTTCTCCACCTCTCTGCAAAGGACTTCTCTCATTCCGGATCCTTGAAACCTTTAGAAGCACAGCTGCTGATTCTGTTGGTTGATTCTGCCTGCTTTCTGGAATTGTGGGGTGGGGAGGGAGTGAGGGATCAGCTGAGCTTTCTTGAATAGTTATGGTAAAAATTGAGGCAAAAATATAATTTCAGTCGATGTCCATGCAGTAGTGGCCTTTTACGGATATGGACCTACGTGTTCATCCACATAGTGTTTAGATTGTACTTAGAAACATCTTCCATTTTGTGGATTTGTTTCCATTGAAATTCATTTCCTTAGAATTTAAGTTGCTATTTATCACTGATGTGATAATCTGAGGGTCCATAGACAGCCCCTTGGTGAGGAAGGAAGTGATTTCTATGCAGTGTTGAGCTGAACAATTTAGCAATATAAAGTATGTTCCCTGCCTTCCCTGAGGGAGGGTCACTGTGATAGTGAGCAAGTCAAGCTGACTGCTGAACCAAGTGTGCCCTCCTTTTCTCTTCCAGTCTGTGCCATCTTAGTCAAGAAACATGGAGGTAATTCACGGCAGGCCCTATTGTTGCAGAGAGCTTGAAGGAGCTGACATACTGTCCAATACCTTCTACTCTAATGAATTGCACACTCCACTACAAACAACTGTTCGACCAACTGCCTCAGAGGACAGGTAAAACAAAAACTAGAGAATATAAATAATTAAAAAGGGCTTTAATACATTATTTTTATACGTGAGAAAAAATTCAATTGGGGGCTCTTCTGTTTATCACATGATAGAGATGGCATAACATGACAATTAACTGTAAAGTGTCCACATCTGTTAGGAACTCGATCAAAAGTAAGTCGGTGTGTATTTTTACAAGGCAGACATCAATTTCATCCACTACCTTCTGGAACTCCAGAATGATCACTTCTTTCATTTGAAAATTAATCTGTTTTAATCAAACTTTTTATTTTATAAGGAGTAGTGTAGTGGTTCCCTATCATCCCCTAACACCATCTGTTCAAAAACACTCCCAGAATCTGTTGTTCATAGTTGCTATCTAAATTTTTGCTTTACCAAATTTCCTGTAACACATTAATTACAAATTATTATTAAAACTGCACCTAATGTGTATCGAGTAATTACATAAGTGGGCACTGAGCCAGATGCTTTGAATGTAGCAGTTCTTTTAATCCTTACAACAACCCTGTAAGTACTATTATTATCCCCATTTTACATATGAAGTTATGGGTACAAACAAGTAATTTTCCAAGATCTTAGTGCCATCTTTCTGTATTTACTTGAATCATTTTGAGGCCAAAAAAAAAAAAAAAAATTCTCAAAACACTTGGACAGTAAAAAAAAAAAAATAGCCCGTGTGGTTGTTTTGTTTTGTTTATAATTTCACTTGGTCAAATCTCTCATTTAAGAATTCCTTCTTTAAGAAACACAGAAAGCCACCTGGCCTCAGTTTACACTTCCAAAATGGGAGGTCACTACCACACAGGCAATCCATCCCAATTTTGAAAGCTACTGATTGTTAGATAATTTTCTTTCTACTGAGAACATGTTTTCCTCCCCCTAATTTCTACCTGCTGATCCTAGTTCTCTCCAAAGCCATGCAAAGTAAGAATAATCTATCATTTCCACGACAGCAGCCCTTCGAGAGTTCGAAGATCCTTTGCCTCTGTAAGAATTCTCTTCGCCAGACCAGACACTGGTTCCCTACAGACTTTACTCTTTCTTCCGTCGAGGCTTTCACCATCTTGATCAGCCCTCATGGATCTAGTCTAGCTTGTAAACATGCTCTTTATATGAAAAAAGAAGAAAGTTTTTTCCCCCTAATGATAAAACTAACACGTTCCTTATAAATAATTTAGAAATCATGGAAATCCTGAAGAAAACAAATTTTCCCTTTTTCTAACAGAAGGAAAAGCTATGAAATTAAAGCGCCTGGGGAAAAAACCTCTGTACTTCCTTTATCCAGAATAAGCACCGTTAACACCTAGATATGTGTTTTCTCTATTTTTTAAAATTTGAAGGTCATATTTAACCTATTTTTTTATAAACTGGTATTTTCACTTAATGAAAAGGAATATTTTCATATTTGTGGGAAAGAAGACTCAGCTCACTTCTATTGAGTCAGTCCTTGCTGCATGTCCCCTTTTGTTACCTGATTCCCAAAAGTGGTTGTCAGCCCTAAAGTCCTACTCATACTCAGTTCCAAGGGGATCAGATTAAGCAGGGCTTCCCTTGAGTCAAAGGGAACCCTTAGCAGATTGTGCACGATCTGGGAATAGGCAGCTATCCCTGGCTCAAAAACAATGTAAAGGGGTGCCTGGGTGGCTCAGTCGTTAAGCATCTGCCTTCGGCCCAGGGCATGATCCCAGGGTCCTGGGATCGAGCCCCGCATCAGGCTCCCTGCTCCGCTGGAAGCCTGCTTCTTCCTCTCCCACTCCCCCTGCTTGTGTTCCCTCTCTCGCTGGCTGTATCTCTGTCAAATAAATAAGTAAAATCGTTAAAAAAAAAAAAATGTTATATTTGGCCAAAAGGGATCTGAGTAGGAATTTAAGGCTATCCTATCTGAATGAATTCACTATTCCCTCAAAAGCACTTATGTAAGGCTTTTTACTGAAATGTTTATCTCTTCTACCTAAATGGTCCTATGGTTGGTTAGTAATTGGCTCCAAAACCTTTTAACTGGCATAAATTTTAAGGGAAGCATCTTTGATAAAATGCTGTTTTTTATTAACTGATTATAAAATTAAATACAATATATGTTCAGTTACCTATAAACTACAGCAATGTACTACTTGAAGTAAAAGGTAGGTACAACCATGTTCCTGATTCCTAACAAATAAAACTTGCTTTCCCTTATATTCCATGTGAATTTTTTCCTATCATAGTTACCAAATGGGAAAGCCATGATGATCGTGCATTCTCAAAACTCCTCCTTTTAACTCCCTCTTAAAAAGCAGCTGGGAGCTTACAGAAATAGAAGTTCTCTTTTTCTTCTGAACTGCTCTGAAAAGTGGTCATCAGGGTAACACTGGTACCTCTAGTCTGTCAATGCTGAGGCTTACTTCTTCAGAGCAAGGTCAGGGTCTGTGGCTCCCAATTCAAGCCTCAAGGCATCTCAAGAGCAAAACAAGACAAAAAGCGCCTAGTCTTGGGACACCTGGATGGCTCAGTTGGCTAATCAGCTGCCTTCGGCTCAGGTCATGATCCCAGAGTCCTGGGATGGAGTTGTGCATCAGGATCCTTGCTCAGCAGGGAGCCTGCTTCTCCCTCTGCCTGCTCTGCCTGCCGTTCCCCCTGCTTATGCTCCCTCGCTCTCTCTGACAAATAAATAAATAAAATCTTTAGGGGAAAAAAAAGCAAGCTCCTGGCCTTTAGGGATTACCCTTCATAATGATAAGGGTGAACATGAATTCTAGCATATGTTAGCTCTCAAAAGTTTACCTTTCTAAACCTGGATGTACAAGAAGATACCTTTTTAAAATATCATGTGTTCTGAACTCAACCACTGAACAACAATGCAAAATGACTTCCTCACATCAGCATACTTTTTCTTTTCAGAATAGGCAGTCTAGCTCCACTGTTACCCAGCACTGGTGAGTAGACAGGACACATCAGAACCACTTTCTAAAAATAGAGATTCTCAGGCTCTATCTGGAGATATGCTGGCTCAAGAGGTCTGAGGTGGGTCTAGGAAATCTTCATTTTTAGAAGTTTTTCAGCTTACTTTGAGAACCACTGGTCTAGCAGAAAGCACTGAAAACAGTAAGAAAACCAGGATTATGGTTCTGGCTTACCCACTGGCCAAAGGGGAGTTACTCTTCATCCTTCCGTTACTTTCTTCACTGGTGTATTTTGGACTGATTATAGTAGTCACTATTATATATACTCTGACTTGATCTCCTTTAAAAATATCAATAAACACGTGGTATTCTTTCATATTTCTTCCATTGAAAATTCAAGAATGGCTGGTACAGCTATTCAAAATCATGACAGATGTCTATCTCTGTTTTCCATTTGGTTGACATCTCCTTACCTTTAGCAAGTTCTCTAGCTCATTAAGCAAACAAACATCAATTAAGGAAGTACCTTGAGAATTACTTAAGATTTCATCAAAAGTTCCCATCTGGTTTCTGGATTCATTCCATCGCTTTAGGATTCTTGAATTTTTTTTTTATTTTTTTTTACTACAAGTCCTCTGCCAACTAAAAATGAGAATATGTTTGTTCTGAGCTTTCATTTAATCATTCCTTCCAATATTTACTGGTTAAATTCAGCCCCTCAAGTAGAATGTAATGCTAAAGGGGCGCCTGGGTGGCTCAGTTGTTAAGCGTCTGCCTTCAGCTCAGGGTGTGATCCCGGAGTCCTGGGATCGAGCCCCACATCAGGCTCCTCCGCTGAGAGCCTGCTTCTTCTTCTCCCACTCCCCTTGCTTGTGTTCCCTCTCTCGCTGGCTGTCTCCCTCGGTCAAATAAATAAATAAAATCTTAAAAAAAAAAAAAAAGAAGGTAATGCTCAAAACTCCATAGTGACTCCAAA